>NC_133621.1:37083033-37690533 GCF_048593235.1 Sminthopsis crassicaudata | reverse complement strand
ATGTGGCACAGTGGATAGAGCACAGGGCAAGAAACAGGAAGGGCTGAGTTCAAATCCCCTCTCATCCACTTACTAGTGGCATGTCACTTACTTTGCTATGTTTCAGCAACCTAATCTATAAAATGAGGAGGTTGGATTTGATTTTCCTTCTGTCTCTATCATCATCACTCTATGATCTCTATGAAGACACCTGATACATAAATATTTGTTAAATGAATATATAATGAAAGGTTTAGAATATAGTTATTAGAAAGTGAACAGATTTTATTTTTACAGCAAAAGCTTAAAGGAACTAAATGATTTCTATACCCACAATGTACATATGAAATTACTCAGCACCCAAATAAATTAGTAGTCGTGTTCTTCCCACTGTCAAGCTGATGATATTCACATAAAGGTCTGTGGTCCTCTGGAGTATCCTAAAAAACAGCTCTAGCCAACTTTCTATACCTGATTGGTACGTTTTCAGAGTGAGCATATCCACTCTGGAAATCAGCAATCACTATATTTCAGGGCATGATTTGTTGCTTTGAATATTATTTAAACTATGAAAACTGTAGTAATGCAGATTAAATTTAAAAGTGCATGCATATTTTTTAGTATAGTTAGCACAGTGCCAAAGGAAAGAAAACTCATCTTGATCAAGGAAACCCACATTAGAGCAAACTGCCATCTCACCCACTCTCTCTCTGCCTGTGTAGTACTTTTGTCGTGCAGACTCTCCTGACTTTGCTGCTCATTTTGCTCCCTGCCTCCATCTCTCAACTCTCTGCCTTTTACCTGATTATGCTAGGAATGAACTCTCTTCACTTCTGCCTCTTGAAACCATTGGTTTCTTCTAAGACTCAGTTTAAGAACTGAATGATCTTTTTTTTTCTCCTCTCCTTCCCCCAACCCCAGCCTATGCTTGTACTCTCTTCCAAAATTACTTTGTACACATTTCACATATATCCTTTATATCCTTAACTATCAACACATTCCCTCTGATTAGAACATAAGCTCTTTGATGTCAGAGACCATTAAATTTCTGTTTTCAGCCCACAGTGCTTGACACATGGTAGATGCATAAATGCTTGTTGATTGATTGAAAGTGCTAGATGACCTTTAAGGTTCCTTCCAGTTCCCAGTCCATGAATTTATCTAAATAAAGAGTTCTTAACCTGGAGTCCACGGGCCCCCATGGGGCTGGGTAGATTTCAAGGAATCTATAAACATGGATGGAGAAAAAAATTTAAGAATTCTTTTCACCAGCTTCTCCTTGAAATTTATCATTTCCTCCCATTATGATATCAAAACATCATTTTTAAAAAGGGTCCATAGGCTTTATCAGACTGCCAACAGGATTCAGGACACAAAAATGTTAAAAAGCCATCATCCAATGAGCCCCCAAGGACTGATGGCCAGCTCCCTTCTAGGTTAAAACTCTATATATTCAGGAGCATCTAATAGATGGAAACTCCAGTCTTCCATTCTCTAATTAATTATAATTTATATATATTATATAAAAATTATAATTATGTATGATTATAATTTATTATGTTTTCCCTAATCTTCTTGATTTCTTCACATGCTTATGTTAACAATTACTATTGCATGTCGATTGTTTGGAGGTTGTTATAATCATTCAGTGCTTGGTTCTTTCTTTCTTCCCTTTCCAGTCCCCACACTATTATTCTGTTAGGTTTGTTTTGCTTGCTTACTATGAAGCCTAGGATAAAAGCTGAGTACTCCTTTACTGGTATGTCTGTGAATACTCTGGAATGGCATCCCTAATAGGATATGGCCACATCAAAGCCTTTATCTGTACATATGTATGAATCTTTGCAATGTCCTCTTTCATAGGATCTGATGGTAGTCCAATTATGTTATCCATATTTTATAGTCTGATTTCTTTCCCTCAGGATTCTCTCTGTGGAGACACTACAGGATTATGGATAGAGAGCTGACCTTGGAATCATGAATATTTGAGGTCAATCCTTGCCTCTGGTTTTATGACTTGGGGCCAAGTCATCCTCAAGTGGCTCATGCTGCTTTCAAATCCACAAGTCAAAGATGATTCACACCAGTGGGAAACCAAAGGTCTTGAGCAAAGAGAAAAAAGTACTTAAAGCATTGAGCTAGATGCTGGGGAGGCAAAGATAAAAAACAAATACATTCTTCCCTTGGGGAATTTATTCAGATCCTTCTTTACCCTGGATTCAGGATATTTTGAGTGGTGATGGTGATGTTCAGTATTTTTTCAGTTGTGTCTGACTCTTTGTGACCCATTTAATGTTTTTTTGGCAAGATACTGGGATAGTTTTTTCGTTCCTTCTCTAGCTCATTTTACACTTTAGGAAAGTGAGGCAAACAACAGCAAGTGACTTGCTCAGGCAGAGTTACAGTTAGTCAGTGTCTGCGACCAGATTTGGAATCAGGAAGAGGAATTTTCCTGACTTTAGGAATAGTGCTCCATGCACTGTCCACCCAGCTGCCTCTTCTCCTGAGTGGTAGCATGTGGGATTTAAATAGAGATGTGAGGGGACACTGGGACATATGCCACCTGGCTCTTTATATTTAGGATTATAATTTATAGAACTATTAAGTGAGAATTTAGTTCATGCTCAATAGACTATAAGTAAATTGAAAAATAAATTATTTTGAAATTTTAAAAAATAATTCAGGTGATAGCCCATCTCTAACCCTATCTAGCAAATATCCCTGAATTAACATATACTTTTCATGTGTTTGGTGTGTGTGTGTGTGTGTGTGTGTTTTGAAGGGAATAGGGGAGAGGAAGAAAATGAAAACCGGAGCTACTTTGGACCAAGGAAGAAGACAAAGGGAATTCTTTCCTGAGTTATTTCCTTTATGGAGCCCCAGAGAAAAGGCAGGTTTAGGGAACGGAATTCATAGGAGCATATGTTAAAGCTGGACGGGTTTTTGAAGTCATATTGTCCAGTGCATTCATTTGAAAGATGAGGAAACTGAGGTCAAGAAATATTATGTGATTTCCCTAAGATGCCTGATTCAGAATCTGGGCCCAAGTGCTCTCCCCAAAGCCAGTCATTTTCCCAGCGACACTTGCTGATTCTATAGTTAAATGCACATTTCAGAAGGAAGAGCAATCTTAGTTATCATATAACCTACACGTTCTTAACCTAGGACATGTTTTCTCTTTTTAATAATATCTTGATAACTATATTTCACCATAATTAGTTTCCTTTGAAACTTTGTGTTTTATTTTATTCATTTAAAAGCATTATTCTATAATGGGTTCATCAAATACTTCCCAAACAGATCCATGAAACAAATGAGATTAAGAACCTCCAATGGCCTATCCCTTGATTTTACAGATGAGGAAACTGAGGCATAAAAATAAAATGACGTATCCAAGATCACATAGAATAGTGGAAAAGCAAAGACATTAAGTCCAGGTCTCCTAACTTTTATTCTCATGCTCTTTCCGGAAAGTTCTGATGTGAGGGAGGTTAAGTTTTCATTTCTAGATGCCACTGACTACAGGAAGCAAGGGCTACACCTATAAAACTGGGCACGTGAATGGATGAAGCAGGAGCTTTCTAAAGTGCTCAAGAGCCCCTAACTTGGTGCACTGGGCAGTTGTTTTTCCTTCTGACCATTCCTTTGGGAAAGGAAGGGAGTTACAACACAGAGGCAAGAAGGAGGCTGGTTAGATTGCTGTAGCTCCAGCAGCCATTTCAATAAGAAAACAGATTCAGATCTTTTTTATCCACCATCAGCACTCATAGGCACATGGAGAGAAGAGGAATTTAGAGCTGGGGGAACAGGCTGTTTGTACATGTTTTAAGAGCACCTGCATCTTATTTTAGAAGCAATTGAAGGGTTAGGTTTCAGCTTCTGCTCAGGCAATTGGAAATGATTAAGGATTTTTGCATTTCATGATTTATTTGTGAATCCATGTTTATATAGATTTACATGGATTTAGGCTCCATGTTTAGATGAGTCAGATGGGGCTTGGGTGCAAGTCTGCAGGGATTGGGGAAGCACTTAAAATTTTTAATTTTCAGAGAAAGAAGCTAGGACACCAGGTTCTTGATCTGTCCTTTTACTCTATAGGAGTCTAAATATAGACACTTTTCTTATAAATCTCTAATTCTCAGGCTTGGCCTGTTTTTCCATTTTCACTTTTTAATTTTTAACTATATGATGTCCTTGTTGTTCATGCATCAAATTTGGTCTCCTGTCATGTCAGGAAAGAAAAGAAACCTGCTCTATAGGAATTAAAATCATTAAGTATTTAACCCCATCCCAAAGGAAGAGAACAGGGAGACATATACTAGTCAGTTATGAAAGACAGTGAGCGATACCATTGGAAGCAGCTTCTTCAGCCTCTTGTTGGCAATGAGAACATCTCCCACTTTCTTTATTTCTTTTATTTCTTTATTTATACAGCAGGTGTACTCTGCTGTAAACTCAATAAAACAGGGTTTGGGTCTCCTGTTCTCTGATTCCTTTGATTTGTCTGGCTCTCTGAATTACCTCTTCTAGACATCTTGAAAAGTTTTATCTTGTTAGCTTTAGCACCCATTCTTCAGCTCTGTTGGTGTTCTCCCAAGGTTGTTTAACAGCTTGATTGAACTTCCACTGGGATCCAAAATCATCCCAGACAATAGGCAGGCAGATTCTGGGGGTTAAAACGTCATTCTAGGAGATTCTACATGGAGCTCTGCCCCATGTCTATTACCAGGAACCATATTCAGAGGGAACATCTCGGTCTTAATGTGTCCATTAAAGCAGGTAAGAATGGGCAGCATCATTTTGAGGGGAAGATCTTGGATTAACTGATAGCGACTTTGGTACTATATGATCTTTTTGAGTTTATCTGAACCATTGCTGCCTTTCTTAAAAACAATGGTGGTATGTGTGACTTCTACTGTTCTCTTACTATAGGATCTTTTTTTTTTCTCTCCTTTTCCTTCCAAGATGAATGTCCTGAATAGGATTTCTACAGAGATCTGTTCAATTCAATTCCACAAACATTTCAGGACCAACAAAATATTCCCGGCCTACAAGTACTAAGCAGTATAATAAATGTCGGAGATACTGACAGAAAGGGGAACCACTTGTACTATATAAGTAAATCCAAATTGTATGCAAGCTAATTTTCAGAAAAGGCAAATGTCTAATATGAAGGGGAATTTATTAATACTATAACAAGAATTTCAAAGGGCATAGTTTAAGGGTAGGGAAAATCTAAAAGAGCAGTGTAGGTATGAGGCTGAAATAGATGGGCATCTGAAAATTGTTTTAGATTTTTCACATTTTGCATATATTTGAAAGATCCAGAAAAGA
Organism: Sminthopsis crassicaudata; assembly: GCF_048593235.1. Classification (NCBI taxonomy): domain Eukaryota; kingdom Metazoa; phylum Chordata; class Mammalia; order Dasyuromorphia; family Dasyuridae; genus Sminthopsis; species Sminthopsis crassicaudata. The sequence continues at coordinate 37,685,220 of NC_133621.1, read as the reverse complement.
CATTAAAGTTAAGTGTCTCCATTATGTGTGTCAAAATTATTCAACATTCTTTGAAAGATATAACAGATAACTTTGTCTGATTAGTTGATCCTCTAACCAATTATTTAAAGTAAGAATTAAATAATAATAACAATGAGTATTTATATAGAACTTTAGGTATTGTAAAGTGCTTTACTATTTTTTTTATTTTTTCTGACAAAAGCTTGGAGAGTTAGGTGGAAGGTGTTACTATCTCTATTTTATAGATGGATAAACTGAGGAAGCCAAAGGCTAAGTGACTTGCTAAAAAAAAAACAAAAAACAACAACCAAAAAAAAAAAAACCTAAGGTTTTCTGATTCTGGATCTAATCTTCTATCTATTGTGCTCCCAAGATGCTAAAGGTAAGCTCACCAAAGGATTACATCACTAGCATGGAAGAAATCCAAAGTCAAGTACAAGTTAAAGAAAGATCCCCTAAAGATGATGAAATATTCTGGAATCTTTCAGATCATATTGTCTTCATTGTGTCAATCCCTAGAATAATACAGAATAGCCTAAATGAGTTCTTTATTCATTCAAAACAATTTGACAGCATTCTGCAAAAGAAAAATATGTAGATGAATATCTGCATTCTATTAATAAGTATTGTTTAAATGCCTACTATGTGCTGTGGCCTGTGCTGGATCTTTGTCTAACCAAGGGTTTTCTCAGGTTTTGTTTTTGTTTTTTGTTCTATGAACCAATTCAACAACAATAACCACAAATGCATTGTGACTCCCCAGACATAATGTACTATGCTACTCATAAAATTCTTTATAATAATTTACTGCTTGAGTCACCATTAAAGAATTTTTGGCATAAACCTCTTCAATAATCTTGAATGTTTAAGAGTTGGCAAGCCACTAAATGTGAGGCATTGATCTAGATCATGATATACAGTTGGTAAACAACTTATTACACCCCATCAGTGTATTTGTATCTTGAACAGACATTATTAATGGATAGTAAGTTGGGCTCAGAATTGGACAGGGAGAGGAAAAAAAAATTAGATTGCCTTTGGGAAATTACAGTGTTCTTTTAGTGACTCCAAGATCCTCCTTGAAACAAACAAAAGTCCATTTTTAAAAAATCAATATTCAACTCATTGTTGTTTTGTGGCTATGAATCATAATCTATAGTTTCTGAAAGATTGAGGTTAAGGGTCGCCAAGAGGGTCAGTGTAAAAGTACATGTTGGGTGTTACATAAGACAAATGATATAAGGGATTGAAAAAAGAAACATTGGTTATATGGTTAGAACTAGAGTTTTTGACCAATAAATTGTATGCTCTATTGGGATCTTTAAGATATCAAAAGAGATCCAAGAAGCCTCCTTGACATATTGGTGGACTGTTGATAGCGGATTTATGGTAGAGCATGGAAAAATCCTACCGAATGGATAGGTCAGGATCTGCACCTTTGGGAGAAATACTCTCATGGTTGTGTTTGCAATTCCATTGGATACTTGAAGTACCAGGTATCTTTTGGGATCCTTTCCTACCTTGATATTCTTTGATCTCTCTAATTCTCATGATTCCTCAATAGTTTTAAAGTTGATTATGGTTTCTTGTTGGTGCTTTCAGATAAGACTCCAAGGAAAGTAGACTGTCCCTCTGTGATTAAAATATCCAATTGCTAGTGGGCCCCTCCCAACCTCTTAATTGTAGTAGGTAGTCCCAACCTGTGATTTCATCATGATAGGGAATTTCCACTGTAGATTACTACATTTTCTATAAACATAGTCTTAGAAAAGTTACTTGGGGAATTGAAAGTTTAAATAAATTACCCAGAATTATATAGCTAATAGGTCAACATGGAATTCAAGTCTTCATAACTCTAAGGCCAACTCCACTATACCATGGTGCCTGCTTCTCCCTGTTCCCTGTCTCTCTCTCCCTGCCTCCTTCCCCTCTCTCCACTTTTCTGTCTTTCTCTTTCTCTGTCTGACTGTCTTTCTCTGTTTCTGTGTCTCTGTGTGTCTTGGGCTTAAATTTACTTCAGATGAACATGGGATCAAATTACTTGCTGACCACTCCTGCCAATGTAAGTTAGGACACTGACCTCTGATGTCAGAAGACTTGGGTTTTATTTCTCTTCCCAGAAATGTCTCTCTGTGTCTCTCTCTATTTCTTTCTCTATGTGCATTTCTCTCTTCTTCCCCCACTCCGTCTCTTTGTCTTTCTCCCATCTCCCACCTTTGTTTTGTCTGTGTCTGTCTCTCCCCTCTCCTTTCTGCCTCTGTGTTTTTCTTCCCTCTCCCACCTTTCTGTCTGAGTTTTTGTCTTCCTTCTCCTTCCCATGCATGCTCTCTCCCCTTCTTCCCTCTGCCATAATTCTAATAGATTCTCCACTGAATTCTAAGATCCCTTCTCTTGAGATCTGTGTGTCTTCAGCTCAATACACTTAGCTCTAAAAATGGTATCTCAGAATTGTTTATTAATCTAGAAAATTTTCCTTTTGCAAAAGACCACACAGTTAGGGATCATGAAACTCCCACAGATTAATTTCTTTCTGGTGTTTTTATTGTTTCCAGTTGCATCTTTGAATGTTTGCTCTTGGGGAAGTAGAGCTAGTGTGATTTATGGTCTTGGTGGTGTATTATGAAAAAAGTTAATTGCTCAGTTGGACTTCATTTCTGAAGCTCACAGGATTTTTAATAGTAACAAGTACAGCTTTGGAGGAAAATTCTTCAAAAGCAAGGTCCTTCTTTTGCATTATTAACCCCGAGTTCACCACCTCCTTAAATGAAAACATTTGGATCCTTGAAATGATTGTGAGCAAAACTCTTGAGCACAAGCGCACACGCCAAGTGAAGGGTACTGCTGAATGAATGGGGACTCGGGAAGAATGGCCACCACAGATGCCAAAGGATGTATGGATTTTCTTTGGACAGCATGAGAGAGAAGCATCTTCCTGTCTATCACCAGCTGTAGAATGGTTTGTGGAAGCTCTGCCATGCCCCAAGAAGCTATTCAGTTGAAGAGCTGGTACCTTCCAGTCTTTTATTTTTATATTGAAGCTGATAGCCCAGAATGACATTTTGTCCTTTTATGTGGTACTTTCTATGCAAAAGGATATTGGTCATCCTGGGCTTAAATTTACTTTGGCTTCACATGGGATCAAATTCCTTGCTGACCACTCCTGCCTGTGTAGGGTAGTGAGAAGGACACTGGCCTCTGATGTCAGAAGACTTGGGTTTTATTTCTTTTCCCAGACATATGAAGCATATCCTTTAACCTCTTCCCATTTCTAAATCTTCTTCTATAAAATGGGAACAATGATAAAGGATTCTCTACTTCACAAGGTCATAAAATTTCTTATGGACCATAAAATTCTCTATAAATGCTTTGATAATAATGAATGACAAATGTATAGATTCTACTTTCTACTACAAACAAATGTTCCATTATATGAACCCAGTTTCCCCTTCACTTTTTAAATCACAGGTAGAGAAGAGACCTAGAGATGGAATAACTAGTGAAGGCCAGAGGATTTGATGATGGAAGGGACTTAGAGATCATCTGGTACAACTCTCTCATTTATAGATGGGAAATTGCTAAGTGAAGTAATTTGACTACATTATGGTTTCCTCCCTCTTTCCCTCTTTCCTTCTATCCCTCCCTCCCTCTCTCCTTCTTTCCTTCCTCCCCTCCCTTCATCCTTCTCTCCCTTCTTTCTTCCTTCCCTCCCTCCCTCCTCATTTCTTCCCTTCCTCTCTTCTTCTCTCTCTCCCTCCCTCTTTTCCTTCCCTCCCCCCTCTCTTCTTTCTTACCTCCCTCCCTTCCTTCTTTCTTTTTCTTCCTTTCCTTCCTTTCTCCTTTCTTCTCTTTCAATGTTTGCAAGAATACACACTTTCACATGTGTATGCTCCTATTTCACTTTACAAAACAATTTAATTATATTTTCTTATTTGATCCTTATGGCCAACTTATGAAACAGCTAGTATTTTATATTCTTCATCTTTAGATAAGAAAACTAAGGTTTGTAGTGGCAAAATAACTTGCCCCAAATCATGGAGCTAATAAGTGAAATTCAAATTCCTGTTTTGACTCCAGGTTAAATGCTTTTTCACATCAAATGCATTTTAGAAATGTAGGATTATAATCAAGGGTAGGCATATAAATATGTAAATGTTCACACTGCAAATTTAACAACCAACTCTCAAGATTGTTTAGCTGTATCCCAGAGTACACTCACTCTATTACAGGTCCAGAGTTCTTCTATATACATACATACATACATACATACATATATACATACATATGCATCTAGATATAGAAAATAGAGTTTCAGCCATAATAACATATAAAGGGAATTTAGAGCAGAGAAATCCCTTGCAGTTGTCTTGTTTGGGCCCCTTATTTTGCTGATGGGAGCTTGAGAGACTTTACAAACTAGATAGTGGCAGGTTCTAAGGTCAACCCCCACTCATCCTATGATTGCTACACTGCCCTCTCATGTTCATGTGTTCCTTTAAGGGAAATATTAAAAATGTCCAGTCAGAAGCAGGTGCATTTGTGTATCTGTCAGGTAGCCCGATGCTCCTGTCACTGAGCACAACCCCTTCTGAGCAGTGACCATGAATTTGCTGAGAAATGTTAAAACTATATTTGGTGATGTCCACATAACGAACTTGTGACTTGTCTGGGAAAGAGTTGTAACTATCCCCATCTGTTCCTGGTTCCTGCACAGTGGGGGATGATGTCTTTGACCCATCCCTTGTCCTCATTGAAACGTCTCACTGAATGCCTTGACATTGATTTTCCTTGCTTTAATAGTGGGTCTCAGCTATATTAAAAGTGAGAGAGTCTTTGTGCCAGAAATCTAGTGATCTACCCCTACTTGCTCCCCAAATAATAATAGCAGGAGAAATGAAGAAGGCATGCTATATCCAAACTGCAGAGAGATATGGGTCTATGAAGAGAGAGAACAGAACTCATCATTGGGTATCATCGGGAGATGGAGGCGTTGTCACTTCTGGAGTTTTCTGGCTCATTGAGTAAAATGAACTGCAAAAACAAATTGTTTGGGAACTAGTTCAGAGGTAGCACATAACTGCACAATCTGGCATGCAGATGACTGACTTAGGCAGGCAAGGAAACCACTCATGGTAGTTTCAACAAAGGTTACTTGTTCGGTCTTTTCATTTGTGTTCAAATATTTGGGGCTTTCTTGACAAAGATACTGGATTGGTTTTCCATTTCCTTGCTTATTTTACAGATGAGGACACTGAGGCAAACAGGGTGAAGGGACTTGTCCAGGATCACACATATAGTAAGTGTCTGAAACTAGATTTGAACTCAGGAACTTGAATCTTCCTCATTCCAGATTTTGTACTCTATCCATTGGGCCACGTAATTGCCCCTTAGTTATGCTTTAAAAGAGAAACCTTTTCACAGATTTCACCACTTAATTTGGCTCCACATACTGAAACTGGAAGTCATTGATTGACTTTCCTCACCAAAACTATATCTTATCCAGATCAAACTCTGACCAGAAAGGTTAAAAAATAAATTCAGGCTTCTTTCTTCTCAAATTTTGGAATAAAAATCTTACTGTTCTGTTGTTTAGGTCAAGCTTAAGCCTTTTTTCCATGGGAAAGGGATCATGTTCTAAGATCTAGAACAATTTTATTTTTCTTGTTTTTTCTTCCAGTGGGAGGAAGCCTAGAAAGCTTAGGATGGCTTACTACTTTTTTTTAGTAAATGGATATAGAGAAACTAGTCCTAGTAAATAAGAGCCTGAAACAGAAACTGCCTTCTATTGCAGATCTGTGCTTCTTTTGCAAGGGTTGCCCTGCCACTCAACTCCATCCCTCAGGTCTAAAATGCTTTCTCTTTTTGGAATTCCTTACTCCCTTTTGGGTCCTCTCCTACTCTTGGCCCTTCCTGTCTCTACTTATCTAGCTATTGGTTTTCTCCTTCTTGCCCCAGAGATTGCTTTGGTTTTTTGAATACATCTTGTTTTTTGATGTTCTGTGTACATGTTATTTCTCCCATTGCTCCTCAGAATCCTCGTCCTATGATCAAGGTATCTGTGTGACAGGTCACTCAAGAAATCCAAGTGGGCAAAAAATCCTTGGATCATTTACTATGATATACTGAAGGAAAGCTTTGGATATGTTACTTCTTGATTACAAATGGTGCTGAAATGTAGGTCAAGCAACAGCGCTTCCTAGTAAGTGATCTCCTCTGCCTCCTCACCAAATTGGAGAGGAGAGGGAAATGAGGAAGAAGCCATGTCTCATGAAGGATGCTGGGAGAAAAGAAAGAGGACTTGTAAGATTTCACATGTCATTATACTTTGATCAAGGAGATTTTGTTGAATATAGAAATGTAAAGAAGCTGAAAGGAAGTAGAGAAAACCCTCCCAACTCCCTAGTTCCTCCTTTCCTTTCCCCATTCTTTTCCTTCTTTATCTTTCTTTCATCCTTCCCCATCCCTTTCCCCCTTCATCTTACTCCTGTTCCCTCTTCCTCTTTTTGCCTTCCATTGTTTTGCTGTACTCTGCCTGCCTTCCCCTTCCCTCCCTTCCACTCTCCTTACCTCACTTTTCTTTCCCTTCCCTTTCTTTTCCTTTCCTTCCCTTTTTTGCCTATGAGCTTATCTTCTAATCTTTTGCCTTTTCAATGGGAATGCATATTTAGCTATGACTAGAGAAGTCTTAGGACAACCATGAGAGTAGCTACCAGTTATTTGAAGGGCCGTATTGTGGAATTAAATTGGACTTTTTCTGCTTGGACCTGGAGGAAAGATGGAAGAGTAGGAAGAGAAATCCGAGAGGAACAGATCTTGCTTTCTATAATGTAATATAATTACAACAACCCCTAATAAATAAACCTGTCCCCAAATGAAATGAACTGCCTTGAGAAATGGGATTTCCCTCTCACTGGAGGTCTTCTAGTTAGAGTTGTTGTAAAGAACACCCCTCTCCAATGGTAAGTTGTATCAACTAAGTCTGAGGATCCTTCTTCCCACTCCTGTGATGGCCCAGTTTCCTTTCCCTTTCTAAATCCCACCATTCCTCAATACAATCCAATGGACAGTATCATTGTATGATAGAGGGTTACAGAGGTGACATGAATAAATAATCTGCAACGAGACTCTGCTCAGGATCTTTGAGATAGTAGAAATGCTGCCCAAACAAGCAGCAGGCTCGTGAAATGGAGAAGAAAAGCATTTATGACAAGGACCTTGTCTATACAAATTAGCCCATCCTTGAACAACAACAACAACAACAACAATAACAAATGCAACGACATATATCTAAGTTGTGTTGAATCAATTAATAAATCGTCATACTTTCAATGTAAACACTCAGCTTTCGTCTGTACACTGTATCCTTTGCCCTCTTTATTTGAGCTGTGCACCCTGCGGTGTGTAAATAAGGGATGACAACTTGTATAATCTGTGTGGGGGGAGAAAAAGGATTTGATGAATCAGAAACATGCATAATTTATATAGCAAACTCTATTCCACACTGTTTCTGCATAAATAATTTGTAGATTCTCTGGATTTCTGCCAGTCACTTTTTTCTCTTTTCTCTCCTCCAGAAATCAAGACTTTCAGAATCACAACAGGCAGGATATTTTGAGATGAGATGTTTCTCTCTGAGTTTAATTATTACGGTCATTTAGCATTTCCTTGGCACCTTGCTTACCTCCCGCTTGATGATTCATTCTACTGGGCTCCCTTCATTTTATTGATGAAGAGAGGGAGACAGAGTTAGTAACGGAAGCATTTAGGAACACAAAGTAACATAGTTTGTAGATGGAAGACCAGAGAGGAGTGCTTCTGCTAGAACATTCATTCATCTATGGCACTTCACTGGCAATGTTTTGTCCTTATGTGCCCTGCTTATACTATACATAAACATTATGCATTGTGTATTTGCCTCTTTTCCTAGAGAAATTTTCTTTTGAATCTTGAGTCTTTTTGGATCAGAAAGCTTGTTGTATATTGGAATCTCTTCTTGAATAGTGTTTCAGTGACTTGATGAAACTATTTTTTTCAATTTATATATTGTTTTAATGTTTATTAAATGTGTTATATCTATTATCTCTTTTCAGTCTAACAACTATCTCCATAATATAAATGCAATTCTTTTTATAGATGAGAAAACAGGCTGCAAGAGGTTAATAAATCTCCCAGAAAGGTCACACAATTAGTGAGGCAGGATTTGAACCCATCTCTTCTTGTCTCTAAATCCAGTATTCTGATCAATCATGAAACATTTCCTTCTTCCTAGGAAATAATTTTAGAATTTTCAAGCAGGAAAGGAACTGAAAGCTCTTTTAAATTATTCCTTCTTTACACAAGCTCAGGGAAATAAAGTAACTTCCTAAGTTCAACAACTAGTGAGTGGCAGAGTCAAGATGAGAATGAGAACGCAGTTTTCCTGATCCCCTAGGTCACACCACACACACACACACATACGCATGCACACAACTATTGTTGGTAGACCATCATCTGGAGTTCATGGAGCATAGGAGGGTAGATTCTACATCATATATATATATATTTTCATACTATAAAGCAAACAAGCAGTTCTCTTTATAATTCAATTTAATTATTATTTAATAAGCATGTACTATGTAACTGATACTGTCATGGTGAAGAAGAGGCAAAAATGAAATAGAGCTTGCCTTCAGAAAGCTTACATTTCTCTGGAGAGAGGAATATAATATATACCAATCAGTACAATGCCATAAGTAGTAGAGAGAACTAATGACCAGGAGTAATATAGATGGTAGTTTGTGTATGAAATGCAACCTGAACTATGCTTGGAAGGTGATTAAAGATTTCATGGAATAGAGGTGAGGACATATTAAGAGAGTAGTTCCTTATCTACTTAACTGAAATCTTCTCTCTCCCCCACTCATTCTTACTCTCCCTGTTACTATTTTCCTTTCCCTTTTCCTCCTTTCCCTCTTCCTTCTTCCTTCAACTCTTTTGCTTTCTCTTCTCCTCTCAGTATTTTCAAGCCTTCATAAAGGCTAGTATATAGCAAATTTTCACCATCAGGTCCTGAGCCTGAGTACCTTCAAATTTTAGAACCAACCTCTAAAATTCTATTGCCCAGATATATAGAAATCAATGACTCCTCCCTACTAGAGGAATTCTACTCTTAAGAATATGTGGTATCTAAGTCAGGTCTCTTTTGACCAAATGCTCAGGACCTGGATCAGGACCATGTCAGCTGTGAAACATCAAGTAAGGAAGAACCAGATGCCAAATGTTGCAGAGTCAAAGTTCCTTGGGAAGGCAGTTGAAGATGTCCAGGGTTCCTATTCTGAAGGAAATTTCCTGATGAGTTTGAGAAATGTCTAGATTGAAATACAAGCATATATCTTAGCTCTCTGATGAGTATTATAGAGATAGCTGCTTAGGTCTGTTTCTAGATTCTGCTCTCTGCTAGACCTGAAATGCCAGAGAGCTTATTTCATTCTTTGGATTTTTATCTCTAGAATAGTGATTGGCGTACAATATGTGTTTAATAAAGCATTTATTAAATGCTCACTCATTGACAGGTAAATCAGGAGTGCTGTTGTTTAAAAATTTCTCAAGACAGAAAGATTTCTAGGTCTTCCGGTTCAGCACCACGGTTAGCTCCAAGAGTCTGATAACTTAAAAGTCCTTCTCTTTACCAAATGTATGAAGTGTTCAGGGAGTTGAGGTTTTTTGAGCCCTTTTCAGGGGTGCTCAATCATCCTTGTTGTCTACCTGACATTCAACTCTCACCTGTGACTCTAAGAAACTATAGTATGCCAGCAGTCACACATGCAGTAAAAGTCATCTTGGTATAGATGGGCTAAACTAGGTTGAGGATAACCAGCAGGCTTCAAACTTATTTCCCCAATAAAGTGGGCAGATGAGAACAATTTTTTCCAATGACTGTAAAGTCATCTGAAATAGGCACTGTGGAGTGCTTAGGGATCAGTTAGACAATGAAGATGCCAAAGTCCCCCACTTCATCCTAAGCCATCACCAGTTGTCCTGACTTTTGAATTGCTACTGGGAATGGAAGAAAGAATGAGGCTAATTTTGTACAATTCTGCCTCACTTAAATCCAATTCACTTGCAAATCAAGACATAATCCTACGATGTCATTGGTCCTTTTTGAAAATGAAGGAACAACAGGGACATTCAAATAACTCCAAAGTAGGCTACAGAATGAGCATTCTACAACTTTCCTTGAAATTTAGATCCACACTTATGTCATACACTGCAAACTTCTTTTCTCATATCTTAAAGTCTTTCATTTCCCTTCTCACAAGTTAGTTTCAGAAAATTTTTGTGATTTGAGGAGAATTCTGCTGCTCTTAAAAAAAAAAGAAAAAGAAAAAAAAGATGTTGCTCCAAATAACTTTCCCACTGAATTATTCAAATTTCCTGGGAAATAAAGAGCCAGAAATCCAGAGCTCTCTAGAGGAAATTCATTGAAATATTTTTAAAGATGTCAATAATATGGTATAAAAGGGACACAGGTCTCTGGTCTTACTTCCAACCCTCCTTGTGTGACTTTGAATATCTTTATTCCTTAATTGAGGCAGAATATCATGCTTAAAAGTGGTTCAATCACATAGGGAATCCATTTTGCCAATCAACCTGTTTGTACATTAAAAGAGAAGTCCAAGGGAACTGTATGAAGAATATCAGTAGAGATTTTAGCCTTTTTTGTCATAAACCAATCTGATAGTCTGGTGAAACCTATTTTTTTCTCAAAGTAATTTATTATTTCCAATTTCATGTAAAATTAGTATTTAACATTCATTTAATAAGATTTTGAGTTCCAAATTTTTTTCTCTCTCCTTCCTTTATTTCCTCCCTCCCCCAAACAGCAAGCAGTCTGATATAGGTCATATAAGTATAATCATTTTAAACATATTTCCATTTTAGTCATGTTGTGAAGGAAAAATCAGAACAAAAAGGAAAACTATGAGAAAGAAAAAGTAAACAAATAAAAAAGGTGAAAATAGTATGTTCAGTTCGCATTCAGTCTCCATAATTCTCTTTCTGGATATGGATGGCATTTTCCTTCCCAAGTCTATTGGAATCATCTTAGATCACTGCATTGCTGAGAAGGGCTAAGTCTATCATAACTTATCATCTACACAATGTTGTTGTCATCGTGTACAATGTTCCCCTGGTTCTGCCCACCTCATTCAGCATCGGTTCATGTAAATTTCCCAGGTTTTTTTGAAATCAGTCTGCTTGGAATTTCTTTTAGAACAATAATATTCCATTACATTCATTTACTATAACTTATTAAGCCATTTCCCAATCTATTTCCAATTCTTTGCCACCACAAAAAAAAAGCTGCTACAAATAATTTTGCACATGTGGATCCTTTCCCTTCTTTTATGATCTCTTTAAGATACAGTCCCAGTAGTGGCCCTGCTGGATCAAAGCAGCCTATATTTTTCAATGTATAAAACAAAATACATAGAGTTATAAAAGAAAGCAATTATGCTGAATTATAATTTTTTTTGTTTTTTTTTGTTTTTTTTTTGCTAAAAACTAAGTCCCACAGACCCCAGATTAAGAACCCAAGACAGAGGCTGGGGGCTAAGCAGTGTCAAATAAGTAAGTGCCAGAACTATTAATACAGGTCTAGATGACTCCAAGTCTAGTATTTGACCCACTATTGTATGTTGTTTCTGTTAATATAAAAATATAATGTATAATTATTGCTATTTCTGATAATAGCAGTGAAAATAATATAAATCAAGAGGGGATCTACATTAGTCCAACATGCCTACAGATTGATTTACATCCATGTTTAATGTTAGCATATATATGCATGTTAACATATGTATGTATATATACACATACATATATATCTATAAATATAAATGTAAGTTTTTCTCTATACTACTCTATGCCAACATATCACCACCTCATCACCTTCAAAATCTTGTTTTTCATAGAAGTTTTTATGTCTTTCATTCTCTAGTGCAATGATGGAAGCATCTCTGTTCCATATGAGTAGACTGGAGCTTTTCTACTTAGGAACTAAAATTGGAAGTGACCTGAGAAGTCATCTCGTCTAAATCCTTCATTTCACAGGAACCTGCAGGGTTGAAATATCATCACTTGGTGATAACAGATACTAAATAACAAAGCTGTGATCCAAACCCAGGAACAAGCTCAATGCTTATTCCATTCTATCATGTCACTACTGTCCCCTTTGAATTGACTGGATTATGCCCAGACATCTTCAGAGAAAAGAACTTAACATAAAATGATTGCCATGTCTGGGTTTGTATTTAAGAGGTTTTCCTTCCAATAATTATTCTTGAACTGATTTGGAGAAAGGGAACTAGAGTCTATTCCTGATTGGAATTTTGGTTTTTGTCATTCTAGAGATCATGAAGAATTGGATTAAATTGACTAAACCCCAGCTTCTTAAACTGTGATTTGCAAACCCCTATGGAGTCTTGTAACTGAATGTGAGGCTCAGAAAATTATGAGATTTTCCTTCCAAAATTATCCTTGACCTGATTTGGAGAGAAGGAACTAGTCTATTCCTGATTAGAACTTTGGTTTTTATCATTCTAAGGATCATGAAGAGTTAGACTAAATTGACTAAATCCCAGCTTCTTAAATTGTGATTTGCAACCCCCTATGGGGTCTTGTAACTGAATGTAAGGCTCAAAAAATTATGATTTATTATCAGTAAATGTTTTATTTGTGTACCTAATTTATATACATACACACCTGAGATCACAAAACATTTCTCAAGTAAAAAGATCATGAGTGGGAAAAAGTTAAGAAGTCATGGACTAAATAACAATAATCCATTTTTATAGTCCCCCAACATTGTGATTCACTGAAGGAGAAGATTCAACCCATACAGTCCTGAAATGTGGATTTAAATACTGACCAGAACTGAATGGAATCATACTGAATTATTGTTCTATAAGTTTCTTAATGCCAGTATGGCAAAGCAGAGTCCCATAACAATCATGTTTTAGCCTTTCTCACACAGCAAATATTTCCTGGTGAGAATTTGAATCACATTAACCCCACCTCTGGTAATTAATGGCAGGTTTGAGTTACTGTACCCTCTCTATGAAGAAAGGGCCATTTGGATTCTGCCAGCCAGTTCAGTTGCTTAGATGAAAAAAATTTACACATAGATTTAATTCTTCTGTGGTCCATTCAGCTTTTCTTTCCATACCATGATCTTGATCCACAGACACAGATCTTAGTTCTTATCCCAGATAGTCAACTTGAAAATGCATATGCTTATGAGATCAGCAAACGACTGAGGAAAACTTCTATGGCAAGTATGAAGTTATTGGGCTAGAGGCCTATGTAGTATTCTCTAAAATGTAAATAAATTTCACTTTGAGTTCTTTGCCCATTCCAAGACATAACTTTGACACTTCTGTTCATCTTCATCTTCCTTTATAATACCAGAATAAATACAATTGAACAGTGAAGCAGGGATCGAAGTGGGGAATCTAATTTAGGGATTCCATTATCAAAGTAAGGAGGAGATCCATGAATTAAAAAGAAAAGAAGCATCTGGCTGAACTGGCTTCTAAGAATTAAAAGATGAATTAAGGACACATAGGTTTAGCTTCATTTATATTCCAATGAATGCTAAGGATAACTTCTATTTTGTAACTCGAGACTTTCTTGAACCTACTTTCTTAGAGTTTATTATTATTTTTAGTCCAATTTGTATGTCTGCACTTACTACTGACAAAAATCCCAAGGAAATTGCAGAGGTGTTATATTCTTGCTTCAGGGACAGAATGACAAAGAAGAAATGGGAGACTGTATTCCATTGATACTAGGATGAGAAAGCCTTGCCAGGTGCAGGATTGGTGCCCTCCAGAATGAGTAAATGAATGGACCTCAAAAGATTTTACAATGCAGAGGAGACAATGTGGGACAAAAAGGGTAAAGGTGATACAGGAATAGTAACAGAGACAGAGGCCCTATATCTATCTAGAGAGATGGTCACAAGAGGGCCCTAGGAGAAATTTATAAACTCAGATGCCCTTTAATCCTTAGCCTCATTTTAGGGCCTTGGAAAAGTTATGAATCAATGATTTCAGTAGTGTAGATCTTCACTCCATTCTAACTCCTGCATGCCATTTCATTCTTTGGGACACTCGATCAGCAAGTATTTGTTAAATACCTTCTTATTTATGAAATACCAGTGTTTAAAGGATTCTATTATAATGTAATAGACAATATGAACACACACAGATACACATACACACTATATATATATATAATATGTATGATATATGTATGTATATGTGTATATGATGAACATAAAATGAATACAAAGTAGTTTTTGGAGGATGGTTTGAAGGCTGCTGGGGAGACCTGGTAAAGTTTTATATAGAAGATAATACATGAACAGAATCTTTTGTTTTTATTTTTAAATTTTTTTTTCAAATTTAAAAACAAAATGAGAAAAGAAAAAAATTGCAATGTTCAGAAAATAAGAAAAGATTCAATATAAAACAAATTTAAATTTCAAGAAAACTTATATAACAAATACTACAGATTGTTTTCAAAGCTGCCCAGCTTTTCTTTGCTTTCTTGTTGGTTTTCTTTTGTTTTCTGCTTTGCATTTTTTACTTTATTCTTTCCCCCCCTTTCCCCTTTATAATTATATATTATTATTATATATTATATTTTACATATAATTATAATTAAACATCGTTTCAGATACACAGATGTGTACATACGTATATGTATGTATGTAGATACATAAGTATCTATAAAATAAAGACACATACATTCATACACATATATACAAGACCATACTATGCTTATTTTTTTCTTATCACTTGTTTCTCTTAAGATAGACAGCATCTTCTTTCATAAGTTCAAGTCTTTCCATGTTTTCTAAATCAACCAGCTCCTACACTGCAGTGCTATTTCAACCAATCACCCAATTTTCTGTATTCCTTCTTGGCTTAATAGTTTTGTTTATAAAAGAAAATTTTCATTTTAAATAATTGAAATTATACTTTTTTTACATTTTAACAATGATTTCACTTTATAATATAGTTTAAAGTCTGATACAGCTCAATCTACTCCATTTACCACCACCACCCTGGTTTCTTTGCTGTTTCTGACCTTCTGTTTTTCCAAGTGAACTTTAATTTTTTTAACACAATAAAATAATTTTTAACTGGGGATGAGACTAATTGAGTAAATAGATTAGTTAGATAAAATTATCATTTAAAAAGTTATGAAGAATAAATATAACTTCAATTATTTAGATCTCAGTTTATCTGTATAAAAATGTTTTATGTTCATAAAATGTCTGGGTCTGTTTTGTCAGGTATATATTCAGGTATTTTATGTTGTCTAGGTATTTTAAGTGGCATAAAATAATATTGAATAATATTGCTAATACACAGTGTAGTTTCTTTATTTTCAATATTGAACAGAGTCTTAATTATCTCTAGAAAATTTAGATTCCAACAAACTGGAAACCTTTCAGTGTTTGGGGATGGCCACTTTCACTCTGACTGTCCATCTTTTGTTTCTCATTTTCCATATGTGACCATTCTTCCTTATTTTCTAGCCATATATATTCTTGATTATATTTTCTATGCTAGTTCACCTCCAACAAATGATTTTCTGATGCCAGCTTACCCTCAACTATGTTCCTTTTTACTGTCTTCTAGATAACTTGTCATTTTCAAGTTCAAAGATTGTGATATTCGATGGACTCGAAATGACAGATGATCCCTGGGGTGGGGGTGGATGGTAGTAGTATTACATGGATGAGCTTTTGTTCTAGCTTTTGTTCTAGCAACTAGTTTAGAATCATTAGAACTGAACAATTCCCAAAATGTAAATTCATTACAATCTCTTTTTCAAATTCCTTTCTCAGCCTACTTCATTCTCCTTTGTCATTGCATATTAGTGGATTGTTCAGTAGACTGCCTATTCAGCTATATGGAACAGTCTAAGCAATGGGCATTTTCATCCACTTTGTTTTCCTATAAGAATGATTAGACCAATATTTTTAGTATTTCTGTGATTTTCTCTGTGGGTGGACAATATTTTATAGTTTTGTACTTTTGGATACAATTATTACTGGATGGTCAATATTTCAAAATATATGTTTTACTGAGAGTGGTGTAAATAGCATCATATTTTTGAGGTGTAAGTTCAGAAAATTTTTATGTTCTACTGACCTGATTAGGGTATTGGGACAATCAGAAATTTATGCTTTCTAAAGGAAATCTTGAAGGGGAAAAAAGTACCAAAGAATCAGGAAGATTTCTTAATCTTTCTCCAAGATACATAGCATCTGAAGCAAGACACTCAGAGTCCAATCCCAATAACTTCAGTAGCTTCTCTTTCTATTTGAAGGTCTGATGATCAGAACTCTCAAATTATCCAGTAGTAAAAAGCTGCATGCACTGCCAAGTATAAATTTTAATCAAGTCTTAAAATTGAAATCCTGTTGGTAAATATTTTGGCTGAATGTTTTCTACTGAGGTAGGCGCTTAGCCAAAATAGTTGTCAACTGAGCTGAAAATTTGTTCTTTTCAATCGCAATTCACTAGTTTTTTGTCACTCTCCTTTTGCAGATAAAGCTCATTGTAGAGAAACATAGGAACAAAAATTGAAATTAAAATCTCATGCCCTAGCATATTCAATACTTAAGTTTCAAAAATTTGTTATTTCACTTGGGCAGGCCTTGCATCCATCTCCACTTTCATTGATAAAGATCATGATCTCTTTATACCTTCTCAGAAGAAGACCACGAGTGGCTCTTATCTCCTAACTCTGTATTCTTATCGACTGTCTTCCATGTCTAGAATGTCCTTCCTTTTTACTTCTATCTTCTGGCTTCTTTGTTTTCTTTCAAGACACAGATATAACTTAATCTTTTGCAAGAGGCCTTTTTCCATCCCTTCTTTGTCTCTCAACATTGATGGCTCTTTTACTCTGAGAAAGTCTTTCATTTTCTCTCTCCTTTCCTCCCTTTCTCTCTCTCTCTGTCTCTCTCCATATATATATGTGTGTGTGTGTGTATGTATGTACATATATTTTTATTGTTGTTCTTCAGTTGCATGTGATTCTTTTTGACTCCATTTGAGTTTTTCCTGGTAAAGATACTAGACTAGTTTGCCAATTCCTTCTTCAGCTCATTTTACAGATAAGAAAACTGAGGTAAATATGATTAAATGATGTGCCCAGGATCTCAGTCAGTAAATGCCTGAGGCCAGATTTGAACTCATCTTCCTCTCTATCTCTCTGTCTCTCTTCCCCTCTCTCTCCTTCTCACTTATTCTTTTCCCCCCTCATCTTTCTCTTTCTCTCTCTCTCCCTCTTTCTCTCTTTCTCCTTTTCTCCAATCCATCCCCCCCCCACTGGTGTGCAGCCCTCAGCTGATGAGATTCTCTGAACTTGACTAGGCTTATCTTCTGTTGCTAGGTAACCTTTCCAGCTTGATGGGACCCATCATAGCTTGAATCCTTGTGACACAGCTTTTGAGAGTCCAGGGCTTCTGATGAGGTATTAAAACAGGACGTGGGGTGAGGATTGACCTTTCCTTTCCACATATCCATGGTAATAAAAATAATTGTGATAAAAATAAATAATAGAATAACATTGAGGAAATCATAAAGCAAGAAAATTTCAGAAATGTGAGTAGGAGAGAAAAAGATTAATTAGAATAATAAAACTAGGAGGGATCTTAGAGATAAAGGATCCCAATGCTTGCTCTCCCTCTCTTCCTCTTTCTCCCTCTCTCAATAAAATGAAGTCCCTAGATAGCATAAGGATTTGAAGGTCACACAGTTGGATATTGGCAAAGCTCAGATTAGAATATTAATAATAGCCAACATTTAGATTGTGCCACAAATTTTTCTAAATGCTTTACATATACTATCTCATTTGATGCTCAAAATAAACCTTTGGAGTTATTATCTCTTTTTAGTGGATGAAGAAACTGAGGTTGGAAGGGGTAGAGTGACTGGCCCAGGGTCATATAGCCAAGTGTCTGAGTACTAATATCTATACTCTTATTTTCCTGTCTGAAGGCTAGCACTCTATCCAAGATCAGAACCAGGATTTTGATTGCTTTACTCTTAACCCTTTCCACTATGCCACATATTAATCAGATATGGTTTTGTAATAATAGGCATTAAAATATAATATGTAAAGGTCTGAGCTAAGAATCAGGAAGTCCTGGGTGCAAGTCTCTCCTTTGACATATATTGATTATGTGACCTGGCTAAGTCATTCAACTTCTTTTTACCTCAGTTTCCTCAAACATAAAATAATAATAATAATAGCACCTCTATCCCAGAATTGTTATGGAGCTCAAATGAGATAACATTTGCATAAAACACTTAACATGGTGCCCAGTATGTAGTAAGTGCCATATTAATGCTTCTTCCCTTTCTCAGGTGACTCTATCCGCTGCAGAACAAGTGCTGATATGAATTGGTAGAAGGAGTTTTCTTATTGTCAGCTCTCTATAACAATGTTATCACAGGTCTAAAAAAATGGTAGAGTCCATCTTTTCTTTAAAAGGGGGAAGAGTAAGTCATCCTCCCCCTTTGAAGGTGACATAGCAGGACCACCTTATTTTCTCTTCTTCTCCTCCCTCATCCCTACTATTTCCCATCCAAGAGGAATGAACAAGCAAATGAAGCAAACAAAGGAAACAAGAAACATAATTTAAAAGAAGATAATTAAGTTTGCCAGTCCCATGATACTAATAAAGGCAGAAAATGCAGAAAAGATAAAGGTTATTGTAAAATCTAAATAGGGAATTTTAAACCAAGGGCTTCCTGCCTATTTCTTCCCAGCCTTTGTCTAAAAAAAAGTGAAACATATGAATATTTATTGGAATCTTATCTTTCTAAAATGTGGAATTAAAATGAGTGTTTTATGAACAAGAAATAATAGTCATTGTCTCTTTATCAGTTTGCAGACTTTTCTTGTTTCCCTGTTCAATTATTTGTATCATTCAAGTAGCCTTAATCAGCTGGTTGGCTAGGTAGAGAAATGCATGTGGAAAGATACAAGTACATTAGCCCCTTCTGGCTCAGCTCCCCTGACAATAGAAGAATGAAAGGGGGAGTATGGGTAAAGCCCATCTTTTGCAGGCTAGGCTTTGCAGGCTAGGCTTTGCAGGGCATGCTTGCTTTTTCAGCAAAAGCTCAGCATCACTAGAGGGACATAGGATCCAGACCAACACTGGAATCTTATTCTCCTGCTTGCTGGGTCATCGGTGACTTTTATGAAATGGTTGGTGGTCAGTGGATTATTCTGTCAGTCAGCCCAAGCCAGCTCTCATATTCTCCATGCTGATTTGGTCCTCCCTATGAGGTATCTCACAGGATGTTGTAACTACCAGTTTGTTAGCTGAGAGGTCTGGTTCTTCAGGGTGGCTTGGGTTTGATTTCCTATTTTAAAAAATCCACCACAGTCCATATTTAGAAACTTGGCCCATGGATGGCATAGAAACCCAAAGATAATGAAAGCATCTTAGAATTAGAAGGTTCCTCAGAGGCCATGTAGTCCAACTCCATCAGTTTACAAAAAGAGAAACTGAGACCTAGAGAGACTAAAATGACAACCAAGATGTGCCTTCTACTAAATGGGAGAGTTGCTATTTGTGCCATAGTCCTCTGGAGCCAGGGTTCTTGCCTCTGTGTCATGCAGGGAGATCTCCAAAACTAAGTGTCACAGTGGAAAACAGAGCTTTGGAAAAGGCCTCAATCCAAATACTGCCTCTGGTGCTCACTGCCTGTGTGACTTGGGTAAATCCTTGAACAGCCCTGAATTTAAATTACCTCACTTATGGAACGAAGGGGTCAGACTAGCAATCTTCTGAAATCTCTTACGGGTAGCATCAAAGTTAGGAACCTAAAACACTCAACAGCCCAGACTTGTGCAGGGAAATGTTGACCACCCACCCATAGGGAAGTTTGTATATGTGTCTATCTGTTGATAGGGCAGCTAAGTGGTACATGGATAGAGGAATCAGGAAGACTCATCTTCCTGAGTTCCAATCTGGCCCCAGATACTTACTAGCTGTGTGACCTTGAGCAAGGCACTTAACCCTATTTGCCTCAGTTTCCTCATCTGTAAAATGATCTGGAGAAGAAAATAGCAAACTGCTCCAGTATCTCTGCCAAGAAATTCCCAGATGAGGTCATGAAGTCAGATATAACTAAAATAACTGAACAACAACAACAAATACCTATTGATCTATAATCGATAAACAATGTGATTATCTACACACATATACAAAAATATATATAATATATATCATACATACACACACACACACACACACACACACACACACACACACATATATATATATATATATATATATATATATATATATATATATATGCACCCTCCTGTGTATATGTGTATATACATACATATGGATATATATACACACAAATATATATATATATATATATGCATATATGGGCTACATAGCTACATGTTGATACACCTAAATGATCCATAAACCCTGCTCTCAGAACCTTACTATATGCTACATGCCAGGGACCACCACTTGAGGGAAATATTTGAGAGAAGTATTCAGCGTTCAGGAAACATTGGTGCTTTCTTTTGCAGATTGGGCAAATATCTGGAATGATGCCCTAAAACTGATTCCTAAAGGAGGTGATAATACTTTTTCCACCCAAGGTTTTTAACCTAGAAGAGATGCTTCTCTGCCCAGTAAGGATCTTTTCTAAGGAAGGAAAATGAGTGCCCATGATGACTCCAAAAAGGTCTTTTACAACCAAATCATTTTACCCTTCAGTTTTTCAGCTGGTCTCAAGGAAGATCTTGTTTCCAGTAAATATCTTAGTGCAAATTTGCACTTCTCCTTAGGAAGCAGACAACATGGATATCTCTGGGGGGATAGTGAAATAAAGTCTTATAAAACTTTCAGAGAATCGAGGTATTTGCTCCTCGTTCCCTCACTCTCACCAAAAGTCACACTTGGTGAGGCTTGCTGAGGTGAGGAACCATCTTTAATTATTCCAGAGAAAGTATCCATGGAACATTAAATTGGGGACAGAGTTTCCTAGGTGATTGAATCAAAATTCTACTTCATTGTAGCATTAACTGTTGGGGCTTGGGTGCGAGAATGTTGGTGATTTCTGTCTCTTTAAAGTTATTATCCACTTATCTCCCAATTCTTGCCTTGGTTAGAAATCCTGACTTAGCTGTCTCATGGAGACTACTAAAACAACATACGTTACATAAAACAAAC
The DNA here is from genome assembly GCF_048593235.1 of Sminthopsis crassicaudata. Taxonomy (NCBI): domain Eukaryota; kingdom Metazoa; phylum Chordata; class Mammalia; order Dasyuromorphia; family Dasyuridae; genus Sminthopsis; species Sminthopsis crassicaudata. The sequence goes on along the minus strand of NC_133621.1, from coordinate 37,663,949 downwards.
CAGTTTCTTCCTGGTCCCTTGTGAGCAAGTGTCTCTGAATTTACATCATCTCAGTTTTCTTGTCATTTGTCATAACAGTTTCCAGGTTAGTTTGTCACCACTTCATTTATTTTTATAGCTTAGTTATAATATGCTTTTTTTTTGGGGGGGGGAAGGGAGGGGAGTAGTGTCTCTGCCCATTACCACCACATAAGGAAAAGCAATATACATTCCCATCCAATTGTTAATCGAACTTTGGGCAATCTTCTAGGAATCCTAGCTGGACTTGTCACTATACTGTTTAACTAGAATACTTTAAATCAGGAAAACTTGGGTTGGAAGACTAAAATGAACATTTAACAACTGTGATGATTATAGGGAAGATACTCTGCTCCTCTTAGCCTCAGTTTTCCTATCTGTAAAATGGAGATAATAATGCTTGTGATTTTTATCTCAGAAGACTATTGTGAGATTCAAATGAAAGCACGTGTGAAGTTGTGTGGACAGGCTTCTGTAAGTTTTATTGTGCTATATAAATGGCAAGTGTTGTTGCTACTCTTTGTTGTTATACTGATCCAGTAGTCTAACTACACCAGGATACAAGTTAGTTTAGGAAATTGGATCATAGAAATAGGATTGTAGAATCCTGAATCAACAGGCTCTTCAAAGGTCCTTTAGTTGAACCCATTTTACAGATGAAGAAATTGAGGGAATGATATTCTTTGAGCAGAGTCACAGAGGGAGCACTATATTCAAACCCTAGGCCACCATTTCCAAAAGTGAGACTCAGTTCCATTACACACTGTCAGATAAGACAGATATTAATCTTTTTTTTTTCCCACTTCCATGAGAAGGTGGGACATACAACTATAGGAACTGAGAGGATCCTGAAGAGACTTGAAACTCAAGGATGCAACCTCGCTTCCCTTACCTTCCTTAGATAATCAGAATGAGGGGGCAGCTAGATGGCGCAGTGGATACAGCACCAGCCTTGAATGCAGGAGTTCAAATCTGGTCTCAGACACTTAACACTTCCTAGCTGTGTGACTCTGGGCAAGTCACTTATCCCCAGCCTCAGGGGGGAAAAAAGATAATCAGAATGAGGAGAGATTGTTACTACAGCTATAATTTGTCCTTCATTCTCAAAGAAGACCATGTCATGACAGAAGGGGAGGATGCCCTGACTTGCAAGTGAATTAGATTTAAACGAGGGAGGGCTGTGCAAAGTCACTATTCTCACTTTCTCCTTTAGAGCCATCTGGGTCCAGTAACAAGATATATATCAAGATGGCCACAAATGTAACAGGAGATTGGCTTTTTTAAGTTAAGGCCTTTCCCAGATCTCTGATTAAGGCAACATCCATTCATTGATTAATGCTAGGTAAGGAATCGAGCAAAGAATAGCCTTTTTTACCTAGTCAAAAAATTAATAATAATCTGCGAGGGGAAAATCCTCCAGGTTTTGGGCCAAAACAGAAGCAAATGCTATTTACTTTTACTCTGAGCCATCAGGGCCCAAACAATGGCTCCTTTGGGGTTGGTCTAGGATTTATTGTTAGTCAATCAATGAGAGCCAGAGTGATTTGGGTTTAAGGTTTAGTATTTAAGAAGGAAAACTAGCCTATAAACTTTAACTTATACTGCAAGGCTTCAGGGATTAGAATTTACATTCCTTTGGGGAGAGCACCCCAAGGATTATGATACCCTATGTAGATGGAGGAAGCAGAAAGAGGCAAGGTAAGGAAAGTGAGACAGGGAGAGGTACAAGGCACAAGAAGAAACCAGCAGGAGGGAGCTGTGTTGCCCAACTGGAACTGGCCCTAGTTGAGCCCTTACTATTCACAGCTTGGTTTTTGTCCTTCATTCTCGAAGATGATGGTGACATCAGGAAAGAACTTAAGTAATGGAGGCTATGGAAACTCGCCAGTCTATTGCTATACTGTCCTGAACTCACCCAATCTCCTCTAATCTTGGAAGCTAAGCAGGGTCTGGTCTGGGCAGCAATTGGATGGGAAGACCCCCTGAAAATACCAGGTGCTATATGCTTTTACTACAGTGATACATAATGTACTAAAGGATGTGGCACCTATGTCCACAGTCTTGAATTATACCACTGGGTTGAACTGGAAAGATGAGAAAAAGTGGACCTATTGTAAATTGATCTTGTAATCCATCTTTTGCTTTTTCCCCAAACTCAGAACCACCTCTCAGTCCTGCCATAGTAGCTCTAATTTGCTGGTATGAAGTGGTAAACTATCTCCAATGTAGAACACGGGCAGAATGGCTTTAAAGAAGGGGATGGGATATACTTAAGTTGGAAGAAAGAAAGCAGAAGTCTGATAGCCTTTATTTCCTTATTAAAATCTCTATTATAATATAGTCTTTTTCCTCCTTGCTTCTGCTATGTCCAGATTTTAAAATCCACTCTGGAAATGAGTTGTTCTGAGGGTAAAAAAAAATGAGACCGCAAACTCTTCTAACCCTATAGATCTAGTTGGTCGTAGACCCTGCTTCCCATACCATTCAGTCACATCCACAATCCCAGACCATTTGTCCTGTTACCAAATGAGTAGTTGTAAAGCTGAGTGGATTAAGGCTGACAGGAAGAGGAGATGTGATGTCTGAATGCTGTTACCTGTACAGTTTGTGAAAAATAATGTTTCTGTTACGTAATTATAGCCTTGATCATGTTTTCCTCAGTATTCATTAGATGCTAAATTTTTGTGATCCACAAAGATATATTGTAATATCTACCATTTCCTTGCATAATTTTGACTGGTTTTCTTTTAAAAGAAAGACCTTCCTAAGGAAAATGATAAATACTGGGGAAGATGTGGGAAATTGGAATACTAATGCATTGTCAGTGGAGTTGTGAACTGAGCCAATAATTCTGAAGAGCAATTTGGAATTATACCCCAAAGGCCACAAAGTCTTGCCTACCCTTTGATACAGCAATACTACTAGTAAACCTGTATCACAAAGAGCTCATAAAAAGGGAAAAGGACTCACATATACAAACATATTCACAGCAGTTCTTTTTGTGGTAACAAAGAACTAGAATTTGAAGGGATATCCATCAATTGGGGAATAGCTGAACAAGTTGTAGTATACGAATGTAATGGAATAATATTGTTCTGTAAGAAATGATGAACAGGAAGATTTCAGAAAAATCTGAACTGATCAAAAATACAAACTGATGTTGAATGATATGAGCAGAACTAAAAGAACATTGTACACACTAATAGCAACATTGTGTGATGATCAATATGATAGACTTGGCTCTTCTCAACAATGCCATAATTGAAGAATATTCCAAGGGACTCATGATAGAAAATGCTGACCACATCCAGATAAAGAACTATGGAATCTGAAAGCAAATCAAAGCATACTATCTTTGTTTTTTGTTTTGTTTTGTTTTGTTTTCTTTCTTGTGGCTTTCTCTTTTTGCTGAGTCTTTTTTCACAAAATGACTAATGTGGAAATGTATTTAATATCAGATTGCTGTCTTAGAGATGGGGAGGGATGAGAGGGAGGAATAAAATTTTAGAGCTCAAAATCTTATGGGGATGATTGTTGAAAACTGTCTTTATGTGTAATTGGAAAAATTACTATTAAGTAAAAAAAATAACTTTTCTAGTAGCAATGAATTCACCTTCTATGGCAACAAAGAAACCCTCCATTTTTTTGTAAATGAACCTACATGACAGTTTTTTTTAAAAACATTTGCTGACACACTGTGGTTTATTCATATAAGTTTTACCCAGAGAGGGCCTTTTGGTTCTACTTTAGAGTCTTAGCCATATCAAGAGTCTCCAGGTGGTGCTAAGCCAATATGTTAAATTTGACATGTCCAATGAATTGTATGTAATCTCAGTCTTGTCTATTGCTTTCTGAAGTGGTGTCTGTTTTAAGAAGTATTTCTGTAAGTTTCTAATCTGCTTTCCATACATTAGTAAGAGATATACTCTGCTAGTACATGGGAATACAAATACAATAAATGAAACAATTCTTGCTCTTGGGGAGTTTGTGTTCCGATGAGAAAGACAAGAAGTATATATGTGGTATAAAGAATAATGTGGTTTATTAGTTTGTTGAGTTTGATTCTTTATGACTCCATATGGCATTTTTCCCCACAAGGATACTAGAGTGGATTGCCATTTCCTTCTCTAGTTCATTTTGCAGATGAGGAAACTGAGGCAAACAGGGGTAAGTGACTTATCCAGAGTCACCCATTTAGGAAGTATCTGAGGTTGGATTTGAACAAAATACAGGCTTACCTATATTGTGGATTTGATTCCAGACCACTGCAACAAAGGAAATGTTGCAGAAAAGCGAGCCACATGAATTTTTTTGATTTCCCAGTGCATATAAAAATTATGTTTACATTATGCTGTAATCTATTAAGTGTGCAATCATGTTGTCTAAAAACAATGCACATACCTTACGTAACACTTTTTAATTTCTTATTTTAATGGTATATTGTTTTTCCAAATACAAGGAAAGATGATTTTCAACATTCATTTTTGTAAAATTTTGAGTTCCAATTTTTTTCTTCATCCTTTCCTTACTTGCCCAAGACAGAAAGCAATCTGATAGCAGACATACATGTACAATCAAATTTTTTATATATAAATATATATTATAAATATTGGAATATTAAAGTGTGATACAGATACAATATGAACACAAGGTGTTGAGAAAATGATACTGATAGATTTGCTTAATGCAGGGTTATCACAAACAATCAATTAAGAAAAAAAGAAATCAACTTGCTGCAATTTCTGTGATATGCAATAAGTTTGGGATGGAGGACACTAACATATGGTGAAATCAAGTAAGACTTCATGAGAAATATCATGCTTAATCTGCATCTTGAAGGAAGAAATGAAAAGGGAATGTTCTCCAGGCGTATGGGAGGACTAGTGCAAATACATGGTGGCAGGAGTGTTGTATGTAAAGAACAGGGAGGGAAAGGCCAATTTGGATGCATTCAGAGCATGGAAGGGGAAGTAATTTGGACTAGACTATAAAAGAATTTTTAAAAAGTTTGAATTAGTTTTATGGGTAATGGAATATCACTGGAGTTTATTGAAGAGTGGAATCTGAAAACATCTGTTGGCTGTTTTGCTTTCTCAGTCATTGTGGGTATTGTCATTATCAGCATCATCATTATCATGTTCTTTCTCTTTTTAAAAATAATTCAGATAGAATTACCCTAGGCTAAGTCAGTGTCCTACTATTATTCTTTTATAATTAATGTTCTGCAGACTTTATAAATAAGTAAACATGACTGCAATTGAATAATTATAAGGATATTAATTCATCTTCCTTGAGTTCACTGAAAACATCTTTGGGACAACTCCAGTAGGTGATTGAACTTGGGAAGCAAGCTTTAAATAGTGCCTGCTTTGTACCTGGAATTGTGCTAATCACTTTTTAAATATTACTTCATTTGATCCCCACAACAATTGTGAAAGATAGATGCTATTATTCTCCCCATTTTCCACTGAAGGAATTGATGTGGACAGAGATGATCTGCTCAAAGCCCAGTGCACTATGCACTATGGTGCTATCTACCAGGTCCAATAATGGAATGACATATGTCTTGTTCTAGAACCCAATGTTTTTAATTCCTACTTCTGTGTCTCCATATTTTGAAATATTTTCATTCTATGTAATTTGGAAATATAGCATTGAATATGAAAACAGCTATTAAAAACATGGATCTTAAAGGATCAATTTTATTTCCTACTGGTTGTGGGCAACAATTCTCTTTATGATGATGCTCTGATTTCAGGACAGTTTATTTATTAGACTATTAGAGAATATTGGGGAGGGAATTTTTAGTGCAAAGGTTGTTGTCTGTTAACTTACAAGAAATAGTGAATTTACTTTATAAGTGTATAATCTTAACTATTTCATTGAATTATATCTAGGTGGCTGATGAATGTCTAATTATTCTAAGATGTTCTATTATGATCACTTTCTACCACTTTGTTGATCAATAAATCTAGTTGAGTTTGACCTTTTAAAATGATCTTTTATAATTTCTTGTGTCGATAATGTATTCCTAAACCTTCATCATAAATCTTTCTGTATTGTTCAACTCATGATTCAACCATACAATGCCTCCACTCTTGGATTAGAGATATTTCATGATGGGATGATAGTTCCTATATAGAAATTACCCACTTTTAGTGACATTTGACATATGTTAGTGCATTCTTATTTTCTGCCTCTACTATTATTTCTGAGATGGGGGCCAATTTTTTCTAAAAAAAATCTGTAAAATTTTAGGTTGCCTATTATATGCTTTGAGAATATAATTCAATCCATCTTTTCCTTTTGGACAAAAAAAGTACTAATGCCCCTCCCCCCCCAATACTGCATTTTCCCCCCTCCCTGGCTGGAGGGGTCATTCACTGGCCTAGTCTCATTCTGATCAGCATGGAACTTTGTTGTTGTTCAATCATTTCAGTCATCTCCATCTCTTTGTGACCCTTTTTGGATCTTGGCAAAAAATACCAGAATGATTTGCCATTCCTTCTCTATCTCATTTTACAGATAATTAAAGTTAAATGATTTTCCCATGGTCACCCAGCTAATAAATGTCTGAGACTGCATTTGAACTCAGGTTTTCCTGATTCCAGAGCCAACATACTCTCTGCTGTCCCACTTATGTGCCCATGAAAGCTTAGGACTATTTTACTTCTAACCTATTCCAGGTCACTTTTCCTTAGCCACTCTGGTGGCTCCCCTCTCCTTAGGGCTCCTCATGTTAATGCTAAGTTTAGTATAGATAACTGATTGGCTTAAACTTCTGTGACTCATGATTTCTGAGTTTGGGAGATCTACCAGCCTTGGCCTTCCTAGTAGCTGGGATTACAGGTATGTACCATCATGTGTAGGAGTGTTAATCTCTTAATAGCTGCCTCGAGGATGATAAACACTGTTTTTCATGAATATTGTATAAATTTTATTTAGAAACTTTCTAGTTGTATCATCCATTTTGCCATGTCCCAATTACATCTCAGAATAGGTTTTGCATGGGCATTAATTCTTTAAATGTGCTCTTCCTAATAAACTTTGACATCAATCTGCCAGTAAATCTCTTACTATGAGCATTCGGCTTTCTTCTCAAAAGCACCATAACACTATATGTATCTTGCACGGAGAAGATCAAGATATTTTAAAATATCTTCATTCATTGGTCCAGTTGGACCTCCAGATTCAAACTGAAAACTTGTAGTCTCTATTCTTTCTTGATGCTCATCTAGAATTTTAATTTTCCTTATATTAAATCAACATGATATTTTTTAGTAAAGCTGAAGAAAGTTTCCATGATATGAAATCACTGTTAATTTTTAATGGAGTCACAAATAACTTGATGACATCCATGTATTTCAAGTAATTAATATGATATTTTGATATAACTGCCTCTTTGTTTTAAAAGACATACTTTGTAGAGGGCTGAAACTACAAAAAGGTGTGCTTGAATCAGACAAGTGAGCACTTAAAGCTAATTACCTATTCAAGGTGAGATAATGACTCTATGAGCATATATTTGGATAAATGGCTCTTCTCATAGTTGGTGCTTGCTGAATGTTTGGTGTTAAGATAATCATAGACAAGGATTGGAGGTTGGAAGGAAAGAGGGCAGAAGCACTTGGTGGCAAGAGGAGGAGGAGAGGCTGGTGACTCTGGACTTCAGGATCCAGGATACATCTTTGGCAAGCCTTGTGGCAATTTTCCTGCCTCCTTCACTTCTCTCCCTAAAGACCAAGGACTTTAATTTATTCTGACTCTGGCTGACCCCGAGGCCCTCCAGGGAGCTTGCCTGTACTCTTGCTTTAATAATAAAACTTAGTTTTATTCAGAAGTAAGAATAACGGGTTAAAACTGTTGTTCCTAGGTTTCCTAGGAATTGACCGTTCTTGCACATTCTTGTCTCTACTCTGCTCCTATCCATATCTCAGTGAGGGAGGCATAAATGGAATAATTGCAGACATCTCTTCTAGATATAAATTTATCTTCCTTGATTCTTCTTTCCCTTCTAATAATTTCAAAATGTTCCAGCTTAAATGATCTTTCCTATTTTCCTTAGAGAGGTCATTACTAATTGCCTTCCTGTAGGTTTTTTTTTTCCTTTTTCTTGGCCTATGTGAAAATATCGACTCTTCAACAAGGCAAACAAAATTGTTGACGTTAGATGACAAACTGCTGTTGCTCTGATTCTATAGTACCCCAGGAGAGAGTTGAGAAGGTAGATTGGGGAAAACATTTTCTAACTCAGAGTAAAGAAATCATTCTTTATTTCATCTCTAGGCTGTAGCCAGTCAATTACTTCTTCTCCCCCATGTCCTGCCTTTTGAGAAAATTCTTTATGATCTGTTGTGAGAGATGCAAAGAAAGAAGAAATAGTTCCTGAGTTCTGAGAGTTGATAATCTAGAGGAGGAATCCATAGAAAAATCCAGCTTGTATCAGTCTACATTTATATATTTACCAGGTCAACCAAGTAGAGCTTTTCTAGGCTATTTTCTTAGAAAAGGGGTTGGGGAGATATATTGAAAACTTTTGATTTAATCTCATATTAGAATCAAAATTTCACTCATACTTACTGAAAATCCACGTATACTCCCACCATAACAAGCAAAAATACATGTGGCAGTGATTGTATATAAAAATGTACATCACATCCCATACTATACTAATTGTACTTTAATTAGTCATATTTTATTACTTATTGTTTAAGTATTTTAAAAAATACTGCTGAAATTTGTTTTGTTGGCCTAATTACTACTAGTCTTATAGTTTCTAGTTCAAATTGATATAGCTTCCTTTTCCAAATCTAATTCAAGAAAATCTATGCCTTGTAAGGCTGTTAAAACTTAGTAGTCTTTATAGGTATATTTTGTCATTAATATCTAGATTATAGGGCTTCTTAAACTTTTTCTGCTTGCAACCCTTTTTCACCTGAAAATTTATTTTACATGAACCTGAATGTATAGGTATATAAAATAGATATACAAATCAAACATTTACTGATAATAAATCTTAATTTTGCAAATCCCACATTCAGTTATAAGACCCTTTGTGGGGTCTCAAATCAGAAGTTTAGAAGCTGGGATTATACCAGGAATAGTTATAATAAAATCATTTTCTTTGCTTCTAAAGGAATACTGAGGCAAGGAAATGAGGTAAAGCAATGAATGATCAATATAAATTGATGACAGTAAACTAATCAAAGTACAAGTTGAAACATACAGTAAGTCAATGTAGTATGATGGGAAGAGCCCTGCACTTAGAATCAGAAGAATTGAGTTCAAATTCTGGTTTTGATACTTAGTAGCTGTGGGATTTGGGAAACTTATTTCAGTTCTCTGAGCTTTTGCTTCCTGGTTTTCTCATCTATAAAATAGGGATGATCAATCAACCTGTTATGTGTCTGGCACTGTTTTAAGCACTCAGGATACAGTAAAAAAAAGGATGAGATAATCCCTACTAGCAAGGAGTTTATGTTATAAGGGAGAAAGCATGAAAAGGAGTGGAAAGAAAGAAGAAAGGAAGGAAATAAGGAAATGAGGGAAGAAGGAAGGAATGAAGGAAAGGAAGAGAAAAAGAGGAAGGGAAAGGAGGAAGTAAAGAAAGTAAAGAGGAAGAATTTGGTATTTAAGCTGCATCTTTATACCATGTTGAATGGTCAGAGTGAAGGCATAGAGATGGAGGATGGAAACTCATGTGTGAGGATCAGAAAAACAGCATAGCTAGATCTGCTCTTCTCAATGGAGCCATTGTAATGTTAAAAATGGAGAAGAGGTCAAAGAACACAAAAGATCTTGGATTCAAGTTCTGCCTTGGACATATACTGACCATGACCACTTTATCTCTTCACATTCTAGAAATTCTGTAAGACAGAAATCTTGGAGAAAGTGCTTCCCTTTATTGGTTGAAGAAATTTCCTATTCTCCAAATCAGTGAAATTATAGATACTGTAGACTAAGAACTTATGGCTCTAAATTCTGTCAATTAACCTTAATAAACCTCCATTTCCTCATATGTAATATGAGAAGATTAGAATAAATAACCTCCATTTCTAAAATTGATCCTATAACTTTTATCTGTCTCAAAGGTTATCTTTCTCATCTGGTAATTGACTGTGAAGTGAGTATCCTTTTGATGTGAAAAAAAATCTGGATATATCCATGTAATAGTGCCACCACTAATGTGAACAAATGGATATATGAAAAGGCATTTAAATACCTTGTGCAAATTCTCATTGACAAAGGAATTATAAGTTAATTTATTTATCATTAAGTGGTATTAAAAATCAATCAAGAGAGTGAATCTTTGAAATAAATGCATCACATATTTGATGATAAATGGATAGTATCTGGGGTTTCCTCCTGCAACACACTCCTTTAAAAAATCTATTTATTTTAAGCTTAAATACAAAATATAAAAAGAAAAAAATTGCCACGTGCACAGCAAAACATAAGAGAAATAAAAATATAAGACAATTTCTTTCCATTTTAAGAAAGCCTATATGATAAATATTACACATTGTGTTCAGAGTTGTTCATCTTTTCTTTGCTTCCCTTCTATAACATTAAAAAAACTCCTATGTCTGTCCAATACTTTGTATTTGTGTGGGAGAAGAATGGAAGATACAGATGGTTTTTAGTAAATTTATAATATTTTCTCTATTTTAAGCACCCTATGCATCATTATCAATCAATTAACAATAACTTTAAAAACTAATGTATGTTTTTTTAAATATCATTGACATTGTTCCAGAAAAATAAATTTTTCAGCTGATTATTAAGTCATAGTATTTATTACCTAGATGCTTTTTGAGAGAATTTAAAAAACACTAACAATAACCTTAAAAACAATGAAATTCAAGATTTAACAAACAAAAACAACTAGGGAGAGTCTTGGATATAGTATCCAATAGATCTTGCTGCCATAAGATTTTGACATTGTGGATATCTTGCATTTGTGATGGGACAGAATATTCACTATTTAGGATCTGAGTCCAATGTCTTTCTGTTTAAATTTGAAAATCTAAATATGTTTGAGCTTGGCTCAGCAATTTCTATTGGATGTGAACCTCATTTGCAAATGGTAGTCAAGGGTGAGGTTTCAACTCAAAGGACTTACAAGCTGCTGAGGGGAAGGGAAGGGAAAAGACATGGGCACAAGAAAACAGCAGGGAACAGAACATGATTTCATTAACAAAGGAAATTCCCACATAAGACATTCCCTCTATCAGTGCTGATGGTCATTTTATAGTTTCAGTATTTCCTTTTACAACAAGAGAGAGAAAGTACCTTGACATGACTTGCATTGCAAGTAGGTCTCAGAAATAGGATCTCTGGAATCTTCAGATTTCTTTGGGTCCAAGGTGAACTCTCTGTCATTTCACCACATTACTTTTTCTAATAGAAGTTAGGATGTGATGATGACAAAGGGAGATGTAGACAAGGACTTTTAAGAAAAAAAGGAACAACCACATATAGCCAGACCCATAAGGAAAATCTTCGCAGTGAAGATGGCAACTTTCTTGGATCATGAAAGGGATGGATAAGTATACATCAGGCATAGGAGAGGTAGAAGAAAATAAGGCTCACTGTAGCTCAAAGTTCCTGAAGGTGAATAATTTGAAAGAAAGCTGAAAAGATGATGGGGATTTTTCAATAATAGACTGAGAATGATGTACTTTGTTCTCCAGTACACAGTAAGTACTTAACAAATGTTTATTGACTGGGATAAATAGAGAAATGCTAAAGGTTTTGGAGCATAGCTGAATGACATGCTCACTTCTATATATTAAGAAAATTGTGTATAAAATAAGCTACACTGCATAAAAGAGAAATTATTGTTGTTCCTCTCAGTTCTATCTGATTTTTCATGATCTCACTTGGGATTTTCTTGGCAAAGATACTGGAGTAGTTTGCTATTTCCTTTTCCAGGTCATTTTACTGTTGAGGGAACTGAGGCAAACAGGGTTAAGAGACTTGGTCAGGGACTTACACAGCTAGCAAGTGCCTGAGGCAGGATTTGAACTCAGATTTTCCTGACTGAGCTTGATGTTCTGTACATGGCATCACCTCACTGCCCTATGTGGGTGTTGTAGTCAAACTAGCTCAGGCAGTAGCCATGTTAATAGATATAAAAGGACATATATAGAATACATATGTATATATGTATGCATATACATATCTATTCTATTTACATCTCTCTTGATAATTATGTTTACATATATAATATCTCAAGATAGATAGATATAAATAAAATATATATGGAAGATGGATGAATTGATGAAATACAACAATGAAGCCAAAGACAGAAGCAAGAAAAGAGGATAACAGCTATAGAACCAGAAGGAACCTTTAAAAATCATCAAGTCTAATCCCCTCATTTGTGAGGAAACCAAGAATCAGAGTGGTTAATAGACTTGTCCAAAGTCACACAGACTGCTGAAGAAAATGGCTAAGATTTGAATCCAGGTCCTGAGACTGTTGTGAAAAAATTCTGTGAGGAGAACTTGAGGCAAAAAGGTCTAAACATAATCTATTTATTAACAAGGCTAGTAGCTGCCAGAAATAGAGGTCAATGGTCCCTCAGTGACCAGAGACACATCTGACAGAACAGCCTTTAGTATAATTGAAAGGGTAGCAGGTTATGGAGGATACCAAAAATAGTCTAGTGAAAAACTAGACTAAGACTGGGATTGATCTACAACAAAGGCAAAAGGTGGGCTGAGCATTTTCCTTAATCATGCTGCCTTGCAAGAGGGGGTCTTGAGAATCTGTAGCAATGAAAAAAAACACAAAGCTAGTTAACATTCTCTGGAAATTCCCATGACAGATGCCACTTGGCAACTGAGAGATCCAGTGCTAGGCAAAATATCTTCCAATTGGCTTGACTCATCCAACCCTCATCTTTCTTTTCTCCCTCAAAAGACATGACCTTTTGGTTACATAAGTGCTTACAAACTGTATTCCTTAGGTCTACAAAATTTAATTCCAGTATGATATTGAGATATTAGTTACAGTGAGGTTCCTAGAGATTCCCATTATAACTTTTAACAAAATAGTTTGTAATATAATTTAATAAGATCAAATTAGAAAATCACACCTAGGGGCAGCTAGGTGGTGCAGCGGATAGAGCACCAGCCTTGAATTCAGGAGGACCCAAGTTCAAATCTGGTTTCAGACACTTAACACTTCCTAGCTGTGTGACCCTGGGCAAGTCACTTAACCCCAGCCTCAGGGAAAAAAAAAAAAACTTATACCTAGTGATATGTCTCCAAAATCAGTTTTCTTTCCATTGTACCATTCATCTCCCTAAAAGCATGTGTTGTACCAGACATGGTGCTATATTCTGGAAAAATAAACATAAAAGTGAAAGTTTCTACATCAAGGAACTGACATTCTTTACTATCCACTCCTTTACTATCCATCTGGGGTTGAGTCACCACAACCATCTTCGTAAGACATGCATAGGGAAGTTGTATACTTTCTTTGCCTACTAGGAGTAAAAATAAGGAGCTAAAGAAGTTGGTTGTATTCAAGGGAAGATATGCATGTATACAGCCATAGTATATAATACATGTGTTTATAGACATAAGACACTGGTTGGTGGGCCTTTTGCATGTCCACTGAGTCTAATCCTGGATCCCATAAGCCACATGCACATACTGCATTGGATATTTGTCAGTCTTATACCTGCTATTTTTTCAGGGCTCCCTCTCCATCTGTGTGAGTTTTTTTAATGTGATTCTGAGAGCCAAAGTCTGTTATGGAATGTTACATTCTACCTAGAAGATATTTTCACTAAGGACTGCCATGATTGAGAGCAAAAAGATTATACAAACTTTGCAACAATTCCTGGGATATCCAATAGCTATCTTTACTCCAAAGAGGAACCCTGTTGTCACTAGCTTCCCACTCCCTATCATTGCTGTGCCCCTTTAGTGATAAGAAACCCCCAATCATCAGCATCTTGAATAATTGTTTTTAATGCTTGGGCTTTGCCATTAAATTCTAAGAAACTAACCATGTTTTTCTTCGTGACCCAAACTCAATATTTATACCTGAAGTACAATTTCTCATCATCAAATAGATCATCACTAGGAAGCAGATAACCAATGCAGATGGAATTAGAATAGCATTAAATCTGAGTCATTCCTGTAGATTTCTTCTGTTTTTCCTTTCTTTTCAGGGTGATTCTTGTCACCTAAGGCAGGGGGAGGGTGATATGAGCATTAAACTTGACATCATAAAGACTTGGGATCAAGTTTTGCCACTGACTCATTCCATTCTTCAAATCTCTCTTTAAAAAAAATAATCTAACCCCTGCCTTGGGCATCTACTTGCTTTGTGACTTTGGGTAAGTCACTTAACCTCTCAGTGAATTAAGAAAACTCTCTAAGAGTAAATATTGCAAACCTGCAGTGTTGGAGGGAGTTTCATCATCAGGAAGATCTCTGTTCTAATGAAATCATAGATCCAGTTACTGTACCCTTTATTTTTTATTTTCAATATCAGTTTTATTTCTGAATATATTTTTCACTCCTCTCCTACCCACTGAGCCTTTTCTTGTAAGAAAAAAAAGGTGGAGAGGGAGAAGAAAAGGAAAAAGACCCATCAATGCATGGGCAGCTAGATTATTTAATGCATAGAATACCAGGCCTCGAATCAGGAGGACTAATCTTCTTGAGTTCTAATCTGAACTCGGATACTTTACTAGTTGTGTGACCCTAGATGAATCATATAACCTTGTTTACCTCAGTTTCCTCATCTGTAAAACAAGCTGGAGGAAGAAATGGCAGACCATTTCTTGGCATCTTTGCCAAGAAAACCCCAACTGGGGTAATGAAGAGTTGGACACAATTGCAATAAATGAACAGCAACCAAAGTTTTAAACAAGTATAATGGATATTATAGAGAGACTCAACCTTTTCACAGTCATGGACCTCTGATATAGCTTACAGACTTCTCAGAGTAAAGGAAATCAAAAATATTGAAATATAGTTCTGAAATACTTTTTAAACCCCAAGATGTTAATGGATTTCAGGTTAAGAACTTTTGCCCACTTAAGGCAACTCTGAGGTACCGTTACACTCCTCTCAGATTGGCTAAGATGACAGGAAAAGATAATGACAAATGTTGGAGGGGCTGTGGGAAAACTGAGACACTGATACATTGTTGGTAGAATTGTGAACAGATATACAACCATTCTGGAGAGCAGTTTGGAACTACACTCAAAAAGTTATCAAACTGTCCATACCCTTTGACCCAGCAGTGTTTCTAATGGGCTTATATCCCAAAGAGATCTTAAAGGAGGAAAAGGGACCCACATGTGCAAAAATATTTATAGCAGCCATTTTTGTAGTGGCAAGGAAATGGAAACTGGGTGAATCATCAGTTGGGGAATGGCTGAATAAATTATAGTGTATGAATGTAATGGAATATTATTGTTCTGTAAGAAACAACCAGCAGGATGAATACAGAGAGGCCTGGAGAGACTTACAGGAACTGATGCTAAGTGAAATGAGCAGAACCAGGAGATCATTGTACATGGCAACAACAAGACTATACAATGATCAATTGTGATGGATATGGCCCTCTTCAACAATGATGTGATTCAGATCAGTTCCAATGATCTTGTGATGAAGAAAGACATCTTCATCAGTGTGGATCACAACATAGAATTTTCATTCTTTTTGTTATTTGCTTGCATTTTGTTTTCTTTCTCATTTTTTCCTAGGTTGGCTTGATTTTTCTTGTGCAGGAAGATAATTGTATAAATATGTATGCATATATTGCATTTCACATATCTATTTTACCATGCTTAACATATAGTAGACTACTTGCCATCTAGGGAAAAGGTTGGGGGAAGGAGAGGAAAATTGGTACACAAAGTTTTGCAAAAGTTAATGAATTGAAAAATTAAAAAGCTTTAATAAAGAAAATTAAATTTAAAAAAGAATTTTTGCCCAACATTTTCCACAGCTTTTTTCCCTTTCAAATAATTAATTAGGAATCGTTTCTATACAGTATTACCAATAGATCAATAATAATAAAATTTAGCATTTATATAATCTCATCTGATTTTTATAGCAATTCTGTGAAGTAGGAACTATCCTATTTTATGGCTGAGGAATATGAAGCTGAGAATTTTAGTAAGGAGGGTCACAAAGCTAGGAATTTTGCGCAAGGCAGAATTTGAACTCAGAACTTCCTGATTCTAGATCTAACAGTCTTATGGCCTAGGCCATTTAGCTGCCAATAAATACTCTAGTATGTGCTATATACCAAATCCTGCTAGAAAGGTCCTTGAAGTCAGGAGTTGTTTTGTAGCTCCTAGCATAGGGTTCTGCACATAGTAAGTGCTTATTGACTTGAATTGTCCAAAGTACATACAATCCTTGACCTCAGAGAATTGATAATATTTATAGTTGGGGGCAAATGGTTATAAATGTGCATACTTTTTTCTTGCTTTTGTTTACTGATAAATTTTATTAGTATGCTGCCTCCAAACTCCAGCAAACTCCTAATTAACTATCCCCCTCACTATACACATGTACACAATACTCACACACACACAAACTGTCAAAAAGATTAAACAAAATTGCATAAAAATGACAACTAAAAAAAAGATTTGTAACAGCTTAGTTATTTACCACTAAAAAATGACCATGCGTATGCCTTAATTTCAATAAGTCCTCAATAATTAATGACCTATGTGGTATCACTGTACGTATGTGACCTTGAGCTTGAGCACTTCTCTAGGCCTTATATTCTGATCTATAAAATGAGAGTTGGATTTCATGATCATGGAGATCCCTTCCACCTCTGCCAACTGCTGCTTGCTATTTTTAATCTGAGTTTGGTACCATTTAAAGTTCCA
Source organism: Sminthopsis crassicaudata (assembly GCF_048593235.1). NCBI lineage: Eukaryota > Metazoa > Chordata > Mammalia > Dasyuromorphia > Dasyuridae > Sminthopsis > Sminthopsis crassicaudata. Next base: position 37,647,052 of record NC_133621.1, on the reverse strand, counting down.
TTCTTTTACATGAAGTTAATATTGTCTAGTGGTTAGGGCACTGGACTGGCAGTCAGGAAACTCTGGATTCAAATCACACCTTTGACATAAAATCACTGTGTCCTCTTAATATCTACGTGACCTTGGTCTTAACTTTTAAGTGTCTTGGACAACTGCCTAAGACTTAAGTGCAGTCATTGTACATAACAAATACATCCAGCTGATAGGCCTTAGATACAAAAGTGAAGAGTCTGATTTTTTTCCCTAGAGATATTGGGAAGTCCCTGCAGATTTTTGAGGAAGGGAGAAATCTACCCCCTTTGGAAGATCGTTTTGATAATTGGAAACAGGAAAGAGAAATATGATCATTTTATCAAAGTGGAAACTACATAGCACCTGAAGTGTGATTTGGTTCAAACTGAAACAGGAATCTCTTTCTTCCTTCTTTTTTTTTCCGAGTGAATCCAATAGGAAATTCTTGATCTTCATACTTGGCTTTGTAGGGTGGCTCAGTTACAACTTGATTTTACAAACTGTGGACATTCTTTCATTTGCTAGATAATATCCTGATGTTGCCACAATTCAGCCCAAATCTCATGATTTCCAGAAAGGAATGACTATTCTAAAAGCTAATTAATTGCTGATAGTGCTGAATAAATGAAGGCTCGGAAGGAGCTAAAGGTCCTCACTGGGCACTTTTTAAACCTATACATCCCAGGAAATTTTTTCCCATGTTGATTTCTGACAGGTTACATGTGGCTAGTTTTACTCCAGCAGCAACAGTATGCTGAAACTGGCTTAAAGAAGCTTATGGTAGATACAGCTAAGACTTCTTATCTCTTGCTTGGAAACTGCATTTGGAGAGATAGCAGTACAACCTGATAATGGCTTCAGCTAGGATGCTGTTTCTGGGGAGACCTTCCTGAGCTCTGAGAGGTTGACTTTTCTGGAGGAAGGGAGATGAAGGGATAATATTAGAAGTCTAGATCAGCGGTTTTTGTGCCTATGTAAAGCCTATGCTTCTCACAATAAAGTTTTAAATGCATAAAGTAAGATACATAAAATTACAGAAAAAACCAAATGTTACTGAAAAATAAGGATGTAATTTTTTTCCCTCATCTTGAAATTCTTTGAGTCCTTTAGGAGTTTGAGGACATCTAAATTAATATTCCAAGTCTAGACTGTAACCCCTGGGAGTTTGTGAACAGGCTGACCTTTGACTGTGGAAATTTTCTGTTGGCCAAGTTGCTAGTTTCTGAGACTATATGACAATTTGTTGTGTCATATGTCAATAAGTGACATAGGAAAGGTCACTTCCCATTTCTGAATCTATTTCCTCATGTGTATAATGGATGGAGAAGGGAGGTTGCACTAAGAAGTCCCTTCCATCCCTTATTATACCCTTTATCCCAATTAATGTAGTCATAGAAGGCAGTCTTAATTGAATAAATTAAGTTGCAAAGTAAAATAGGTATTAAGGAATTTTCCTGTAACCTTCTTCCCATACAGGCAAGCCTTTCATCAATTTGAAAGGATCTTGGGACTTTGGACCCTTGGATGAAGGCCTAAATAATGTTCTACAAGAAAAAGCTTGTAATTATGTGAGAAAAACAAGTCACTTTTACTGGAAGAGGGGAGGAGAACAGACTGTTTCTCTGTCTCTCTGTCTCTGTCTGTCTCTTGGTCTCTTGTCTTTGTGTGAGTTTGTCTCTCCTTCCCTCCCTCATTCCCTCCCCCCTGCTTTCTCCTTTTCTTTCTCCCTGTCTCTCTCTTTCCCCTCTCTTCTATTTCTCTATGTGTCTGTCCAAGTCCTGGTCGTTCCTCCTCCTTCCCCCATTTCAGTCTTCCATTGACTAGAACTCTCCCACTCAAGAAAAGACAGAAGGAAACAAGAGTAGGGAAGCGTCCATCTGGGAGAAGAAAAACATCCTGAGGCCAGAGTGTTACTCACAAAAGGAGAGGCGATGACTGTTCATCTCTTGTTTGGGTTGTGACAAGCCAGGACTGACATTCTGATAGGTTTGAAGGAGAGTAAGAGCTACTGGGTCTCTCATTCAGCCACATCAGCACATGGCCACCTCTGACAGCATATCCATCTGAAAGCAAAGAGAAAGTGGGGTCAAACATACAAATAAATAGATTCAGAAGTAAACAGCTTAAAGGGAGGTATACTCTTGCACTGTAACCATGCTGGCTATAGACTTAGAAAAGGATTTATAATAACTAGGAGTTATTAGGTCACATATATTCTCTATACATGTGCCTTACTACTATTTGATTTTCTAGGTTTAACTCCACCCTTCCCCCAAATTCTGTATTATAAACTTATGGGAGAGTAGATCTTGAGTATCTTTTGAGAAAACATGGCATCCTGTATACCCCCTTAGCAAATATCTTTGCTAAAAGGTTATTATATCAGGCTGACTGATTGTTGGTGAGGAATACACTGATGGGGTCCTGTGAGTGACAGTACTTGAAAACTCATTCATTAAATTGTCCTGACACACGAGGAGAATAGTACTCATTTACCCTCTAAAATCCTAAGTCTACAGCTGTACAGTAAGTTGAGGGAGTAGTGCCAGGACCATGCTATTCTGGTTTGTTTGTTTGTTTGTTTGTTTTTGCTGAAGCAATTGGGGTTAAATGACTTGGCCAGGGTCACATAGCCAGGAAGTATTAAGTGGCCTGAGATCAGATTTGAATTCAGATCCTCCTGACTTCGGAGCTGGTGCTCTATCCACTGTGCCATCTAGCTGCCCCCATGCTATTCTCTGACCCATGAATGAAGTCGAAAACCATGCCACACACTTTAAGAATTCAAAATCTTTTAGGTTAAGTAGCTGAAGGTACCTTGTTCCTATTCTACCCCTCTTCAGCTCCCTTTTATCCATCTTCTCCCATGAGTCAGTACTGTTTCCTTTTGGCTATATTTGTATCCTCAGCTCTTAGCACAGAGCTTGGCACCTAGTAAGTATCCGATAAATGCTTTGTGCATTGCCTTCCCTTAACAGTTAGAGCTAGAATCTCTCCCTTTCCTTTCCTTCTTCTCCCCCCCCCCAGTTAAACTGTTTTCCTTGGACTGTCTTCCTTCCACCCACTTCCTCTGTTTGTTTTTATAGATCCTTTTTTTTTCTCTACTGAATCTGTAGAAGGTTTTATATTGCTTCATTTTCTCTACTCTTTTCACAAGGAAAAAAATATAAAAGATGCTGTTTGCTCAGCCTGGAGAAATATTTACCAAGTTATCTAAAGCTCTTTTCCTCTCCAGACTCAGCATGCAGGGTCACCACTGTTTCCTGGATGTGCTTATTAACAATAAACTGTTATCGATTCATAACAGTGGGTTAGGAAACCCTCTCTCCAAGACAGTCAAGATCCATCTCTCCTGCTAGAGGAAATATCTGTCAGAAATAAGTGGAAGCTCTGATTTCTTGAATGCTCATGGACCAGAGATCTATTGTTGTACTGCTGGGTACTGAAATGAGTCTTTGTTGGGGGTAGGAGTGAGGGAGGGGAATTGAGTGTATCAAACTATAGTAATAGATATGGATGGATATTTATTTAAACATGACAAAATACTTACCTCTGATGACAATATTAGAGTTTAAAGGAATCTTACAGCTCATTCAATGGCAAAACCTTTATGCTACAGATGGAGAATAGTAGGAAAATGATGTGACTTGACTAAGATCACAAAGTCATTTAGTGGTTGAGACAAGATTAAAATTTGTTTGTGGACTGTTGGTGCTTTTTTACAGTCCTATCTTTCTATTCTTTACTATTATTTGTGGCTCTTTGAAGGGAGAGACAAGTTTAGTCTTTCTTTGTATCCCCATAGCTTAGAATAATGCCTGTCATATGGAGTTTAATAAATGCTTATTGACTAACTGTATACTTGGCATGTGGAAGGGAATAAATACTCCCTTGTTGACTTTAGCTAGAGAGTATTTTTAACATCCTTTGTTGTACCAGAGCAATATAGCATTTATAAAGCTCTTGAAAGTTGTTTGTGAATTGTTTTACATGTATTATCTCATTTGATCCTTGCCACAAACCTGTAACAGAGGGACTATTATGATTCTCACTTTACAGGTAAGGAAACTGAGACTGGGAGAAGTTAAATTAGATAACTAGCAAGTATTTGAGGCAAGATTTCAATTTGGATCACCATGACTTCAAGACTAATACTCTATCCACTAACCCAGCTGGCAATCGACTTTTTCTCTCATTTTTGGATAGGACAAATGAAAGTGTGAGCTCATTCTAGGTTTTGGAGAGTTATATACCTCTGTCCTTTGAAGGAAAGCAGGGAAATCACTGGGCAGTGAGTTTTACAGTAGGTGTTTCAATACTTAGTGTTTTTTGCATGGACTTCCTGATCTTTGCTGGTCTCTTCAGTAAATGGTTACGTACTTCAAAACTTTCAAAAGCTAATACACCTTCACAAGTGTGTATATTTTACAGTTCTTGACAGAACAAGGATTGTACTATACTGGCAAGCCTAAGTAAGGGTAGAGCCAGACCAATATCAGAACCAAGGGGGCATTTGACCAGTCATTTACACCACTCTTCTAAGGAAACTGTCTCCTTCATAGATACATCACTTGACATGGAATCAATTAAGGTCATTTGGTAAGATATACATCTATATAACTGGTTGAGTTGGTTTTCATGATGGAAGAGGACCCTTTTCTTCTCCCTTTGTTGATTAACTGATTTCTCTGTTCTGAGTGGTCTATTGTCTTAGCCTAAAAATAACAGGAGCCAGGTTTTACACATTTTCCAAAATTTCAATGTAATTGTTTAAAAATAGGCCTTAAAATTTCATTTTCTCTCTATTGGCAACCATGGTTGCCATGGAGTTCAAGTAATAGGTTGTGATGTTTAACACTGAATTAATTACTACTTCTCACTCACAGGGAACATCTAATTATACATATTCATGCAGAGCAGTGTTTGGTATTTTTGAGGGGAAAAAACTGTCCTCATACTGTACAAGTGAGTATACATTGGGGAATGCATTTGGAGTTTCTGTTTTGGGGTTTTTTTTTAGTCACACTTCTTTTCCCTTCCTGTAAAGTGTTACATAGTTGTTTTTAGATGATAAGGCTTTGATTTTAATTATGATTTCTCTCACTGAACTGACCTACATTAAGGAAACCTGCCCTTTCACCCACCAAATGGTTTATCCCAAGTGATAACAGTCAAAGAAGTCTTTGAGTTTTACTTTGGCTTTTACATAAGGCCTTTTCTGATCCCCTCAGCTGCTCCTGTTTCCCACAATCCTCATAAATCTCATACTGGAAGTTCAAAAGGGGACCCAGACAAGCAAGGCACTGTTAAATCTTATTGTGATAAATTTAATTTATACTTAAAAAAAGCTGTGAGTGATAGGGATTCACAGCTTCTCTTACAATTTTCTTTTCCTGTTCTTTATACATGGAAACGTTCATGTTTGCTAATGTTCATCAAGTTCACAACTTCAATAAATTAATTTTCTTGACTATATCTTATTTAGAGCCAGCAAAATATAGTAGAGAGAGTAGGGAAGCTTCAAATATCTCCTGTGACTTACTGGCTGTGTGACTGAGTAAATCACTTAACCTCTCAGAGTATCTACCCTTTTTCTGATCCTGCAACTCTCTAAGACTTGAGTGATAGAAAAGGTATAGATCTCTATTGATAGAGAAAATTTTTCATTTGGAATCAATTCCAGATTCTGGGACCAATGAAATCACAAACCCATTCCCTATCCCTTTTCTCTATATATCGTGTGTGTGTGTGTGTGTGTGTGTGTGTGTGTGTGTGTGTGTGTGTGTGTTGTGTATGTGTGGATGTATGGAGGGGATATCTCCCTTGCTAGACTGTAAACTTTTTAAGGGCAGGATCTGTATCATTTTTGTTTATCTCCCAAACCTAACACAGTGTGGTAGCACAAATCAGACAACTGATAAATGCTTATTGAGTGATGCAATAACAACAAAAAGGAGATAAACATCTTAGGATTTTCTTTTCTTTCTTTCTTTCTTTCTTTCTTTCTTTCTTTCTTTCTTTCTTTCTTTCTTTCTTTCTTTCTTTCTTTCTTTCTTTCTTTCTTTCTTTCTTTCTTTCTTTCTTTCTTTCTTTCTTTCTTTCTTTCTTTCTTTCTTTCTTTCTTTCTTTCTTTCTTTCTTTCTTTCTTTCTTTCTTTCTTTCTTTCTTTCTTTCTTTCTTTCTTTCTTTCTTTCTTTCTTTCTTTCTTCTTTCTTTTTTGGCTGAGGCAATTGGGGTTAAGTGACTTGCCCAGGGTCACACAGCCAGGAAGTGTTAAGTGTCTGAGGCCAGATTTGAACTCAGGTCCTCCTGACTTAAGGGCTGGTGCTCTCTCCACTTCCCCCTTTAGGATGTTTTCTTACCCAGGTTGCTATTTTATTAATTAACACACCTGCTACAGCTCTTGGAAGGAGTGACTGAAAATACAGTTCTATTAGACAGAGGAAGGATATGTCTCAGCTTTTGGCCCAAGATGCCCATCTCTATGAAGTACCAAGGGAAAATTTGGGCTGCCTTTAGCTCATTTCTCTTATGACTCCATGATGCTTCACTGCTTCTTCCCTGGAGTCCTAGACTCATGAAACTCCCATTTTTCCCTTTGTGGGTGGATGTAACTCCTCCTGCTGCTACTAATTGGAGTCCCTAGAGTGTTGTGAGGACAGAACATGAATGCTGTGGAGTTTTTTATATTTCCAACCAATGAAGTAATTTAGTGTCTCACTGAAAAACCAATTTCTAGAAACTGGCAGCAAGGTATAATATGAACTCCTGTTGGGGTCCCATTTTGTCTTAGCTTTTCAGCTGCTCACTTTAATGGACCTAAGTGTTGACTCTAAGTGGAAGAAGAGCAATAAGCCGATCGTGGTACAACTCATTTTAGAAGAGAACTCCTTATTGGGGGAATATAGTGAGAGGAGCTATGATATCAGTATAGAAAATAAAATACTATTAAGTAAAAAAAAACAAGTTTAATATGATTGTACATGCATGATTATATGGGGTTGTTTACTGCCTTGGGAAGGAAGAAAAAATTGAAACCCCAAATCTGACAAAAATGAAAATTGAAAACTATCTTTATAGAGAATTGAAAAAATGCTATTAAGAGATTGGTATGGATCAGCAGTAAGTTTTTGGAAGTGACATGCCGTTTGTCTTTTCCCATTTATTTGTGCTTTGGGGAAATAGCAGGATGACAGAAAGGGGATCACTCCCTTGCAAAATGGGAGAAGACTGTGATATTATTGTTGCTGCTGCTGCTGCTGCTGTTAGTAACTAATATTTTAGCCATTTCTTTTTATAAAATGCTTTACATCTATTATCTCATTTGGTCACCATGACAACCCTCTGATGCAGGTGCTATTGTCATCCCCATACATTGAGGAACCTGACTGAGAGATTGTGACTTGCCAGGGTTACAGAGCTAGTAAAATGTTCGAAGCAGAATTGAAATTCACTTCCTAAGTCCAAGTACAGTGCTCTAGGTATTCTAGACTAGCTCTAAGCAGAGTTCTTTTGTTCCTCTGTGGTTCTGTTCCCTCACTACAAATGCTACAACCATAATCTAGGATTCCTGCTTAAGGTCACTGGTAGCCTTTAAGTGTTTCTCCATTGGTCTGACTTCTTTCTCCATTGTCAATAACCCCGAGTACAGAGTTTGCAAAGATCTGGGTTAATTTTGTTTGAGCCACTTCAGCTGGTTGCATTTCTTATTAACCTTTGGGGTATAGAGCAGTCAATGAACCAAGGTTAAAATCCTGCCTCTTCTTACCTGGATTGCCTGGCAAGTAACTTTTCTCATTAGTAAAATAAACGGGGTTGGACAAGTTGGTCTCTGAAGTCCACTCAAGCTTGAATTTTTTGATCCTTTGCTTCAGCCTGCTCCTGCCTAAGCTGTTCAAAATGATATTTCATGCCTACGGTAGCATATTTTCTGAGGCTTCTAACTCTTGGGATAGAATTTTCTAGTGAAGGAGAAATCATGTAATGGGAAAATGTCAAGTAGAGTTCAAGATGGAGTAATAGTGTCATGAGTTAACTCCGTTCAGTGTTTAGAATCTCAGGCTGGTTTACACAAGAGCTATATTACCTAACTTTAGCCTCTGTGGTTCTATCATTTTGGGAGCTATTAGTCTGTATATATCACACACGCGTGTAAATACATACATGATATGTATATGCATATTTGTGAAGTTCCTCTTTTTCCATTTGTGGGCTTGCCCTGGTAGTGCTATGGAGGACAGTCCATGCAAAGGTATGGAGGTGGGGAAAGGCAGAATGAGGGGACAGGAGGTGGGGGACAGGCTACTCATCCGGTTTGGCTAAACAGGGGAGAATACTGAGGAGTAGCATGGCATGAGTTGAAAACATCATGGAATCAGAGAATGCTGGATTTGTAGGGGATTCTTGGGTCCTTAGTCCAATCTTAGCCCACTCTCTCCTTGACATAGATTCTCAGAAATTCTAGTGGGGTTCTAATTAAGCTCCTGGCAAATTTAAATGGTGTGGCTTTGGATCATTTTTTTTTTTTATTTAGGAAAAACAAAGATTGTTTTCTCAAAAGGACAATGAAGCCTTAGGGTACCTAAGTAGCATAGTATGTGAACTATTGGACAAGGAATGAAGAAGGCATAAGTTTGAATCTTGTAAGATGTGAGAGTTTCACTCAGCCTCAGTTTCCTTGTCTGTAAAAGGGGGAGGGTAATAATAGCAACTACCTCCCAGATTTGTTGTGAAGATCAATTGAAATCATACTTATAAAAACATTTAACTTAATGACTGGTACATAGCAGGCATTTAATAAGTGCTTATTCTTTTCCAATTCCTTCCCTTTTTTTTCCTCAGGATTATTATAGAGGTAAAAAGAGATAATATTTATAGAATGCTTTGCAAATCTCAAAGTTCTATATAAATATTAGATCTTGTTATGATTTTATTTTAAAAGCTATTATGGAAGAAAGAAATGATGGCTCTCTTTTTCAACTAAAATAATTCTACTTTTCTTCAGGAATTCTTTTGGGAATAAAGTGGAAACTTATCACATATTGCAAGGATCCAGTTTTAGAATGAGTCATGTCTGCATGGCACTTTTTAAAGAAGTCAATTTGTCAAGTTTTAGACATGTAACTTACAAGACAGTTTAAAAATTCAAAATCCTCACACCAAATACACATCAGAGATCTTAGAAAGCCCAACATTCACAGCAAACAAATGTCAGCACTGGAGAAGTCATGGCTTCAATATTTGGGTTTGAAACATTATCAAATTTAATTTAATTCAACCAGCATTGATTTAATACCTACTATGTGTAGTACTTGTACTATATGCTGAAGAGAAGCAATATGACATCATCAATGAAGAGCTGGTCCCTGAGTTGGGTTGATGTGGATTTAAATTTTAAACGATGAATGTCAAATGTCAACCTGGTCAATCACTCCATCTCACAGTGACCAGGGAGCTCTGTAAGACTTTAAATTGGAGAGCAAAAAAGAGCCTCCTCATTTGGGAGTTTCTTACAAAGAAGAAAGCAAAGGGTTAAACATAAGGTATATAGAGACAAAAATGAAACGGCCTTTGACCACAGACAGCTTACAATCTAGCAATTGCATGTTCACCCAAAGTACTGAGACATAGGAAAATTCCTTAGATCATAGGATCCATATGGTCATGGGTAAAGGTTGTCCATACTGATGATAAGCTTTTGATTCTGTTGACAGATCCCATCCAATTTCTGCTCTTCCAGATGGTCCCTCACTCAAAACTTTTTTCAGAATGTCATATTCATAATAAAATTAAGTGTGGTCACTCTTTTTAACCTTTTCAAGGCAAAACATGTTTTTATCATCTATCTCCCTTCTGTTTAAAGATTCTTTGCAAGTTCATATGCCAAGGACAAAAAAGTGTGCCTGCTGACCTCCATCTTTTCCTGTGCTTCTCTTGAGCCATTCTCACCCACTGGCTTTCTCCCCTTCTGGCGATCTCCCCTGGGGATCCACAGTTAAGACTATTGTCTCTTCCCTCTCTGTACTTTCATCCCTTTGTACAAAAGCTTTTCATGATCACTTGACCTAATTTTTCCCAATCCTTTTCATATATTGCACCTAGTTATGCCTCACTATTTCCATGCTAAAAAATTCCTATCCCTTGCGAATGCTTATATCTTCTGGATATTTTTAGCTTGCCACCGTGTCCACCTCCATCACCCACTGCTATTCCCCACTGTTTCTGCTTAGCTAAGCCATACATATTTAATTCTCCTAATCTTTTCTTATCCTCTGGTCCCACCAGACCCTTAATAGAATGGTGCCCTTCTCAGCGCTCCCTCCTGATGGCCAATGCCCCCTGGCACTGAGATGCCAAGACAGCAAAATATCTCACTGGATCTGTATAGAAAATAATTTTTAAAATTCTCTTATGGATCTCACAACTCAGAAAAGAAAAAAAATGTAAGTAAGAGCTTATTTTTGTGGGGACCATCATAATGCCCATCGGAAATGAAAGGAGAATTCTAGGTTCTGAATGAGATTTCAGATTTGCACTGTTTTGCTGATAGGAATGTGATAAATTTGGTTAAGCACATGATGCTGAGGTCATTGATAACTAGAGGGACTCCCAGAGGCTGATGGAGCCTTAGGTTTGGAATCAGAAGGCCTGTATTGTTCCTTTTGACATTTGTGGGGTTTTTTATGGTCCTGAGATTGCCTCAGTGTCCACATTTATAGAAATGAGGGTCTGATTTGATTACCTTAAGGTCCATCCTTCACTCAAATAGCAAAACAATCTTCCTAAAGCATGAGTCTTTTGTTAATCTCTTCCTGAAGAAGAGCCAGATGGACCCCTATTGAGGGTCCCTTAGCATCCTTCCCCACTTCCTTCCTCTCTACTTGAGGATAAATTATCCTAGAATTGACCATACCCGTGTACATACACACAAGTAAGCATTCTCTAGTCCAGACTTTGTCACTCACTTGCACGTGGCCTTGGGCAAAATATTACTTCTCTGGGCCTCGATTTCCTCCTTTGTCAAAGATGGACAATCTGTAAGATTCCTTGCAGAGCTTTCATTCTATGACATGATTCACCAGTCACTTTATTTTGATGCAACATTAGAATCTCCTTAAAGAAGTAGAACAAAGTGAAGAGATAAAGGAAGTCACCTCCTGTGCTCTATTTCATTTTGAGGATTATTTGAGTCAATAACCTTTTTATTAACTTAAATTTTATTTTATTAATTGAAAGAGATAAACACTTTTTAAATTATAGAAAATTACTTGAAGGTAAGGAGAAATGCTCAGATCAGACTGGATCCTGTATCTTTGCCTTTGCCAAAGAGTTCCTGTTGTTATCCATCCTTGGGCCTTTGTCTCATTCAGAACCATACATAATGGCAGATATAATGGCAATGTCCCCCCTCTACAACTTAGAATTTCTCACAAGTTAATTTTCATTGCTTTCTTTATTGCTCACCTTTCCAGCTGTTTCAATTACACTGAATCTTTCTTTGCCCGGCTTTGCCTTTCTGATTGTCTTCAATTTAGAGTCTTGGGCTGCCTTCATTTCTATCTTCTTTACTTCTTCTTTGGGAACACTAACACTAGATCTGGCTGGTGTTATTCATATGACTTAAGCTGTGAATCTGAGCGGTAGACACATAGGTCTCTTTTATGCTCTTTAAAGGGATGAGGTTACACCAACATTCAACACAGGGTTATACTAAGAGTGGCAATTTCTGAGAATAGTAAGCTTTGAATGCTTCCTTCTTCCTCACCATTTCTTTCTCATTCTCTCACTTTCTCTTCTCACTCCCCCTTTCACCATTTTTTCTCCCTTATCACTTTTTACCTCTCTTCCCTTCTAGTTTCCTCCCTCTGCTTCTCCTCCTTTTTGCTGGTTCTTCTCTTTCCTTCTCTCTCTTTCTTCCTTTTTTGCTCTTTCCCCCCATAATACTAATACTACATAGGGTAGCATTTTATAGCATTATAAAGTTTGCAAAGTATTTTAGAAATATTATCTTACTTAATCCTCACAACAACCCTAAGAGTGTTGAGGGTAGCTGCTTTTATTAACTTCAATTTACAGATGGCACAATTGAGAAAGATATGTTAAGTGACTCAGCCAGGATCAAAACTAGTAAATGTTTGAGGCTAGATTTGATGTCTCTCTGTCTCTTCTGTCTCCCTCTGCCTCCGTCTCCCTCTGCCTCTGTCCCTTCTCCTTCTCTTTCTTCTCCATCTTCTTCCCCTCCTCTTCTCTCTCTCTGCCTCTCTGTCTCTGTCTGTCTTTCTCTCCCCGCTTCTCTGTCTTCCTTCCCTTTTTCTTCCCCCTCCCCGTTCTTTTCTCCTCCTCTGTAGGCTGACAATTTGAGGATGAATTCTTTGGCCATGACAACTTATGACTATTGTCATCACCATCATAATTATCTTTCAACATACTCTCCCAAATTCCTCCTTATCCTACATTGTTATTGCCATCATTATTATCATTTCCAACTATATCCCCAATTCCATTATCCATCATCTTCTCTATTGTCCATGATCATCGTCATCTCCAATCTAATCTCCACTTCCATTATCCAACAGCATCTCAACTGTCCAATATTACCATCACTTCCAACTTCATCTCCATCATTATATCTGTAATTACCTTTATCATCATCAATAATGTATATTTTGTTATTAGCAGGAAAAGATAGTGTACCTTTTTAATATGCTTTAAGAAAACGTGTGGTTAGCTTTAGCCCAAAGGTTCTAGACCAAAAATCAATCGGGTGGAAGGCATCTAAGAATTGGAAGCCTAATCCCTAGCTTCTGGTTCTTTGTCTGCCCCCAACCCTCACTGTCAGCAGTCATCATTAGTATCTTGCTGATAGTTGTAGAAAGAACTGGCCCACATCCTTCAGGCTAATGACAATCTTTGGGTTGAGCCATGAGCTTCTACATGCTCTCTGTAGGGTGCTTTAGGGGATGACTTTCCTTTTCCCTGCACCTGTGGTTCACCCAGCTGCTGACCTGGTTTGGCTCTGCTTCTAAGCTTCAGGCAGACAAACTGTAAAATTACTGTGTTCCGATTAATATTTAAAAGTGATGTCAGATTTCAAATTAAATATCACTTAGTTGTATTTGGGAGGATGGAATCCAGCCAGAGAAAGGTTGTCATTAACTTCCACAAGGCTTTTAGGAGGACAAAGATAGAAAAGAAATTAAAGTGTGCAATTATACTCAAGGTCTGGCGAAGAATGCCCATATAGCATTTAATGTTCAAACCATTGAGTAGTAGCGGTGCACATTCTGCTTAAAACATGATTCTGATTACATGTTAATGAAATTAAAATTACTTAAGAATGTGCTCGTTTCCTGTTGAACAAAGGCAATCCCTAATTATGTGTATTGATGTGGCTGAAATTACCTGTGCATGGTTTGTGTTTCGTCTCTAGGTGGTATTTCTTTCTACCTACCTACTTTTTTGGCCATATATATTTGTCACTCCGTTTCATGTACCTTTCTGAAGAATTTAATTTCAGGCTAGATGGCTAGAAATGGCTATTTCTAAAGCACAGCAAATAAACCAAAAGGCTATCTATCTAGCCCTTTATGACAAATAGTACTTTCAATTTTACTGGCAAGTGATGGGAGATTGATTTAATAGTCTTAGGTGGATAATAAACCCCTCAAAATCATCCAGTGGCTATCGAACAGTGTATTCAATTAGCTTTTTTTAGGGTATGGTTCTTGGTAGGGCCCATGATTCTACTGATTTTAGATTTCTGTCTTTATTTCTGAAGGTATCCCTAGAGCGGTTTGCCTTAATAATCCTAAACTTTGGACATATTGCTGATCACTATTCTTACCTAGTTTTCCACCCATTCTAAGAAGTAATTGAGAAATATCCATTTATACACACAAGAGGGATGAATGTGAAAAGTTGCTTAATTATAGTCAGAATCTTGGGGACTAAGAGGTTGAAATTTTCTTCTTTAGAGTCAGTCAATTTAATCAACAAGCATCTATTAAATGTTCATTATTTCTGTCAGGCACTGTGTTAAATGCCTGAGATAAAAAAAATGTAAAAAAAGAAGAAAAAACCCCACTATTCTTTATGAACATTTAAGGAATTCAGTCAAGGACTGTCAGATGAAAGTCTTAGATTTATCTACATTGTTATCAGAATTTTCAAACCCTGTCGTTCAGCTTAAGCATCAAAATGGAAGAATCTAAGACATGCTTCCATATCGGATCTGGCCAATCAATGCTTCCATTTTGGATCTGACTCATCAAGTCTCATATATGGAGATAAGATAATACAGGATACATCCTCGGTGGCTAGAATATTGAGTATTAAAATAATAATGAGCGTATGAGAGAAGATCAATCATGCAGATTCATACCAAATGGTTGGGAACCTTGAATGCCAAGCAAGAGATCTAGGACTGCTCTCAAAAGGTAATAGGACATTGAATGAAGAATCTTGAAGAGATAAGTAATATGGAGAGAAATGTACATAATGAAGATTATACTGAATTTGACATAAAGGATTGTAGTCTGGATATCTTACAATCAGCTGAAGTAAGGATAAGCAAAAGTCTTTATTCTTAGTCTTTTGGGGTCACCATCAGGGGGTTAGATATAGGAATCTCCATACCTCTTTTCTCTCTCTTCACTGCCAAAGAATGATCCTGCTTGTCCCACTCCATCCTCTGATCTCTCTCCCCTTCTCTGTCCACACCCACAGATCAAGGCAGCACAAAGTTGAGTAGGGTTATCCTCCAAGCATATGTTAATAGAGAATTGTCCAACTGGTAATTAGCCTCAAGTGCTAGGTTATCTTGCGTTAAGTGCATCTGCTCAGAGTTTCAGCCCTTTACAAAGAATGAATTGGAGGTCTCTCCTGCTACACTATAAGTTCTGAAGGGCATGGAAGGGCTTCTACTTTATACCTCTTTGTATGTCCAATACCTATTCCAAAGTAGGCATTCAATAATTGTTTCATGATGATTATGATTCGGTGCTTCTAGGATAAAAAGAATAACTAAGATAACCGAGCATTCAGTTGAAAGTAAGTCACACAATCTTGTGTTATGCTAAACACTATTTCGAACATCATAGAACCACTATGAAAACTCAGGAAAAATATTGTTAAGGAGCCATATGCCTAGAGTTATTGCCATATAGTGGGTGGATCCAGAAATGGGAAGATTGGTTTTATTTGCTCTGCTGTGTGTATAATATAGATTTTTTTAAAGTGGACTAGAATGAATAAAATATAATTGAGCATATAGGTCCATAAGGGATGGTCGTTGAGGTCGGGATGTAAAGCATTCTGAAGAATTAACAAAATATCAAGGTTCTTGAGGATTCTCTCCAGGATTACGCTCAATGAGTAAGAATTTGCTAATCACCTACTATGTACCAGATATGCTAAGCAGAAGCATTACAAAAATAAGCAAAAGGAATGTGTTGATCAGCGTTCTTACTTCTTTCAAAGATGTTCACTTTTTATAATGTAATGGGACTGTACCAATTATTCTGTTAGATCTGCTTGCTTTTTCTGCATCATTTCTTATAAGTTTTCTCAAGTTTTTCTGCAGTTTCCTTTGCAATTAGGTAGTCAATGAATAGGTTACTGGATCTGGAATCAGGAGGATCTTTGTTTAAATCTAGTCTTAGACACTCACTAGCTAGCTTTGTTTGTCTTAGTTTCTTCATCTATAAGATGGGGATAATAACAGCATCTATCTGCCAGAGTGTTTTTGAGGATAAAATGAGTTTATATTTATTTTGTAAAATAGAAATCTTATTTCACTCAGATTATTTTTTTGTGAACAAAAATCTATTTTTTTCTCCCTTCCATCCCTCACCCCTTGGGAAAAAAAGAAATCCCTTAAAATGTATAGTCAAAAAAATTCCCTCGTTGTTCAAGTCTGAAAAATATATGTCTCAATCTGTACTCTGAGTCTATCACCTCTCTCCCAGGAGCTAGCTAACATGCTTAATCATTGGTCCCCTAGAGTTAAGAATGGTCAGTTGCACTGATTAATTCTTACATTTTCTAAAGTTATTTGCTTTCCAATGCTATGATTGCAAAAATTGTTCTCCAAGTCCTGCTTATTTACCCATCACCAATTTTTCAAAGTCTTTAAAATTTCTTTTTAATAATATTGACATCTTACAATAAATTGCTCTCTTAGTTCTTCTCACTTCGCTCTGCATCAATTCATACAAATCTTTCCGAGTCTCTTTAAAATCTATTCCCTCATTGCTTATAGCACAATAAAGTAACCATTAGTTTCATATACCACAATTTGGTCAACCATCCTCTAGTTGATGACCCCCTTGTTTCTTGTACTTTACCATCATAAAAAATCTGCTATAAATATTTTCATGCATGTGGGTTCTTTTTCTTTTCCTTTGATCTCTTTTGGAGTATAAGTCTAGTAGTGTTATTGTTGAGTCAGAATGTATGCACAATTTAGTAACTTTCAGTTTGGGATATGGTTCTTAATTGCTTCTAGAATGACAAGAATGATTCTGGAGAATTGATGATGAAGCATGCTCCCCAACTCCTGATAGAGAAGTAATAGATTGCATGTGTCAAATGAGATATACATTGATTAGACATGACCAACATGGGGCTATGTTTTGCTTGACTATATATATTTGTTCCAATTTTTTTCTTGTCCTATTGGAAAGAAGTGGAAGGGAGAGAAAGCAAAACAGTCCTTGTTCTCAAGGAGCTTCCTTTTTAATATTGGAGGGAGGAGAGAATGATCATCTATAAATATGTATAAGATACATGCAAAGTAGGTGTTGGCATATTAATGGCATTGTTGAAGCTAGCTAATCTACAGATCATCAGACAGTATATTTGTTACCAAAAAATTCATGGCTTCACTGCTCAAAAGGCTTCAGTGGCTTCTAGCTACTTCTAAAATAAAATACTCCTCTCCTTGATATCTGAAGCCAAATCTGTCTCTAATTTATCCTCTTAATCTGATTTTCTTTCTTTCTCCTTCCCTCTCTTTCTCCTTCTCCTTTCTCCCTCTCCTTTTTCCTTTCCCTCTTTGTCTTCATCTCCCTCTTTGTCTCTCTCTCCCTCTTTTTCTCTCCTTCCCTCCCCTCTCTTTCTCCCTCACTCCATACATATATATATATATATATATATATATATATATATTCTGTGTATACTTATATATATGTGTATGTATGTATATGTGTGTATATATATTCTTATATACATGTGTGTTTAAGTCAATATATATACATAAGCACACACATTCCAGTTTCTGGTCTCCTATATGGCATTTTCTCTCTTCTTTCTGTGCTTTTGCCAGAGTAGTCTCCCATACCAAGAATGCTTTCCTGTCTCTTATCCACATCTTAGAGTCTCTTGCCTCAAGGTTTATATCAAGAGCCACCCCCTACGTGAAGAACTTTCTGATCTCCTTCCCAATTGTCAATGTCTCCTTCCATGAATTACTTTGGAGTAATTGGATATTTACTCATCTGTGTATATGTTGCCCCAATTTCTTCCTCCTCAGAAGAATGGAAGCTCTTGAAGGAAAGGACCATTTTATTTTAATCTCGAATTCTTGTTGAATTTAGTTGAATTGAAACATAGATTTAAATTGATATTGGCCTTTCCAACATGAATGCCTCCCAGACACCACTGTTTCTTCAATTTCTTGTTTCATTTGCTCAGAAGAACAGAGACACTTCTGCCTACAGCCGATATGCCCAGAGGAGACTTCCACTACAAACATTCCCATGGCAACAAAACCCCGGAAGAATAGAAAGAAAAGTCAGAGAAGATGATGTTGAGCCCCTTGCTCTGCCTTATTCTATCAGCCAGGCTGTCTACAAGTATAAGTGTATTTGGGGAAGGAGGGTTCTGGGGAGAATGAGAAAACCCACCTATCTCAGGAGGAGTAGAGGAATGCTGAAGGGGTGAGGGAAGGCGCCCAAGCAGAGTTAGAACTGGGGAAGGAGAAGAGAAACAAATATTTATTAACCACCTACTATGTACCAGGCACTGTGATAAGCATTTTACAGATATCTCATTTGATCTTTACAATATCCCTGGGAGGTAAATGCTACTAATTATCCCCATTTTATAGTTGAGAAAACAGACAGCTAGTTTTTAAGGTCTGAAGTCTAAAGTTTACATGGCAAATAATTCTCTGAGGACATATTTGAATTAGGTCTTATTGACTCCAGGTTTTTGCTCTACCACTGCATCACCAAGGGTCATAGGCAGTACTGATCACTCTCACTTCAATTCAACAAGTATTTACTAAGTTCCTACTATGTCAGATATTGTGCTAGGGATCTGGGCATATAAATGGGAAAAACATGAAACCAGCTCTGACCTTTAACAGTTTATTTTATCACAGATTAGTCATCGCATTTATAATTTAAAAACGTTATTGATAATAATATTAAAAATAGGAAGAGACACTGGTCTTATAATTTCATTGATTCAGGGAATTCCTAGTTCAGGAAATCCCCTCTACTGGTGTAGTTGACACCATTTTTGCAACACTTTATTCTTTACTTTTTCTGTGTTCCTAGTACTTAGTACTGTACCTGGTAAATGCTTTATAAATGGCATTGACTGTTGAGTGACCTCATGATTTATTAAGTTGTATACAGCATGGAGAGGTTAAACAATTTTCTTAGGGTCCCAGAGCTAAGATTTCAAGTTAGTTTCTGCTTTCTTTGACATCAGTTCTATATCTATTATGGCATACTGCCCCACTTAATATTAAAAATAACTGATGGTGATGGTGGTGGAGGTGGTAGTGTTATCATCTCTAGGGCCTTCATGTTTTCACTTGGGCCACATTTGGCTAGATTTGTGAGAGTTTTTAGGTTCTTTCCTGTGCTCTCCAGCTCTTGAAGAGCCCTCTCTCCCCACTTTCCTTCTTTATGTTTTAATTTTTGCAATGTGTCCCATAGTTACTAAAAAAAATCTTCCAGTGCCTTTTCAAGAATCTCTAATCCCTCTGGGACACATGCTAGGATTGTTCTGAGTTCCTTCTTCTCTTCTCCTCCAAACCTTTCTGAATTACTTCCTTTCCTGTGAGCTTTAATGTGTTTGGCCAAATTATTAAAAGGTATAAATAATATAAATTCTTCTTCCAGTTCCCTGTGTTCATAGTGTCTTTGTTCTGACTCCTCTTTTCTACTTTTCCCTTAAGCCAAAGTAAGGCTCATATGCAAATCTTTTTCCTTTAATAATTAATTAACGAAGAAAGGAGAGAGTAATATCAGGAAAGCTCAGAGAGGAGAGAGTATCTGGGAGGAGAAGGGGATCAATAGTATTATATAAAGTTCTGAAACTCTAAATAGATGCACTGGAATCAGACAACTGAGCACTTAAGACTAATTGGGCAATTACTCTATTAGCATATGTTTGGGAAAATGGCCCTTCTCAGGAATCCCCCCTGGCTTGATCTTTTGGTGTACACAGATTAGGAGGGATTAGAGAGTAGAGTGAGACAAGCCAGACTCACTTTGCTGGAGGACCAGGAGAAGGGAGGTTGGTGGAGAGCATGTGACAGTTTTGTCCATCTGTTTTACTTCTCCCCCTAAAGACCAAGGGTTTTTGCTTATCCTGACTCTAGCTGACCCTGCGGCCTCCAGTACAGTATTGAACAAAAAAAGATGAGCCAAGAAGAATGGAGACTGAGAAAAGACCCAATTACATTTGGCAATGAAAAGATCATCAACAACTTCCAAAAGATCAAAAACCAGATTTCAAAAGGTTGAAGATTTTAGAGGAGAAGTAAAAAAAAATCGAGAAGAGAAAGCTTTTGTTCCTAGGGGTTTGGCTGAGAAAGGGAATACAGATATAGGCCAATAACTTGAGGGGGGGATGGCAAGGACTAATTTAAGGAATTTTGTTGTGGTTTCTGTCTTAAAAGGAATGGTAAAGACGTATTCGTATTTGAATGCAATACAGAAGGGACTAGTACCTTGAGAGAATGGTGATTTCTAGTGAAGGTTTCTTTTTAAAATGGAGAGAAAATATTTCAAGCATTCAGAAGGAAACAATTCAAATATTGCAGAGCTTTAGTCAGCTGAGGTCATAGAAGATTTAGCAGCTTCCATTTAAAATTACTGAGATCTTGAGATATGATATTCCAGAAGGCAAAAGATCTGGGATTAGAACCAAGAACAACCTACCCGGAAAAACTGAATGTAATTCTTCAGAGGAAAACTGAACATTTAATGAAATAGAGAACTTTTGAACATTTTAGATATAAAGACCAGAGCTGAATAAAAATTTTGATATTTAAATACATTGATTTGGAACAGTGGCCAAAATGACCTCACAGTTCTCTCTGGAGACCTACAAAGTGAAAAAGTTGGATTAGATGATCCTGAAAAAATCTCTTCCATTTTTAAATCCATGATCTAACTCTATGTGCTGGGAATATAACGAGAAAAATGAAATAGTGCCTGCCCTCAAGGAGTTTTTATTCTACTATGAGAGGTGTATTGTGTATGTGTGTGTATATATAGTTATTTTTCAGTCACGTGTGACTCCATTTGGGGTTTTCTCGGCAAAAATACTCTAATGGTTTACCATTTCCTTTTCTAGCTCATTTTATAGATGGGGAAACTGAGTCAAATAGTTAAGTGACTTGATCAGGGTCGCTCAGCTGGTATCTCAGGTCAGACTTGGATTCACAAAGAGTAAATATGTGATTCCAGTCAAAGAACTTTATCCACTGTGCTACCTTGCTGCCCCACCCAGATGAATAAATTAAAAGTAAATCAACTTTGTTTCAGAGGGATGGGATGAAAATAGCTGCAGGAAGTGGAGATGGTCTTCTGTAAGGTTGGATACCTGAGCCACGATTTGAAAGAAACTAGAGATTCTACATACATACACACACACACACACACACACACACACACACACGCTGAAGAATGAGTGAGTGCAAAGAAAAGGGATAAGCAAATATTATTTTAATTCAATTCCATTTAATTCACTTCAATTTATTTAGGAAGATGGTAGCTAGCTGCACTTTGGAGGAGGCCAGAGGTTGACAGTTCAGTGTGACTTAATGCCTTTCCTCATATAAATGACCTATAGGTCATCAAGGAGCTCTTCTATCCATTAAATAGGGTATAGCCTCAGGAAAAAGCAGAATAAATATTTCATTTTTATGTATTAAAAAGTTATGCATGGTAAAATACTCTTCTGAGGAGAACTCATCCGTGGCTGAGTTCAGTCTGGGATACATCACAGCTCATACGTTTCTCCTCCTCTGCCTTTCCTTCTCTCCCCCTCCATTGGCTATCCGGTCTGATCTCCACACTCTGATGGTGACACTATCTCCCCAGTTGTTGTTCTGGTCACAGGGCATCTTGCGTTCTGCCTTAGGTGGATCTTGAATCTTTGGCAGGGAGTGATTATGAAGTTATTTGGCAAAACAGAAAACTCAAGCCTGACCCCACTTCAATCATGAGAACAGCGGGAAGTTTTTAGAACATCCCAAGCCCTGCTTGAACACTAATTGATTTGCCTACTGTGGACAATATTAATAGAAACAGATACCGGTCTTGTGCCCCTTGCATGCAGGATATGTGTTGCCTGCAAATGGCATTTGGGGAGTTTTTCATGAAAAAGGTGGAGAGACTATTATATGGAGAAGAGTTTGAGAAATGACTGAATCGTCTGCCGAAACGAAGAGTTCTGCTCGCTCTTTCGTCATCTCACCCTTCTGCTTTGCCAGAAGTTCCAGCAGAGCAAGGAGCACTGTGATAGATACGGGACAAAAAAATAAGTGATCCCTGATCTCCAGGAATTGGTAATCTAACAGGGGTGAGGAGACAACACCCCTATTTAGAACTTAAATATAAATCAGTACAAGGTTGATGAATGTGAAGTACTCAGGAAGGGAGCGTGCCAGCTGCTAGGAGGTGAGGAGTTGGGTGGTGGCCCCTGCCCAGTGCAGGGCACAGAGGACTGAGGGCAGAAAGGTCTGTGTTCCAATTTTGCCTTTTACACCTATGTAGTAGCTGGGGGATGATGAGCCCTGACACAAAATGTCTCTGAAGACTTACTAAGTTACAGATGCTGTGGACTTGTGTTGATAGAAAGAATTCTTACAATGATAACATCAGAAATCCTTGACCTGTGATGATCAAGCAAATGATTTTTTTAGCTGAAACAGTTTGCTTTGACACAAGGGACTTTTGCTAACTAGTGCTAACCTACTACTCAGAGTTAGAAAATCTCAAAAAAGGCAAAATTGCCTAATGGTGATTGTGATCAAGAGTATCCCCTGCTCTTCACTCTCTCTTATCCCCCATCTTCAGTCTGTCGCCTAGTACCAGCAATTTTACCTTCCTAATACCTTCTTTGACGTTGACATTGCCGTCCCCTGGAGCACTCCCTCATCCTTCATATCCAGACTGCTGCCCTAGCTGCTGATGGGTCTGCCAGCCTCTAGTCTCTCCCCACTTCCCTCCCTCCTCCACTCAGCTGCCTAAGTAATTTTCCTAAAGTACAGGTCAGATCATGTCAACCCTACACTCACTCAATCACTTCTAGGATCAAATATAAAATCCTCTTTCATAGAGAAGGAGAAGGAGAAGGAGAAGGAAGAAAGAGAGGGAAGAAAGAGAGGGAGAGAAATAAAGACACAGACCTAGAGCTTGTTTGAACTGTGTGTGTTGTCTCCCCTCATTAGATTATGAACTTTTTCACTGCAGAAACTCTTTTACCTCTTTTTTACTAACTCCCTCCCACTGAATTCCTTTTGAGCAGATAATCTGTAAGGCTCCTTGATGCCCAATTAGTAATTCTTTTAAATTCCTTTCTTTGAATTCTTAGAGTTTTACCCAGGGTCTGGCCCATCATAGGCACTCAGATGTTTATTGACTGACTGAGTGATCACCATGGTACCTGTCTCATAGTTGCCAAGCCAACTTTCTCCTAATCCCTTCTTTTTCTCCTCCTTTCCAAGGGATAATCAAACTTCAGGGAAAGGAAAAACAAATCCTCTTCTAGACAACTTTAGGGGGTCTAATTAGGGGAATTACTGTGTCACAGGAAGCCAATTGAAGTGTCAAGTTGCAACAGGTCTTGCAGATTATAAAGCTTTCTTTTCCTATCCTATCTATCCAGCCTGAATGTGAATTCTAAGATAGGAAAGAAAGGTTGATATAATCAGGCCATAATTTCAACTGGGTATTCAGACTGCCTTTGCTCAGTGAATACCAGGCATATGGTGGAACAGGGGGTTTAAATACAATATGAGATGAAAGTCAGCTGGTAACGTAATACCTAGGTAGTAGAGGCGATTGGTACTATGGGATCTGAATAGGAACAATTCGATCATTCTTCAAAGGAGACAGAATAGATATAAGGATTGAAGCAAGAAGTTGTTCTCCCAAATTTTAGCTGCGCCTAACATCATTAGTTGAAGAAAAATATACATTATTCTCCCAACAAAGCAATGGTGGAAGAAGGAGGGCTTCCGCCCTCCATCCATCCCCTAGCTGCTGGGAAGCTCAGTGGCACTGATGCTCAGTGAGTGGGAGGATTCTGTTCATTTGCAAATATGATGACATTTTCAGCTTTTTGTACCAGGAACGGAAGCTCCTTGGGAAGCTTGTGGTTGAATGAATTCTCCCTAGAGAGCACTAAATGAGGTTAAATCCATTTGCTGAGGAAAGGGGGGTGATGGAAATGAGTTTTTTTTTTTTTTTGCCTGAATGGCCTTGGAGAAAATGAATTTCTTTGTATCACATCCTCCCACCTGGCTTGCCCACCTTCATCATTTCCTTTCACCCCCAGGCACAAAATGTGGCCAGTGTGTTCCCCAAGCAGGCTTCTGCTAGAGTGAGTCTATGTTCTCATTCAGGTGAGGCTGGCTGATCACCAGACTCCTGAGAACTGCCTTCATGTGCCTTAATGCCTCATTTCAGCATCGAATTTAGATCTTGTTGACTTAGGATACTGATGCTCTGACTTGGTATCTTCAGTCATTAAATGAGGCTGAAGGTGATTTGGAAAATGGCTTAATGTGCCAGAAGTCAGATTTATCTCATTTGGTATAGATGAGTGGAATCTCATCTGTGGGGAGTTGGGAGTTCTTGCCCATAAATGTTTCCTTCCAGATTCATCATATCTTGCTTATCACACCTGAAGCTGTCACAGCAGGAGCTGCCCTTGCTTTAAAGGCCTTGAATTTTGCTCACATCCATCGGCAGAGTTCCCAAGGGCCATAGGCAGGATTTATTGATCATGGTGATCCATGAATTACATTTTGTTTTTTTACCAGAAAACCCAGTAATTTACTGGTTTCTCACTACCTCTACTTTTCTTCCTTCGAACATAATGCAGTCTATTCTATATTTAAAATAGCTTCCATTATATGCCTTTCCTTTTGGGGGGAATGAGGGCTTTTCTTTGGATCTCCTATCCTGAATATAGTGCCTGAAACATTGTAAGCTCTTAATAAATGATGACTGAGTACCATCCCTTCAATTTGTCATCCAATATCTCTCCCCCAAATCTCAGTAGACTCCTAGGGGAAAAAAAAACCTATATATTTCTGCCTCCATTTCCTCCCTTCCTATTCATTCCGCAAAATTTTTCAGTTTGATCTCTAAGCTCCTTATTCAACTGCACCTGCTGTCTCCCAAGAATCAAGCATCTCCTCATTTCCAAATCTGATTTGGTTGTTTGTTTTATCAGTCTTCATCCTTCTTGAGCTCTCTGCTGCATTGAACATTTGGGTGTCCTCTCCAGGATTTTCTCTATTCTCTGGGTTTACCTGACATTACTCTCTCTTGTTCCTTTTCTATTTGACCTCTCTTCAGTCTCTTTTGCTGGGTCATCATCTCATATCCTGCTCTTTCACTGCATGTATTCCCCTAAGACTGTGTCCTTGGTCTTCTTTTCTTTCCTCTCTCTCTCTATACCATCTCACCTGTTGACCCCATCCATTCTTATAGGCTTTATTGTCATTGCTGTGGTGTATAAATGACTCATAAATCCATTTTTCAAGATCCAGTCCATTTGTTGAACTTCAGTGTCACATCATCAACTGCTTACCCATGAATAGCATAATCTTTATTATATAAGAAAGACTTAATAAATGTTGATTGATGAGATCAGGCAAAAGAGGAAAAAAAATAAAACTTTTCTGTTTTGATTGCTCATCAAACTTTTTAATTCATGATAATAAATATGGCTGATTACATCATGGCAGAGAGGATAGAGTTCTGGACTTGGTTTCAGCAACACTTTTCAAATTCCACCTCTGATACTTGATTTATGACTAAAGACAAATTACTTAAATCTCTCTGAAACTCAGTTGCTTCAGCTATAAAATGGGGATAATAGTAAGGTGCCCATCTCATAGGCTTGTTGTGAGATTCCAATAAGCTGAATGGGAAATGCTTTGTGGATTTTAAAGCATTCTGTCAAGATTTCATCAATGTAAATTATTAGAGTTCTGTATATCTCAAATGATCCACATCCTTTCAGTTTGTTGAAGGCCTTCCCTCCCTCCTTTTGTTTTCATTTCATTTCTACTGAAAATTCCTAGCTTAGTGATTCTGTGATTAGAGTCTAATTTCTTAAACAGCTTAATGTTGTTTTCCGACAATCTTAATAAACTTCTTACTAACAAAAATAAACCCCGCTGTGGCCATCTTAACAGCAGCAAGCGAAGAAATATTCAATAGAGCTGCAGTGGCTGTTGGGAGCATGAGATTATTGGATTTAGAGATAAGGAAGGTTTTAGAGCAATCTAGTCTAATCCCCTCATTTTATAGATGGGGGAAAGGATGTTCAGAGAGGTTAATGAATGGTGAGGTCTCTTAGTACCAACCAGTAGTGGCAAAAACTTACCAAAGAAAAACATCTTCAGCAAAGAAGGCAAACAGAAACCTGGCATGTTTCTGCCTTCCTTATCCTATATCTCTTCTCCCTTGTATATATTCCCCTAAGACTGTATCCTTCATCACACTTCTGATACTTGTGGCTCTCATTTTGCTTCTGTTTGTATTATGTCCATGATTGCTCCTAGGGTAAGAGAATGTGGATGGATCAGCACAGTTTCATTTCTATGGCTGGATAAAGCAACGGGTATGACTTTTTTTGGAGGTCAGCTACTTTGAAGATGAAGACTACAACAGTTTTAAAATAGGACAGCTAGAGGCACCATAGTGCATAGATCACTGGGATTGGAATCTGGAAGATTCCTCATTTTGAGTTCAAATTTGAGTCAGAGCCTTATTAGATATGTGACCTTGGGCAAGTCACTCAAGTTTGTTTGCCTCAGTTTCCTCACCTGTAAAATGAGCTGGAGAAGAGAATGGCAAACCATTCCAGCATCTTTGTCAAGAAAAACCTCAATTGGGATCAGAGTCAGGTGTGACTGAAAAATGACTGAACAACAACAGTTAAAATCAAGGAAGCATGTCCTATTTGGTATTTATAATTGATATCCATATATTTGTAAGGTTCTATGCCATGAATTTTCCTCTTTCAATTTTATATAAGTTGAGAAGCATTGGCAATAATTCACAATGCTGAGTTTCCTGAGTGATTAGACTTTTTTATTTTAATCTTGGATTAATGCCCACGGAGGAAAGAGCTGCTTACAAATCCATTCCTTAGTATCTGAGTTATCATTCTGTAGTTCTATTGTGAAACTTTATCATTTGCTATTTTATTAAAATCTTATGTTTTTCTGAGTATTACCATGCTTAAAAACGCTCCAGTAAGGATACTAAGACTGAATGATGAAACTCAAAACCTTAACCCTTTGTTGATAGAACAATAGTTATTGTAATCATTACAATAATAGCTATAATAATAATAACTCAGTCAAAGAAAAAAGAGAGAAAGGAAAGAAAAGGAAGGAAAAAAGAGAAAGGAAAGAAAAGGAAGGAAGGAAAAAGAGAAAGAAAGGAAATAAAAGGAAGGAAAAACTAATCTTTGTACAAAATCAGTGATGCTAAAAGTCAGGGGGGATGAGGAGAATATTAATTGGAATACAAGGAGGATACAAAAACAAGGAACAAGAGACGGAATCTTTTATGTGACAAATAGCAAGAAGTCAAGTTGACTTCACCAAAAAGTGAAGTGTGTTAACTTCACAAGTCAATTTGGCTTCACACAATGTATGAAGGGGAATAATATATTAGAAAGTTGACTCTCCACATAAAGCTGAGTTTGCCAAATTTTCATAGTTTTCTCAGAACAATCCAGAACCTTAGCCTGGGTTTTTATAAAATGATGATTTTATAAATTCACCAAACTCTTATTAAGCATCTATGGTATATAAGACACTATGCAAGACTCAAAGAATACAAAAACAAAAATGAAATAACCATTGCTCTTGAGGAGCTATCTTTTACTAGGAGAGAGAGGAGTAACACAACATAAATACAGGTACATAAATACAAAGTATAATCAAAACAATACAAGATAGCTGCAAGAGGACGAGGGCCCTAATATTCAAGGGAACAGGGAAGACCTCTGAAGGAGGTGACTATCCAGCTATGCTTTGAAAGAAATGGGATGAGTGGATGGATAGATGGATGGATAGATCGATGGATGGATGGAAGGCTGGGCAAAAAAGCATTTATTAAAGTCCTTGCTAAGTGTGAGGAATTATGCTGAGCTCTTGGAATCCAAATTTAAAAACAAGATAGTTTCTACTCTCAAGGAATTTTTTTCTAATAGGAGAATGTAACATATATATAAGAGTAGGAGCCAAGGAGGGGTAGGGAAGAAGGTCATAAAGATTTTGAATGTAGTCTTAGAGCAATTGATTTTACAATAATTCTAATTTAATCAAACAGATAATATTCACATTTTACAGATGAGAAAATTGACTTCAAGAAATTAAGTGCTTTGTCCAAGATTATCATGGTTGAAAGAAGCTAGGAGGGGCTAAGATGAAGGAGGCAATGCCTTTCAGACAAGAGGATGATGGTAGCATAATTGATTCCATCTCCCATCTTCTTTTTACCTAACCAGTTTTCCCTCTTTACTTCTGTGTCTTAGAATTTCTAATTTCCTTCAAATATGAGATGATGCCTTCCTCTGCCAAGGGCTTTCCTAATGTCACTCCCTTAGCCATTAGCCATCCTTTCCACTTAATAATACTTTGTATCATCTTTTGTATTTATTTAATTTGTGAATGTATTACTCCATCTCAATTTATAGTGTAAGCTCATTGTGTGCAGGAACAACTTTTTAATATTTATTTCTATACTACCCTGATATGAAGGAGCATCTGATATGAAAGAAACCCTTAATAAGTGTCCAATTGTATTCATCAGAATCTATTAGTATCATCACATTACCTTCTCTGCCTAACACTTACTTATATTCTCTTTCAGCCTCATTTTTTGGTATAACAAGGTAATTTGGATCCATGAAACTAATTTTTGGAGGGACAAGTATCTTCTGAGTACCTGTGATATTCTCAGTTAGATCCAGACTCAAGTGAAAGCACAGCCAAAGATCCCCCCTGGAAATCAAGTTTTGTCTAGGTTCTTTCTTTGAGAAATTCATGGAGCTCTTTAAGCATCCTACAAATTTCTAAAAATTCTATGAAGTGGGAGTTTTCCTGTGAATTTCTGGAACTTCTATGAAGTATGAAAGCACGGTCCTGCTTGTATTTCAGAACTAAGAAAACTGAAGTTTGAATAAAGGAAGTCTCCCTTATGTAACAGGTCTGTGGATGGAATTCCTCTTTCATAGCCCTTGATCTCAAGCCTTTTCTTGCTCTCCTGCAGCTCTGATTTAATCCATGCAGGGAGCTCTTCTTGATTAACTAGGACAGATAAGAACCTTCTCTGCATGATGGTCTTAGAGAGTCTCCTAAAGAGATGTGGAGAAGACACTGAGAGGGTAAGTGATTTGCACAGTGTTTTCCAGACAGAATAGATTCAGGTCTTCTAGACTGCAGTTCTGAGGCCTTACTCATGGTGCTTCTCAAAGCCATAAACTGAAAGAAATACTTGAATCCTTTATTTAGTCTGATCACCTGTCCATTCACCCCACAGGTAAACTTTGTCTTGTTTTGCTGGCAAGCTAAACTTTTGATTCCTTAGTCTACCAAAAGTTGTAGATTCTACCTCAGAGTCTCTCTGGGACAAAGAAGGATAAAATCCCAAACTCCTTTTAATTTTAAGGGTCACATTTGCCATTTTTATTTTCTTGGACAT
The DNA here is from genome assembly GCF_048593235.1 of Sminthopsis crassicaudata. Lineage (NCBI taxonomy): Eukaryota > Metazoa > Chordata > Mammalia > Dasyuromorphia > Dasyuridae > Sminthopsis > Sminthopsis crassicaudata. The sequence goes on along the minus strand of NC_133621.1, from coordinate 37,617,836 downwards.
TATAAGGAATAAATCTTTCGGACTGATGAACCATCATTCAAAAGAATTCTCTTCAGTATGGTTCTTCACACTTATGATTTTGCCCCTGAGTACCTGGCTGAAACAAATATGTCATATGAAGTTATTAACTTTCTTATCCTGTAGTGCTTATGAGTCCATGATGAGTAATCAATGAACCACCAATGAATTTGTTTCTAAGTTTGCAGGTCTGTGCTCATTAATAACCAAAACTATCTAAAGGTCAACAGCACAGGGCAGGGAACTCTAGGCCATAGAAGCTTAATGTCAACCTACATGTGACAAAATCTGAGACATCTTTTCACTGGAGAGGGATGACTTTTCTGATTTTATTTTGGGCAAATACACATTTGCATGCATCATGTCCTGCTTCTGAGACTTGATGAATTCAGAAAAAGTCTTCATTTCATGAACTTTTCACCACTTTGCACAATACACAATCTCTTGTGGAATACTCAAAATCTAGCTCTTTGATCTAGGAACCCATAATGTGTCTTTCTGAATTAAGATTAATCTCTCTGGCTTATCAACAAACTAATTTCCTTGCTTTTGTGTGTTCAGAAGGAGTTTGGGTTTTTTTTTTATTTTGTTTTGTTTTGTTTTTGTAATGTTCTAACTGGATTAGTTATAAAGTTATTTACATGCTCTAAATATATTCTGAAATTCAGATCAATGGCTTGTGTCCAAAAATCATTAGCTATCTTCTGTTACTTTAAATAAAATAGCTGAAGGTATCCATATGCGTATAAGACAGTTACAACAAATTTCCTGTTCTCAAACATTAAACTGACCAGATATTAGTATGTGAAAGTCAAGGACTGATGGATGATTCCTTTCACGGTAATGCACTAAGGATAATAAAAGAGGCCTTTTAACATATATTCAGAGAAAGAAGAAAAATAAAGAAGGCTCAGGCTGATTGTAACATTAATAGATGACTGAAACAAAGAGGCAAGAAAGCTTGTTCATCTTCCCTTTGAAAAATTATGTTCAAATGGTGAAACTCAGAAAAAAATATGATTAACTTTGAAAAATTATGTTCAAATGGTAAAACTCAGAAGAAATATGATTAAATGAGAAGTAAAGCTAAATATGGATGAGGAGCTAGTTAACAGCAGAAATGAGCTTAAGTTTCTAGGTCCAGAAAAATTACATTTCTAATGATTGAATTAGCTATCATTTATGATTCCAAAGTTAGTAATCTTTCAGGAAATCTAGAAACTGAAAAAAGTGACAGAAGATAGGAAGTGAACTGTCATTGTCTCTACTCTTTAAATGACAGATTATAGGAGTTACAGACTAGTGAGTTTGATGTTTCTCCCATTCTCATTCAGATTACTAAGAGAAAAGTTTGAATTATTGAGAAAAGGGTCATATGAAAGTGATCTTAATTTTTACCTGATTGAGTTATAAATTAATGAAAGAGTAGAAAGAAAAGGGTAAGTCCATATTTGCATTTTATTTTCAAGCCAAATTTTTAAAAATTAAATATTAGACTTCTGTCAATTATTTAGACTTCTGCATTTGCTATTCTCTGTTTTGTACCTAATCTGTTCCTCTGTCTGTCTTTCTGTCTGTCTCTCACTTACTATGGCTCCTTATATGTCTATGTGTCTGTCTGTCTCTCATTTAAGGTAGTACCAAGCCATTTTTAATGATTAATATTTTGTAATACAAGTTAAAATCTAAGAAAAGTTTGAAGCTTGACAGACTCTTTTCTTTCTACTTCCTATTATCCTTTAGATCCCTGATGTTTTGTTTCTTTATATGTATATTATTGTTTTTTCTAGTTCTATTAAATATTCTTTTGGGAGTTTAGTATAATACTGAATGTGTAAATTATCTTAGATAGTATTGTCACTTTTATCTTATTGACTTAACCTACCCATTAATAATTAATATTTTTCTAGTTATTTATGATTATATTTCTGCAAAGGATATTTCATATCTAGATTTTATAACTTTTGAGTGATGTTGAAGACATATGCTCAAGTATTTTGTGGCCTTGGTAATTATTTTCTTCTTCTAATTTAATTTCTTTCTAGCTCTTTTTGCTAGATCTTGTTGATTCTGTGGATTTATCTTGTATCTTGAAACTTTGCTGAAATTACTCATTATTTCAATTTTCATTGATTCTGTGGGGTTTTCTAAGTACAACATTATATCATCAGCAAAAGTAACAGTTTTGTTTTCTCTTTCCTATGCTTATTCCCTCATTCATCCTCAAAAAATTCTTTTAAAAAATCTTCTTACTATAATTAACATTTCTAAAATTGTATTAAATCATAGTCATGAAAATGAGCTTTCTTACTCTACCCCTCATCTTACTGGAAAGGTATTTAATTTTTTTCCATTATATATAATATTTGCTCTTAGAGTTAGAGAAAAATCCATTAATCTAATTAATAAAGATGAGTTTTAGGTTTTCTCAAATGTTTTTAAACATTTACTAATATAGTTATTTAGTTTTTAGCATTATGTTGTTTTATTATATTTTATAAATTCTAATTTTACTGTTGTTTTATAATATTGTTAACATGGTTTGTGATATTTACATATTCCTTCTTTTGTTGAACCCAGCTTTGATCATTGTATATAATCTTTCTAAATGTATTTTTGTAGTCTGCAACAATATTTTTATTTGACAGTTTTGCATCACTGCTCTTTAGGTATATTGGTCAATATGGCTTTTTTAAATCTTATTTTAAGAATCAGTATCATATACATTGTTGGTGGAATTGTGAATATATCCAGCCACTGTGGAGAGCAATTTGGAACTATGCTCAAAAAGTTATTAAACTGAGCATACCCATTGATCCAGCAGTGTTACTGCTGGGCTTATATCCCAAAGAGATTTTAAAGAAGGGAAAGGGACCTGTATGTGCAAGAATGTTTGTGGCAGCCCTCTTTGTAGTGGCCAGAAACTGGAAACTAAGTGGATGCCCATCAATTGAAGAATGGTTGAATAAATTGTGGTATATGAATATTATGGAATATTATTGTTCTGTAAGAAACGACCAGCAGGATGATTTTAGGAAGACCTGGAGAGACTTACAGGAACTGATGCTGAATGAAATGAGCAGGACCAGGAAATCGTTGTATACTTCAACAACAATATTATATGATGATCAGTTCTGATGGTTGTGGCCTTCTTCAAAAATGAGATGAACCAAATCAGTTCCAATAGAACAATAATGAATTAAATCAGCTATACCCAGCAAAAGAACTCTGGAAGTTGATGATGAACCACTACATAGAATTCCCAATCCCTCTATTTTTGTCTGCCTGTATTTTTTATTTCCTTCACAGGCTAATTGTACACTACTTCAAAGTCCAATTCTTTTTGTACAGAAAAATAACTGTTTAGACATGTAGACATATATTGTATTTAATTTATACTTTAACATATGTAACACGTATTGGTCAACCTGCCCTCTGGGGGAAGGGGTAGGGGGAAGAAGGGAGAAAAATTGGAACAAAAGGCTTGGCAATTGTCAATGCTGTAAAATTACCCATGCATATATCTGGTAAATAAAAAGCTATAATAATAAAAAAATGATACAAAAGAATCAGTATCATATTTGTATCATGAAAATTAGAAGGATACCTTACTTTCTTGTTACTGCAATCAATTTATGTAGTATTGAGTTAATTTTTTAATGTTTGATAGAATTCACTTGTGAATCTATTAGTTTCTCATTCTTTCATAAACATTGCCAGCAGAGATAGAAAATCATTTCCTCCACTTTGATAAACTAGGAATTAACTTAAAACTTATTTCAGCATTAGTTCATTTCTTATTTTCATTCCTTCATAAACATTGCCAGCAGAGATAGCGAATCATTTCCCCCACTTTGATAAACTAGGTATTAACTTGAAACTTATTTCAGCATTAGTTCATTTCTTATTTTCATATGCATCCTAATGAGTGTTGGTAGAATGAATAAATGAATATATGAATGAATGAATCCCAAGATCACTAATCGTACTGGTATATCAAGGTAATGTCATGGTTTGGATTAGATTGCTACTGAGATCTCTTCCAAATCTCAATTTGGTTGGTGTTTTATCTCAAATTGAAATGGCCTGCCTCGGAAGATAAATTACTACTTAATAGACCACATACCAAACACAAATCAACAATATGATAGAGCAGCTATAAAAACTAAAGCAGTCTTGAACTGAATTGAGGTTGGAATGGAGTTCAAGGCAGTCTAGAAAAAGAGTCTGACATTTTTCTTTCCCGCTTTCTTTCTTCCTTCTCTGTTTTGCTGAAAACTCTCTCCAGTAATCTGGTCATCATCCAGTTAAGATGTGAAAGTTGCCTGACCCATCCCATAGAGATGTCACAGCATCCATAGCTAGGAAAGAATCCAGCTCTGTTGGTGTAGTAAATCTCTCTTAGGCTCCAGGTGACAGCTACGGCAACAGACAGGGAAATCTCAAAGTAGGCTTCCCTCCTGTTCTAAGACCAAATGAATCACCCTGCCATTCTCTAATTTAATTGATGTGGTCTCTTTGATTTGTTTCTTGAATTTTAACAAGTCTACCTAAATGTATTTTTCCCCTAAGTGGCAGGACCTCATTCACTGTGTGCTTCAGATGAACAAAAGGCCTTTGTCTGACTGAGAAGTAATAGATGACAAGTATTTCAAGAGGCAACTTCATTTTCAATAGCTCTGTAAAATAAGTTGGCTTTCGGTGAAACTGATTGCGTCAAGTCTAACGGTTATTGTGCTGTGCTTTCTCCAAATTGGCATGTTTTATCTCGAGGGGTATCTATTTCTCTTGGTTTTCATCAATTTGAAGCTGGATAGAATGGCTTTGTCTGAGTTAATGTTCCTGTCATATTGTACTCTTCTTGTGGGTGACAGAGATACAGTGGAATGAAGAATTGGATTCAGCCGATCCTATGTCAGCCACAACTCCCTCTGCTTCTTTCTTTCCTCAGTTTTGCTCACCTCAAGCCTTGTTAGAATTCTTCCTTTCCACATTACAGAAAATTTCCTTTGAAGTAAATGAGATTATATATCCCGAGGCATAGACTTTGTCAATTCTGTGTCTGAGAATCCAAAAAAAGTGATGGTAGCCTGTCAGGATTTCTTCCTAGACCTGAGAGCTTCTGAGGAACGCTGAGAGGCAAAAAGTAATTATGATTAGTATCTTTGGGAGAGATAGTGAAGAATGTGCAGGATTTGGAATCAGGAAGACTGAGATTACATCGGCAAGAATCATCAAGAGTTGAAAGGAGGTTTTCTGACACAAACACATATACATGAATATGTGTGTATATTTCATATATATACATGTATGTACATTTTTCCTATTTTATTCTTTATTAGCAGACAGGATTTCTCCAATTATTTATATTGTGGGAAAAACTTATCAGTGAGTTTGTTAGAATTGTATGTGAAGTAAAATCAAGGGGAAACTTCTGTTATGTAGCCAAAATGGCTACATCTTGTAAACTAGTTTAAAATAACACCTCAAATCAAATTCTGAAATGGTAAACCAAAAATGGTTACATTCTTCCAGTCCACAATAATTTAGGTAATTGGAAAGAGGGAAATGGGACACAGGAATGGAGGCTGGCCCCAGTCCTTGTGAATGGAATGAATATCAGTGGTGAAACTAAGTCATGACAAAATAAATAGCAGCAGCTTCAAGAGCTTTGAATCCAAAGTTAGTAAGCACCTAGCAACTCGACAGAAAAAAATTCCATGAAAAAGATTGCTAGTAGAGGCAGCTAGGTGGCATAGTGGATAGAGCACCAGGCCTGAAGTCAGGAGGAACTGAGTTCAAATGTGACTTCAGACACTTAACATTTCCTAGCTGTGTGACCCTGGGCAAGTCACTTAAGCTCAAATGCCTTAGAAAAAAAAGGAAAAAAGAAAAAAGATTTCTAGCACTGGATACAAGACCAGACACTGTTTGACAAATTCATTGCCTATACCTACTTCTGGGTCAGAGTACAAGGGCAAAGAGAAACCCTTTCAGTTAAGGGGGAGAGAAAATGTTGAGGAGTAGCATTGATTGCCTTTGATGTCAGAGAGATCAGGGATCCTGAAGAATGGTGTCATTTTTAGTCCAGAGAAGCAGAACTTCTAAGGAGCAATATCACTTCTGGTCCCAAGGGATCAAGAAACTTTCCTGGGTAAGGATCAGAATATACCAGAAAAGCAGTAACCACAATGCTCCCTACATCACACCATCCTAGAAGCATCAAAACTTCCAAATATCCAGAATAAGCTCTGAGAAAATCAGTTAAAAAACCCTGAAACTTGAGACAGTGTCCTCTCTCCCCCAACCCAAAGCTGACAGAGACCAATTTTAAAATAAAATTCAAAAAAAATTTTAAAAAGAGTGAGAAAAATGAGGGAAAAAAAGAATCTAATATTAAAAACTGTTATGATGACAGGGAAGATGAAGACACAAGCTCAAAAAACAAACAAACAAACAAACAGTGAAGTTAAAATAGATATAAAGACTAGCTCAAGAACAAAAAGTAAGCTGGACATAAACCCACCCAAGAATTTCTGAAAGAGCTAAAATTATTTTCAAAATTAAATAAGAGTGATAGAGGAAAAATATGGAAAGAAATGAGAGCAAAGGAAGAATATTATGAAAAGATAATTAAAAGTTCCTTAAAAATTAGAACTGAGAGAGGTAGCTAGGTGTTGCAGTGTATAGAGCACCAGCTCTGAAGTTAGTAGGACCTGAGTTCAAATATGGCCTCAGACACTTACCACTTCCACTTAACCCCAATTGCCTCAGCAAAAAAGAGAGAGAGAGAGAGAGAGAGAGAGAGAGAGAGAGAGAGAGAGAGAGAGAGAGAGAGAGAGAGAGAATTAATTAGAATTGAGCAAATGGAAGCTGAAACTCTAAGACAAAAAACAAAACAAAACAAAACAAAACAAAACAAAAAAACAGGAGAAATGTAAAATGCCTCTGAGGGGAAAATTTGATCTAGAAAATAAATCCAGAAAAAAATAATACAAGAATTATTGAACTCACGTAAAAGCCATGATAAATAAAAATAAAAAGAATAAAAAGCCTGGACAACATTTTTCAAGAAATTATCAAAGAAAACTATCTTGATATAGTGGAACCAGAAAGCAAAATAGAAATTGAAAGAATCCATCGATCACCTAATGAAAGATCCTAAAATGAAAATTCTCAGGAACATCATAGCCAAATTCCAGAGCTCAAAGATCAAGGAGAAAGTATTGCAAGCAGCCAGAGAAGAAAGAATTCATATATTGTAGAGCTACAATTAAGATTACACAGGATTTAACAGCTTCCACATTAAAGAATTGGAAAGCTTGAAATATGATAAATTGGAAGGCAGAGGTGTTAGGCTAACAGTCAAGACTCACCTAAGCATCAAAACTGGATATAATCTTTCTGAGGAAAAATAGATATTAAAGGATATAAAAACCTCCCAACCAAGGGCAGAAAAGCAGAAATGGTAAACACATTTTTTCAAGTTATAATGTAATAGAAATCACATTCAATAATGTACAATGGAAAAATAGATTAAGATTAATCAGAAATTAAATAATCTACTTCTATCTTTATTAAAACTTTTTATTTTCAAAACATATGCATGGATGATCTTGTATTCCAATTTTTTCCCCTTCCCCCCATCTTCTCCTCTAGATGGCAAGTAGTCTAATATATGTTAAACATGATAAAAATATATGGTAAATCCATTATATACATATACATTTGTACAATTATCTTGCAGCACAAGAAAAATCAAATCAAAAAGGAAAAAAAATGATAAAGTAACATCCAAGCAAACAACAAAGACCGAAAACGCTATGTTGTGAGCCACACTCAGTTCCCTCAGTTCTCTCTCTGAGTGTAGATGGCGCTCTTCATCACAAGATCATTGGAACTGGCCTGCATTGTCTCATTATTAAAAGGAGCCACATCCATCAGAATTGATCATCATATAATCTTGTTGCCATGCATGTAAAATCTCCTGGTTCTGCTCTTTTCATGCAGCATCATCAGTTCATGTAAGTCTCTCCAAGGCACACTGAAATCATCTTGCTAAGGTTTCTTATAGAACAATAATATTCCATAATGTTCATATACCATCACTTATGCAGCCATTCTCCAACTGAGGGACAATCATTCAGTTTCCAGTTTCATACCATTACAAAAAGGGCTACCTCAAAGATTTTTACACATGTGGGTCCCTTTCCTACTTTTAAGGTCTCTTTGGGATATAAACCCACTGGAAACACTGCTGGATCAAAGGGTAGGCACAATTTGATAGCCCTTTGGGCATAGTTCCAAATTGCTCTCCAGAATGGTTGCATCACTTGACAACTCCACCAACAAAGTATTGGTGTCCCAGTTTTCCCACATCCTCTCCAACATTCATCATTATTTCTTCCTCTCATCTTTGCCAATCTGAAAGGTGTCTAAATCTGCATTTCTCTGATCAATAGTGATTCAGAGCACCTTTTCATATAACTAGAAATGGTTTTAATAATTCCCTTTGGAAATTATATGTTTTGACCATTTATCAATTGAATTCTTATAAATTTGAGTCAGTTTTCTATATGTTTTAAAATGAGGCCTTTTTCAGAACCCTTAAATGTAAAAATGTTTTCCCAGTTTATTGCTTCCCTTCTAATCTTGCCTGTATTAGTTTTGTTTGTATAAAACCTTTTTAACTTAATATAATCAAAATTATCTATTTTGTTTTCAATGATGAACTCCAGTTCTTCGTTGGCCACAAATTCCTTCCTTCTCTACAGATCTGACAGGTAAACTGCCCTTTGTTCTTCTAATTTGCTTATAATATCACTCTTTATGTCTAAATCATGAACCCATTTTGACCTTATCTTGGTAGAGGGTGTTAGTTGTGGGTCAATGCCTAGTTTCTGCCATACTAGTTTCTAATTTTCCCAGCAGTTTTTCTCAAATAGTGAGTTTTTATCTCAAAAGCTGGGGTGTTTGGGTTTGTCAAATACTAGATTACTATGGTCATTGATTATTTTGTCCTGTGAACCTAAACTATTCCACTGCTCGACTACTCTGTTTCATAACCAGTACCAAATGGTTTTGATGAATGCTGCTTTGTAATATAGTTTTAGATCTGGCACAGCTAGGCCACCTTCCATTGCATTTTTTCCATTAATTCACTTGAAATTCTTGACTTTTTGTTCTTACAGAGCTGTAAAATAATTTCTTGGGAGTTTGATTGGTATGGCATTGAATAAGTAGATTAATTTAAGTAGTATTGTCATTTTTATTATATTTATTTAGCCAACCCATGAACACTTGGTATTTTTCCAGTTGATTTGATCTGACTTTATTTGTTTGGAAAGTGTTTTGTAGTTGTGTTCATATAGTTCCTGTCTCTGCCTTTATAGGTAGATTCCCAAATGTTTTATATTATTGACAGTTATTTTAAATGGAATTTCTCTTTGTATCTCTTGCGGTTGGATTTTGTTAATGATATATAAAAATGCTAATGGTTTATGTGGATTTATTTTGTATCCTGCAACTGAAGTTGTGAAATTTTTTTAGTAGTTTTTTAGTTGATTCTCTAGGATTTTCTAAATATAAACCATCACATCATCTGCAAAGAGTGATAATTTGGTTTCCTTGTTACCTATTCTAATTCCTTTAATCTCTTTTCTTCTTTTATTACCAAAGTTAACCTTTCTAATACAATATTGAATAGTAATGGTGATAGTGGACAATGTTGTTTGACTCCTGATTTTATTGGATATGGTTCTAGTTTGTTTCCATTACATATGATGCTTGCTGATGGTTTTAAAAAGATAAATGAAAACTCCATTTATTCCTACACTGTATAGTGTTTTTAATAGGAATGGGTGGTGGATTTTATCAAATGCTTTTTCTGCATATATTGAGATAATCATATGATTTTTGTTAGTTTGATTATTGATATAGTCAATTATGCTAGTAGTTTTCCTAATATTGAACCAGCCCTGTATACCTGGCATAAATCCTACTTGGACATAGTATATCATACCAGGGATGACTTTCTGTAATCTCTTTGCTAATATTTTATTTAATATTTTGTATCAATATTCATTAGGGAAATTGGGCTATAATTTTCTTTCTCTATTTTTACCCTACCTGGTTAAGGACCATATCTGTGTCATAAAAGGAATTTGTTAGAACTCCATCTTTCCATATTTTTTCAAATGTTTTGCATAGTATTGGAATTAATTGTTCTTTAAATGTTTGGTAGAATTCATATGTAAATCCATCTGGCCTTGGAAATTTTTTTCTTAGGGAGTTGATTAATAGCTTGTTCTATTTCTTTTTCTAAAATGAGACTATTTCCTCTTCTGTTAATCTGGGAAATCTATATTTTTGTAGGTATTTCTCCATTTCATTTAGATTATCAAATTTATTGACATGTAGTTGGGCAAAATAATCTCTGATTATTGCTCTAATTTCCTCTTCATTGGTAGAAAGTACTCCCTGTTCATTTTTGAGACTAACAATTTGATTTTCCTTTTCCTAATCAAATTAGCTAAAAGTCATCTATTTTGGGTTTTTTCATAAAACCAACTCTTACATTTATTTTTAATTCAATAGTTTTCTTACTTTCAATTTTGTTAATCTCCTCTTTGATTTTCAGAATGTCAAATTTGGTATATTTAATTGGGAGGTTTTAATTTGTTCTTTTCCTATATTTTTTAGTTGCAAGCCCAATTCTTTGGTCTTCTCTTTCTCTATTTTATGCAAGTAAGCATCTAAAGATTTAATAATCTAATTCTAAAACACAAGTGGGTCAAAAAACAAATCATAAAACTATCAATATGTATATTAATGAAAATAACAGCAATGAGGAATATACTAAAATGAATGAGATTCAAAGCACTTTCCCATACTTATGGGAAAATTTATGTCTCTAGTTGGATACATCAATAAAATAGAGAAAAAGCAGATTAATGAATTGGTCATGCAATTTAAAAAACTGGAAAAAGAACAAATTAAAAAATTTCGATTAAAGGCCAAATTGGAAATTCTGAAAATCAAAAGAGAAATTAATAAAATTGAAAGTAAGAAAACCATTGAACTAATAAATAAAACTAAAAGCTGCTCTTATGAAAAAAAATACAACAAAATACATAAACTATTAGTTAATTTAGTTTTAAAAAGGAAATAAAAAATCAAATTACTACACCAAAAAGGAAAGGGATGAATTACTAATGAAGAATTTAAGTCAATTGTTAGGATCTGTTTTTTGCCCAGTTATGTGCATAAAAAGCATAAAAAGGTAAACATAAGATTGAATTGTTTTTTTTCCTCTATATGGAAGGAAGATAGATATAACTTCTAAGAATTTTATCATTATTAAAGCTATTATATCTATAATGGGGAGAAACTTGAAGCCTTCCCAATAAAATTAGGGTGAAGCAATAATGTCTATTATTATCACTGCCATTTGATATTATAATAGAAATGCTAGCTGTAATAATAAGACAAGAAAATAAAATTGAAAGAATAGGCGATGAGGAAATAAAACTCATTCCTTGCATCGATATTTGCAGATAATTAATATTATATTTGGAGAACCCCAGAGAAATAACTAAAAACTAAATGAAACTCTAGTAATTGTCATTCTTTTTTCTAGTCCCTTTCTGATCTTGATAGTCAGAACATATGAATAGCAGTTCTTAGAAGAAATTAATTAATTGATTGATTGAATTAATAAATTAATAGTAATTGATTAAAAATAAATTAATAAAAAAATCACACAAAATGCTCTAAATTACTACTGAAGAAGAAATGCAAATTAAAACAACTCTGAATATCACCACACATCTATTAAATTGGCCAGAAAATGAAAAGCATAAATTCTGGAAGAGATGTGAAAAAATTGGGACAATATTATACTATTGGTGGAGTTGTAAAATAATCCAATCATTCTAGAAGACAGTTTGGAACGAAAGCCAAAGATCTAAAAACTGCATATCCTTTGACCTAACAATATCTCTATTGGGTCTGTATCTTAAAGAAATCAAAGAAAAGGGAGAAGGACCTATTTGTAAAAAGTTACTTGTAATGGCTCTTTTTGTGATGGCAAAGAATTAGAAATCTAGGGGATGCCCATCAGTTGTAACATGGCCGAATACGTTGTATATGATTGTACTATAAGAAATGAAGAGCAAGATGATTTCAGAAAAATCTGAGAAGATTAATATGAACTCATGCCAAATGAGATGAGCAGAACTGGGAGAACATAGCAAGAGTAGTATTACAAGGATGATCAAGGATGATCAACCATCAAAAACTCAGCCACTGTGATTAAGATAGTGATCCAAGACAGTTCCAAAGGAGCCATGATGAAAATTTACTGAGATAGGGAACTGATGAACTCTGACTGCAAATTGAAGAACACTTTTTCTAAACAGTATTTTTTTAAACTTCATTTCTTTTTCTTAGGTTGTTTTTTTTGTTGTTGTTTTTATTTTTGTTTTTAGTTTTTGCTGCTGCTGTTGTTTTCCCAGGGGGCTGGTCTGTATTTAACATGGCTAATAGGGAAACATCTTCTAGATGACTTCATATGTATAATCAATATCAAATCACTTATCTTCTCAGGGAAGGAGGAGGGGTGGGAAAAAGGAAGATAATTGGAATTCAAAAATTTTTTAAATGAATATTAAAAATCACATATATAATGGTAAATATTTAACAAAAATTTTTTTATTAAAATAATGTAAAATTAAGGAAACTGAATATGAGTTTCTTAGGATTCTGCAATGAGTGAAGGCAGTCCTTCTACTAATGAATTGTAAGCTATGACTCCTTTCCTCCCTGCCTCCTTCCCTCCTTCCAGTTTCCTCTTCCCTTCCATGGCTTGTATTACCCATCTCACAAAATTGGGGAAATATTGTGCCATACATAGGGTGTCCTAAAAGTCTTAGAATCATTTACAGTTCTATACCTTACAAGGACACGATCATCATTATTGTCCTTCTCTTCTTAGTCCCTTTCTGATCTTGAATTTCAAACAAATAAAAATACAGAAAGGAATAAAGTTTGTAACTTCAATTTCTCTCTTGTTTCCTTCAAAATAAAACTCAGAACTGGCCTGTAGGAGTCATTTTCTTATCCTCATTCCAACAGCTAATGTTTCCCCCTAAAATTATCTTGTATTAACTATATATATTTTATCATGTTCGTGGATAAATATGTCATTTCTCCCTAAAGAGTGTAAATGCCAAGAAAGCACAACTTTACCACTTTTGTCTTTGTATCACTGGTGCCTTTCACATAGCAGGTGATAGAGAAATTCTTGTTTATTAAATGACTGAAGCTTAAACATTTTAAAAATTGTTCCTCTGCTCCTATATAGGTTGCCACAGGGATAGTGACACCTTCCCTACTTCCCTATTCTCTCCAAAATGGGACTCGATCAAATTTCTTTTAGTATTATGCAGTATTATTCTATTCCTCTGGACATTTTTTGAGTGGTTCAGGGTGATGAAGAATGAATTCTGCAGTCCTTAAAAATGAAGTACTACTAGCTCATCATTTCAGTAAAGCTACAGGAAATAAATTGAATGGGAAAGTAAAAAAGAGACGTTGACAAAGAGCATGTATTATTAAATTACTGGGCCCAATACTATGATTTACCTCATCTACAGCATGTTAACCTTTCTTGAGTAACATAAAGTAGCAAGTGCTAGCAATCTTGTTATAAAAAGCAGAGACTTCTGGATAGCTTCAGTCATAACTAGGGCTCTGGGTTGACCTCTTTCATTGGTTCCAGGTTTCTATCAATTTCCCTGCTTGTTAGCATCTTCACAAGAGAATTAGAAATTGAAAGAAAAGGAGATGAAACTCAAATCAGTTGGTTTGACTCCTTGACAGATAGCTTAGTGAATTAGAATCATGGGATTTAAAGCTGGAGATCAACTCATTCAGAGCTGTAACCAGGGAATCTGACATAGGTGAGCAAATGGTGAATGAGGAATAGCTTGTGCTCCTCATCTGCTACAAGGATGAGTACCACAGGTGATGGTCCCTCAGTTTTCACTCTCTTTATTCCAGACTCCCTTGACCCACTGCCATTGGGTTGCTGTGGTTACTACTCTCATGTGATGTCATCTTATATAGCACCTACTACTACGTCTTTTGAATCTGTTTTGGAAATCTTAGGTTCATTTTTCTTGGATATTAGGAGTTGGGTGGCTGAAAGAAATGGTCACTGTGGTAGAAACATAAGGCTGATTTAAGACTTAAAGAATGATGCAAATACCTAAAGTTTTCATACATGGAATGAATTAGTTAATTTATGAGGGTCTGGATGTTAAGGCAAATGAGAATGTAAACTGTGGAGCAAAAACTGGAAAAGATGGGCAGACAGACAGATAAATAGTTCTTTATCAAATAAAGCATTTGTCAAGCAATGTTCCATAAAATGTGCTTGTTCCCAAGGATACAAATATAAACACATTAGAGAGGCACACTCTCACAAAGCTTGTATTCTAAGGGAGGAATACTATACATAGAGGGATGAAGGAAAGAGAGATGGATTGTGATATCATGGGTAGATGACCAAAAAGTGGTGTGGTGGCCTGATCCTTTCAACTATGGCAAAAATCATTGATTAGAGCTATTAGATATAAAAAGATAGAGATCAAGTTTTTCGTGAGAAGGACATGGGATGGTACCCACAAAAGAGATAGGAATTGCTTCGAGAGGTAAACTGTGCTGAGACTCTGCTTCCAAAAACCTTTGCTGTAAGGTTTGTGTATAAGCCCTAACATTTTTGTTTATTGTTTATTGTTTATTGGAGGTTGGTTTGTTTTTTTAAAACTTGAGTTGCTAGAATAAGGGAGTAGGGACTTTTAAAGTGTCTTCTGGGTATTCCAAGCAGATGTCAGAGATGAAAAGAAGTATATATTAGACAAACAGATCAGGAAATGGAAGATCACAGTCTTTGGTGGTCTGTTTTTAAATCTGATGCCAGTGACTCCACTGCCTGTGACTGCACTATGGGAGAGGAAGCAGTATGCCTTTCAATTCTGGCATCTGGATGATATCTTTGCTTAGTCCCATCTTGTTTCTTTCTTTCTTGTCGAGTTACAAATGAATAAAATTTTTAATGATTTTAAGTGATTAATTGGAGGTCACACACAGAGAAAATAGCAGCTATTAGAATCGGAAAAATAGATTCAGAAATGAAAGAAACATTAGAGACAACTGATTTCTTTTTACAGAAGGGGGAACTGGGCCATATAGTCTATAAATGAAGTCACACAGAATTAGGATTCAATATTAAGATCTCTGACTCTAAATCCAAATTCCAAACTTTAAGGTTCATAGCTTTGTGTCAATCCCACAGAATTGTGGATTTCACTCCTCCATTCTCCACCTCTGCCCATATTAATCTGGCCAAGTAAGAGATGGCTATTATTAAGTATTTGGATTCAGACTGTCAGGAAAGAGTTCAAGGCAAGAACTATAGCTCAAGATTAATATTATTTAGGAAGAACATTGAAGATGGTTCTAGTTGTGGCCTCTTGGGTCAGAAAAATGTTATCCAACTTTTCTAGTTTCAAGAACATGTGAGATTAAACTGTCATCCTTGTCTTTGCATATGTGGTGGTGGGGAAGTGGTCCTCTGCCACTGAACAGTAAGTTGAGTCAATTACCCAGAACTTTTTAGGCACCAACTATTTTCCAGATGCTGTTCTTCATATTAGGAATATAAAGCCCAAAGTAAAAAAGATCCTGACATTCAGAAGTTCACTTATGAAGGGTAATATATACTTGTGTAGGTGAGAGGGGAAGAAGGCACTAGTGTTGTGCCACAGTTATTGTCCTGACTCAGTTTCTCTAAATTGTTCTGTTTCCCTAAATTATTATGCTTCACTTACCCTAAATTGTTCTGTCTCAGTTTCCCTGGTCTCAACCCCCCCTTTTCTGCTCATTAGAATGGAGACAATTAGGGCTGGGGAGATCTGACATTCCAGAAGATAAAACTCCAGATGTCCTATCTCAGATACCTAATTGGTATCTTTAAGTTCAGACTTCCTGTCTCTAGCTGGACACCACCTTAACTCCCAGTTAGTAAGAATTTATTGTCCTAGTCCCCAACTTGTCAGAACTAGATTAATGGTCCCTCCTGGAGATTCCCTGCTTACCAGAGTTTGGACTCTACCCCCCTTTGTCTACTCGAGCTTAGAGTTATATATATATATATATATATATATATATATATATATATATATATATATATATATGTCATTGAGAACTCACATTTGCTGCTTTATGCTTTGGACATCAGCCCCAGGGGCAATATGCCCCCAGCATCTCTAAGTAATGCAAATAAAATATTAAACACTCACTAATTTCTATCTTGCCTCAGTTTCTCTGGCATTACACTAGAAGCTGTGGGCATCTGGAAGGATTATCTATAGAAGTACTTCTATTTCTTTATTGTATTTATTGTATACATGATCTTCCTGGACCTGCTTTCTCAACTTTTTGCCAATTCATATGTCCCTCAGTATTTCACTGTAATTGCCATGGTCATAATTTTTAAAGATGTTGTAGATTTTTAAATAAAATATGTGTTGAATGTGAAAATTAGGAATTACTTTAGGGCATTCAACATAGAGTTGAAAGGTACGTTTGACCATTGAGCATAGAGAGTTGCAGCATTTCTGAATTGGAAAGAAGGTCAGAGGTCATCAAATGGCAGTTCATCCTACCCAAAAATCCTCTTTTCAGTGCACCCGGACAAATGGGTATCCAGCTGTAGCTCTTCCCCCAAAGAAAGGCAAGTCCCTATATCCAAAGTCAGCACAAGTTTTCTCTAAGTCTAAGTGAATTTCTCTGAGTCTTCTATTCCTCTGAGACAGAAAAAAAACCACTTTCTATCCTCCCTTTGGCAGACCTTTGCTTTCATGTCTCCTCCCTTCCCCTCTCCATTTTTCACATGTCTGGGTTCTCTAAATATTTCTTCATATGAGGTATAATCTCTTTACTTTTTCCCACCCTATATAAACCTCTGGAGGTTGCTTTACTCTTGCTGCCTATTTCTGTAAAAATTCGTTTACCCAGCTGGAAACTACAAAGCCCTGGGGATGGACAGTATCTGAGCCAAAAGCTCTGAGTATATTTTCAGGCCCACTTTGTTCTTCCAATCATCAGTTTCTTCATTTAATTAGCTCACAATGGGATCCAGGACCTTATCTCTATCAGGTGGTGTTAGGCACCTGGGCTTTGAAGTAAGCTGGGAAATAGCAAATGCTGATACTACATTTAAGGTTATCTTTAGCTTATGCTCAATTACAATGAACCAACTCTGGCAAGAAATGGAAGATTCAAAGGAATAACAAATTAATTTATTCTAATAACCCACGAATACAATGAGGCACTTGCTTCTATATTGCTTCCTTCTCCCCCCACATTCTCCACCAATAAAGCAAATAAAACATATATGATGTGAACTGAGTTTCTTGATTTAACCATCAGATTCTATCCCTTATAGCCCAGGAGTACTTTCTAAAGGCAGTGAATTGTGATTCCTTCTGCTTTGTTCAGATGGATGGGGATGGGGAGGGAATGTACTTATGCAAGTGGGCTAGGACTTGTATCTTATCCAACAGAATTGAACTTTCTCATCCTTTCCCTGCAATAGCTCCTGAAACCAAAGAATATCCTGGTTTCAGGAACATTCTTTGGTAGCACATCATATCTTTTGAGATCCTGGGCATCTTTATAAAAGTGGTACATTTTATAAAAATGGTACATTTTCTCTTTCTCTGGGGGAGCAGAAGACAATTATGTTGTTCAGTTGTTTGAGTCACATTTAGCTCTTCATGATCCCATTTGGGGTTTTCTTGGCAGTGATACAGGAAAGAATTGTCATTTCTTTCTCAGGTTCATTTTACAAATAAGGAAACTGAGGTAAACAGAGTTAAAGGACATTTCTAGAGTCACACAGCTAGAAACTTGTGTGAGGTCAGATTAGAACTCAGAAGATTAGTCTGCCAGACTCCAGGGCTGGAGCGCTATCCACTGTGCCACCCAGATACCCTGAAACTAAGTATAAAGAATTGTCATATATATATATATATGTGTGTGTGTGTGTGTGTGTCTATGCACTTGTATATATAGTGATACATTATATAGATTTATATTGTATTATTTATTATATATTACATATAATATAAAAATATAGATAAATAATTATATAAACTACTAAAGAGTGTGGGCATGAGCCTTGCCTATAGAAATCTCTTTGCCTAAAGTTGCTATTAAGGTCTTCTATTTATAAAGAGCACTTCTTGTTCATGGTCAGCCAGTAGAATTGTGTTAAAGAACATAGAATACTTACCCTCATTGAAAGACCCCTTTAGGAAGACAGATCCCATTTTTAAGGATTCAAGAAGGCATCTGTACCTCCTGCTGAACATATTCTCTTCTACCAGCCTGGTTGCTGGGCTAGTTGTGTTTAGTTTTGTTGCAGAATCTTCTCATTGACCAGGGATCATTACCTGGGGCCATGAACTTTTGCTTCTTGTTTATATACCTTTTTTTAATATTTCAGTAACTTCATTTCTACATAATTGGTTGAATTCTGTGTATTTTGTTTTATGTTTTTAAAAACATCTATTTGCAAAGGGGTTCATTCTGCACCAAAAGGTTAGCAGCCCTGGCTCTTAACAAAACAAGGATTTTCTTACCTGGATTTCTTGAAGACTCCATTCAAATGCTACTTCTTCAAAAGTCTTTCCTGGTCCTCCCCCAGAGTACTCCTTTCTTTCTGGCTCAATACATCATCAAATATGATGTTCAGGCTAGAATAAAAAGACATTTGTGAAATTGTGGGCTAAGGGAAATTCTACTCTAATAGTAAGTACTGGAAGAATTATTTGCAGAAAAGATGATATATTATTATATAAACAGTAAAATTATTACTGGTTGTTTCCCTAGGATTGACAACCCAGTTGGACAAGTAAGATTGCAGTGTTTGCAATCCAGATCTGCTAGGGAGGCCAACCATTTAGCAAGGATGGGTGACTAGAAATCTTTCATTCTGAGCAGGATTTGAGGAAGGGAATATTAGGACTCTGATTCTTTTTTTTTTTAATTTAATTTTTATTTTATTTTATAATTATAACATTTTTTTGACAGTACATATGCATGGGTAATTTTTTACAACATTATCCCTTGCACTTACTTCTGTTCAGATTTTTTCCCTTCCTCCCCCAAACCCCTCCCCCAGATGGCAGGCAGTCTTATACATGTTAAATATATTACAATATATTCTAGATACAATATATGTGTATAGAACCAATTTTTTTGTTGCACAGGAAGAATTGGATTCAGAAGGTAAAAGTAACAGTTTACATTCATTTCCCAGTGTTCCTTTTCTGGATGTAGCTGATTCTGCCCATCATTCATCAATTGGAACTGGATTAGCTCTTCTCTATGTTGAAGATATCCACTTCCATCAGCATACATCCTCGTACAGTATCATTGTTGAAGTGTATAATGATCTTCTGGTTCTGCTCGTTTCACTCAGCATCAGTTGATGTAAGTCTCTCCAAGCCTCTCTGTATTCCTCCTGTTGGTCATTTCTTACAGAACAATAATATTCCATAACATTCATATACCATAATTTACCCAACCATTCTCCAATTGATGGACATCCATTCATCTTCCAGCTTCTAGCCACTATGAAAAGGGCTGCCACAAACATTTTGACACATACAGGACCCTTTCCCTTCTTTAGTATTTCCTTGGGATATAAGCCCAGTAGTAGCACTGCTGGGTCAAAGGGTATGCACATTTTGATAACTTTTTGGGCATAATTCCAGATTGCTCTCCAGAATGGTTGGATTCTTTCACAACTCCACCAACAATGCATCAGTGTCCCAGTTTTCCCACATCCCCTCCAACATTCATCATTATTTGTTCCTGTCATCTTAGCCAATCTGACAGGTGTGTAGTGGTATCTCAGAGTGGTCTTAATTTGCATTTCTCCGATCAGTAGTGATTTGGAACACTCTTTCATATGAGTGGAAATAGTTTTAATTTCATCATCTGAAAATTGTCTGTTCATATCCTTTGACCATTTATCAATTGGAGAATGGCATGATTTCTTATAAATTAAAGTCAATTCTCTGTATATTTTGGAGATGAGGCCTTTATCAGAACCTTTAACTGTAAAAATGTTTTCCCAATTTGTTACTTCCCTTCTAATCTTGTTTGATTAGTTTTGTTTGTACAGAAACTTTTTAATTTGGTGTAATCAAAATTTTCTATTTTGTGATCAATAATGGTCTCTAGTTCTCCCTTGGACACAAACTCCTTCCTCCTCCACAAGTCTGAGAGGTAAACCATCCCCTGTTCCTCCAATTTATTTATGATTTCGTTCTTTATGCCTAAATCATGGACCCATTTTGATCTTATCTTAGTATGTGGTGTTAAATGTGGGTCCATGCCTAGTTTCTGCCATACTAATTTCCAGTTTTCCCAGCAGTTTTTGTCAAATAATGAATTATTATCCCAAAATTTGGGATCTTTGGGTTTGTCAAACACTAGATTGCTATTTTTATTCACTATCTTGCCCTGTGAACCTAACCTATGCCACTGATCAACTAGTCTATTTCTTAGCCAATACCAAATGGTTTTGGTGACTGTTGCTTTATAATACAGTTCTAGATCGACTCTGATTCTTTTAAAGGAATTTTAATTCCATCTCTCCACTTTTGAGCACACAAAGACCACTCTCTATTCCTTCCTCTCTTTTTTCCTCCCCTGTACCGTATTTCCCACATCTCACTCCTAGATCTCTAAAGGCCAAAGCAATAGTGGTGATTGTCTGCATCTTTCATGGATTTGAATGAATGGCTTAATTTGTTTTGTTTTGTTTTGTTTTTATTGTTGTTGTTGTTGTTGTTGTTGTTGTTGTTTTAGTGGAATGTAGGGGGTTGAGTGGGTAGCTAAGAAGAATGGAATTAAAGTTGAATTATTTTTCTTTCTCAGACCATGGGAACAACTTTTCAAAAGGCCAGTTCTTAAGTAGGTTCCTAGGACCAGAGATTTAGAACTGGTCACATCCTTAAAGGTCCATCTAATCCAATCCTTTCAGAAAATTATTGTGATTTATCCAAGGCCACATAGTTCATAACTAATAGAGATGAGATTTAAGCCTAAGGCCTCAGTCTCTGCATCCATAGCCATTCTTTTCAAGGTGCCTTTTTACAATAATTCATTTTCAATATCTTAAGTACTTCAATCTCATTTTGTTGTAGGCAGTAGTTAAATATTCATAACAAACAGGGAAACTAATTTTGGCCTTAGATTGTTAATAAAACCAAAACTTCCTGATAAGAGAGTAACCCCCTCATCTATCATCTCACGAGCCCACCTCACGACAAACCTATCCCCTGAGCCCAACTAAGTTCTATAATAATAATAATAATTTTATTATTGTAACGGTAATATTTGTATAATGTTTACTATGTGCCAGGTACACTGGTAAGTACTTTACAATCATCATCACATTTGATTCTCACATCAATGCTGGTAGGCAAGTACCATTATTATCTTCACTTTACAGATAAAGAAACTGAGGTAAACAGGGGTTCAGGGACTTGCTACCTAGTAAATATTTAAGGCCAGTTTTAAATTCCTGACTCCAGTCCTAGCTCTATCCATTGTACCAAAGAGTCCTTTTTATATTTTTAATCTGTTGTCTTTTTCCTCTCTAGGGAGATTGCCCCCCCTACCCTCAACCAAAAAAAAAAATACAAAAGCAAAAAACCCTCATATTAGTTTTAGTTTTGTACTTTGTACTTTAAAGTTTGACATGAATTGAATTCCCTTTTACCAGCAAAAAATCATAGGCTTTCAGCAAGTCACATGGTTAATGATGATTGAATGAGTATCTGATAGCTGAGTGGCAAATAGCAGGCTCATTTTGACAAAGAAGGGTTCTTGCTGCTTGGCTGTAGCTAAGATTGCATGACAAAAATGGTGAGTCTACTTAAAATACATACATACATACATACATATGCTATTTCTAGAGAACTTGTGACAGCTAGTGCTTTAATCTAAGGACAAGATGGGGAAGGAGGTCACTGCAGCCACCCATGTATTACTACTTTCTAAAGCTAAAATGGAATAGATTACAGATTGAATACCTGAGGTGCTGCTCAATCAGCCTCTCAAAGGCATGCCATTTTAAAAAGGCCATGAAAGAGAATAACTGAAGTTATCAAGTAGATATTTCTTTTTTTTTTTTACTCTTAGATTTCCTTTTCTCCCTTTACTTACTTTGTCCTTTTTTTTTTTTCTACTCTTGCTTTTATTTTTAAACCTCTCCAGTGTTACTAAAGCCGTTTAACTTTTCTGGCCTCAGTTTTCCTCATCTGTGCAACGAGGGAGTTAGCTTAAGCTACTCTCTGAAGTCCCTTGCAGGTTGATTTCTATGATCTTCCTCTGTTCTCTGCCATATTTAAGTCTTATCTTAGGTGTAGTCACCCCCATTGACTAATCTCATGAGATAACACAGAAGAAAACACTTTAGGAATACATGAGAGCTGATTCCAAGTATTTGATGTCACCTATGAAAGAGAAATTACACTAGTTTTCTTTGGTTTGCCCCTGGAGGGCACATCAGAAGTATGGAGAGAAGCTACAAAACTGAGAATTGTGGGTGAGTGTCATATAAGATTTCCAAACATTGTGAGAGAAATTCCAAGATAGTAGAATTTTTCTCTGAAAAAGAGAAATTGGAATCTAAATTTCCTAATAGGTGGTAGAAACCAGGACTTCTGATTCCAAACCTAGTCTTCTTTCAGAGATCCTCAGTCCCTTGCAGAAAGTATTAGGTCTTTTTCCAGACTTTCCCACGACTGCTCCATCTGACCAACAGTCTCAAGAAGTCCCTAGTTTGAGTTCTAAATAATTCCTCATGATTCAGAGCTGGATGTGAGCAAAGGAATGAGATGTTCCAAGCTGTGTCATCACCCTCCATTTGTAACAGGCGCTTGCCTTTGAAGTTTTGCAGTGAGAGGCTGCTCTGAAGATGGATTTCCAAAAGAGATCCCAAATAGATTTTGACACATCACTCGATGCTTACATCTCTGGGAGAGAGAGCATCAGCCAACAAAGACCGCCCTTCAGAAGTCAGCATGGCGAGGGAATCCGTGTGAGCTCAATCACAAGGGGAAAGCCAGGAACTGATAGCAACAGCAGTCCTGAGCATTTCTTTCTTTTGTGTGTGTGCACGTCACTTGACTTTTGAAATGAGACATCAAAGTTACTAGGAAGACCCTTAATAAAAATGGGCAGCAGAGGGGCCCTTTTATTCCACCAAGCAGAGACATTTCATCTCAGTGGTACCTTTTTTCCCAAACTGATTGGCTATAAATAGCAATTTAGTCTTTCTTCTCACTTCTGAGGACCCTCTGATTTGTGCATTTGGATATCCAAATGATGCAGAGGCAGATTTTCATCTATCAGCTAGTATTTCACCTTCATGGAAAAAAGTCCAAGGCCCTAGAATGTTTCTCTGGTACTATTTCTCTATGAATTGATTATCCCTTTCTCTGTAGGGCTTGAAAAGTATAGAACTTATGGCCATTAAAAAGGTTCAAGAGATATAGTTTTTTGATAATTTAATCATTTTTATTAATAAGACTATCCTGCTTATTAATAAAAGGATGTCTCTTTCGTAAACCAAAAACAATCATGGAGCACCCCTACTCAGGGTGGAAATCTACCTTGATTGGTTAACAATTAATGAGAAAATGAATATTTCCTTAAGGGACTGAGAGTGATATCACTTTACCCTTGGACAGAGTCTGGTATCCCTAACACCAGATGCCCGTCTTCACCCTTATCTTGGGAAATATATGTTTTAAAAATTTAATGTTCAAAAATCTGAAACACAAGGCTATGCAAAGGTCAACATTGAAAAATTATCCATGCATATATTTTGAAAATAGAAAGCTTTTAAAAAAATTTAATGGTCCACCCAAGCCTGAACAGAACAAAATGGCCATTCTGTCTGGATGGGATCTGAACAAGAAAATTAGACCAGTCTCATCATCAGCAATGGCCTTTAAGAGACAGTTCTTTTTTTGTAAAATCAGGACTTTAGAAAAAGGGGGGGAACTCTGGATCTCCCCAAATCATTGTTCTTAATAATTATTTCTCTCAAACTTTTTTATGCAGTTGAGACAGTGGAAACAAAAGAATATTCAAAATTCACAAGGAGAAATGGAGCTAGCAAAGATGGGTAGCTGTAAACTTTTGCTAAGTGATACCATAGTAGAGGACTTCTCAAACTTTTTTCCATTCCTGACTCCTTTTCACCTGAGAAATTTTTATGGCAACACAAGTTGGTATGAGACCCCATATGGGGTTACAATTTAAGAAAATTTGCTATAGTGCACAGAGATCTGGGTCTGGACTTGGGAAGATCCAAATTCAAATTTGGACTCAAACACTTAGTAGCTGTATGACCTTGGAAAAGTCATGTAATCTCAGTTTGCCTCAGCTTCTTCATTTGTTAAATGGATGTCATAATAGTACCTATCTTCCAAGATTGTTATGAAATTCAAATAAGATACTTGTAGCTTAACCCTGTGTCTGTCATATAGTAGGCTCTTATTAAATATTTGTTTCTTTCCTCATCAATTGATCAAAAATATTTATTAAATACCCTAAATTATTCCAGGCACTGTTCTAAGTACTAGGGAGACCAAAAGTAACAAAAACCAATCTCTTCCCTCAGAGAGCTTACAATCTAAAGGAGAGAGACAACATTAAAACAAAGATATATAAGGAGAAAGCTATAAACAGGCTACATTGGAAATAATTGAAAGAAAGAAAACCCTAGTATTAAGAGAGATTTTTCCCCAAGATCATCAAACCAGTGGCCACATCCTCAGCATAGTCTTTGTTTACAGAGGAATTTTATATCAGGAAGACCTGAATTCAAAACAAAAACAAAAAAAACAAAAAAACAATTGTCATGGGAAAAATCATTGAAGCTCATTTTCCTTATCTGTAAAATGGGGAAAAATTTTTCACAGGATTGTGATGAGATAATATATGTCAAATGCTCTGAAAATCCTAAACATAACAAATATCTTTTATTCTCATGTTTATTCAACACCAATAAAGAAGATCAACCAAATACCTCATGTCAATTCATAAAAATGTTAGTTTGGGGAGAAGGCTGGAGTAGGGGATTTTGCCTAGATCATCCCTATTATCTCTTCTTACTCGAAACTCTGAGATCTACTCTCCAAGTTATCTTTTAAAAATATTATCAATATTCTTTGGACCTTTTTGGACTGAAGTGTGTATTTCATTAGGCAGTTGATAACCCACAGTGGGAGTCTTCTCGTGATCCATTTACCCAATTAACCCACAGTTTATAATCAGTTTTTATCCTACCCACTCAACCCATATTGATCATGTACTGAGTAAAAATGCTGAAAAATCAAGGTTTACTGTTTCAGTGGAAATGGAATTTTGACTTCCAAGCTAGGGTTGCAAGGCCAGTGAGACCAATTATCTAATTATCCATAGGAGGTTCAAGCAGCTTAAAAACCATTTCTCTAGAAAATTAGACCTCTTTTTCGAAAGAACAGTGTTGGTTCTGATACCGACAAATGTGGCTGTTTCTGCCAAACCTATGTCACGTTGTACATATACATGTCTTTCTAAATAATGGTATATTCTCCCTAGTGATAGGTTTTATTTCAGAAATGGAGAGACTTTTTAATATAGATAACAAGGAACAGGTTTATGTGGGCTATATTGATCAGTAAATATAACAGGTTTATCAGAGTCATATACATCAGTCAATAAAACAGGTTTCAGGGGGTCATATTAATCAATCACTCAAAGATTTATTAAGCTCCTATAATGTGCCAGGAATTAGACTACATGCTAAGCATACCAGGACAAAGATGAAACAATTCCTATTCATAGGGAGCTTGAGTTCTAATAGAGAAAAGAGTAAATACTTGTTAAAAACCATATATATATATATATATTATATAGTACAAATATAAAATGAATGCATAATTTATATAAACATAGACATACGAAGTAGTTGGGGAGGAAAAGCACAGGGTAGATTAGGGATCAGGAAAGAGCTCCTGCAGAAGCTGGAAGAGGACTCCAATGTGGCAGTAAGAAGTTATGCTGCAATGGCAGAAACTAGGCATGGACCCACATTTAACACCACATACTAAGATAAGATCAAAATGGGTCCAAGATTTAGGCATAAAGAACGAAATCATAAATAAATTGGAGGAACATGGGATAATCTACCTCTCAGACCTGTGGAGGAGGAAGGAATTTGTGTCCAAAGGAGAACTAGAGACCATTATTGATCACAAAATAGAAAATTTTGATTACACCAAATTAAAAAGTTTCTGTACAAACAAAACTAATGCAAACAAGATTAGAAGGGAAGTAACAAATTGGGAAAACATTTTTACAGTTAAAGGTTCTGATAAAGGCCTCATCTCCAAAATATACAGAGAATTGACTTTAATTTATAAGAAATCAAGCCATTCTCCAGTTGATAAATGGTCAAAGGATATGAACAGACAATTCTCAGATGATGAAATTGAAACTATATCCACTCATGTGAAAGAGTGTTCCAAATCACTATGGATCATAGAAATGCAAATTAAGACAACTCTGAAATACCACTACACACCTGTCAGATTGGCTAAGATGACAGGAACAAATAATGATGAATGTTGGAGGGGATGTGGGAAAACTGGGACACTGATGCATTGTTGGTAGAGTTGTGAAAGAATCCAACCATTCTGGAGAGCAATCTGGAATTATGCCCAAAAAGTTATCAAACTGTGCATACCCTTTGACCCAGCCGTACTGCTACTGGGCTTATATCCCAAGGAAATACTAAAGAAGGGAAAGGGACCTGTATGTGCCAAAATGTTTGTGGCAGCCCTTTTCATAGTGGCTAGAAGCTGGAAAATGAATGGATGTCCATCAATTGGAGAATGGTTGGGTAAATTATGGTATATGAAGGTTATGGAACATTATTGCTCTGTAAGAAATGACCAGCAGGAGGAATACAGAGAGGCTTGGAGAGACTTACATCAACTGATGCTGAGTGAAACAAGCAGAACTAGGGGATCATTATACACTTCAACAATGATACTGTATGAGGATGTATGCTGATGGAAGTGGATATCTTCAACATAGAGAAGAGCTAATCCAATTCCAATTGATCAATGATGGACAGAATCA
Organism: Sminthopsis crassicaudata; assembly: GCF_048593235.1. NCBI lineage: Eukaryota > Metazoa > Chordata > Mammalia > Dasyuromorphia > Dasyuridae > Sminthopsis > Sminthopsis crassicaudata. The sequence continues at coordinate 37,590,533 of NC_133621.1, read as the reverse complement.
GCTACATCCATAAAAGGAACACTGGGAAATGAGTGTAATCTGTGAGCTTTTTTTTTGTTTTTCTTCCCAGATTATTTTTACCTTCCGAATACAATTCTTCCTTTGCAACAACAACAACAAAATTCGGTTCTGCACATATATATTGTACCTAGGATATACTATAAGATATTTAATATGTATGGGAATGCCTGCCATCTAGGAGAGGGGGTGGAGGGAAGGAGGGGAAAAATTCGGAACAGAAGGGAGTACAAGGGATAATGTTGTAAAAAAAATTACCTATGCATATGTACTGTCAAAAAATGTTATAATTATAAAAATTAATTAAAAAATAGATTTTATTTAAAAAAAAAGTTACATTGCAGATGTTGTGAAGGGCCAGTGCAAAAGCTGGGAGGTAGGAAATGTCAAATTGTGACTGTGGAACACAGGAAAGGCTAGTTTGGTGAGATCGTAGAATGAAGTAAGGGGAGTAATATTCACTAAGCTTGAGAAGTATGTTGAGTAGGACTTTAAGAAGTTAAACTGAGTAGATTAGATTTTGTTCTAAACCACTACAGTTGATTGAATAAGGAATCACGTGGTCATTTTTGTGTTTCAGAAAAAATTACTTTGGTGGCAGTGGTGTGGAATAGACTGGAGAGGAGAGACTTGAGATGCTTAATAAATGTTTATTGATAGAGGCAGGGAGATAAATGAGGAGGCCAATGCTATTATCCAGGCAAGACGCAACTAGGACCTGAATTAATGTAAACAGTGTGAATAGAGAGAAGGGATATTCTAGATGTGGAAACCCCAAGATATGGCCTAGGATTGGCTACATGGGAGGGAGAGGAGTGAAGAGTTAAGGAAAAGAATGAAATCACAAACTTGAGCTGCTGGAAGGACTGTGACACTTTTGATATAAATAGGAAAATTTGGAAAAGGGGAGGAACCAGCTTCACTTTCCTATTTGTCTTCCCAGCACTTTGCACAGAACTTCATACAGAGTAAGTGCTTAATAAGAGGTTTTTCATTTTTTTCATTTAATTCATTCACTCAATCAATTCATTCCCTGGACTTTATTTTCTTTGTTTATAAAAAGAAAGTTCAATTAAGAATGTCTCTAATATTCCTTTCCATTTTAAATCCTTTGATCCCAAGATCAATAGAAGGGTAATGGGTTGGGTAATTATGGGACTTCCCTTATCAATTTTTCCTTTATCCCAGAGGAGTAGCCTCTCTACACCAAAGTACATTGTGGTAACTGTCACTGGTGAATACTTGATAGGGGGAAGCATTTCCAGGAAGCCCTTCCTCCAATCCCCAACACTTTCCCCTCTCTTTTCTCCAAGGCAATTTGAAGTGAAAGAACTCCTTTCTCTATAAAGTTGGATGCTAAAGGTATCAAGATAATAAAGGCTTCCACAATTTTCTCTTCTTGATGTACAAGTACTATATGAATACATTTAAACTTGAGGAAACTGAGGCAGACAGAAGCCAATTGAATTGCCTAGAGTTATCTTACTAGTGAGTATCTGAAGAAGGTTTATCTACTGTGCTACCTAGCTTCCATTCTCAGTGGGTACCAGAACTTTTGGTTCTAGCTCTCAGAGAATTTGGTTCTATGAATTTGGTTGTTCTCTATGAATTTGGTTCAGCAAATATTTCTTAAGCATCTACTTTTTGCCAGTCACTATGAGACATGCTGGGGATAAAGCAACAAAAATTAAAATCACCTTTGTTCTTGGGAAGCATATTGCATTTTGCTCTGGGGAAACAAAGTACACACGGATAAGGATGTTTAGAATATATAAAAAAGTAATTTCTGTGGAAAGAAGTGTGAATAATTGGAAAAATATGGAAAAGCTGTCTTGAAGGAAGGGGCACCTGAGTTGAGGCTGGAATGAAAGTAGGGCTGCTAAGAAGCTGAGGTAAAGATAAAAAATCCTTCTAGGCATGAGGGACAGACAGCCAAAACATAGAAGCAAAGAGGGAAATGAAGTTACCTTCATGTAGCCCAGATCAAGTCATAATGGCCAGTAAGTCTGGAATGTCAGATCACAATCAAATTATGAAGACATTGGGTTTTTTGTTTGTTTTTGTTTTGTTTGAGGCAATTGGGATTAAGTGACTTGCCCAGGGTCACACAGCTAGTGTGAAGTGTCTGAGATTGGATTTGAACTCAGGTCCTCCTGACTTCATGGCTGGTGCTCTATCCACTACACCACTTGCCTGCCTCTTGAAGAGTTTTAAATATAGCATACTTCTCTGAGAAAGAGAACAAAGCATTGTAGGAAATAATAAAAAGCCCCAACATGTATTGAAAATAATTAGTACTTTGAAGCTGAGTTGGAGTATTTTTTAAATACTATTTTATTTTTCCAAATACATGCAAAGATAGTTTTCAATATTCATCATTGCCAAATCTTATGTTCCAATTAGAGCATTTTTGGAAGGGAAAGATTTCAAAGAGTACCATCCATGAGAGTCACCATCTCAGAGATGTGACAGTGTGACAAGATAGATATACCAAAGGTGATTTATTTAATAAGAGTGTCATCAACAAGACATGTGGCCTTTTCAATTTAACAAATTCCATTACAAACCACACAAAGGGAGCAATCATCGCTCGAATGTGAAGCTTCTGGGTAGATGTGACTCCTGGTTTCTGAAATTAAGAAGCAAGTCTAACTTATTGTGTCTACCAGCAAAGCACCTTACAGATTTATGGTTTCTGAAAACACAACAGCCCGGTGATCAATTGGTAATTGTTTCTCTTCTCTTCAACACCGAAGGAGGAAAATGATTTAATGGTAGAATCGAATAGAATAGCAATTAACTTCTTAGGGTGAAAATGAGTCAAGTTACTGCCAACCTCTTCAGTGTTTTTTCTTAGGGCTGATTTTCTTTCCTTTCTTGAAATCATAAGCAGATGTCAGAGTCATTCCTAAGTGGTATTTATATCCACAGCACACCTGTGTCCATCACTGTTCCCTCCTTCGGGGGGGAGGGGGGAGATTTGTGCAACCAAAGTGTCTGGGTATCTTACCCTATATTCATTCCCTGATCCATAGAATGCTGCCCCAGCAGCCCTTGGAAAGGTCTGCAGCATTGTTGGTGAGATTTCTTTCCTTGTGGCTGATTTTTCAGAGCTCTCTGGTGCCTGGCAATTGAGTGACCCCAATGAAATTCAGTATTTCAAAGACCTGCAATTTCTTTAAGGTCCAACTAAGATCTAACTCCTAAGGTCCAATCTAGATGCTATAATTTTCAGCTAACAGCTTTAACTTCATGTGATTCATCATTATATTGAAGTAATTGCCAACTAGATGTGAGTTTCTTTTAATTTACTCATGAAAGCAGTTGAATCCTTATCATGGGTTATCTCTCTTCTGGTACCAATGGTGATCTCCTCAATATCTTAGGAGATGGTCATCAAGAATTACTGTGGCCAAAAAATTATTCTCCTAATGATCAAGGTGGTGATAAATCTCACAATTAACTTTCATTATTGCCCTATGTTCCAGGCATTGTGCTCTAGGATTTGGAAGTACAAATACAGAAATTAAATGATCTCAAGGAGTTTATATTCTATCAAGGGTGACAACAGGTACAATTATGAACATAAACAATACACAAGGTGGGGGAGGGAAGAAACTAGCAAACAGAATCAGGAAAGACTTGGTATGGAAAGTGACGCTTAATATGAATTAGAAAAGAAGCAAAGGATTTCAAAAGATGGAATTGAGGAAGGAGTATTTTGCAGCAGGAGTCACCACATTATGCATGAGGAACAGATAGCCCAGCTTTGCTGTATTATGGGATATCTAAGGAAGGGTAACCTATAAAAAACCTGAAAAGAGAGCCCGTAAAGAGATTTAAAGATGCCAGAACATTTTACTTTTGATCCTAGAGTTAACAGCCAGACTACTTGCTATCGTAATGTGGTTTTCTGGCCCTAGCCTCTGTTACACAGGGTTGTTTTTCTTTAGATATGTTGTTTCAGCCTGGTGAGAATGAGTCAGCATGTCATCATGCTGTAGAAAACAGGACATATTATTTTCCACACTTTTTTAGAGAGGGGTTGACTTGCTGCACTTGATTTTTTTTAAAGGAATTGATCATTTTTAATTAGTAGAAATCTTTTTGCTCCCTCTTCTCCAAGCTCATGGGAAATGACACCCTCTTGTAATAAATATGCATTGTTAACCAAAACAAATGACCACATTGGTCACATACATAGTCTTATATCTTATTCTTTCACCTGTCAGGAAGTGGATAACATATTTCATCATCAATCCTCTAGAGCTGTGGTTGATCTGACCTTTATTTCTTAAAGGAGAAAGTTTCATAATAAAAATAGTTACATGAGATGGTCAACAAAGAAAGGGGACATCCCTCTCCCCCTCTCTAAGCTGCTGACTATAGATTCAAATAGCCAGTTCCCAAGACTCAAGTTAGTTTGGTGGCCTCCTGGTGCTTGCTGGACAGCAGGGGCTTTTAGCCTCTGCATCTCTAAGTAGCCTAATTGATCTATAAGGAGATTCATGTGGAGTTATTCAGATTCCATTGCACTTAGAAGAGACAACTCATCTCTTGGATTTTTACTTGATGAAGATGCACTTAAGAACTAAAAATGTATCCCTCTTGGGGTGCTCTGCTTGGTTCCACTATATAGGACAAGAATGAGAGGAAGCTACAGAAAATCAGGTTTAAGTTTCACAGATGGGAAAACTTCTTAATAATTAGAGCTCGCCAAAGGTGGGATGTCTGCTCCAGAAGTAGTGAATTCTCCTTTTCTAGAGGTCTTTAAGCAGTAATCAGATGACTACTTGTTTGAGTTGCTACAGAGGGCTATCTGTCCAGAATGGCTTGTAAGGTCCAATCTAGACACTTTAATTTTCAGCTAACAGCTTTAACTGCATGTGATTCATCATTATATTGAAGTAATTGCCAACTAGATGTGAATTTCTTTTATTTTACTCATGAAAGCAGTTGAATCACTTGCTGATTTACTGACTCTCATGCTGACCTCTCCTTAGAGAACTCAAGGAAGACTTCTCAAATGCTGAACACTGGGTAGATGCACGAGGTTCTGGGGACCACTCACAGAGTCCCTGAAATCTTTTGAAAATCTAAAAGCTTTGCAGACATGCTCAGCCCTTCACAGAGATTTGTGATACCTACCCTACACCCATGCTTTCAAAGACCATTTCAACTATGGTCTACATTTAAAAACAACCTGATCAATATTTTTATTTATTATCAAATTCAGCAAATCTGAGACAGAATTCATCATCTTCTTACCAAAAGAGAGACAGAGAAAGAAATGGTTTTGTTTTTTAATTTTTCTATTTCTGTTGAAATCATTAGATCTCAACAAATTTCAGAGATATTATTTGATCTTTCTTCTCTATCACCTCACATTCTCATACTGTTGTCAGGCCTTGTTCCAAAAACTTCTCTCTCCACCTCCTCCTTTCTAATCCTATTACTACTACCTTCATTCAGGTTCATATTACTGCTCATTTGGACAATTGTGATGACCTAGATTTCAAGCTGGAAGATATTGTAAAGAACATCTAGTCCAATCTTAATTTGCCAATAAGACTGAGACCCTGAGAGGAAGATTATACTACTAGGATTCAAATGTAGATCCTTAGACTCCAAATTTGGAGATCTTCCCCCTACACCATGTTGCTCCCAACTATTGTCCTTCCCTCACTTTTCCAATTCTTCCTTCACACAATCATCAAAGGAATCATCCTAATGCTAAGTTTGATTGAATCACTCCCTCTCTCAAAAATCTTCAGTAACTCTCCATTTCCTATCCAATAATATTCATATTCAGGAATTCTAGTTCTTCCATAGTCTGATTCTAGTCTTATTTCACACAGTATTCCTTTCTATATGTTCTATGCTCAGTGAAATTACCATCTGGACTCCCAATCTTCTCTACCTTTATACAATTGCACAAAAAATTACCTACACTTAAAATAGATTGTCTTTGGCATCTCTATTTCCTTCTTCAAGGTTCAAACTTCTTCTTGAAACCTTTCATGATCTTCCCAGATCTAATGAATCTTTTAGTCCCTAGTCTCATCTGCCATCCCATTTGATCTCCCCCAAGTAATTACAAGTTCTCTATCTTATATTAATATTTTTTCCCTGAAAGTTAGATGGCTGCTCTCTGATTGCAAGGATTGAATGTTTATTAATGAAACTTCTTTACAATAACATAGTTAGCTTCTTTGGATATATCCAGTTTTCCATGAATGGGGCTCAGTGCCTTATGTTGCCCTCCATCAGTACTGAGGTTCTTGTGAATATATTTTAAAAGGAAGCTGTGAAATATACTCTTGGCTAGGATGTAGTTAGTAGGAAATCTGGTAAGGGGAAGCTAATCAATAGGGTTTTTTCCCCTATTATTTTAACCTAGCAGTTACGGATTAATGAAAGATATTAGTTTCTAATGCTGCCACTACCATCATGCCTACTATCACCAATAATAGGAATAAGGTCCTTGAAAATCCCAAGTGAAGAAAATCTCTCTATTACTGTAAGTCAGTACCTTCTAAGATTGAATTGATAGTTTTAGAGGGTCATCTAGAATGGTAATGTCAAATTCAAATAGCACTAAAGACCACAAAACCATATTTAAGGATCCCTATTTACTTAGAAAACTGTAAATTAGCTACATCTCTTTTATTACATATTTAGTTTGCTAAATATTTTCCAATTACACTTTAATCTAGACCAGGTTCACTTGGAAGTATCATAGGCCTAATATCAGTAATACCTTGGGCCTAAAGCATTGCAAGTTTAAGTGGTTTGGTCAAATAACCAGATTTGAACCCAGGACTTTATAACTTCAGTTGGTTCTTCTTAGAAAATGATTAGTGGACAAGGAAAGAATAGATAACAAAACTGCATATAACATCAAAATTTCATTTTCATGTCCTCTCCACCACAACGTTTATTAAGTATCTACTATATTCTTTCTGAGGTGGAAATAAAGAAAAAAAAGTGAGATTGTTCTTGCTTTCTGGGACTTTATATTTTATTGGAGAATTTTAGCCAATATTACATCTTTCAAATATTTTTATTAGTTATTCATAATTAAGAAAATGGATCAATTATGGCTTCTACTATTATTACTATCTTGGTGATATATCTATTGGCTTTTCAAAGGGAAAGTATTAGAATGAAAATTCCACCAATATAAAAACTTAGGAAGGAAAAGATCTGGACAATACAAAAGGAAAGCAATACACAATGGACAATTAATGTACCATCCGAATGTTGACATCTCTCAGTAAATGTTGACAGGCTGGTAAACTGAATCCAGAATTTATTTTAACATGTCTGACTTTGCCTTCAATCAAATGCCAGAAATATCTATAGAAAGGACCCTTTTTCTAATTGTACAAATCTGCTTATTAGTGTATAAAAGGAAAATCTCAAAATGGGTTGGGGAGTAGAAAAGAGACAAAGAGAGACAGAGAACCCAAGAGAAGCATTCTTCTGAACTCTAATAAAGTCATGATCTTGTGACAGAAAGTCTTTGGTTAATTACCATGGAAAAGTCATTCTGATAGGAGTGGGGAAGTGAGTTGAAAATCTATAGTGATTAATTTCCCGTTTGTCAACTTATTTATGGTCTATGTAAACCTAATAATTAAGAGGAAAGAAATAGTAGATAGGTGAAAACTTCAGATATTGGGAAATTAAACCATTCACAAGATTGGAAAAATCTAGTAGGCAATTAGACATCAAACCAAAAGTTTGTTAAGATTGATTGGTAGCATTCTCACCAGGAGAATTCTGTCTAGACCTGCTTATGGAGATTACCTGATCCGACTCACAGTCTCTTATTTTGAATTTGTATAGGGTTTTAAATTTTATAGCATCAGTTCTACATTCTGCATTCAATTCTAACTAAAAATCTTTCTGAAGAAGATGGGAAAGGTATTATTATTCCTATTTTACAGACAAAGAAGCAGAGATCCTGAGGAATGAGGAGACTGATCTATGATATTTGAGAGAGTCAGCTATAAAATCCACTTTCTGAACTTAAGTATAGGCTTCTTTTTACAACATCACATTAATTCCAGTGATCAGGAGGAAGCCTGAACTAGAGAAAAAGAGCACTGATTTTTGCAGTCAGAAGACACAAATTTAAAATTGGGGAAATAATTTTATTTCTCTGGACCTCATTTCTTTATTTGGAGCAGCTGCATGGAACAGTAGAGGATAAGATTCATCTTCCTGAGTTTAAATCTGGCCTCAGACAATTCTTAGCCATGTGATCCTAGTCAAGTCACTTCACCTAAGTTTGCCTCCATTTCCTCATCCATAAAATGGGAATAATTATAGCACCTATCTCCCAGGCTTTTTTGAGGATCAAAAAAAAATCGTAAAGCCTGGCATATAGCAAATGCTATATAAATGTTAATTATCATTATTTTTATCTATAAAGACAAAAAGATTAGACTAGTTGATATCTAAGATCTTAGCCAATTCTAAGTGGATGGATGATACTTAAAAGGACTTAGATTTCAGGACATCATGAGATGTCCTGGATAATTTAGAAATGAAATATTATCTGACTTGTCTTATCTTGGCAATAAAAAAAAGCTTCAATTTCTGAATTTGCAAAGACAGTGAAATCTGGTAAGGACTTTTGGTACATGAGAAAACCTTCTTGTGAGCTGTGAAAAAAACAATATGCAGGAAAACAAGGAGAGGAAAAACCCCACAGCCTGAGAGTTCAGATAGGCTAGCTATAGGACTGTAGTCTCTTGACTTATTATGATACTCCACCTGGGGTAGCCTTCCTGTACTAGTCATTGAGTAGGACCCCTTACTGGTGGTTAGTCAATAAATTTTCACGAGTCAATTGACTGTGAATAGAAGGGAGAGAGAGTGATTTAGACAGCTTTGTGAATTCGACTGTCCCCATGCCTTAAAGGAAATTCCATCATCTCTGCCTTTCCACTCTCTAGTATAGAGCTCCTGGTAATGGGAGCTCAGTGGGACTCTGGGTCTGGCAAGAGGCTGATATAGATTACAGGAAAGTAAAGAGCACTGAGATATGGGGGGGAAGGGGGTGGAGAGGAAGGGCTGTTTCACAGGGTTAGATGATGTCAGATCCAAAGGTAGTTTTTCAGAATTAGTGGATTTATCTGATCCATTTAATAAAGAGGCAAAAAAATAGAACTTAGTACCAAGATGCTCTAAGTAAAAGACATTCCCCTCTCTCCAAAGCAAATAGTCCCCTAAAGTATCACTTGGCCCATTCATAAAACAATCTGTGATAACTAGAGGCTCTTTGGAAGAAAGCCAGTGACAAGCAAGATTTTCCTGGGCTGCCTGTTAACAGATCATTAGGACTCCAGTGAAGCTTTCGTACTCTCTGCAGCTAATATTTATGGAGAGGCTCCAAGATTCCTGGCCTTCTTCTGGGTTTCTGGGATGACAATATTGAACTATTTTCTTTGAAGATTTGGTTCTGCATAACTCTAGAAAACTGTCCCACCCACTGTACCCCCATAAAGAACACTTCCACGTATGGTTCCCATTCAATTTTGTTAGAATGTTGGGATTTTTTCAGAACAAATATCCTGTTTTTCAGAACAAATAACTAGAAAAAATATGCATTTTTAGATCCATTATCTCACCAAAATTTCTTGCTGCAGGGGAAATATCTCCATTCAACAATGATGGATATTATTTAGAGATATACCTTTAAAAGGACCATGTTATAGTAAGTGGAGCAATAGGAATTGGAATTTCCAAGAACTAGTTTCAAAGGGCATCTAAAATACTTACTAGCTGTGGAATCCTGGGTAAGTTGCTTAATATTCCAGAGCCTTGGTTTTTTCATCATTAAACAGGCATGATAATAGTTCTATGAATTGGACTTTAAAAAATTACAGCATTTCTGCCTCTCCGTTTGAACTGTGAGCAAATGAAAATTATAATATATATAAAGCACATTACAAATCTCTAAGTACAATATAAATGTGAGCTATTATTGTTATTGTTTTTGTTAGGAAAAAAACTTCCCAATAATTAGAGCTATTCATCAGAGAAATAGGCTACTTTGAGAGATTATGGATTTACCAACTACATTAGATGACCATTTGTTATGTCTGTTAAAGTAGGAATTCCTTTAATGTAATGAATTGGGCAAGCTAGGCAGCTCAGTGGAGAGAGTGCCAGACCTGGAGTGAAGAAGGCTTGAATTCAAATCTGGCCTCAGACACTTCCTAGCTGTATGACCCCATCTGTGTCATTTCACCCTTTTATCTCATTTTTTCATCTACAAAATGAACTGGAGAAGGAAATGGCAAACCACTCCAATATCTTTGCAAAGATAACCCCCAAAATAGCATCATCAAGCATCAGACATGACTACAAAATGACTGAACTAAATAAGTGAGGCTAGATGGCTGCTAAGATCCTCTTCAATTCTGAAATTCTATGATTCCGTGATTATTATTCATTTGGTTCTTCTCATCCTTTTTGATACAGTTCAGATAGAAGTGGCCCAGAGAGAAACATACAGAGTATGCATATAGGATATTGTATATAATATGTAATACTATGTACCTAATCATATATAGTATGTAATAGTTTGAGTTCCATACTATTACAAAATTGCTCAAGTAACTGACTTTTGTAACTGAATAAAAGTCTTGCTCTTACTATTATTTCATTCTCATCTCTTTGCTGTCAAACATGACATGCCGATTACCCACAGTCATAGCTAAAAAGGAACGGGGTGAGAGAATGGCCCGTAATGTTCAGTTATGCTCAGAAGGAGACCTCTACTTCCTGCCTGAATCTGTGAAGGTTGACCCCCCACATCAATACATCAGTAGCATGGTTTAGAATGGGATGAATGGGGGAGGGATGCCCACAATTTCTGAAACTGCAGTCAAGGCTCCAGAGGATTAGGATGGAGATACCATACCTTCTATTCAGCTTTGATGAGTGTTTAGATTATCAGGAGCTACTTAAGTCAAGAGCTCTGAAAAATAATTTATCAGAGTGATAAATTCATGAACTATAAGTCACTAGAAATATTGTCGAGACCATCACAATCACAGAGACAGAGAATTTAGAATAATGACTTTGTTGTTCCTCCCTATCTAATCAATAGATTATCATCAATAGGCCCTGCTATTATTATTATTATTGAAAAAAGCATTTATTAAGCGCTCTCAAGTGCTGGGGATACAGATAGAAAACCAAGGTGGGAGAGAGACTGCTCTCAAGTAGTTCATTTCAACAGAAGAGACAACACGTATTGGAGGACTGTTGTGGGGATGATGAAAGTGATTCATGGGATACAGAAGCAAAGCAGGTGGGGAGTCATCATGTGTGCTTGCTCACCAACAGAAATGAATATAGAAATCTTTCCCACAAAAAGCAGGGGTGAAATATATAATTCCTCTCTAACCCTCCTTCCCACTGAAGCCAACTATTCTTACTTGCACCATCAAGTGTAGGGTTATCATTAGTATATTTTGCATTTGGCTCCCCTCCAGCTGAAGCCTAATTTCCTTTCCCTTGTCTCTTAGTAGCTAAAATTCTTACTGCTTTGGTTTTCTAAGGCCCCTTTCCTCTCTCTTGTGACTCCCATTGCTAGCCAGGTCAGTCTACACTAATTCCAGATAACCCAGAAGCTGTGTCTCCCTACCCGACTAGGGTTGAGGAGAGAACAGGCTTTAGAGCCTTTCAGTGAGCAGGTATACTATCTACATCCTTGGGTCCAAGCCAGAGTTTCAGGATCTCAGATCTGGAAAAGACATCACATTCTAGTCTGACCCATATCTGGCAAAGAATTATTTCTCTGTATAACATGCCCAACAAATGAACACCCTCCATTTGATCAGTTATCCTGCTCTTAATCATAGCTCCCTTTAGCCTTACAACAATCCTTTGAGGCGCCAGCCTGATAAATGTCATTCCTCCATTTTACAGATGAGGAAGTGAAGGCCCAGAGATTTAAAAACTTTCTCAGAGTCACATAGTCAATAAGTGTCAGAGATGAGATTCGAAACAAAAGCCTCACTAATTTACTGCAACAACAATATGCCATTCATAGTTGGGATGTCTCCTATGAGATAGTCAGAAAAAGGACAATTATTTCATTATGGAAAGTTATGATGACAGTATAATATTCCATTAAAGTGTTAACCCATTCACATACTCTTCTCCAGCTAATCTCCTGGGCTTGTTCCACAAAGCAATTAAGGGGAAAAAAATAAGAATGATTAACATTGATGAAGCATTCTAAATGTTTTGAGTCTTCCTTCAAGGTTCAGCCACTCTCAGTGAAGCTTCCAGCTGAAAGAATTGTCTTCCTCCTCACGTTTTTTTTTTTCCTGGATAGCTTTATCTGGATTCTGGCTTCATTATAGTATAGGGGTTATATCCCTCCCCACCTCAAAGTACTAGATTGCCTAAAACACCTAATGAATTCTTTGCCTCAATTTCTACCTACTCTTAATCCCTAAAAATGAGTGTAGCCTCAGTCTAAACTGAGACCCATTCAAGACCTTAGGTTAAAAAGACCAAGGTCTCCCACTGAATCCAATGCCATCTCCAGTCTTTGAGATCTCTATCTGGCCACTGGACCCAGATGTCTCTAGACGGGAAAGCGAGGCAGGTGACCCTCACAGTCCTGTCTCACTTACATCCAATTCACTTGCACGTCATAGCATCACCTCCTCATGATCCTCTTGGACAGGAGTTCTCAAGCTACAGCCCGCGGGCCACATGCAGCTGTTGAGGATGTTTATGGGGCCCTCCGGGTTATGGCAAATGGGCTGAGGGGTGGAGACAGAGTGTGAGTTTTTGTTTTTACTCTAGTCTGGCCCTCCAACAGTCTGAGGGACAGTGAACTGGCCCCATATTTAAAAAGTTTGAGGACCACTGCTCTTGGACAACAAGGACAAACAACAATAATATGAATTTAAGCTATTAAGCCATGTCTTGTATATTATAAATTCTCAGTGAACAGGATCTCTTGTGTTTCTTTGTTGTGTTTTTTCCCCTTGTCCTCTTACCTTGGCATAGTATTTTTTGCACATAGTAGGTGCTTTAAAAATATTTGCTGAATCGAATGAAGAAAAAGAGATGCAGTAAGATTGCAAGGCTTCACAAGGTGTAATAGAAAGAAAGAGCCTAGATTCGGAGTCAGAATACCTAGATTCCATCTCATCTGATTATTTCCTTTCTTCTTGGGAATAGGATGCTAACTTAGCCAGTGAAGGGAATTCTGTGCATTAGTTTCCTTAAATTTTAGCAAACCTTTTGAAATGGCATTTTATCCTATCCATTTGAGGAAGATGAAGGGATATAGATTAGATGATAACCCAATTAGATGGATTCTGAATGTGTTGGATGGCTGGGCTCAGAGTAGTTTTATTTTAATTTTTTGGTTATACATGTATATTCATTTTTTACATATTTCTATCTGAGTTATGTTGGGGAAAAATCAGAACAAAGGGGAAAAACACAAGACAAAAAAGATGAACATAGCATGTATTGATTTATATTCAGTCTCTATAGTTCTGTCTCTGGATGCAGATGGCATTTTCTACCCAAAGTTTATTGGAATTGTCTTGGATCACTGAGAACTTCTGAGAAGAGCCAAGTCTATCATAATTGATCATCACACAGTCTTGTTTTTGCTGTATACAATGTTTTCTGATTTTACTTCCCTTACTTAGCATCAGTTCGTGTAAATCTTTCCAGGCTTTTTCTAAAATCAGCCTGTTCTTCATTTCTTATAATAATATTGTTATAATAATATTATTATTATATTATTATTATATTACTAATAGTAATATTACATTACTTTAATATACTGTAATTTATTTATTCATTACCCCAACTGATGAGCGTCCACTCAATTTCCGATTCCTTGCCACCACAAACTACAAACATTTTTGTACTTGTGTATTCTTTTGCCTCTTTTTTATTTGTTTGGGATACAAATCCAGTACTGAGATTGCTGGATTGAAGAGTATGCATAGTTTTATAGCCCTTTGGACATAGTTCCACATTTCAGCTTTTAATAGTTCTATATTAACATGATAGGAGGTCTCCAGTGGAGTCTCCCAGGAGTATGTTCTTGACCCTTTATTGTTTTACATTTTTTATTATGACTCAATCAATGTGTAAATAGTATTTCCATCAAGTGAGCAGATAATTGAAAATTGGAAGGAATAGTTAACTGGATGCAAAATGATTTGCACAAGTGATGCATGTGGGTTGAATGGAAATTCAATTTCCATTCAACCCACATGCATCACTGGATGTTAAAAAAATGATCCCTATACATAGAAAGTAAGGGAAGAGGTAGCCGTTTTTCTGCAAAGAATCTGGGGGTTTCAGTGGTCTGCAAGCTCAGTGTAAATCAGAATTTGGATGTGGCCACGAAAAAAAAAACTAATGCAATCTTGGGCTAAGATGGCACCGTAGTGCATAGAGGACTGGGCTTGGAATCAGGAAGATTCATTTTCCCTATTTCAAATCCAATTTCAGATAATAGTTGTGTGATAACTCATTAAGTATTTGAAGGGTTGTTTTGTATAGGAGATATTTAATCTGTTGTATATGGCTTTAGCAGGAAGAACCATGAGCAGTAGGGTAGACGTTGCCAAGAGGTCAGGAATTATTCATTAGAACTGCCTCAAAGTGTAATGGGCAACCTCCAGAGTTGGTGGATTTCTTGGATACCTTAAAGTAGAGATTCTATGACCATATGCCATTGTGAGGATTTGCTTCTGTAATGCTGGAGAAACTGAGGCAAGATAGAGATTAGAGGCTTTTAATATTAATAGAGAACTTGAACTATTGTCTCAAAGTATCCAGCAGCGAGTGAGTGATTCCAGGGATTCTTTTAGGGCTCCAGTGATCAGAGAAACAAAGGCAAGGTAGCACTTGTGAGCTGGAACTTCCAGGAATGGACTATAAATTTGGTTCTGATAGGTTTGGAGAAAGGAAGGATCATAAATTCTGATAAATTGAGAGGACCAGGAGCTAGGATGTCTGAGATAGGAGATAAGCCTATATGTCTTAAGATAAACCATCTGCTTTTTATGACTCTTTGGAATTCTAGTGGCCAGGGCTCCCAGCCCTAATTATCTCAGTCCTAATGGCCAGATAAGGGGGTTGCCATCAAGGAGACTGAGACAGAACAATTCAAGGAAACAAATGCAGGGAAACTGAGGCATAACAAACACTTCATGATGGACTAGTTGGCCATAGAGTCTGTTAATCTCTAATTGTGCAATATATGTGTGACTGGGCAAATCATATAACCCCTGTGGGTCTCAGTCATTTATCTGTAAAATGCAAGATTGGAAGAGATGGGCAAGAAAACTTTCAGTTCTAAAACTATGATCCTAAGTGACAGCCCTATATTAAGGGCTGACATCAATGTTAGGAATATGTTCAAGTCTTCTACCTAGCACATACTATCTATGTAACTCTAGGTAAATTACTCTCTCAATGATCTAGGGGTATCTCCTCAATTTCTAATTCCTTCCCATCGCAAAAAGAGCTCCTACAAACATTTTTGCATGTGTGGCTCCTTTTTACATATAAGACAAGGAGAAAAGGAGGAGAGGAAACAAGAATTACTTGTTATTACTATATATAGTACCTATTAAATGTCAGACACTGTACTAAGACTTTATAAATATCATCTCATTTGAACGTCACAACTTTGAAAGGTAGACACTATTATTTTCCCCATGTTATAGTTGAGTAAACTGAGCCGGTTGATAGTTAAGTGAGACCTTTAAGGGTCACATAGCTAGGAAGTGATTGAAGTAGGATTTGAACTCTGGTTTTCCTAACTCCAGACACAACACTCCATGCACTGCAACACCTGGCTATCTCTAACAAGCATTATCTTTTGTTATGTCATGGACTTTTTTGGCTGTGTAGGGAAACATCAATTCTTTCTCTGAATAATGTTTTTAATGCATAAACATATAAAAGATATATTACATATATGTACATTACATAAAAATATGTGATATAAATAATGACATTCCAAATCCAGTGCTGTCTCCCTACCACAACAAGGGTTTGTTTATATCCCTTGAATCATCTGCCACACTTAGTGAATGGGCAAGAGATTGGGCAAGCAGGCCTTAGAATTCTGACTGTCCCGAGGTAGCTGCACCCAGAGAAGAAACACTGGGAGGGGAATGAAAACTGTTAGCACTAATATCTGTCTGCCCAGGTTGCATGTACCTTCGGATTCTAATGTTTATTGTGCAACAAGAAAGTGATATTCGCACACATGTATTGTACTTAGACTATATTGTAACACATGTAAAATGTATGGTATTGCCTGTCGTCGGGGGGAGGGAATAGAGGGAGGGGGGGTAAATTGGAAAAATGAATACAAGGGATAATATTATAAAATATATATATATAATAAAAAAAAAAAAAAAAAAGAATTCTGACTGTCCCAATGTGAAAGTTTCCCCTCAATCTCTTTAAACACAAACTAGTAAAAAACCAAATGCCCTTAGCCTGGGTGACCTTTCCAGAGGCTTGTTCAACCTTGGCACAGAGATGAGAGGAGGAGAGCATCCTGTCAATAAAGTGAGTGAAGTGCAAATTGCTTCAGGCTGGGCTAGGATTAGCCTCTGAGCTCCCTCCATGATGACAGGCAGCCAGCCCTGGGTGCAGAAACTCAGAATGACCTATAAAAAGGCTTCCCACTCTCTCTCGGGCTTTGCCAGCTTAGCGGGCAAAGGTGAGTTTCATGAGGCTTTTTTTGATTGCTTACTATTAATGGTTCAATTTACAACTAAGGAGGGAAAAAAAAGCAGCTGCTCCAGGCCCAAAAGGTCCACTTTCTTGTTTTGTTTGTTTTTGGTTCCCCCATTCCCATCCCCATTGATCCTTAGGTGGAGTAGGAGGACTAATCTTAAAGCCACTAGTTGGAGAACTTTTATCCTTCTAGTCAAGAAGTGTCTAGCCATCATCTAAGCCCTCTGAGGATCAGCTGGAAAGTGGCTCATTGAAAAAAAATTGGTTGGCAAATGGCTAAAAGGAAAAGAGAAGAAAGGCTGCTAATGTGGGGGGGGGTTCAAAAGCTTGGTAGGCACATTTTTTCTAGTTGTGGGCATCAGGGATTGTCCCCTCTCCCACATGTTTAGGACCTTGGAACTAGTGAGGGCAACTAATTGAAAACCTAAAATTGTGCTTAAAAAGTTGTCTGTGTTAAAAAGACACATGTACTTGGAGTGAGCCGAGACTTAGTTGTAATTATCCCAGGATACCCTCCCTTTTTTCCTCTATTACTTGGGAACTCTATCTCCCCTCAATTTTTAGTGCAACTTCTAAGCCCTCCACAAGGACCTTTCTGATGTCCCAAGTATTTGAACTCTACTCCCCTCTTTTGTAGTGGAAGAAACTGAGACTGACACAAGGTTAAATTATCTGTTCAGGGTCATAGAGCTAGTAAATGTCTATATTGAGTCTATCTACTGTTACCTAGCTGCTATTTAAAAAGGAGAGTCAGACTCAAATAGAACTGGAACCCTAGGCCTCTGTTAGAAACACTTATCACTGAGAATCTGATATGGAGGAAAATTTATTTAAAAAGAACCTTAAGGAATCATTTTAATGTTTCTGGTCAGAAGTGGGCTCTGCTGTTCTTGGGGAAGAGGGAGCCCTGAAGCTTTATACTTATTAGCTTAATACAATCCCTCCCTTCAGAGACCAGATTGGTCTATACGCATCTGGGTTACAGTCTTTCTGATATGCCTACAATATGTTTCCCCCTAAATATATATACTTTTCTCAAAACCAGAAGGCTCTTTCTGATTGGCTGAATTCCCTTGTGCCTTGCTAGCTCCCCAATTCCTTGTTTGCTCAAGGTTTCTATTGATCACTTAGCCTCTCTTAACCTCTCACATTTTGAAAACCTCTTGGTCAGTGGGTACCCACTATTCTACACTACTTTGAGGCTTGAACACTTTGTGGAGATGCAACTTTTCAGTATTTCTCACACCCCATATTGACTTTAAAAGCCTCAAAATAATATTAGCTATGTTTTATTGTATTTTTATTTGATTAAATAGTTTTCAATTACCAGGGGCAGCTAGGTAGCAGTAGATAGAGTAGGACCTGAATTCAAATCTGACCTTAGATACTTAGTAGCTATGTGATCCTGGGCAAGTCACTTAACCCCCTTAACTTAAAAAAAACCCAGCCACAAAGTTAACTTTTGATCTAGTTCTGATGCCTTCTAAGGATATAGCAGCTCCCAGATGTTGACCCCTCTGATTTAAAAAATATTTTTGATTCTAATTTACCATCCTAAAATAGAGATCATTTTTGAAATATTCTCCTAATTTGTTATTTATTCATTTTCTTTTGTGTCCAGCTCTTCTTGACCTCTTTGGGGATTTTCTTGGCAAAGATACTGGAATGGTTTGACATTTCCTTTTCCAGCTCATTTTACAGAGAAGGAACTGAGGCAAACAGAGTTAAGAAACTCATCCAGCTAAGAAGTGTCTCAGACTGGATTTGGACTCAATTCTTCCTGACTCCAGACCTGACTCTTCATCCACTTCATACCACATCGTTGCCCTATTCTCCATAGAGCCATTTGACATTTACATTTATAATGATAATGGTAGTGATAGCTATTGCCTCTATTTATTATCTTATTTTGATTCTCATAATGATCTTAGGAGGGAGATCCTTTGGAAAACAGATGATAGCTGACATTTACATCCCACTCTACTGACAAGATTCATTTAATCCTCCAACTCAATGAAGGAGTTACCTTTTGTGGGAAGGGGAGGATATCATCAGTGTCTGGAGTTCCAGGTACAGAAATTCCTCTGCATCTTTATTAGAGAATTATCTGGGGATAATTAAAGGTTACGTCACTTAGCCAGGGTCACACAGCCAGTTCAGATGTTGTCAGACTTGAATTAAATATAAGTTTCCTAGATTCTTCTTT
Source organism: Sminthopsis crassicaudata (assembly GCF_048593235.1). Classification (NCBI taxonomy): domain Eukaryota; kingdom Metazoa; phylum Chordata; class Mammalia; order Dasyuromorphia; family Dasyuridae; genus Sminthopsis; species Sminthopsis crassicaudata. Next base: position 37,571,536 of record NC_133621.1, on the reverse strand, counting down.
CCCAATATATGTGGTGCCTTTCTAGGTCAGTGTTATAGGGATTACCTGAATTTGGTATTTGTGTCTGAGAGAGGCACAGTGAGGGAGCCAGGGTCATTGCATAAATATTAGGTGGTATTTGAATCCAGCTGTCTCCTGACTCTAAAGACAAACTATACTGTATTTTCTCTGGATGGAAGAAACTTTCATCATCATATTTGGGATCTCAACAATTTGGCTCCACTCCTCTCTGGCAGTTAAAAAGGAAGTACCAGGATGATCAATGTGGGTTGTGTCTCTCCCGACAGGTGGACCGAACAGAAGTGATTCGAACCTGCATCAACCCTGTTTTCTCTAAGTTGTTTACGGTGGACTTTTACTTCGAAGAAGTACAGAGACTACGGTTCGAAGTCCATGATATCAGCAGCAATCACAATGGACTGAAGGAAGCTGACTTTCTTGGTGGCATGGAGTGTACTCTTGGACAGGTCAGTTCCCATCCCTCTCTCCTTTGGTTCTTTCTTCTCTCCCTCCTTTGTTTCCATGAGGATATAGCCAACATTGACTAGATTTTATTGAAATCCAAACAGTTTGATGTGATATGAGTGACAACGAAATTGAGTCCCACCTTAGATAATTCATATTAGTTATTTCACCAGTTTCTGGAATCGGTAAAGAAACTCACTCAAGCCTAGTATTAATGTAGCCTTTAGAACTTCATCACATCTGGGGTTGCTTGGGAATACACCCTATATTCAGCACCAGTGATCAACTAAAGACATTTTTAGGGTATATCATTTCACCTAAACTTCAATTTTGAGTGTTTTTTCCCAAACTCATCTTCCTGACTCTCATGCTAGGTAAGTTTCTAACATACACACACACACACACACACACACACACACACACACACACACACACACACACACATATATATATATATATATATATATATATATATATATATATATATATATATATATATATATATATATATATACACATATATACATATATATACACACATACATATATATATACACATATATATATATTGCATCACCATATAATATATGTGTGTTTATGCTTTCATTTATCTGCTTGTGTTCTGCATAATAGTAATGCTCTTGTTTGTATCAGCTTCTCCAGTACCAATTTCCTAGAAGTTCTTGAATCTAGGTCTTTGTTTTAAGACTAAATAAAGCAGAAATAATGAGATATTTAGGAATACAGAGTGGTAAAAGTTTGCATAGAATCTTGAATATCTAGTTAAAGAGAATGAGCTTTATTTAGAAGATTATAGGCAATTGGAATAGTAACATGATAATTGTGGATAAGAAAGATTATTGGAAGTTGGATAAAAGAAGAAAGTGCTGATAGAAAGCTCTTACAATATTTGGGGCAAGTGATAATGATGATCTGCACTAGAATGGAGGGAATAAGAATAAAGAGAAAGGAATAGATGTAAGAGACATTTCAGAGATGAAATCAGTGGGACTTGGCAACTGACATTATGACATAATTATGTTATGACATGATCAAAGGGGAAAAAGTCAAAGATAGCCCCAAAGTTACGTTTCTTTTGTATTCTCTTCTTCTAGCTTATGTCTTTTAACTACCTCTAAAGGCCTATGTATAGAAAGTAGCTCCTCTCTCTAATTTATTCGATAGTTGAGATTATGTATTCTAATGAATCCCTAAATCTTCCTCTACATCTCTGACCCCGCACATGTACTCCAGCTCCATATTTCTGACTCTCCAGAGAATATTTCTAATTGATTGGCCTGCCATCACTTCAAATTAAATATATCTAAAACAGAAGTCATCATCTCTCCCTTCCAACTTGGCTTAATATGACTTAGTTGATAATAATTGGCTCCCTTTGGCTGAGCTGCTGCTGGGAGACCAAGCCATACTAAATCAAAATCCCTATCTATCACTAGTCACCAGGGATTATGTGAGAAATCCTATAAGAGTACTTTTGGCTGCCATTAGGAAATGAACCTCCACCTTCTGGGTAGATCTCACTTTTCTTAAAGAGTTAGGTTCATCTTTTGTGCTCATGCCAAATTTTCTATTTTATAATTGGCCTGAAAATCTTTGCATTTATTGGACTGTTGGCTCAAAGGGAGCCCACCTTATTTGTCTCTCCTGAAACTAATAACTCCAATAACTTCTAGCAGTTATTAGATCATCCCTCTTTCTAACATTTCTTTCTATTTACTTGTACACATTTGTTAGTAAAATGTAACTTCCTTGAAGACAAATAATATTTCATTTTTGGTATCCTATAGACCTGGCTCCTTGTACATATTCAAATATTCAAATACATCTGTGATCTCACTGATAATTCCCACAAAATGTCATAAACCTATCCATGTCTGGGCCCTTCCTGAGTGGTCCTTGTCAAATTGTCCTACAAACTGACCACAGGAACATACTCAGGATCTTTTTCTCCATCTCTTGACCTTAATGGGGTGCCAATAGAGTAAGTGGATTATTTATTGGCTATAATAGGTACTTAATAAGTGTTCATTGTCTTTCCTTTTCATGTAACTTTGGGTAGGTTTCCATGTTGTTGGTTTGGTTTCCTATCATTTTTAGTTATGTCCAACTTTATGACCCCATTTTGGGTTTTCTTGGCAAAGATACTGGAGTACTTTGCCATTATTTTTCTCTAGCTTATTTTATAGATGAGGAAACAGGTATTTAGAGTTAAGTGACTTCTCCAGGATCACACAACTACTAAGTGTCTGAAGCCAGATTTGAACTCAGGAAGATGAGTCAGCCTGATTACAGACCTGGCATTCTCTTCGCTATGGTGCCATTTAGCTGATCTTGGTTTCCATGAGAGTGAGTGAAAAGACTGGCAATATCTGGCTCTGTGTCACCCTTCATAATCTACTAAAAGGGATGATGACCACAGCCAGCAGCCACAGTGACTGTCTCCTATCTCCTCTGTTTATCTTTTTAAATGAGATTTCCTTAATCACATTTGATCTTCCAAACAGTTGTTATAGTAGGCTATCGAAGAACACTAAAACTGGAAATGACCATAGACAACATCTAGCATCAGCCGCTTGTTTTATAGATAAGAAGATGGGTCAGAAGAAAACACAATTAAAGCAACTTATAACATGTCAAAATTGTAATACACATTTTTTAAAAAGCTGTATGTAACAGGATATTATGGCTCTCCCTGTCTTTTACTGTTTTATCTCTATTTCTCTATGAAAATGCTCACTTCAAGTTTTAGGAATTTGTTATTCAAAAGCAAAGAAATAAAAACTTAAAAAGAGATGAGGAGATGGAAGCTTAATGAGACTGAGCCAGTCATATGGCTGATTAAAGGTAGTTCAAGACTCTGGGCTATTTGGGATAGTGAGGTGGAACCACCAGACTTGACAAGGAATCCTAATCTTTATCTTCTGATATTGAACTGGCCCTTTCCCTCTCTGGCCTCAATTTTCTTATGTGGTAATTGAAAGGGTGATACTGGTTAATTCTGATTCTTCCTTTCAATTTTGTATTCTATGATTCTAGTCAGTGATACATGCTAGTGCTCTTCCCAGCTTGTTAGATAATTGGTAAATTTATAGTGTAAGCATTTATGTCTCAGAAATTGTCAAATGGTGCTAATCGGGACTTGATATATTGTATTGTTGATTGTCTAGACATAAGAAAATGATGAAGAAAATATTAATAATACAGGTTAAATTTAGAAGTGTGCCATGAATATTTTCTTTAAGAAAGCTGGTTATTAAACATCTACCAGCATACCCCTGATCCCTTACACTAGGTTCTTCGAACTAGTGTTGTGAGCAGAAATAGCAAGAATTATGTAAAAATACTTGAGATCTAAGCCTATTTTCTTAACTGGACCATTTTGGGAAGCCTTGAATTACCTGGAATGACCAGAAAAAATTTTTTTAAGTCAGAATTACATAACATAAAACTTAGCTCTGCAGTTGGTATATATAGTAATAATAGGGGCATGTAGATGGAGCAGTGGATAGAGCACCAGGTCCAGAGTTAAAAAGCCCTGAGTTGAAACTTGACTTTACGTGCTGTGTGACTTTGGACAAGTCACATAATCCTGTTTGCCTCAGTTTCCCCATTTGTAAATGAATTGGAGAAGGAAATGGCAAATCACTCCAGTATCTGTGCCAAGAAAATCCCAAATGGAATCATGAAGTCAGACGTGACAATAGTAACAAGAGGTAATAATGATAATAATTATAGCTAATATTTATATTGTGCTTACTATGTGGTACCATGCTAAGCATTTTAAAATTATTATCTCATTTGATCTTTTTCACAACCTGAGAAATGGGTGCTATTTTTATTCTCATTTTACAAATGAAGAAACTGAAGTAGATAGAGGGTAAGTGATTTTCTTGGGCTCACACAGCTAGTAAATGTCGGAGGTCAGATTTGAACCCCAGATCTAGTCTTAGACTCAAAAAACAAATTTGAATTTTGTCCATTGTTCTTCAACAAGCTTTATTAAGCCTCTTTTTAAAAAAAATTTTATTTATATTTTTTTCCACAGTATATATGCATGAGTATATTAAGCCTCTTTTAAATGAAAGTGAGATACAATGCTAGGTGCCTGGAGATTCAAAGGCAGAAATAAAGAAGCTCCTAATGAGCTTTGATGACAATTAATTCAACTCCTCTGTGTCTGATTTTGTTATTTCTATGGTAAAATGGGGGTGACAACACTTTTATTCCTCCTCGAACATTTTTGTAGTACTTTAAGGTTTATAAAATGTTGTCTGTTATCTCATTTGTTCTTTGCAACAACCTTGTGAAATAAGTGCTACCCATGTTGCAGGTGAAGAAACTAAAGTTGAGGGGCATTAAATGATTGTCCAGGATCCCTCAGTCAGTGTCTGAAGCTGAATTTGAATTCAGACCTTCCTGACTCCAAGTCCAGCACTCTATGCACAGTCACACCTAGCAGTTCTCTTCCAGAAGATCTGAGCCCAATTCTTTTGTGTCTTGGACAGTTATTTAGTTTCCTGCTACCCTGAACCACTCCCAAAATGGTAGTTTTTAACTTGGGGTCTGTGGATTCCCTGAATAGATTGGGGGGTCCATGTATATAACATGGGAGCTATAGGCTCTATGACTAGATTGGGAGAAGATTTCATAAGAAAAAGAATCTTTATTTTCACTAACACCTGACTGACATTTAGCATTTTTTCCAATTATGAGGTTTTCTTTTTAAAGAACCATTATTCTGTGAAAGGCTCCATAGAATTCACCAGATTGCCAAAGGTGGTCCATGATACAAAATCAGGTTTACAGCCCCGCTCTAATAACTAGTGATGAATTGCCTGTATGTATTGGTGAAAGGAGTTTCCACTGTGGAAGTTCCCAACAGTAAGAAAATCTCAGGTACAGCTCTCCCCCTTCCCCTAGAAAAATCCCTACCTAGATAACAAGGTGGCAGAGAGAAAAACCTTAAACCTTAAAGGGCTATCTCAATGTCAGCTATTATTGTTAGCAATGTTTACATTGATTTATTAACCACACTCTGTCTTGCTATGTGAAGTGCTGGCATCTCTGGTTTTTCTTTGAATATGACAGATGAGAACCAACATCCTTTCCCTTATAAAGATGCTTCATTTCCCCCCCTCCTATGGGTACACACACACACACAAATACACACACACACACACACACACCAGTGGTGAGGATCTTTATGCATCAACACCCACTGAAAACTTGTTTATCCTTATTATTTTTTTCACCAAGTCATATGCTTTTTGATTTGGGGATTTAAGGACAAACACAGGCAGCTTCCTCTTTGTTCCAAACAGCATACACCATCCCTGCTTTCTTCCAAAGTCATTATTCACTGCCAGAGTCAAGGACAACCCAGTAGTGTGGGGATGAAGATATCATGATCAAAAAAGAAAATATTTATCAAGTGTTTATGGAGGATAGAACGCTATAAAAGAGTTATATTGCATGTTGCCCTGAAAGCTTTGGAAAGGATTTGGATTATACTTTGAGATATTTCCTTTTGTAACTTTAAGAAGATTACAATCCATTTATGTAACAGAAACTTTTGTCCATCTGCTCTTACTGCTCCTTTCTTCATTCTCTTTTATGATGTCTCCTCTCCTTCCTAGCTACTCCCCATATTTCCTCTTTGCTCCACATAATCAAGGAAAAATACAAGAAATCAGAATTTCCTTCTAGAATTCTGTGTCCCCAGCCATGTGATTCATTTAATGTTGAATGAATAAATGAAACATTTAATGCTTGCTATGTATGAAGTACATAAAAAGAGCAATAAGAGAGTCCCTGCTTTCCAGGAGCTCAGAGAGATGACATGTATAGAAGACTTCATCTATAAGACCAACGGGAAGTTCCTATGGTCCTCAGGGGCAGCAGCAAAACAGAAGCTGATAGCTCTTCTTTAAAGTTATTCCACTGATAAAATCTTATTAGTTCTGATGTTGAGCCATAGGACAGAACTAGGACTTTGGTGAGAACTTTCTTTTCTGGGGCTTCAGTAGCTGTATCTGCAGTCCCTATAGGAGCAATGTTCCAGGCTGTATCTCCATAGATATGGCTGTAAGGATGATGGAAGAGAGTACTGGGCTGGAAGTCTGGCTATTCCCAAGATTCTTGGGTTCAGGGTTCCGTGGCTGTTTTCACTGGCCTCTGACAGAAATGGTAGGAAAGATGGCAGCGATGATGATTTGCCTTGCCTGGAACATGCCATTTTGTCTCTTTCAGGATGTCTTGTTCTTCCAAATATATGACATTTCATCTCTTTCCTCTGTGACTTTTCATAGATTATCCTCCAAGTCTGGATCACTCTTCCACTTCATCCACCTCCACTGCTTAGAGTTCTTAGCTCACCTTCAAGGCTCCATTCCAGTGTCACCTCCTCCAAGAGGCCTTTCCTGAGTTCCCTCAGTGGTTAGCACTACCCCTCAAATTTTACAGTATTATTTCCCTTAACTTATCCGTGTACATGTTATTTTTTTCCAAGGGGATGTAAGCTTCTCAAGGGCAAAGAATAGAGTTGCAGTTTTATTGGTAGAAGTTGAGTCCTGCTGAGGTTTAAATGTCCAAGGCAATACAGTTGATTAATGGCAGACCTGGATTCTGGACCACATAGTCTAGGGGTTCTCAATCTTTGATATTTCTTTGTACTCTTCTGGCAATCTGGTAGAGCCTATGGATCCCTCTTTAGAATAATATTTTTAAATGCATTTGGGATTTTTAAAAAAAACTGATTAGATTGAAATATAGTTTTTCAAATACTTTTAAAAGAGTAAGTTCATGGACCCCAGGAATAGAATCCCTGGGCTAATAGAAAAAGATACTAGAAATTTTTCTCTACCAATGAAGGCTGGTACCTTCTCTAGTCTTAATGACTTGCTTCAAGTCCTCAGAGCTTAAGTTAAATGATTTACCCATAGGTAGGATGTGTTAGTGGCAGAAATTGAACCCAGATCTTCTTAGATACAAGACTGGCTCTCCACCTTTCTTGAAGCTGAAAGATATATGGCAGTATGCCCTGTCCTGTCCTACCCTTAATACTTTCAAGAAAGTTTAGAATGTGGGAAATGTTGAAATCCTTATGAAGAAACCCTAAAGACAAATGCCAGGCGCCCAGTAGTGCCTTGAAAATAGTAGCTATTTTTTAATAAGTGTTGAATTAAATTTACAAGAGAAAATGAGTCTTGTTGGGATAAGTAGGACCTATTTGGGGGACTAGAAGCTGAGAAGCTGTTGCAGATATCCAAGCAGGGCATGGTTTGAGTTGAGAACAAGAAACTGAAGAGGAAATGGCATGAGTCCTAAAAATATTATAAAGGGAGAAGGAACAGGATGACCAAAACTAGTAAAGGAGTGAAAGAAAAAGGTTAGAGGGAAATATTATAGTTGATCTTGTATTGAGTAAAAAGAACTAAATACCAAATAGCTTACTGTCTCAGGGAAGGAATGGGGAAAAGGAGGAGGGAGAGAATTTGAAACTCAAAATTTTTAAAAATACATTTAAAAACTTGTTTTTACATATTATTGAGAATAAAAAATAAAATGTTACTTTTAAAAAATATTTTAAGAAAATAGCTAAATGGTATAGTGGTGAAAGCAATGGTCTTGGAATCAAGCAGATCTAGGTTCAAGTATTACCTGGGACATTTACTGACTGTGTGACCCTGGGCAAAATGGCTTAACCCCTCAGCCTCAGTTTCCAAATATACAATAAGAATGATAAATAATAATAATGGCACCTATTTCACATGGCTATTGTAAAGATCCACTAAAATAACTTACAAAGTGCTTTGCAAACCTTAAATAATATGTATTAAGATCGGTTACTAATAATGTCTTATTTTAGTCCGATACTTTTTCTCCCACTCTTTGAAATGTCCCAACCTTTATTTTTGTAGAATTTTTTTTGTTTAAATTAAAATGTTGTGAGTTTTTCTTCTTAATTATATAAGGGAAGGAATTTTCCTTTAGAAATCGTAAGATTTAGAGCAAGGAGAGACCTTAAAGATCATAAGACCCCACCTGGAAAGCTTTTGGGTTCTTCAGAAATTATCTCTTATGGCCCTCCGATGGGGACACCAAGGCCAAGATAGGTTAAATCACTCACCCGCAGTTAAACAAAGATCCAAGAATTAAATCCAATTCCTCAGTGTCTCTTTCCCTGACGCCCAAGCACAAAAATGTGCTGCCTCGTGCATGCTCTACAATCCTGAAGGAACAGGAAAATGTGAACTGGGTCCACCAAGCTGACTTTGTTGCCCTCTCTCTTAACAGCTCTGCATTGGCCCGAAGCCATGGGAAAGAACACTTAGCCCAAAGGGAAAGAAAGTAGCAGTCTTGAATGTAATCAGGATACATATTAAAACATGAGTTCCAATGGAACAGATGCAGCAGGGTTTGGGGATAAAAGTCCAGATGAGGAAATGTGTCTCCATTGACTAAACACATCAGAACTCGTAAGCCCTGAGTTATTATCAGATGAGATTTGGGCATGATGGAATAGAAGGGTAGGGAAAATTGGATTCAGGATGTTTTGATAGCTATATACTTCTTTTGGTTCAGTATGGAAAGCATACTAGGATTTCAGCTAGAAGAAAAGACATTAGGTAAATGAGCCCTTCTCCTTCTCTGCCAAATCACAGAAAAAATACTCCCCTAAAGTCACTACACTAAACCTCCAATTCAATGAGATGTTATTTCCTAAAACAATCTGAAGTTGCAAGGTCTTTGTTTCTGGGATTGAAGTTTAAAACAAACAAAAAAAACTCTTATACTTCCTGTTGATACTATAACTCACTATCTAGCTAAATTGAAGTTGAGCATGTCTTTACTTTTCCTGTAACAATATACAAATAAACAACATGGAAATTGCATCTTAGAAGTGATGGCCTCAAGGTCTTGGAGGATGGTTTTTTTCCTTTTCAGTTTTCCATAAAAGGACTACAGGGGGATGAATGCTAGGCTTAGTGCCAGAATAAAGAGCTAGGTTTGAATCCTGAGTTCTGCTGTCTATAAATTATGATCTTAGACATCTCAGCCTTATTTTTGTAATCTATTAAAGAAAAATAAGGTAAGGGGAGATGATCATTAAGATCCCTTCCAGTGCTTCGTCTCTTTATGAGTTTCTATGAGTTCCAATGGAAAGAAGGAAGGAAGAAAGAAAGAGAGGGAAGCAAGGAAGAAAAGGGAGAAGGAGGAATAGAGGAAGAAAGGAGGAAGAGAGGAAGAGAAGGAGGAAGGGATGAAAGGAGGGGGGAAATGAAGGGAGAGAGAAAGGAAGGGAAAGAGAAAGAGAGAGAGGGAGGGAGGGAAGGAAGGAGAAAAAGAGGGAAGGAAAGAGGGAGAGAAACAGAAGGAAGCTTTGAAGGTAAAAATCTAACCCAATAAAATATTTATTTAGTGCCAAATATAATACATATTATACTAGGTGTTAGGAATGTAAATACAAAGTTATTAGTACCTGCTTTTAAGTAGCTTACATTCTAGGTGAGGACGCAATATGCCAGCAGATTTGTATATGTTTCACCCTTCTCCTGATCTAGCTCTTCCCCACGTGCTGGTTTTTCACCAAAGACAGATGAGGTCATGTCTGCATACAGTAGTCTAGAACCTTTAATTAGAGATTCAGAGCTGGAAATTTGATTTTTAGACCTAGAATCACTCAGTCCCTTAGAAGAGACTCTCAGATGATCTTAATGGAATTAGAGAAGAAGATATGAGGAGCATGAATCTCCCATCTCATCCTTCGGAACAAGATAGAGCTGTGTGAGCTGCATGACAAGAGTCAGGTGGATTCATGGCTGGTTGAGCAACTTTATTGAAGATTGATGATTAATGGCTCCGTGTCAGGATAGGTACCAATTTCTCCCAAAGACAAAGGCCCATCTTTCCAATAGCAATGTTTTCTGATGTTGTTTGGCTCTGAGACATAAAAAAAAATTCAGTCATCTCAGAGTTCAAACTGAGTCTCACTCAGAGGGTGATGGAAAAGTGCATGGTGGGTGTGATCAGTTTTCAACACAACACAAATAAAGAACTAGGAAGAAGTTGTAGACAGGAATGGGACTAAAACCTGTGATTTCATTAGTGTAAAGAACTCAAAAATGAAGATGCTCCCTTTATTGAGGAAGGTCAGGACCTTTTTCTTCATCTCATAATCATGGAGACTTTCATGGAACACTCAGATTTTGATCTGCTCAAAGATACACAACAGTTTTTGTCAAAGGCAGGACTCAAACTCAGGTCTCCCTAGTTCTAAAGCCAATTCACTAACATACCTTTCTGCCTCTTGGAATAAAGGCTATTTTTAAATAAATTTATGATTGAAAAGGAAGATGAACTGATCAAAGGGCAAGAAAAAGGAATAATTTACAGCTGATATGCTTCTCTGATGTCCTTTCAGTGTAAGAAAAAATCAAGGAAGGCCTTTAGTAAGTTGGGAAGGTTCCCATGATAAATTTGTGAAGAGACACCAGCCATAGGTGCACAGAAAGCCTAACCATAGATGGACCCCAAAATGAGATCTTGTATCTTGAACTAGGAGGAAGTCTCTTATGTGATACCACTGAGAGGTATCTTCATCACTTCCCTGTTCAGTGATTTATCAGTCATTATTAAGGACATTGAACACATGTGTATCAAAGTGACGGTTATCACAAAGCCTTGGAAGGTTAGCTATCGAAATCAACTATTCAACTCAAATGATCTTGCTAGTCTGGAAATTTGCACAAAAACAACACAATACGATTTATTGAGGATAAGTATAAAGTCTCATGTTTAGGTTAGAGGCAAAGTATAGAATAGGAGAGTCTTTGCTTGCTATGGAAAGAAACCTGGAGATTGCTGCTAAAATAAAATATAATATTAGACCATATAAATGAATTGTAGTATCCAAATATAAAGGGATCTCTATGTCACTGACTTGGAAACATTGATCAAGCTGGTCAGGAAATGTCTGGGATGTTGTATCTAATTCTGAGTGCCCCACTTTTAGGGACATTGGTAAATTTAAATATGTTGAGAGGAAGGTGCTCAGAATGGTGAGGATTCTAGTAGCAATGTCAGAAGAAGAATGGTTAAGGAAACAGGAAATATCCATATAAGAGGGGATTTTGTAGCACACTCCCCCCACAACAGTTGATATAGAGACCACTAATGGGCAGAAAGGAGGAGATAGAGACAGGGGTAGGGAAAAAAGAGAGAGAGACAGAGAAATGAACAATGATTGGTCATGTTCCCAGCTGACCCTTAAAAATCCAGGCAGACAATTAGAGTGAATCTAAGCCAAAAGAAATCTATTGAAGAAGATGATTTTTTTTTCTGCTCCCCAATCGTCATAGCATTTGGCAGCAAAATCCTGCTGGAAAACTAGAGTTTGAGACACAATTGTGAGGGAAGAGACATAGAGAGGCAGTCACTTGAGACCAGAAACAGATTCAAGGGTTATAACCTTTGACAGCAAAAAATCAAAAACCAACCATCCCTGGCAATTAAGGGTTAAGCTGTGAAAATGAACAGACCCCAGAGGTTCAGCTAATTAACCTGCCAGCAGAGATGCTGTAGCCATGGGGATATTTTTAAGAGCATTCCACAAGAAAAGAAAAAAAAAAAAACATCAAGATCTTACAGTTCTGATGTTGTGATTTGCCTTGACCAAATGTATTTCCTGTATATGTGCCTCATTAACAATATGCTTTTAAGTTGATGCCTGTTTTTCCCATGAAAACTGAGTGTCCCTCAAGTTTGTGTTTGTGGAGAATTCTGTGTTAATTATTATTTTTTACATGACATCTTGGCAAAGACTTTCACTAAGAACCAATTATGTCTGATGGCTGATTATTAAGGGAACACCTAGGTTGGGGCTCAGAAAGTATAGTTCCACAAGTTTTCCCTTAGAAGAAATCCTCTGGGAACCTTGAGTAAAAATGTAAAAAGAGGGGTACTGCAGGTAGGGTTATAATTCACGTAAAGAATAGAGAGCTGTTTTTATAGGGGAGATCAAGAACTATGTAAAAATGATAGTTGTGACCTTCCATTATGGAAAATGAGGTAGGGTTACTTTGTTTCATGGCAAGTGCTAGCTCTGTCACCTAGGATTATCACATAGTATTTAGGACTAGAAGGGACCTTGGAGATCTTTTAAGGATCTTAGAGATAACCCTTTATTTGACCAAGGAAGAGACTGAGAGTCTGATTTACTTGCCCTGCACCACCCAGGCAAGTAAGTAACAGTCAGCATTCAAATCTGGTTCTTCCTAATGTCTCCAAACTCACTTCTCTTTGTCCAACACCATACTCCTAAGTAAACTCTACACACAGATTTTAGTTAATATGATGAAGAACATTTTAATTAATTAAATAACCAGTTATCAAACTTCTAGCACATATGTTGCTAGGCTGTGTTGTACCCTAGGAATACAGCCACAAGAGTGAAATAAATATTCATTGCCCTCATGGAGCTTAGAGGAGATATGTAAACACAGTTGAATACAAGGTATATATAAAATAATGCATCATTTCAAGAGCGACAGAAAACACAGAATTAGGGGAATCAACAACTGTAAAGGGAAAGATGGATTGGTGTTCTAACATTTAGAACAATAAGGGAAGATTCTGTCTTAGGATATAGATGCCCCATGGCTGAAAGTCAGTCAATAAATCAGTAAATGTTTAGTAAATATCTACTATGTGCCAGGGGCTGTGATAAGCCCTGAGAATACAAAAAAGGAAAAGCTTCTGTGTTCAAGGAGCTCATAGTCTGATGGTGGAGATAACATGCAAACAACAAAGGTATAAACAAGCTCTATATTGGAGAAATGGAAGATAATCCATGGAAGAAAGATGGTAGCAACAAAGGGGAGTGGGAAAGGCTTGTTGAACAAAGTAGACTTTTAATTGGGATTTAAAGGAGGCCAGGAAAGTCAGGAGATAGAGATGAGGAAGGATGCAGAGGGTATATCCTCAAATAGAGACTGAGTGACTGTCATTTGTTTGTTGTTCAGTTGTTTTTCAATTCTTCATGACCCCATTTGGGGTTTTTTGGGCAAAGATACTAGTGTGATTTATCATTTCCTTCTCTTGTTCATTTTAGAGATTAGGAAGCTGAGGCAAACAGGGTTAAGTGACTTGCCCAGAGTCATACAGCTAGGAAGTATCTGAGTCCAGATTTGAAATTAGGAAGATGTGTCTTACTGACTTCCATTTCTGGCACTCTATTCACCTAACTGCCCCAAAGACTGTCAAGAATGCTAGAAATAGACATCTGGTGTTAGCAATGATGACTCCTTCCCATCCTAAGGCCATTATTGGAATGGAGGCTTTTTCTTGGGGTATATATTCAGTTGAGTTTCTCCAAGTTAGTAGGAGGAAAGGCTGGGAAATCAATCAATTGATTGGCAAGTATTTATTAGGAAGTGACAAGCACTGAGCTTATCTCTGGGGATACAAGTATGAAAAATGTACCAAGGAAACAATCCCTCCTTGTAATGAGGCACACAAATGGGGAAGGAGAATGGAATAAGCATTTATTAATCATCTTCTGTATGTCAAGCTCTGTGCTAAATGCATTTATAAATATTACTTCAAGTATAAATATAAAAATAGAGAGAACAAAAATTTCAAATATTCACAAACAATAATATAAAGGGGAAAAAGAATTCAAAGATATGAGAAGAGTAATTAATTTTTATGCGAATAATCACCCAGCTTCTTAAACGGGGGGATCATGACCCCATGTGGAGTCTCATAACTGAATATGGGGGTCACAAAATTATGATTTTTTATTAGTAAATGTTTGATTTATATACCTATCTTACAAACCTATATACTTATGTCATATAAAAATTTCCTGGGCAAAAAGGGTTACGAGTGGGAAAAGTTTAAGAAGGTCTAAAAAAAAGAGAAAAAAGGAAAGAGAGAATGTAAAAGGACAGACCCAGATTCCCTGGGGAGTGCAGTTCTGATATCAATCAAAACATAGGAGCTGGGCGACTTTAGACAGTTTTATGGTGATATTGGACAAGGCAATGAAGACATCTGGATAATTGAGCCCCCCAAAATAATAAATGCTTTTTGTGATTCAATCACCCTCATGGGTCATGTAGTTAATTCAAAGGTTGTTATTTTGCTTGAAGTTTTGATATCCGGGTTTCTTATTACCATTCATCAACTGCAGCTGGACTTGACCCATTAATCAGACATCTTGTTTCTTCTCTTCTTTCTCACACTGACATATTAGGTCAATTGTCCTGCAATCTAAAAGGACTTAGTGAAACTTCATCAGCCTTTGATGAATGGAGATTTGAGCTTTGGGGCTTCAAGATCTCTAGTTTATGTACCTGGGTGGGATGTTCACTCAAAGGGATTTATTTATCTTATCAGCACTAGCAGCAGAGTTTCACAAGATGTGCCTTCAATAATCAGGTATCTGGTATATTGTACTGGTGATATGAAAATGATAGCCCATAGCCACTACATTCCATGTAGTGACAAGCAATCAATTTCCCTGCTTTCGGTGTCCTTTGTGAAAGATATTCTCTAGCTGTGCAGAATTGTTGAAAGCAGGAATAACAAGTGATTTGTGTAGTGGTAAATAAAACCCCTAGACCAGACTAAGAGGAGAGTCTATACTACATACCTTTGATCCCTGTCCTCTGCTGTGCAACAGAGCCAGGATACTGTAGACAAAGAGGTGACTTTTGGTGATGAGACTCCAGGTCAAATCTCAATCCTGATGCTGGCTAGAACTCTCCCTGAGCTTCAGTTTCTTATCTGTAAAATAAACACTGCTTCTCTAGGATGGCACCTCTCATCTTCCCCATGCAACCCTTCAGGGGCATGTCCCAACCAACCTGTAAAGTGTGAGAATGAGGAAGCACAGCTCCTCACACCAGAGGTTGACATCTGGGGCAAAGTCCATTGTCCTACCACAGTCCTGAACTCTACAAGTTTTACTAGTGTGCCCGGAAGGTCTAATGCAAAGCTCTAGAGCTAGAAAAGTCAAGACTTGTTTAGTTGGTCCCAGGATAAAAGGGCAGCTATTTTTATATTCCAGTTAATGTTCATTTGCTTATAGAGAAGTGCTCCATGTAAGAACCCTGAAATAGTGTGAAAAGGGGAGTGCCTCAGGAGATCTGAGGGCCACTCCCAGGCTTCTAATTAGCTAGTTGTATGATTTTTCTTTTCTTTTTCAAATTTTCTTTTTCAGCCTTTGTTCCCCTCCAAGTTCTACTCCTGACTTCCCATGCTTCAGCTTGTGTCAACCTGTACCTTCCCTTAGCATCTGGGGCTTCCTTGGCCTTGAACATCCAGAACCATTGCACCTTTCTTATCCTAGAATGGCCATTCTCCAACCCACTTTTCTTCTCTCATTGTTTATTTTTTTTAATATTTTTTTCTTTTTTCTTTTTCTTTTCTTTTTTTTTAAATTAATTGAAGGGGAAAGCAACAAATATTGCAGATGTGCACTAATTCAATTTTACTCTCCCCCCCCCCCCAGGCTGGGGTTAAGTGACTTGCCCAGGGTCACACATCTAGGAAGTGTTAAGTGTCTGAGACCAGATTTGAACTCAGGTCCTCCTGAATTCAGGGCTGGTGCTCTATCCACTGTGGCACCTAGCTGCCCCCCACTAATTCAATTTTGGTGAATTATTTAAAGTTGTTTGAAGGAGAATTTGGGAAAGCTCAGGGGAATCTCTGTCTTTTCTCTGTCATCTTGACTCCATCCCCAAGCTGAGTTTTTACATCAGAGTAGACAAAGGGAGCTTGGTGTTCTAATCTAAAGTGAACAAACTCCTACTGTTCTTGAATGTTCTGATCAAGGGCTATTCAAATGCATAAGGTTAAACGGAGATTGGTAGAATTCCTTTGGAGTCAGGCACTCATCAGTTACACTCTGGATCCCTAGCTGCATGTCCTCCCACCTCTGGGTGATTGGGGCTGATCTAGCCAGTCTTTATCATCTAAGCTCCTCCTGAGCCTGTTTATAAACTGATCATTTGTTTCTCTCTGCTTTCCACTCCATCAGTTGACAAACAAATTCAGCTCAGAACAGGTTAAAAATCCAATAACCTGAAAACAAACAAATAAAAAAAAATCTCTATGCATTTGTTTCCCAAACTAAACAAAACCAAAAACAAGAATGTAAAAGCATCAGCCCATGCCTGAAACCACAAGACAATCATCAGACACTTTCCTAAAGTACCAGATTTCTCTTGTACCTTCTCTCCAAATATCAAAGTCAAACCAAAAGCATTCTATGCAAAGCCTCTCTTACTAACATCCAGACAAAAAAAAAAAAGACTGTCAAACATTATTCAAAGTGAGTAATTCTTCCCAGAATTTAATTCCCATATCTGCTTGCCAAAAAAACAAACAAACAAAAAAAAAAAACCTATATCTGCTTACTCCTGTTTTTGTGACCTTGGTCATTTAACTTTTCTGAACTTCAATTTTTCATCTGGAAAACGAGTGCCTTGGACTAAATAGCTTACGATGGTCTTAAGATTGCCTCTCTCTAAACCTGCCTTATGATTGCTTCCCAGTACAGTTCACTCAATGGCTGGTTATGTAAAATGCCAGTCTCTTTGAGTAGCCTGTTTGTTACCAGTAGACCATGGAATGCACACAAAACCAGTAACTCTTCCCTTACCCACAATTCCTCCCTCTGATTTCTCCAACCTCAGCTGCCCCATCTTCTGTGACTTCCACCCTATTTGGCAAACTTGCTCCTAGATTACCCACCCCACCCCTACCCCCAAAGTTCTCTCTGGTTTGTGCCCAGCTGTGCTGCTGTGATAAGAGAGAAGGTCCACGGGATATGGTAGGATTATACCATATTAGGAAGTAGATCAATATCCATTTGCAGAGAGAAGCAACATCCAAGTTTGCTGAGAAGTTATTTTGCCCACTTAGGTAGGCAACTTCTGTGTATTTGTAATTTAGCATAAACTCCAATACTGATGTTGGCGGCTACTGATAGAAATGAGCCATGCGTGGCCCACCCAAGCCTTTGTGGAAGGAAAGGGAATTCCTCCACATACTGGCATTTGACCTTGACATAATGATGATTAACTTCCCCCAGACGAGGTAATGGCAGAAAGGCAAGGGGGTGAAAAATTTGATGAGGCAGGAGGGACCAGATCAAATACTGATCAAAGTCTTTGGGGGCTGACTCGATAATGAATCCAACTTATTTCTTTTTATAGCGAGGATCACATTTATTAGAGGCCCTAGCCTTTGGCTGGGGGCACTAACTCTCCATCACCTGTGCTGCTAATGGTATGGATAGGTATTTAAAGAATTACACGAGGGAAGAGATAATTATGCATAATTAATTCACATCCAGCCCTCTTTACCCCTCCTCTTCTCTCTACTCTCTACTCCTATTCTTTGCTAATGAAGTTGGAGAAAGGGTAAAAGCCTATAATTAGGGCTCCAAGTAATTGGAATTCTGCCTAATAGAAATCTTGGCCCAGGAAGACCAGACCAATAGATTGCAGATTGTTCCCAGGGTTCAAAAGTCCTTTCCCCAAGTGTAGCCCTCCTGGGTGATCTCTGGGGAGCTGAATAATTTGCTGCTAAAAATGAAGGCTTTCAGATCCCCTCTCCCGGTCAGCATGGAGCATGGCCCTATTTATACCTTCAGTATGCTTGTAAAGTTCACCCATTAATGAGGGGTCAAAGCTGCTGCCAGTTTAATCTTTGGAGCTCTTTCATAGCTGCAATAAAGCCATATTATCAGCCATACTGTGCTTGTGAGACATCGATTGGCTAAACCCAGGCTGGCATTCTGGAATGCGCTTTTGTGCTGTATTTGTTCCGTGGATAAAATTGGAAATATAAAACCAAGCTGTCTTTAGTACTTTAGTCATTTTTGCATCTATATAGTTCTTTATTTTTTAGTCATTAACTATTTCACAAGCATTCATTTCTTCCTGTGTCTGCTCTCTTTCATGGAGCCATCAAACTTATTTATGGTCCTGCTTATGATTTTATAAGGAATTCCCAAAGAGAAAAGTCTCTAAACCAATGTAAGTGACTCATAGGTTTAGAACCTTATAAACAAATGAGTCCAACTCTCTCATTTTACAGATGAGGAAACTGAGGTTCAGCAAGATTATATGATTTTCCATGAGGTCAACCAGTAAGTTAGTGAGTCGATAAATATTAAGTACCTAGTGTGTGCTAATCGAAGAAATGCAAAGAAGGGTCAAAGCCAGTCCCTGCCATAGGAATTCTCTCTGTCTAATGAAGATATAACATTTCGAGTAAGGATCTAAGGATATGAGTCAGAGCTTCTGAACTGCAAAGTCACTGTCCCACTTCTGTTTCTAGAATGTTTATAGTATTTGAGATATCCTTGTAGCTCTAAAGATGATTTGTTCAGGATAACCAGCCAAAGGGTGTCAGAAGTAGGACTTGAACTCGGAACAAGACTCATGTCTATCACAAGGCACCACCTTATCATTGCTTGACAGTGAAAACTAGAGTGGATGTTCTTCCCATAATCCTTTTCAAGGGACAAACTGTGCAGAAAGCAATCGGCTCTAGTTAAAAAAATACAACCAAGGCAATGTTGAGCCTAGAATGTCTGGCAATCATGCTACTATTTACTACCATGTGCAATTGAGCCAGTCTCTTCACCTCCTCCCACCTTGGTCTCCATTTCCTCATCTATAAAATAATCATCTAAGATTCCCACTTATTATAGTTAAGACCTTATGGAAATTGGATAAAATGAATTTATAATATACCAATAATTGCAGTTCTCCAACTCTATTTCCAACAGTAAAGTGAATAAGGGCAGAGAAGGCAATTGGCAAGAATAATCAGAACTGAGGCTTGGCAGAGAATGAGCTTTCCTAGGGAAAGGGGGGAAGAGGTTCAAGGGCAGAGGGAAGTTTCAGTTGAAATGATTCACTGTAGGGTCATAATAGTGAGAAAAGGTAGTAAAGGCAGAGCAATACTAAAAAAGTACTGAGAAATAGAGAGAAACAAGGTCTTAATGAAGGCAAAGAAAGTTTTAGGAATGATGAGGAACAGGGAGAGATGGAACAATAGAAAGGTTATGGTCGGATAGAGAAATATCAATGTTTTTAATGAAGGAAGTAGAACCTTTATGGGCAATAGTAAAATCCAAGGTATGACTCTTCTTGAGTGTGGCTGAAGTAGAGAGAAGGAATAAGTCATGAGACCTAAGGAGTATAGAGAAATAGAAATTAAAGAGTTTAAGGATGTTGATATTCTCTAGTATCAGGGCAGATACGGGAAGGAGGAATAGATGGGGAACCAGGTTTAGAAATCCTTGAAAAGGGGATCTAGCATGGCAGTTGTCATGATTTAGACTGAATGGAAAATTTTGAGCAAATGAAATTCAAAGGAGAGGTTACCGAGTAATGATGGTAAAGGGAGAGTTCAGACATCAAATGGGAAGCAGATTATTCCAGCTCCCTCTTCCAGAACTAATGTGTTAGGTATGTGAATAAAGGTGGAGAATGAAGGTGGAGAAGAGGGTCAAAATGCAAGAGTTGATCTGAGAGTGTACTTTGTGAATAGGATTGCTAAAAAGTCAACCTCCCCATCTCCCTTTTGGACCAGCACCACTGGCACAACTCAAGGTAGTTAATTAAGCCCAAGTTTCTCCACATCATGCTCCTCCAGCCCTGGGGCCATGTGCTTATTCTTTTTCTCTCTAAAAGGCTATCTTCAAAAACTCAAGTAGAATTGTCAAATGATCTCCAAGAAAAATGAGGTCCAAGAAGCAAAGCAACTTGTTGAAAATCATAGTTAATATCAGAGTTGGAATTAGAACTGGGTTTGATTCCAAACAGTGTTTTTTCCCCTTTACTATACAATCACCCTAAGAACAACAATTTAGTAGCCACTGATGTTAAATAATCATTTTAATGCCTCTGAATATCAGTTTTAATATCCATAAATTAGAATTTTTGCAGTTTCTATTGTACCTCAAGAAGTTGTTGTAAGAAGAGTATTTTATGATATTGTTGCCCTCACTACTCCAAGCCATTTCTTGAAGAGAAGAGAGCCCTTCCAAACCACAGACTCATTTCTAGTTAGAGAAATGCTCCCTACAAATGTGATGGGGGGGGGTTTGGTGGTAGAAATGAGGGAGATAGGAGGGAAATGTTGTGTAGGAGAGAGACTGCTTCAGTTCAAATGAAACAACAATAATTAATTTTCTATTTAAAAAAATAATGATGAAATTGTGCACCATATATTCCAGAATTTACATTTCTGTTTTACTTAAGTCATGATTTGGGTGTCAAAATGAATTAGTAAATGAATAATGAGGCATTTACTATGTTCAAAACATAGTGTGCTTTGTTTCTACAATTAAAAAGTAAGTCAGACTCTACTCAGAGCTCACATTCTAATGGAAAAGAAACAGCATATGTTTAATCCCTGCCTCCATCATTTATGTCTTGTGAGACTTTGAGTAGGTCACTTATCTCTCTGGGCTTTGGTTTTCTCACATGAATAATAATAGCAGTAGTCTGACTTAGAATCTCCAGAAGATCTCAGAGGTCCTTTCCAGCTATAAATTTTAGGGTCTTAGCCACAGGCAATTTTGAGACCAGTCTCAATTCAAATGTTTATTTTGAAAACAAGCATAGGGAGTGGAGTAAGTATGTAGTGGAGTGGGATTAATTTGAGATTAAAGAAAAAATCTGCTTTATGCTCTACTTTTAAATATAAATTTATTTCATGTCCTTATGGATAGAAAAGATTTCAGCTCTTTTTTGTGCATTGACAAAATGGTCTTCTGGTAGAACTGGAGGGAATTGATGGAAGAGAAATGAGTGCCGTTCGCATTTAGTCAACCAGTAAATGTAAGATTCTGGAATAATCAGATTGTCTCAAATAAGTTCTAGGGATAAACAGAAGATGAGATTGAGACTTTAAAAATGTCTAGGACTGAGGACTTTTGGGTTCTAATCCCAGGCATGAAAGAAACTAGAGATAAAAGGCAATTTTAAGGCAATGGACACTTGAGACCTGGGAGGGAAGGGTTACCAAATAGTGGAAGAGACTCAAAGATAAAACCATTTTCCCAGGGCCAGCCCTTGGAGCATCCAGGGACTCTCTGGAGGAGAAGTAGGATGAGAATATGGACTTTTATAAAACATTGTTGAGGGTCATTTGATGGTAGCAATGAGCACTAATCACTAAAAGCACTATCTTTGGCACATAAGCTTCAAACTGTCAAAAACAATTCTCCAAGATATCGCCCTATTGAATATAAAATAAAACAATGTAACTGATTTTTAAAACAAACATATCAGAACATGAATATACAAGTGAGTGTTGTCCTTCAGAGTCACCTTGGGAGACAACTATCTATCTAAGGATGCTGCTATTGCCCAAAATAGCTCTGAAGCATCTTTATTTTGAATTGCTTTCTAAGCATCTAGAAAATCCCTGTGAATATTCTCAGTGATGGCAAATCTTCATTATTTGAAGGTGGATTTGTTTTAATAGCCAAAAGTTATCCAGAGCCAAGTCTCTGATCAATAGTTTGCAGCTTAAAATGTAGTTAATAAAAGAATTCCAAAAAAGGAGTTTTCTTCCATGTTCTTAGTGGGGGAAGTACCGTTGGATAAGCATATAACCTCCTGATTTTATTGGGATATATATGTTACTTTATAGATACATCCTGCAATTCTATTCCATCGTCCTGTTAATAGAACAAAAAAAGAGAGCTGACTATTTTGTGTCTGTATCAAAGTACTTGTCTGTCTCCCAGAGTGAAGGGTCAGCTTAGCTACCATAGAGCATTGTGTTGCATACCAATTACTAAATGGCTCAATTTCCCTTGAGGTAAGAGCTTACTCCAAGAAAGAGAAGACCATTTTAATCTCCTATATTT
The DNA here is from genome assembly GCF_048593235.1 of Sminthopsis crassicaudata. NCBI lineage: Eukaryota > Metazoa > Chordata > Mammalia > Dasyuromorphia > Dasyuridae > Sminthopsis > Sminthopsis crassicaudata. The sequence continues at coordinate 37,549,143 of NC_133621.1, read as the reverse complement.
TAATTCCTATGAGAAATGGCATAGAATAGTAGATAGAAAGCTATTGTGGGTTCAGTAATACCTGGGTCCAAGTTTTTTCTATGATACATACTAGTAAGCTCTATGATCATAAGCCAAGCCAACTCTTGACTTCTCGGTGTCCCTAGTTAACTAAGTCATGGACAGTATGCCAGTTTTTATTGATGGAGGGAATTCCCATACCTGGAGCTTCCCCACACACATCAAATGCCAGATATAGACCTCCCAAAAGACAAATCTCTCAGGGAAACTCTAAAATCTTCAGCCATGACCCAAAATGTGGGATTTAAATAATTAACTGAAAGAACCTTTGACAAGTACATCCACTTCAGCCAGATGGTGAGTGCAGTCAGCCAATTTGGAGGCTTTAATCATGCACTGATGTCCATGTTCTTGTTCACTCCCAGAGCCAGTGTGTCTTCTCTGTGGTTACTTCTGTAACAATACAGAGGTGAAAAATAAGATTTGTAGCCAACCATCATTTCTGTAATGATCATTTCTTGAGCTATAAGTGTCTCTTCTTTTAGCTTCACACCCCCAAAAAGAAGCTAATGTAGTAACAACTCATTCCTCATTGATAGTTATTTAAATAAATATATCTGGATCCTAATTATTAATGACCACTTTGGGCAGCACTGCCCACTAAGCAGCTGCCAGATGAATTGGTTCTATTGGTCACTCCATTGGCAGTCTATGTGTCCAGCATGCATTTTCGGAAGTCGATGTATTACTGGGAAAGTGTCCCTTCTGGCTTCAGCAACTCATCTTTTTAGAGTTGGGAAATATTAAAAACCGACAGAATTTGGACACATGTAGCTTCTATATAACAGGAAACACTGTGTCTGGCTAATTTCCATTGGAAAGGAGTATTGAGCACAAATCCAACTCATTTCATGACCATTTATTGTTGATAATGTCCCTTGCTTTTTGGTTGAGTATATGTGAAATCAAGATGCTTCTCTTGAGAAGCCCATATCCTACAAAGACAGAAGACAAATCTGTATGTGGGTGAATAGATTATTCAAATAAAGATTATTAGTATCAGACTTAAATCTAGACCCTCCTTCCTTCTTTGCAAAGTAGGAGACTACAAGTATGAAACATTGCACATGATGGGAGATTGTATTGTTTTGTTGGTTAGTCTTGCTGAACTGATTTTTTCTCTCTTTTTTATTCTATATTACAGAAGATACTTTACCAAATAGGGGAGGGGAAAGATACTTTTCTAAAACAAAACATAAAAATAAAAGATATCAATAAAATTAATACTTTTAAAAGATTTAAAGCAAAAAAGGACCTCAGGTCGTTTAGTCCAACCCATACCCCAAAGAAATCTCTATTCTAACATACCAAACAAGGATTTAGTCAGTCTCTGAATAAGGAGATATATTTCCTCCTGAGGCAATCTATTTCACTTTTAGAAAACTCTATTAGGAATTTTTTTTTCAGATAGCAAACTTAAATGTGCTCCTTTGCAGCTTCCTCTCATTATTCCTTATTCTTCCATCTGGGATTGAACTGAACAAGTCTATTCCTGCATCAGATTCTTGAGCATATATATGATATAACACCTTGAGTCTTCTCTTCTTTGAGCTAAATATCCCCAGTTCCTGAGGATTTCTCATATCACAATAACCCAAAGCTTTTCATCATCTTGGTTTTTTCTAACTATTCTCTTGCTAATCAATATCTTTCTTAAGCTGTGGTATGCATAACCAAACATAATAAATACTTTAACTGTCAACAATAATAACAACAACATAATGATAATAAGTTAGTATATATATATATGTATATATATACACACACACACACACACACACACACACACATACATACATACATATAGAGAGAGGGGGGGAGGGGTTACCTCTTTTGAGCCTCACATCATTCTTATGAAGTAGATGCTATTATTATCCCCATTTTACAGTTGTAGGAAACTTGAATGAGACTGAGATTAAGTGACAGCTAGTATCTGTAAGTATCTGAAGCTAGATTTGAACTCAGGATTCTTACCTAGGTCTAGTTAGGAATATTTTTGGATCATTTTGAAGACTGGAAAGTAGGTTACAGATTTATTTATTTTTAATAGATAAACTCTACTTTAAGAGAATGCAAGTTAAAAACCCAGAGAACTATTTCTCAGAGTATTTTCCTCTTCTGTTTTATATGACACCAGTGAAAGGGGAAAATATATTGTCTGTTTTTTGGACAGATGGTAGTCAGACTGACTAAACAAGGTCAATTCTCCCTCCTTTTTGTTGTTTCATGTTTTTGCACTCTTTTGATCACTCATAAAGTTCCTCTAGAGGCCCCAAGTTTCCCCCCGATCTCCTGTAATCTTGGTTCCCTGTGTTCCCTTGCCTATTTTGACTCTTCTTTATTTACAGAAAAAGTATGTATTATTCAACAGCTTGGGAAATAGCTGTTCACCCAGAATGAATAACTATTTATGCTGGGACTGTAGGAAAGAATACTAATGGCAACTCTTGGAGCTGTAGCATCCTTTAAAAGTGTGATGGGAGGAAAAATTCCTGATCTCTGCTCTCAGAAAGGATGCCAGTTCTAGTCATCTTTGAAGAGTGGAATCTTGCCTTCAATCCACCCCTTATGTAATTGCACAGGATTTAACTTGACTGGTTCCTAATTTATTTACTGGATCTGGCCTTTCTTTGATATACATTCAAAGTGCTTAATCCAGCAAAGAAAATTAGTAGCGTTTTCAAGAGGATCTTCTTTGCTTTCTCTGAATCTGCATTTTCCCACTTGTAACATAAAGGTGACATTATTAAATATGTGTAATTAACCCAGGACTTACAAAGACTAATCAACAAATAACTGTCAATTCTAGATGCCAAAGATATCATGAAACAAAAAAATGGAAGAGGAACATTTTCAAATCCAGGGCTCTCTGGAGACCCTCTTTGGATTTTATTTTAGGTCCTTCCTCTGTAATTCACTCTTGAAACAACTGAATACAGCTATTAGTTTACCTTTGATGAAAGAAGAGGAAGGGCATTCATTTTCATGTGAGCATTTCCTGTTAGAGGATGTACATGAGGAATGAGGAAGGAAGGGACCATCTGTTCAGCCAGCCAACTCATCTGAAAGGCAGCATGGCATAATAGGGAAAAAAAAAACTGGATTTTAAGGCAAATGACAATTAAATCATGTCTTGTCATTAAATGGGGGTGTTGACACATACCATCAAAAAACAGTGATAATAATAAAAATAATAATGTTTTAATTGCACTTAGGGTTCACAGAATCTTTTATGTAGGTTTATTTTGTTTGATTTTTTCAACACTACGAAGTAGAAATTATTATTATCTCTATTTTTACAAATAAAGAACATGAAACTGAGAGGTTAAATAGTTTATCTAGTAAGTGTCTGAGGCAGGATTCCAATAATCCCAAGTTTAGCATTGGATCCACCATTGCCTGGGTATGAGACTGTGTGGTCTGTGGACTTCACTTCTGTGAAGATGCGTGAAACAGGGGTTTGTCCCTATTTGTGGTCCTATAACAGTGTGATTCTGGATCAACCTGCTTTTCAAGTAAATGTACTGCCATATAAACTGTCTCAATTGCATGTGACTCTTCATGATCTCATTTAGTGTTTCTGTTGTTGTTGTTGTTGTTGTTGTTGTTGTTGTTGTTGTTGTTGTTGTTGTTGTTGTTGTTTTGGGTTTTTTTGACCAAGATTCTAGAGTGTCTTGCCCTTCCTTTTCCAGTTCATTTTACTGAAGAGGAAACTGAGGGAAACAGAGTTAAGTGACTTGCCAGGGTGACAGCTAATGAGTATCTGAGGTTGGATTTGAACTCAGTTCCTCCTGACTCCAAACTAGCTGCCTCAGTTCTAGCCCAAGGAAACTCTCAATTCCACAAGGTCACTTAACTTCTTAGGGACTCAGTTTCCCCATCCATAAAATACGAGGATTGGACCTATAACTTCTGAAGTCTCCTTTGAGCTCTGAATCTATGATCCTCTGTTCCAAAGGGCTGACTGTGTGCCACACACCATGCTAAAAGAACTGTCCAATAACAATAGAATAGAAAGATATTTTTATTTAATAATGTGTCTTTATGTCTAACAGTGAAGCTGAGGAATCGGTGTCAGTAGCCCCTGAGCTCCAGTAGAACCTACAGTTCTGATAGATGGCACATTCTATCATGATCCCAGATTCACTTGGGGGAGCTGCCTGCAGGAATAGAAGGATAGAGTCACAAGACAGAGTTTCTTCTATATTAAAAATGAATTTGCTCCTAGGAGGAGTCGGGGTCCTAGTTGTGAATCAGGAAGTCCAGCTCCCACCAATTAATTGTGCTGATCTTGCCATTTTCCATTGTGAATGAATACATCCATTCTCTTTATGGTCTCCAGGTACTTCAAGAGCCATTCTTCTTGGGATGTTAGCAAAGAGACTAAAATGGATGCCTACAAATTCCTGTGGTGCTTTAGGCCTAAAATTAGAGAGCTAGAGATTGCTAATATCTTTGTTCGGGCAGTCATTTCCCAGCATGTACAACTCTTCATGACCCTGTTTGGGGTTTTCTTGGCACGATACTGGAGTAGTTTGCTATTTCCTTCTCCAGTGTATCCTCATTTTACAGATGAGGAATTTAGACAAATATGTTAAATGACTTGCTCAGGGTCACACAGCTAGTAATTTTATATGGTCAGATTTGAACTTAAGAACTTACCACCTCCAGGTCAATTGCTCTATCCACTATGATGCTACCTACTCAGAGATCATCTAGTCCAGAAGTATCAATCTCTTGGAAGGCAAGCTGCCTGCTCTATAGTATCCAAATCAACATAGAATTGAAAAATGTTTAATAAAAAAAGTAAAAATACAGAACAAGGTATTTGAATTGTGGTTTTCTAAGTCATCTAGGTGATATAGTATATAGAACCTTGGTCCTGGATTCAAGAAATCCTGAGTTCAAATCCAGCCTTAGACTCTCACTAGCTATGTATGTCATGTTGGGCAAATCATTTAACTTCTGCTTCTGTTTACCTCAATTCCTCATCTATAAAATGGGGGTACAATGGAGAAGGAAATAACAAACCACTCTAATACCTTTGCCAAAAAAAACCCCAAAAAGTCACAAAGAATTGGACATGACTGAAAAACTAAACAAATCACTACATATCCCCTGTTCCTATTTGAGTTTGACACTTCTGTTCTAGTCCTCTCCCACCATTTTACTAATGGAACCAAGACAGAGACTGGTGAAGAGTCTTGACCAATGTCCCATAGCTTACAGTCACTGTCAGAAACAGACTTTGAACTCAGATCTTTCTATCAAACCAGGAGATGATAATATATTCTTGGTACCGAGTCCTGCTAACAGAGAGACAAATCTAGGAGGCATTTTGAAATCACTGTGTCTATTAGCTGGAGCAGGTGTGATTCACTCGTCTTTGAGGATGAATTCTCTCTTTCTGGGAATAATGGGAGTTTTTGTTCTCTTGATCTAAGCACCTGATTTCAACCAGATTCTTAGGAAGTTATTTGGCTTTGGGCATTATATGGAATGCATCCATTAGCACCTTAATGCTTGACTAAACTTTTTGTCACAAAATAAGGGGTGGAGAGGAGAGGAGAAGAGCTTACGCTAATAATAGCTTCATGGATGGCACTCAATTCTGTTCTTGTTTTGTGTCTTGACACTGAATCATGGAGAGAACCTCAATTACTGGTCCTTGATTTGGCTATGTTGGATTGCTAATGATTTCCTTGATGACTTTCTAATGAAGACTTTCAAAAATAGATTCGTACAGGTGACAAATACAATAGCTTCATTTTTAGGTCTTGCATTCCATCTCCTCCCCCTACCCATTGCCTCTGTTCCCAAAGGTGCATTCGCACTATGAAAATGTACAGCGTTTCAGGCCTTCCCCTGACAGAGTGTTAACTTCCTGAGGACAGACTTCCACTTTGGTCTTTTTTACCCATTTTACTTAGCAAATAGTGGGAGCATTTTTAAAAATGCTTATTGATTGATTAATCTAGTCTGAAAATCTATAAGTAGCTTTTTCTACTGGGAGCCTAAGGGGTTACAGAAGTCTGAAGCTATACTTTGTTTTTTTTTTTTTTTTTCCTCTCCATTGACCCTATTTAATTTAATTCAATTAATCTGTAAAACATCTTAATGAGAGGAAGGGGATCAAGGAAGCAGAGTAATGTGTGTTTGTGAAATGGCCAAAGATAAAGAGAGAACTGATTATGGAATACTGACACAATTTTATTTAGACTGATGACAAACTGAAGCATTCTAGAGATTAGACTAAAACTCAGAGCCGCCACCATGCAGTGACTGTTTCCTTCCCCTTTGTCTGTACAGATCGTTTCACAGAGGAAGCTGTCCAAATCCTTACTGAAGCATGGAAACACTGCAGGAAAATCTTCCATAACGGTAAGTTTCCATCTGAATGAGATCAATGTCCCTGATGAGATGGTTAGAATAAATCAGAGGCAGAAGAATAAAGGACACATTTGGAGTTAACTGGAGTTTGCTACAGATCACTCAGTTACCTTTTGTTTCTGTTTCCTCTCTCCTGCCAACAAAACTTCGGTGCCAGGATTACAACATAGGAAGAGGTAGCGAAAGAGCAAAAAAGGCAGATCAGTCAGTCCTTACCTAGTCCTTCTAATTGTTATAGATTTGATAGAAGATTTATTGAGAGAGGATATCAAATCCTAAGTAAACTGAAGATTTGGAGTTAGCTGTCAGTTTCAAAGATCCAGATTTCCACTATCTTGGTCTGCAAAGGATAATTATTTTAAATGTACCAAACATGCCGAGGCTTTTAGTCCAAGCTTTGGTCTATACTATGTAGGCATTAGATCCCGGTCTTCAATATTTTGCTTTAATCTGAAAGTCTGGCATAATTTTGAAATACAGGTGGGTCATTTTTTATTATTATTATTTCATAGGGAACCAGCTTTTAAACATGTTACAGAATTATTCCAACCAATGACTTTGCAGATAAGAAAAAAGTGGGGTAAGGGTTAGAATGATCCCAATTTTCAGAAGTCTACTCCTGAGCAGCTTTGAACTCCCACTTTGAACTCAAAAGTGATTGATCCACAATGATGAAAATCCTCTCCACTTTTGTTTTTGTTTAAATGGAAATTCAGAACTGCTCCCAGCAGGATGGATGGAAAATATCTCTCTCACAAAAAATGCCTGTCCTATTTGCTTCAACATTTAAAAGGAAAGAATTCTAGATGGTAGACTGGACCCATTCTCTGCTGTTGCTAACAATCAAGTGACCTTAAAAAATCTTTGCTGCATGACTATACTAAGCCAACACCCCAAAAGCAGTTGGTTAGGGATTTAGAGTTTAGCATCTTTTTGTCCCCTACATTAATTAAAATCTCAACTTGGTAGCTTCCAAATCTTCTTCCATCAAAGACCTATTCAGTTACTAGCAGAAGCAAAAGGTGATGGTGAAAAATATCTTACTGGGCTAATTTTGGCTGGTCCTGAATATAAGTTGCACCCCTAAAATAAGATCTTTTTGAAAAATTTACTCATATGTTCATATTATTGTTATTATTTAGGTAGAAAGCTGGGGCTACATATAGTATTTAAGATGTATCTTCTACCTTCAGTGGTTCCTACAGTCAGAGAAAGTTACCTTGGATCATTAGAGTTTGTCACTTGCTCAAGGTCATGTAGTCAATACATATCAGAAAAAGGACTTAAATTTGTCCTTGCTTATTCTAATGCTATAAACATACGCTTGTATGGTTCCATTTCACAGTTAGGATGCCAAATCTAGGCAAGCTCCTTAGAACAATGCACCAGAAATCAGAAAAATAGAATAAATTATAACCTATTCCATATATTGATACACATATATGAATACAAACATATATGTGGATTTAGCTACTCTCTATTATCTATTCTTTCACTTTTTATTCCTTGGAGTATAAACTGCCTCTATTCATTCAGGTAAATAACTATTCTATAGCTTCTAGCCTTAGAGAGAAGCATGGGACAATAAGAGGTTACAAAGTCACTATATGCTAGAGGCAAGTCTTGAACCCCAAGTCTTCCTGACTATCCACTACACCACCTGCCCCACATCTGTGTCCATGTAAATATGAAAAAAAGAGAGAGGCTGTGTGTTTTAGGCCATGCATATGCTAGAAAATTAGTACTCTTTGTAGGTCATAGGATTCTAGATCTTGAAGAGGCTTCAGAAGCCCAGTATATTACAGATGAAGAAATTGGTCCCTGGCCACATGGGCTTTATACCAACTACACTTGAGGAGAAAATACAACCTAAACATGGAACAGCTTGGTACATGAATATGGGGAAGCTCACAGATTTCCACTCTTTTCTGATGCTCACCTGTTTAGCTTTACTCCTACTACAAACTAACTCTTTAGTTTCCTGGTACTCTGCCATGGACAATATGTAACAGATGGACATAATTCAAAATGGAACAGTTAAACTCAGAGAGAACGGATGGGAATAGGCCCTAGAACAAAATTAACTAGAAGATAGCTTCCATTTTTTCTTATGGATGAAGCATTACTTATAAATATGAACTGAGTTAGAGAAGAGGAACAAGAGCCTGGCAGTTGGTTTCCAGGCCATTGCTTTGAATGCCATTGTCTGTTCAATTTGGGGTCTTACCTGATTGTGCTGAGACATCATACCAGGGGTGTTTCCCCTAAATTATATGAAAAGATGAGTCAGGAAGGAATCATAGGATTCTAGATATAAAAGAGACTTTGGAAGCCCAATCTAGTATGTGTGAGTTTAAACCCATTCTCTACTCTTAATCTCTATTTATGGGGGGAAGGGCAATGAATTCTTGAATATGCCCCCCAAACACTTGAGATATTTTTTGTGAGATAGCCAAGTGGTCACTGCCCATTTCCCATGAGTGCTGGTGACAAAGAGCCATTTTTTTCCCCTTTTGGTAAAGAACACTAGATCCGGAGTCAGAAAAGCATGAGATCAGATTCATTCTCTGCCACTGTAGCTGAATAACTTTGGCCAAGTCAGTTGCTGTTTCTAGGTCTCAATTTCTTCATCAATAAAATGAGTACCTTAGCACCTGCCCCAAAGAGTTGTAATGTCAGATACAATCTATATTAAATGCTTTGTAAACAGGAAAACTGTCAGTCATTTTGTTATATTTCTGAGTTCTACCTTGGTACAGAACAGAGCTTACATGTGCTTTTTCCACCTAGGTGATTGCTGAGGAGCTTTCTGGTAATGATGACTATGTCGAACTGGCATTCAATGCACGGAAATTGGATGACAAGGTAAAGTGTTTATCAGAAAATGTGATAAAGTCAGCATAGTTTAATGAGATTCTTATACACACACACACACACACACACACACACACACACACACACACACACACAAGTGTACACAGAGCTATTTTCTTTCAACTGCTGTTAATCAGATCAAAGATTCCAGATCAATGAGCAAAAGAGTTCTTTCTCAAACTTGTGAAGCAATTAAAAAGAGGACCAGGGATTGTAATGAAAACCAAGACAATTTAATTACACACAAGCCCCATTCATTTCAAAATACCAGAGACTAGAAGGGTCACATTTGGCTTGGGTCCTCTTCCCTGCCCTTCCTCATATTAACTTTTTGTATATTTAGCATTTGCATATCAGTGTACATAGTGTTTCCCACCCTCTTTGAGTTCTGGTTTTGCCTATTTCCCCAGTACCTAGGACAGTGCCCAGCTTATCTAGTAGGCCTTTGATAAAAAGTTTGCTACAGAAGACTGAATCTTTTAAGTGCTTAACCAGAGGGATCACAAAGCTTGAAACTTTGTGGGAGACAGTTTAGTGGCCAAGAAATCTCAGCTGAGACACATCAGGAAACTCTAAGGAAAGGCAACCCAATTGCTGTCAGCCATATTCCCAGCATGTGAATTTCTCCTAAATTTAAACAATAGGTTTTTATTTTCAAAATACATGCAAAGATAGTTTTCAGTATTCACCCTTGCAAAACCTTGTATTCCAAATTTTTCTCCCTTCATTCCCTCCACCTCTAACCCCTAGAGAGCAAGTAATCCAATTTATGTTAAACATGTTCAGTAATTTTATTCATATTTCCACATGTAACATGTTGCACAAGAAAAATCAGATCAAAAAGGGGAAAAAAATGAGAAAGAAAAAAAGCAAGCAAATACCAACAAAAAAGGTGATAACATAATGTGATCCACACTCTGTCACTCCCAGTCCTCTCTCTGGATTCAAGTCTACTGAAATTGGTCTGAATCATCTCATTGTTGAAAAGAGCCAAGTCTATCAGAGCTGATCATTACCTAATTTTATTGTACAATGTTGTTTGTCTTGGTTCTATTCACTTCACTTAGCATCAGTTTGCATAAGTCTCTCTGAAATCATCCTGCTGATAGTTTTTTTATTTATTCATTTTTAAATTTTATTAAAGCTTTTTATTTACAAAACATATGCACGGATACTTTTTCAACATTGATCCTTGTAAAACCTTCTGTTCCAAATTTTCCCCTCTTTCCCCCATTTCCTCCCCTAAATGGCAGGTAGTCCAATACATGAACTATGTTAAAATATGTTAAATCCAATATGTGTACACATATTTATACAGTTATCTCGCTGCTCAAGAAAAAATCAGATCTAGAAAAAAAAAACCTGAGAAGAAAAACAAAATATAAGCAAACATCAACAGAAGGAGTGAGAATGCTGTGTTGGGGTCCACACTCAGTTGCATTAGTCCTCTCTCTAGGTGTAGATGGCTCTCTTCATCACAGAACAATTGGAATTGATTTGAATCATCTCATTGTTGAAGAGAGCCACGTCCATCAGAATTTATCATCATATAGTCTTGTTGCCATGTACAATGATCTCCTGGTTCTATTCATTTCACTCAGCATCAGTTCATGTTAAGTCTCTCCAGGCCTCCCTGCTGGTCGTTTCTTATAGAACAATAATATTCCATAACATTCATATACCATAACTTATTCAGCCATTCTCCAGCTGATGAGCATCCACTCAGTTTCTAGTTCCTTGCCACAATAAAAGGGCTGCCACATGTGGGTCCTTTTCCCTTAAGGATACAGACTCAGTAGAGACATTACTGGATCAAAGAGTATACACAGCTTTATAACTCTTTGGGCATAGTTCCAAATTGCTCTCCAGAATGGTTGGATCACTTCACAACTCCACCAACAATGTATCAGAATACCAGTTTTTTGTTGTTGTTGTTGTTGTTGTTTTCCACATACTGAGGCTCTTTTTAGAAAGAGACTTCTCCAGTATCACAGAGCTGATCAATGGATTTTCTACTTGTTACACTGATAAACAGTTATCAAAACTTTTTTTAAGTTCAATGACTCCAGGTTAAAAGCACCAAATGGTCAAATTTCTATAATTCTCTGGCCTTCAATGAGAGTAACATCATTTAACATATGTTCTTCAGTCAGTAGGGACAGCACCAACCTGCAACACAGGGAGAATACAGATTTTATCTTCACTATGGTAGTTAAGGATGAGATTTCCCCAGAATGAACTTCAAATCAATTCCATTAGTTCCTTTTGCAGAGAAGTCCTCCTTAGAGATTCCAGAAGATTGAAGTTGCTCTCTTGACCACATGTTAAATTTTCTACCTTGTTCTTTGAAAGAAAATTTCCTTTTTGTGTGTTAAAAGCCTAAAAGAAGATTAAACTGGATTTACTGTACTTCAGGGCTTGAGGTGAAGGGGAAAGGAGGGAGAAAAGACTACATTGAAAATTAGGATCCTGATGGCTTTCATTTAACACTGCAGAGGTGATTGATCATATCCTCGTGCTACCAGATTCCACATAAATACTTCTAAAGGCAAAATGATCTAAGAATGTCCCCATCCCTTGATTTTTCAGAAAGGACAAGAGTGAAGGGGGAGGAGCAATTCAGAAAGCAGGAGAAGGACCCAAGTTTCCTTTCACATTGAATGATTTACTTTATTAGGGCAGTGTTGAGCCCTGCACTCTGGCTCTAAACAGTGCCTTGAAAATCTTGGAGGTTGGAGCTTGTTAGTTCCTAAACTCACTGAGTCTTAGTTTTTTTATCTGTAAAATGAGAGAGTTTGAACTGAAAGGCTCTTTCATCTCTAGATCTATGAGCAATTCTTCTGTGAAACCCCGAAACTACCACCTTTATCTTCCCTTAAGAAAATAGGAATGACTTCCACAATCTTCTCCTGTCAAGTAGATTCTAGTTTTGAGATGCAAAGATGCAGAAAAGGATATTGGCAGGAAGGGATGGTGGAAGTAAAGAAAGTGCAAGCAACTGATGCCCCTGAAAGTCTACATCCTTCAAAGGAAGGAATTTGCGGCCAAAGGAGAACTGGGGTACATTATGGAATGCAAAATGTAAAAGTTTAATTATATTAAGTTAAAAGTTTTGTATAAACAAAACTAATGCAGACAACATTGGAAGGGAAGCAATAAATTGGGAGAGGGGAATTTTACATCCAAGTCTTCTAATAAAGCCCTCATTTCAAAAATATATAAAGAATTGACTCAAGTTTATAAGAATTCAAGCCATTCTTCAGTTGATAAATGGACAAAGAATATGAACAGATAATTTTCAGATGAAATTAAAACCGTTTATAGTCATATGAAAATGCCCTAAAATCATTATTGATCAGATAAATGCAAATTAAGACAACTCTGAGATACCACTACACCTCTCAGATTGGCTAAGATGACAGGAAAAGATAATGATGAATGTTGGAGGGGATGTGGGAAAACTGGGACACTGATGCATTGTTGGTGGAGTTGTGAACTGATCCAACCATTCTGGAAAGCAATTTGGAGCTATGGCCAAAAGGCTATCGAACTGTGCATACCCTTTGATCCAGCAGTGTCTCTACTGGGCTTATATCCCAAAGAGATCTTAAAGGAGAGAAAGGGATTCCTATGTGCAAAAATGTTTGTGGCAGCCCTTTGTGTAGTGGCAAGGAACTGGAAACTGAGTAGGTGTCCATCAGTTGGAGAATGGATGAATAAATTGTGGTATATGAATATTATGGAATATTATTATTCTGTAAGAAATGACCAGCAGGATGATTTCAAAGAGGCCTGGGGAGACCTATATGAACTGGTGCTAAGTGAAGTGATTAGAACCAGGAGAACATTGTACACGAGTAAGCAAGTTTATACAATTCTGATGAATGATCTCACAAGCGAGATCTTGTGATGAAAAGAGCCATCTGTACCCAGAGAGAAGGCTGTGGGGACTGAGTATGGACCATAACATAGTATCTTCACTCTTTTTTGTTGTTTTCTTGCATTTTTAATTTTTTCTCATTTTTTCCCTTTTTCATCTGATTTTTCTTGTGCAGCATGATAATTGTAGAAATATGTATAAAAGAATTGCATATGTTTAACATATATTGTATTACTCCCCATCTAGGGGAGAGGGTGAGGAGAAAGAAGAGGAATACAAGGTTTAGCAAGGATGAATGTTGAAAATTATCTATGCATATGTTTTGGAAATAAAAAGCTTTAATAAAAAAGTCTACATCCTTCAAGAATGTGAGGAAACTCTTGGCATATCTACAGAATGAAGGCTTCTCTTAGTAATATAAGTGGCTCCATTTAGTTTTGTCTAAGATCCAAAGGGAATTTAATACTGTGGACAGAAGTGGTTTTCAGAATAAGGTCAGGGAATGTTCCCCATTCTTTGTTCCGTTCTCCAGAAAATGATTCTTGTAAGTTAGAGAAAAGAGTCCACTAGAAACCTTAAAATTCAATTAGTTGATCCAGAAATTGCTTGTAGCTATCACTATCACTGAAAATGTTTACTGGAAACTTCAGTATCCCCCAAATCATCTCTTATCCTCTCCAATAGCAAATCTTAGCTTCCCCAGGTGAACAAGACTGGGAGAAAAATGAGAAATAAAAAAAACAAACAAACCCATAAACCAACTAAGTATAAGATTATAGCAATCTTTCTGGTCAAGTACAGGATGAGTGTGATAAAAATAGCAAATACCATCTCATTGTGGAATTTTTCTTCCTTTCCTTTTGAACATCATAAAGGAAAAAAGTCACTCCCTCAAGAAGTTGATTTTGTACCTCCTGAAACAGCTGTGTTCATTTATTTAAGTTTCTCTTAAATCAGCTTCATTCTCTTTACATGGGTTTTCTCTCCAATAAAAACACTTTAAACATCTTTTTATTCCTGCCAAAAGCAAAAAAAAATTCCCTTTCACCAGTCTAGTGAAACTGGACCTGACAGTTTATCATTATTTTTTAAAACATTCTAAACCACAGAGAATGTTTGCTTAGTTTTCATCCAAAACAGGGATGTCAAATTCCTTCATTCAGATCTCTGGGTACCTTGCGTGCCTTTAGCTGATTAGCCTCAACTTTGTGTCTCGTTAAAACTTTAAGCAATAGATATGAAATGGAACAAGAGATTCCACATAGAAATCTGTGTGTACCAGAAAGAAACTATCACATTCATCCACTTACCTGCTATGCCAGGATATCTTTAAGACACTTTCCTCCAAAAAAGTCACCTTTGAGAAATAGATAGTACAGACAAGATACATAGTATAGTCAGGAGAGACAATGTGGATGGTGCAAAGCACTGTGTCCAAACCCCTCTATAATTATGTGTGACTTTAGAGTTGTCACTTAATTTCTCTGGGTCTCAGGTTGTTCACCCAACAAATGAATGGTTTGGACTAGATATCTGCTAAGAATCTTTCAATCCATGATGCTATAACATGTGACTCAAAGCATTTTCTTGCTCATCCCATTCAAAGCTGTCCTGATTTTTCTTTCAAATTATTTCTACTTCAGTTCAAACCCACCAAGGACTACAAGAACAAGTCTTCTGAGGACTAGTAGCTCATCTTGGCTAAGTATAAGTCTTCCTCCATTGTGGAGATTAAAATTATCCCACCTATAATAAGAGAAACTAAGGCAGAAATCTGAGCCAATGCCACTTTATTGAAGAGTCCATGGACCCCTCTAATAAATTAGACTTCAAATCTTCCTCCTGATCTGATATTCCTCCTTCTTTCAGGGCCCTATTTTTATAGGGTGAGATGTTCAATCCTTCTGGAACAGCTCTACCAAATCCAGAATAATTCTACTGAATAAGCAAAATAATGTGTCAATAGGGTCACAAGTTGGGTGATGCAAGGAATAGCTCCACATAATATTGACAGGCTTCTCCGTAATTTGGGCGGAAGGAAATGGTACAAGCTATCACAGCCAGTGACCTAAGTGGTCATGAGATAGTCATCTGCTCCCATTGGATAAGTGATTGGTCCAAAGGTACAAAAATATTTCAGGGAACTTTCTATGTAATTCTCACCTCTGCCAAACTGGACTAGGTCATCATCACAAGGCAAACCAAAGGTGGAGGACCTTTAGTAAACATCCTATAATTAAGCAAGTGAACTTAGCATCTGCAGCTCACAGCTCTGGAGCTTTATATATGGAACTTTGATATGATTCTATCAAATTGATTTATATTGATTGGATTAGAGGCGGAATCTAAAATGAAC
Source organism: Sminthopsis crassicaudata (assembly GCF_048593235.1). Lineage (NCBI taxonomy): Eukaryota > Metazoa > Chordata > Mammalia > Dasyuromorphia > Dasyuridae > Sminthopsis > Sminthopsis crassicaudata. Next base: position 37,533,583 of record NC_133621.1, on the reverse strand, counting down.
TACTTCTTTCACCATCCTCATTTTCTCTGTCCCCTTCCCAACCCAAGTAATCTGTTGTGGTTATTGAACCTAGCAACTATATATATACAGATATCTCTCTCTCTCTATAGATAGATAGATAGATAGATAGATAGATAGATATAGATATAGATATATATATCATGTAACTTTCTACTAGGAAGAGGTTTATATACTGGGAATAGAAACCACCATGCTTATATTGGATATGGCATACATAATTAGGTTCAAATTCCACTCCTTCATTGCCAAGCTATGTTAATTCATATCTTTGAAACTTAATTTCCTCATCTGTACAATGGAGCTAATATTACCTTCCAAAGATTTTTCTTCTGAAGCTCCAATGGATGTGAAGTGTTTTGTACTCCTTAACTCACTATTATATATAATTGTCACTTATAATTAACTTTATCTTCATTCATCAATCATTTATTAAATGCCTCCTATGCTATAGGCTCTGTGCTAGCCACCAGAGGTACAAAGACTAAAACAAAACAATCTCTGACCTCCAAGAGTTTCCATTCTAATTGGGAAAAGTAGGGTGATAATGAAAATAACAGCAGATGCTAATATTTATATAGCACCTAACTATGTACCAGATATTATGCAATGTACTTCTTATTATCTCATTTGATCCTCACCAAAAAATCCTGTGAGGTAGCTGATTTTATTGCCTCCATTTTGCAATTGAGGAAAGGGAGGCAAGGGAAGTTAACACCTAGTTAAGTGAATGTAAAGTAATTTAAAATGACATTAGCAGAGGCTTTATCAGCCAAGTAGATCTATTCATTCACTCACTTGATAAATCTCTGCAGAGCCTTTAATACTGTGTAAAGCATTGTTTCAGATGATTTCACCCAAACAGAATTGCTGGTCAATGCCCTGAAATGACATTCTCAGTGCCATTATGTGTCTTCACATCAACATGTAGCAATAAGCTCTTGTTTGCCCTCTGGCTTGGAATGGCTCCATCCCCCTTTGGATTCTCTTAAGTGCTTCTCATTTAACATTTCACTGACTTTTGCTACAAGTTAAGAGTGTTCAAGCTCTTATTAGTGGGCTCTTCCACCCAAAGGTGTTTAGCCTATTTCTCTCTCGAGCCAGATGACAGTGACTTCCTCATAGACCAGAAAACATAGGGCTGTTATTTCAATTTCTAAATGCTTTTTGGTCAGACTCTTGACTCTTAATGGATGTTTCCTTCCAGACTACAATGGATCCTTGCCTTTGTAATTATGACCTACCTCACCTACTTGGTCCTGAACACTTGATACCCATAGGGATATAGCAGTCTCATTGCATCCCTACCCTGGGAAAAGGAGAGTAACAAATAAATCGGTACATCAACTAAGTTATTAAGTGCTTAGTATGTGCCAGGCCCCAGGCTAGATGGTAGGGATTCAAAGAGAGAGGTAAAACTGTCCCTGTACTCAACAAGTTTATATAATGGAGATAGCATGAATGTATGCAAATATATTTAAGATATATAGCAAATAAATACAAGGCTATTTTGTCAGTGAAAGAATCAATAACTTAAGGAATAAGAAAAAAGCTTCTTGTAGATGTGATCTTTGAACTAAACTTTGAAGGCGCTAGGTATTTTAAGAGGTAAACAAAAGGGAGAACACATTTCAGGCATAGGAAATCTAGAGAAAAACACAGAGCTGGGAGGTGGAATGTCATGAGTAATGACCGGCAAAAAAGGCCAATTTGGTCAGACTACAGAAAGCATGAAGAGTAATTTATTATAACTTACCATCCACTGTACAGGAATACAGATATTGTCCTGCTTCAAAAATATTTAATTTCATGGGAGGAAAACAGAATTATAGACTCATTGAATGTTAGAGCTGCTGCCCTTAATGATTAATTCTTCCAACCTCCTCATTTTACAGATGAAGAAACTGAGGCACAAAGATATTAAATGATTTCCCCTGGTCCCATGGGACACTAAAAGCATAGCCAGGTTTAGAGCTCGTACTTTCTGATTTCATTTCACATGGTTCTTCAGACCCAAGTATTAAATAACACTCATTTGGGGAGATGAAAAATCCAAATGAAGCATAGGGATATACTTAGCATTTGTCTAATGGAAAAGACTAGAGAGAAACTGAAGTGTGAGAGCCAGTGAAAGTGCAATCAGGCTTGATTTTTAAAGCAAGGAGAAGCCAACTTTTTCTACTTTAATGCAGCCCATTTAACTCACAGGATGTCTTTGTGTTTCAAGATTTCTGCTGAGAATCCTTCACAGTTTACCTTCCAAAAAGCTCATATTGCATTAGCAGCTGGCTGACAATTGCAATAACAAGTAGGTTCAATTATTAAATGAAGTAATCACTCCAGATCACTTGAATAAGACAGAGTGTCTCTCCCTGACTTTCTTTTTGAGGGCCATGTCTGTGGCAAAGTATAGAAGAAATTGATCCTCTAGCTGATGTTCGAGAGGGTCCTAGTTTTTCATATCCATAGATGGACCCACGTGCTATTATTGCTTGGTGCTATATTAACAAGTAAAACAGGCCCACTAAAAATTAAGGGAAATTATATTGAATAGAGAGCAAAGCCAGAAGAACTTGGAAGCAAATTCAATTATAAGATGATAATTTAAGGTATAACTCTTCCTTTTGGATAGTTTGAGGAAACTAGAATGGGGAGGGGAATAAAAGAGATTGAGAAACTAGATATTCAGGATATCAAAGGGAGATTAGGTTGGAATGGGAAAGAAGACTGGGTTCCAAATACTGAATTTACTGAGGAATGAGGGCGAATGACTTTGACCTGGGAAAGATGGGAAGAATAAAGATCTGAATGTGGTAGGAAGTAAGAAAGATGATTTTGCAATGATTGCAGTAAGGAATAGTCTAAAAAAATGGTCTTGGGGAACAAGGAATATGCTACTTCCTCTTCACTTTCTGACATTGTGTCAGGAGGTAGGAGAGAGTGATTGAGGAGGATACTAAGATATGACATCTTCAGGAAAAAAAGTTGTATTTCAGGGAATGTCAAAAGAAGTAAAGAATGTGATAGGAAGGGCTTTAAGATGAAGGGGTATGTGTATTTTATTACTAGCTCTAGTAATCTTGGCAGTTTGAGGATTTTCAGGGATTTCATTGGTTTTATCTATAAAATTAGAAAGTGCTCTCCAAGGTGAGAAATTATTACCCCATTAATTTCATCACCACCACTATCTATCCCTTTACGGTCATCATAATTTTCGACTTTGCCTCTTGCTGCTTTCAAAACCTAGTAGCTTACTGCCCTATAGCACACGATTGACTTCCTCTGTATTGACCAGAGATTAGGTGGTTGATCAGAGTGTGTGTCTTCTTTTTTAATAGCAATTTTCACAGAAGCTAAACATAATTAAAGTACCCTATTCATTAAGCCTTGATTATACCGAACAGTCACCAGGGGCCATTCTAATAGCTAATAATTGAACAGAAAAAAAACACTGAAAATTATCTTCCCTTCTTATGGAGCCACTGAGATGACGACTATAAAACTGGATCTGCACATTTTTGGAAAGGCTACAAACTGAGCCAACTTTCTTTTGGTTTAATATATGTTTCTGTTCTTATGAAGGGTTTTCTTTCTATTTAAAAAAATCAATATGTAATTGGCTTTCCCAAACAAGGTTAGTAAGACACATGTAGATTTTTAATTTTATTCTAAATAAACCCATAATGAAAGAGGCATCTGATGCTCTGATTTGTTTATTTCCACATACTGCAGTGGACCCATGACCTCACTGATGTGGAGATTTTCTCCAAAGATGCAAGTCACAGGCAATATATTTATGCCTGTCCATCCATAAATCTGCCCAAAGGACCTTTCTCAATTTCGCTGAACCTTGCATGGCTATCACTTCGACATATCCATTTCTCTCTCTACCTGACTGGCCCAATTTTTTTTACTGGTTGTACACCTATCTAATGATATTTATTATATAACTTTTCCCACATTATCTTTCATCTGAAATGTGTTGCAACCTGTTCATAGCCACTGTATCTCTCCAGGGCTGTTTGGGTGAAGTTCAACAGTCTTCTAAGAGGAGTCACATGGTCACATCTGTATTTAAGGAAAATTTCTCTGGAAGCAGAATATGGAGTAGATTGATGGGAGAAGAAACTTGAGTCAGAGACTGAGGAGGAGGAGGCTGTTGAAATAATCTAGGTTCAAAGTGCTGAGGGCTTGAACTAAGGTGGTAGTTAGATGAATGGAGAAAAGGGTCTGATGGGAGAGTGCTGGGAATATAGAAATGGCAATTTTTGCCCACTGATTGGTTATTACATGGGGTGAGGGAGAGTGGGGAATCTAATGTATTGCTAAACTTATGAGATTAGAAGGATGGTGGTACTTTTCACAGAAATAGGGAAGTTGGGAAAAAGAAAGGAGGTTTGGGGGGGTAATAACTTGGAATAACAGAAAGAATATGAAAATGGAGAAGACTTTTAATCCATAGATGTTAGGAATTATAAAAGTGGGAGGGAAAAGACAAAGATTAAGGAGATAGAGCAAATAGTAAGAAAATGAGAAGTATAATCCAGATAAAACTAAATTATCCTATTTGGAATCTTAGGAACCAGGAATCTGGCAGTGCCATTGATGGTGATATGAAAGCTGGAATTTAAAACTTATGTCTAGGAAAAATTGATGAGTTTGATTTTGGAGATTTTCAATGCCAAATGGTCACATCACCTATGGGAAACATAATAGATGCAGTCTTTTTTATTGCAATTAATATATTTCTTTCCAAGATCATAATATCAGAGTAAGACACTAAGATTTTTAAGCTACTCCAAATTTTAGGAGTTAGCTTCTTGAGGCAGCGAAGAGACATAATGGTTTGAACAATCGACTTGGAATTGGAAAATATTGAGTTTGAAAAATACTGACTGATGCATAACTACGAGCTTGTCACTTAATCTGTCTATTTAAATTTCATCATATATTAAATTAGATATTATAATAATAAAACTTCATAGGTCATTAGGATCAAATATGATAATATATGTAGAGTGTTTTACAAACCACAAAGTACCAAATAAATGACAGCTGGGATAATGTCTCGCTATCTGACAAAAACTGCTGAGAACATTAGACATCAATATGGAAGAAATTAGATTTAAATCAGCACATCCCACCTTAAACAAAGATTAGGCACATATCTTAATTATAAGAGGTCTGTAATAAACAAATTAGAGAAAGATAAAAAAAGTCTTTCATATCTATGGAGAAGTGAAAAGTAAATGAATTACAGAAGATAAAATTCATGATTTTAATCATCTAAACTTTATAAAAGGTTTTATATAAACATTCCAACAAAGGTAAGGTTAAAAAGAAAACAATGGAATAGGAAGTTGGGGAGGATCTTTGCAACAAGTTTCTTTGATAAAGGTCTCATTTTGAAATATACAAAGAACCAATATAAATTTGTAAGAATTAGAGCCATTCAAAAAATAGAACTGGACAAATAGTGAAAGAGATAAAAAAATCTCATTGAAGATCATAACTCCAAAAACTAGAACTGGTCAAGTGAAAAGAAATGATTTAATACGATTTCAAGAAATAATAAAATAAATCCAAAGGGGTGAAAAAAAAAAAAGAATTAGAGCAATTCCCCAACTGATAATCTAAGAATATGAACAGGCAATTCTTAATAGAAGAATCCCACTCTATCAATAGCTATATGGAAAAGTGTCCCAAATCATTACTAAATGGAGAATTACAAATCAAAATAATTCTGAAATCCCACCTCACACCCTTTAGATTGGAATAAATAACAAAAAAAGAAAAATTATAAGTGTTGCCGAGGGACTGTGAGAAAACAGGCACATTGATGTACTGTTGGTAGGCTTGTGAATGGATATTCTGAAAAACAGTTTTGAATTATATAGAAAAAGTTACTAAAAGTTTCAGGCCATTTAACCAAGCTCTACCGTTGCTTAGGTCTATGTCCAAAAGAGATCGAAGAAATAGGGAAAGGTCCTTTATGTTAAAAAAAAATGTTAACAGTAACTTTTGTTAAGGCAAAACAAATTTAGAAACAGAATAGTCATGAATAGAAGGATGATCAAATAATTTGCAATATATGAGTGTGTTGGAGTACCGTGTTATTAAAAACGTGAGGAAATAGATGATTTCAAAGAGTTTATAAAGACTTCTATGAAGTGATACAGAATCAAGTAAGCAGAACTAGAACAGTTTATGTAGTAATAACAGAAACTACAACTAGTATTTTTTTTTTTAGCATTTTCAGAGTGCTTTACAAATGTTTCTTTGGATCCTTGTAATAACCCTGAGAAGTTAGTGCTATTATTATTCTCACCCTACAAATGAGGAAACAAACAAATAGAGATAAAGTAACTTAACTAGGCTTACACAGTATCTAAAGGTAGATTTGAACCCAGGTATTCCTTCCTCTAAGTGTCATTTGCTGTGTCACCTACCTGCCTCCTTAATAAGATCAGTATTAATTTGGAACATGATGAGTAAATGTTGAAAACTATCTTTGCATGCATTTTGAAATTTAAAAAGCTATTATCATTATCAAAAATAAGATCAATGTTATAAAAAATTAACAATTTCTGAAGATTTGTATAAATTGATGAAGAATCAGATGAGCAGAACCAGGAGCATGATTTGCATAATAACACTGTAAAAAGGAACAATTAAGAAAGTTATAAGAACTATAATTAATACAATGACCATTCATGATTGCAAAGCTCTAATGATGAAGTGCACTCTCTGGCTCATGACAAAGAAGTAAAAGATTTAGGGTTCATATTTCAACAACAATACTATATGATGATCAATTCTGACGGACATGGCCATTTTCAACAAGGAGATGAACCAAATCAGTTCCAATAGAGCAGTAATGAACTGAACCAGCTACACCCAGCAAAAGAACTCTGGGAGATAATTATGAACCACTACATAGAATTCCCAGTCCCTCTATTTTTGTCCGCCTACATTTTGGATTTCCTTCACAGGCTAATTTTACACTATTTCCAAGTCTGATTCTTTTTGTACAGCAAAACAACTGTTTGGACATGTATACATATATTGTATTTAATATATACTCAACATATTTACATGTATTGGTCAACCTGCCATCTGGGGGGAGGGGAAAAATTAGAACAAAAGGTTTGGCAATTGTCAATGTTGTAAAATTACCTATGCATATATCTAGTAAATAAAAACTATTAAAATATTTTTAAAAGATTTAGGGTTCAGAATGAGATTTATATTTTTATAGAGAGCTAAAGAGGGAAATTGTTTTTCTTGATTATTTGTAAGAAAGAATTTCTTTTTCTTACTTTTTTATTTTTTAGTAAGGTGGGAACTTGAAGGGAGAGAGAAAATCCTGCTAATTAAAAAACATTCAGAGAATAGAAAGGTGGGGGCCATTGCATGCACTTTCAGATGAGGTCACTGTAGTGTTTTGCTTAAATTTTTTTGCTTAGTTATGACATATCTTACAGAGTGAGGGGAATTTGTGAACGTTTGTAGTGTATAAAATCAATTAAACTTAAATATAAATTTACATGCTAGATATTATTGTTGTTGCTATGGACAATTTTTATTAAAGACACTTTTCAAAAGGCTTTAGAATTTACTTACCAGATATAGATAATGAAAAGAACCTCCTCTCTTGGGATGGAAGAGAAAGACAGCAGTGATTAAGGAAGTAAAGAAGAAAAGGGAGCATGATAAGTCACGGAGTAGAAGGATACAAGGAAGACCAAACTGTAGTGGACCTTAGGAGAGAGAGTAGTAGGATGCCCTCCACTCTGTATTCGGCCAAAGGGAGAAAGTTGAAGAACTCTGGCAAAATGAAAAGGGGCTCAAGAATTGACTTTTTTTTCTATGTTCCTTTTTAGGATTTCTTCAGTAAGTCTGATCCTTTTCTGGAAATCTTCCGTATGAATGATGATGCTACTCAACAGCTTGTACACAGGACTGAGGTGAGGAAGCTCTAGCCACTTTCATGTTGTCTTCTAAAAGGCACGTTGATCAATTAAGACACAGGGAAACTTTTTAAACCTCCAGGGGTTACAAATGCAATTTAATGCAAGAAATACTTTCTAAGTGCCAACCTTGTGCCTAGCACCCTGACAAGTACTCGGGATATAGAGACAGAAATGAAAATCCCCATCTATTTGCATATAAAGAGGGAATGGGGGAGAAATGACAGTATAAAGTAAGCAAGAGTTTACTAGATGGTCTCCAAGGTCTTTCACTCCTGAGTCAATGATCCTCTGATGCTCCAAATTCTATTGGTTAGATTTAGATCTCTTACTATTTTAAGATCAATTAGACTTTGTCCCAGGGTGCAGAATTTGATGGGCATTGAATTTAGAGGGGGTTGACTGAGCTTTCAAGCTTTCAGCAATGTAGTTACAACAGATACTAGTGTCTAGCTAGAAAGAATAATTGGATAAAATCATATATGATTGGATACATAAATATAAAAACTGGGATCTAAAAGTTAGCTGGTGACAGTGAGCTGATCTCCTCCATTGCTTGTCTTTTCTCTGCCCCAGCCCAATGGCCGCCCCAGAACCAGCTTCATGCCAATGACCTGGCAACTCTGTGTCTCACTCAAAACCATAAAGGAGGATGTTATTTATTCTATTTATCTATTTATTCTACTTATCCAGAGTAATGAACTCAGGCACAATTCCTTGTTATGAATCTGATCAGACTCCAAATTTTGAAGATTCTCCTTTTCTTGATATACCCTGAGTCTTCTCTTGTTTTTATAATGGGCCCTTTTCAGTCTGGCCAGCTGCTCCTGACCTCCAAACCCCTATCCCTAATAGGAAGAGTGGTGACCAGGTGTTTTCTCTGGGTTAGCCAATTGAAGATTGGTGTTTTTTTCACTTCTTGGCTGACTATCAAATCATTCTCATTCACTTGGAGGAATGCAGTTTTTAATTTCAGGCAGAAATTGTTATTGGATTTCCTAATATCATAAAAGTCATGCCTTCCGGCTTTGGGGTTATCATGTGATTTATGATTATATCCAATTCCAAAAGAATTTCCAGTAGTGTGGGGTAGAAAACAGAAAGAGGGTAAAGGCAAAAAATAAAATAAAAAAAAAAAGGTGGGAGGGGGCTTACTTTGCCAATACCTTCTCCCATACAATGATTGCCTCTCCTTAGCAAGAAACAGAGGGAAGCTACACTAAAGTATTGTTTTCCTATGGCAGTGAATCTGACCAAAGTAAAAGCTGCCCTATGAATCCAAATAATCACCACAAATTGACAGATGAAATAATAACAGTAACCAAGAAATCAACAAATGAGAATTTGAGATCTTATTTCATAGTATTTATTTATATTTCTTTTCTATTATAAATATTTTCAAAGTTATCATTTAAAATACCTTTTCTGAGAAAACAATCTCTTGCTGTCATTCTCACTCTCACTGTCTCAATTTGAACTCAGATCTCCTGACTCCAGGGCTGATGCTCTATCCACTACACTACTTCACTTATCCCCAACAATCTCTTTTTAGAATTTCTTTTCCCATCACCTCTGACACAGTTCTAAGTGAGTTCTGCCACTTGGTACCTATATAACTTCTCCAAAGTCTGAATTCCTCTACAATGCTCAGTTTCACTAGTTGTAAAATGAGACAGTCAGACCACATGAGCCCTAGAGTCCCCTCCAGCTATGGTGGCTATGCTACCATGTTCCTGGCATGAGAATCCCCTCCCCTGGAGTAAATCACACCTATGGCTTAGCTGCCAAGTCCAAGGGGAGTTCGAGGTACAATGATTTGCTCAGGTTTACCTAGTCACTTACTGTCCGAGGTGGGATTTTCTATTTCCTAAAACATATTTCTTTGAGTTGGATAGATTGATGGTCTTAGGGTTAGGGAAATTCAGATCCCAGAGCTGTGTGACAATAGGTCAATTCCTTAGCTTTTCTGACTTTTAGAGTCTTTGAGAGCAAAATGGAAATAATAACCACTCTACTAACCTAGCAAGGTTGTGTATGATGAAGCTCAAATGAGCTAATATAGGTAAGATCCTTAGCAAATTTTTTAAAGTAATATATTATTGTTATTGGATTATATACCAAGTCAGTGTCACTGAATAAAATTACTAAAAAGTGGCCCAGTCTTCTAGACAAAGGGACGACTTATCTCTCCAAGAGGCAGAGCTTTTGCTGCCTGGATTTTGGAGAATTCATTTCACTACTGATAGTCCTACAAAATTATTTGTTATAGAGCTTTAAAAAAAGACTTAAAGATTATCTAATGTAACCTCTTTATTTCTTAGATAAAAAACTGAGTCTCTTTTAGGCTGAGTTGCCCACAGTCACAGCATCCATGCATTGGCCAGATACCAGCCAATCATCTGCCATCCTAGTCCCATTTTCTGTCATCATCACCATTTTCAAAGAAGGGTTTATATTAGGACTGGTATTCCTTAAACAATACAGGCAGGACTTCCTAGTCTGGCCCATTTCCAAGGTATTCTGCCCCTAATGGTCCATTCAGTGGACAGTATAAAAGATTTACCACTTGAGCTCTTCGTGAAAGGATCTACCTCTGATGAATGCCCTTTTCATGAGCCATAATGATGCTTCAATTGGTTTTTATTTTGAAATGTGCAGATGTCAAGAATTTTCTTTCCTCCCCTCCTTTCTATTCTCAGGTTGTGATGAATAACTTAAGCCCGGCTTGGAAATCATTCAAAGTTTCTGTAAATTCTCTGTGCAGTGGAGACCAGGATCGTCGACTGAAGGTCAGAAATTTTTGTGTATCAGGGAAAAACATCCAATTCCTTTGTCTAAAATTATACATTTCCTTTGTCCTACCCTCCTTTCTCTCTCAATTTTCCAATGGCTGCTTGCATACATCATCCATCCCCTGTGTCTATCCTGTATCTTCTCTTTAAAAGAAAAGTTTACTTTCAACAGAAGAAACCACAGCTGCCTTCTGGGTCATGTATGGAAAAATAGATGTCACTTGTTGTGGCAAATTTCATCTGTGCTAGGGAAGGGGAAAAACTTCTTCCATGACTTTAAGGAGGGGGATAGAAAGGTTATCAGGTAGTATACAGCCTATCTAAGGAAGACCTCAAAAAAAAAAAAAAATATATATATATATATATGTATATATATGTATATGTATGTATATATGGAAGATGGCGTCAAGACCCTTGGAGATAGATTTGCTCAGAGAATATCTCTAGCTGAGATGCTACTGGTTGGTAGCAGTGGTCACAGAGAATGGCCAGCTTGGTAAACTGGGTAAATACACATTCCCTGACTAAACATGGCTCCCCATTCCTTACATGGGCATTTAAATCTCTTTCAAACTTTCCCTGTGAGTGATCATGTGAAATTCTGTTCTTTTATTTGGATGAATATGAAAATAGGCTCTTGGTGAGTAGGGATTATTTCATTCTTTGTATTTATTATCCCAGACTTAACAGAGTGCCCAGGCACCTAATAGGTGCCTAATAAGCGCTTATTAATTGATTGACAGTGGCAATGAAATGGATGGATTTTATAAACTTAAACATATAGTTCAAATTTGAGAGTATTGGAAGCTGAGGTGAAGGAGATGATGCCCTGATTCTGGAGAATATGGTTTTAAAGCCTATTTCTGATGCTTACTACTCACATGAGCTTAGGCAAGCCACTTCCTTCCTCATAACCTCAGTTATAAAATCTCATCTATAAAATAACAAGTTTGGACTAGAGAGCCGGCACCATAGATGGAGTCCTGGAATTGGAGTCAGGAACACTTGAGTTCAAATTAGCTTCAGATACTTACTAGCAATATGACTTTAAACAAGTCACTTAACCCTGTCTGCCTCAGTTTCCTCATCTGTAAAATGAGTTGGAAAAAGAAATGGTGAACCCCTCCAGTTTCTTTGCCAAGAAACCCAGATGGGGTCATGAAAAGTGACTGAATGACAACAGAATGGGGTTATTGAGAGGACCACATGAGATAATAACAATGAAGTCCTTCACACTGTGTCTGGCACATAGTATGCCAGGGTTGTTGTTGTTACTGTTATTATTATCATTATTGGATGATTATTGTAGAGGTCGTTCGAAGCTCTGTGTCCAGTTCCAGTCTGGGATCCTTTTAGATCTGGCAATGTCTTAAAGGGACAGAGTGTCTTTGACTGTCTAACAAGGATAAGGCATTGTTCTGGGACAGCAGGAGAGAGAGTAATCCCAAAAGAAAGCACATTAAATATAAAATGTCTTTAGGAGATAAAATAAATCAAGTTTTGTGAAGGGAAAAATGTTAGAAGAGAACTTTTATGTATCTTTGTCTTTGAAATATTTTGATGTGTGTTGGGGAAAACAGCATAGGAAAGAAATAAATTGTTCTATTGATCCCACAAAATCTCTTATGAATATTCAGGTATTCTTTCAGGTCTCATTCAGTCCTACATTTATGGCTGCATGGGTAACTACTCTCCATCTCTCCATAAATTCCAGCTATTCTTGGGGTAATCTATCTAAGAAGCAATAAAGGCTTAAACTGTGGTTGTGGCTATCTGAATAGAGAGGGAAATTTGCAAGAGCTTTTGTAGAGGTCAAATCAACAAGACTAAATAACTGGGCATGGAAGATAAGACAAAGAAGAAAATCAAGGAAGCCTCTGAGGTCATGGAGGTGGTATGTTTTCTGTAGGATATTTTATATCTCACTTCTTCTAAACCAAATCTATTTTTGCCACGCATCTATTGCTCCATTAGAATTTGGATCACCTGTAATTTTGACTTTTTGGAAATTGTGGTGTTTCATGCCTCTCTGGGAGAATGAATATTGATGTTAAAAGATGGGAGTTTTTTGTGTCAGAGAGCAATTGAAAATATCTGAAAACGTCTCATTTTCTCAGATGCAATCTACTCTGCTCTCTTCTTATAGGATATTGGATCTAGTTTACTCTCTGTTTGTCACATCTTTTCAAAGATATATTTACTGGTGAATTGATTCAGGGGCTGCCCATCTAACTAGTCAATAGACATTCTCCATCTAGTTGCAACACAGGAGATGGAGAAAGTACTTGAATGGCACCTGTGTATTTCTTCCATAAACTCCATCGGTAAAGATTCCAGGGTTGTATTTCCCTTAACAGCCAAAGAGTTTTAATGTTTTCCCTTAAACTCCAACATAAATCCCAACATTTAAGCCCATCTTGCTTGTTTCCTTAGTGAAGTGAAATGACTTATGGATCACTCTTTCTACAAATTTTGTTAATGTGATTGAAGTCTGCTCTTCGAACATCTTTTCTCCCTCTATGTCCCCGTCATATAACAAAGAATATTCAATTGGCAATTGGGAGAACAGAGTTCTAGTCCCATTCTGCCACTAGCTAGCCTCAAGGACTTGAATCAATCATTTCCAATTTAATTCAGTAAACATTTGAAGGCATCTTCTGTGTGATAAGCACTGTGCTAAATCCTGGAGATGCAAAAAGAGGGGAAAGACTGTCCTTATCCCTAATTTCCCTTTTCTAATCCTTTGCTTCAACAATAAGGCTGCATCCACTTAGAGACAGATGTTCTTTGTATATATAAAAGTATAAGATAATAAAAAAGGCTCAGATTATCTGAGAATATTTTCCTATCCGTAAAATGAAAGGGTTGTACTAAGTAACTTTGCTAGTCCCTTCCAGCTCTAATGTTATATGAAATAATATGTAAAGCATTTTGCAAGCCTCAGAGTGTATTAAACTGGGTTATTGTTATTAAAGATTATTATCAATACTAGGCTCTTTAATCCCAGGAATATTACACATATCACACCATCATTTCCATCTCCCCCACAGATTTCTCTTCTCCTAACTAATTCAGTCCATTGACCCTTTAATTATAGGATGGCCATTATGAGTAACCTCTTATCAGTTCTGTTGCAATGGGGATTCCTTATAACCTCCAAAATCTATGATTATTTTCTAAGAATTCATCATATTCTTCTCTACTCGAGATCTCAGCAACACTGAGTTTAGAGAAATGACAACCTCACCATTCAATTCAGAGGATATTTACTATGGGCAGGGCACCCTGTGGATTTCTGGGGGAGCAAAGGCAGATAAGACATAGACATTTCATTTAAAGAAGTTAAAATTGGATAGGGAATAAGAAAAAAACACATTATCTTTTATTCTGGGAAGAACAGGATCAGTACAGAAGAAAAGTTGGGATATTATGCCATAAGAAATTTGAAGTAGGTAAGATTACTTTCAGTTGTGCCTGTGGGACGGGGAAAAGGAGAGAAATATTGGTGCCACAGAAGAAGCATCTAAGTTAGGCTTTGAAAGAAGGCCTTTGCTTGTAGGCCCCTGTATGCTCATTCCAGAATTCGGCTTGCTTTTCTAGACCTCAATACACTGTTAATTAATTGGCAATTTATATCTTTCTGGAAGTTACCGGAAAGCCCCTAAAAAGCCAAGACACCTTTGAGCCATATCTATGCATTTATCCACTTTTTCTCTCATGTGAGATGTCCAGGATGTGGGACAATAGAGCTTCATCCCTTTTAAATCCTCATGGATCTCCAGGATGGCATCATTAACTCTAATTGAGATCAAAGTATTCTTTTTTAATATAAATTTAATTTTTATTTCCATTGATAAGATCTAGAATTTAAGAAAGGCAAGCATAAAAGCTGGGAAGAAATCAGCAAAATACTGTAAATTAATATGCCCTTCTATTATCTCCATTCTTTACCAATCAGAAATCCTGACCCAAGACACAGGTATATAAAATTTGCCACAGGACTGCTCATATCTTCCTTATTTTTCTCATCTTCTTTAGCTTTCTTGAGTCTCTAAAACATGAATGGGATGTTATTTTCTTCAGTTAATGTGTAAAATTTTAAAAAATTGTTCTTTGCCTCAATTTCTGCATTAATCTCTATTGAGAGTAAATATAAATCAAAGAGCAGTTAGGAATATGAAGTTAATCTCTTATGTTCAATATTGGTGGAAGCATGAGGGCCTTAAAATTCCTGAAAACCATTCTTAGCTGTCTATTTTGCCTTCATATTTGTCATCTATTTTATCACTGGAAAAAGAATAAAAAGTCATAATCTTGCTAGCTTATTTTCTTGAGATCTATTTTGTTTTCAAGTGTTTTTGATGTAATCCTTCCACAGTCAAGATGGTGCTTGTTGTTTGCTGCCCATCATCTGAAAAGCTCACTCAGTCTAAGCAACTTATAATTACTTGTGCACGTCTATAGGCGCCATTGCCTAGACTCTCGACTCTACTTTAGCAAGGAACACCGATCCCTGTAGACTCTCTCTATAGAAATTCAATAATCAGTGCTATAAGCATAAAAAAGCAAGAACCCATTGAGAGAGAGCTCATATGCTCAGGGGTAGGAGCTTCTGAGTTTAGATGTGCAATATATATTCTTCAGACACAACAGTATTTGTTGGATCTGCATAAGCAAATTAAAGTGAGGGAAATATATGCAATTATCTGCTGAATGGTGACCTTTTTAACTTGATTAAATCCATAGGGATGGCCAAATCCAATAGCTGATTCTATATTCCTCTGGATTGGCTTGAAATTGTGTCAAACGAGAAGCACTTGAAAGAACTAATGATATTTTACCTGGAAAGAGGAGATTGATTTGGAGGGGGGGCGGGGAGAAGGGGATGCAGTCAGAGTTAGGACATGATAGATACCTTCACTAATTGAAAGCCTCTCACTGTATGAAAATCTCTGTTGATGAGTGAATCATATAATGTCTATTGATGGGAAGTTTCAATCTCTTCATATTACAGATGGGGAAACTAAGCGCTCTATCAAATTAGCATGGAAATGGAGAGAACATACCTACCATCAAAGAGCTTAGGATCTATGATGTGGCCCAGACTCTAGCTAAACTCATATATTTATATCAGGCAAACCTGGACTCCAACCAGCCAAAATTCTGCAGTGCAGTAGACAAACTTATAGGATCAGTTACCTGAACAGTCTAAAATTTCTCCAGTTAACCATCCCATTGTCGTATTAGGTGACCATGGTAGAAAAGGATATGAGCACAGTCTGAGACCAAAGTATGTGGTGAGAGACTGCCAGGACCTTAGCAACAGCATGGTGCAGACATCAGGGTACTTGACATAGATTCAGAAAGAACTGGATTCAGTTCCTACCCACTGTGAGATTCTGGTCTCACTTAACTGCTTTGTGCTTCAGTTTCCTCATCTGTAAAATTAGGTTGTTGGAGTTGATGGCCTGTAAGATCCTTCCAGCTCTAAATCTATGATTCTATGTGATTTGGTCTGACTCTGCTATCTTGCATTGGTTTCAATATGGGTCACTGAGAATATTAACGAACATGAAATCTCTTTGAAAAGAAGAAAATATACAGGCACTCACTGAAAGTAGCGCTGCTTATAAGCCATACTCAGACTTTATGCATCCTAATTTTAGGAGGAAAATAAAAACTACATTCAGGCCAATAAGGAATTTGGTGAAAGGGAAGCCATTAGCATGTTAATTTTGCTCCTGGCCAACCATCAAACTCATTTGGGCTCCATACTTAGAAATTCTCAAAGAAAATCCTTAGAAAACCATTTCCTAGTAATCCAATATGACAAATTGTATGTTATATATAGTAGTTTCTGAACTTGACAATCAGAAGTCCTGGCTTTGAATCCTTGCTTAGAGTCTTAATAAGAGTCTAACAACTTAAACTCATATAAGTCTCTCAGAGTTTCTTTCTTTTTTTTTTTTTTAATTGTTCTTTTTTTTTCTTTTTTCTTTTTCGAGAGGCAAGTGGGATTAAGGTCATACAGCTAGGAAGTGTTAAATGTCTGAGAGAAGATTTGAACTCAGATCCTCCTAACTTCAAGGCTGGTGCTCTAACCACTGCGCTACTCAGTTGTCCATTTCAGAGTTTCTTAATCTGAAGATTAGTCTGTAAAGTCCTATATCAGAATGTAAGCTTATTAAGGGCAGGGCTCTCTGTATCCCCAGTGTCTAGCACAGTTTCTCAATGGATGCTTATTGATTCACAGATTAAGCCTCTGTTTCCTCATCTGTAAAATGGGAATGAGAATATGAGAACTGCTAACCTCCCAAAGTTATTGTGAGTCCAGTACCTTGTCTACTTTAAAGAGCCATAGGAAAGGGCAGCCATTAGCAGTCCTGGGTCAGCTCCAGACTTGGAGCTAGGAAAAACCTGCTTTTTGAGTACTCCCATTGAAATTTACTAAATAATTCACTAAAAAGCCAAGATTTCCTCAGCTGTGAAAGGCAGCCATCATCATCATTGTCATTGTCAGGATCATTGTGATTTTGTTGCGGTTTTGTTGTTATAGCTAGCATCTGTATAGGGCTTTCAGGTTTGCAAAGTATTTTCCATATTATCTCATTTGAAATGAGGATAATAACACTATCCGAGTCTGGTTGTTATCTCAAAGGAGATAATGCATGTAAAGTGCTTTGGACATCTTAAAAGGCTATGTTAATGTAAGCTATTATAGAAGTACAATCTATTGTCTTCTGGGGAAACTGTAAGCACTCTTTTAGGAGTGAAGGAGTCTGGGAACTTACCTTGTCACTGAAGTTAGCCTCAAAACACTGAGGAATAAATCTAATGTTATCTCTCCTATTAGATTGTAAGCTTCCAGGGAGGCAGGACTTGATGTCCCCAGTGCTTATTGATTGATCTGCCAAAATTAGTCATGTTTCCTTAAGACTGGGACCCTCTGGAATTTAGTCTATCTTCACTTTAGTCTCCTGGTCAGAAATCTGGAGCTACTTTTTAGAGTTCTCCCCCAGCAGGCTGAGCAAAATAATAAAATGATTTTTAAAAACAAATAATAAAATTGAGGCTGCAGTATCAGGGGAGAGAAGGTGAGAAGCCAGTGGAGCTCTGAATGAGGAAGTGAACCGATTATTATAAGCAGGGGGCAGTATCTTCATTTAGCTCCCTGGCATAATTCAAAGCGATGGCACTGCCTCCTTGGCCCAGCAGCGCCTCATGCCATTCAGGAGCACATTTGCTCAGTATTGGTTTCCATTAGTTGTTTTAAATGTCAGCAGCTCCATTGTATGTTGTACTGACTTATTAGCATCAGCAGCTGGGGAAGAAAGCCATCTGAAAATCTCTGTTTCTGAAGATGTGGCTTTAAAATAGTCTCGTTGGTATTTTGCCAGCTGAGACCAGGTGTTTCATTCTGCTCCCTGATGTTTGCATTCTCAAAGTCTACACTTACCTATGGCTTTGGGGCATTGGGCTACCCCCCTTACACAGTCAGACATTGCAGTAGAGCAAAGAATCTGCAGCCACTGAAAGTCCTTTCGAGGGAGTCCTTAAAAGGTAAAGGAAGGAAGGAAGGAAGGAGGGGGAAAAAAAAGGAAGGAAGAAGGAAGGAAGGAAGGGAGGAAGGAAGGAAGGAAGGAAGGAAGGAAGGAAGGAAGGAAGGAAGGAAGGAAGGGAGGAAGGGAGGAAGGGAGGAAGGGAGGAAGGGAGGAAGGGAGGAAGGGAGGAAGGAAGGAAGGAAGGAAGGGAGGAAGGGAGGAAGGGAGGGAGGGCCGGACGGAGGGAAAAAGGAGACACAGAGATATAGAGAGACAGAGAGAAAGAGAGAGAGAGAGAGAGAGAGAGAGAGAGAGAGAGAGAGAGAGAGAGAGAGAGAGAGAGAGAGAGAGAGACAGAGAGAGGAGAGAGAGACAGAGAGAGAGAGAGAGAGACAGAGAGAGAGAGAGAGAGAGAGAGAGAGAGAGAGAGAGAGAGAGAGAGAGAGAGAGAGAGAGAGAGCTTTTAATTCCAGAAAGAAACTGATCCTTTATAATCCTCTTCTTTAGATCCATTGCTATAACTGACTTATCTTTTCCTTTTCCCAGGCAATTAAAGGGTTGACCAAACATTATTGCTGCTGACTATCCAGCATGTCTGGTTGCATTAGTACTTAAAACTCATCATGGCAGCTCTCCCATGATAGAGTTAAAAACACTAATGGGTTTGTCAGAATGTATTACACACAGCTCATTGCACCAGCTTTCCTCCTGGCCTTCTTCAGATGATTTCTTGGGGTAGTCTCACCCCTGGCTGCTTTCAAGGATGGAATTGACTCCTGGAGATTTAGATGAGGGAAGAACATAGCAATAGGTCTTGGCTTATGGCTGGTACATATGTGACCCAGAGATCAAGTGATGATCCCTCAGGAAACATTCTCAGCTGTCAAACTGGTTTTTTCCCCTTTAGTTACATTCAGCTGCTACTAAGTGACTGAAGGCAGTCTGGCCTCATATAGTAGAAGGAGCCTGGGACTGACTCCACAAGAACTTGGGACTGCTGCCCATCCACTTCTCTCGGATACTTCCCTTTCTCATCTACACTTCAAGAGACACACTACATTTCCTCTCCAGACCCAATAATCACAAGACCTTTTAGAAAGAACATGAATTTAAGTTCTGAGCCCCCATACAAATCATTTGGGAAGGACTCTATAAATTAAAATCCAGTTAAACCCCTGCAGGGAAGGGGATTCTGTTTGGGGAGGGGAAGTATGTTACATTCAGGGGCTATTTGGGCAGTATAAGGAATGGGGGAGGGGTGGCAGACACTGGACCTGTGACTTTCTAAGTCTGGTCACTGCTCCACCATTTAGTCTGAGTTGGGTAAGAACAACCTGACCCCAGGTATACAGCCAGCATATATCAGAGATGAGCCTTGAACCTAGATTTTTCTGACTCTGAAGTCAGCTCCCTAGCTGCTACAACTCACCATGAAGATAGGAAAAAGGAAGTAGTTTGCAGACTTCTCACTTTAATTTGCTCACTTTAGCTTTTTATACTTTCCCCACGGAAACCAAAAATTCCATGAATTGTTGGCTTTCAGCAGGCTGAGCAGTGGGGGTACAATCACAGGTATTCTCCGGGTAGATGGGACCCCGGGGACTGTTGAGTCCAGTCTATACCTTATCCCAATAAATACAGGATACCCACAAATCCCAAAAAAGACATAACTGAGGGGGAAAAATCAAGTATCATATCACATTAGAAACTTATACCAATCTGCAAACAACTTCCAGTGAATTCTTTACACAGTTGCAATGATATAGCCTGAAGCTGATACTGTCACTTCAGGGTCACTCTCTTGAAGTGCCCTCGGCTACTTGGCCCCCAAACATCCTCGGAGGTGAAAGTCACATCTCTGCTATTGAGGTTCAGAATTTCACTGTTTTCTTGGAGCAGTCTTGTTCTTCTTAGACCTGGAACATTCTTAACCTGAGATCCATGGACCCTCAATGGGTCTATGGGTAGATTTCAGAGAGTCCATGGACTTTAATTGGAAAAAAAAATTTTCATTAGGTTCTAAATGAAACATTACATTTCTTTCAATTAGAAAATTTTAAAAATAAAAAAAAATATTCTGAGAAGGAATCTGTGGGCCACACTTGAATGTCAAAGAGATGTCTGCCATTAAAGAAGAGCCCCTGTCATAGAGAATAGAACCAATGGTTGGAAGTTCCAGAGAAGTAGATTTTGATTCAATATAAGGAGGCAGTTCTTTGTAATTAGACATCTGAAAGAGAAAGGACCTTTTACAGGAGGTAATGAGTTCATTGACAATCTTTGAGAGGAATCTGGAAGTTATATTCAAGATTTTTGCTTAGATTCAGGTCAGACTAAAAAGATTCTATGGTCTCTTCAAACTCTGGGACTTTACAACTGGCTGCCATTTTGTGATCTTTGGATGGCCCTTGGGAGAACCATATAATGACTTTCATCAATCAATCAATTATAATTTCAATACCTAGCATGGGCCAAACACTGTATTAAACATTAGGTATACAAATATACATCCAGATAAGTCTTGCTCCTGGAAAACTCATATTCTACTTGGGAAAGGCAATAAACATATATATATACATATATATATATATATATATATATATATATATATATATATGTGTGTGTGTGTGTGTGTGTGTGTGTGTGTGTGTGTGTGTATGTATATATATACATATATATGTGTGTGTGTGTGTGTGTGTGTATATATACATATATATATATGTGTGTGTATACATACACACACACATGAATTTAGCTACAAGCACGGCAGAGAAGATTTGCAAAACTGGTGTTCTATTGAGGGAGACAATATGTACAAATATACAGACACATATATAAGGACATAGTATATACATATCTGTGTGTGAAAAGGTAAAAAAATGTAAAACTGTTTTGAGGGGGGAAGCAAGTGGGGTGGAATAGGGAAAAACAAGATCAGAAAAATGTGGAGCTCAATTTGAGCTTTCAAAGAGCCTAAGAATTCTAACAGGACAGCGAGATGGTGCCATAGTGTATAGAGCCCCAAGCCTGAAATCAAGAAAACTCATCTTCCAGAGTTCAAACACAGCCTCACATATGTAATAGCTGTGTGAACTTGGGCAAGTCGCTTAACTCTGTTTACAGCTGTTCCTAATCTGTAAAATGAGCCTAGGAAGGAAATGGCAAACCATTCCAGTACCTCTGCCAAGAAAACCCCAAATGAGGTCATAAAGAGTTGGACTTGACTGAAATAACTGAATAAAGGAATTCTAATAAAGGTGGAGGTGAGAGGAGAGTACATTCAGATAAGGAGATGCTACCCAAGACTGATAACACTTTCCTTCCTTTTTTTTTCAGGTTAAATTGATCCATTTGCTTTTATTTTTCCTTGGAGGTATTAAGCTATGTTCAGATTATTTTTCTGTAAAAGTAGCTGTTTATTTGGAGTGTCTGTGCAGAGCCCAGTCTTTGAAAAAATGATTCCCCAAACACTCTGTGGCATTTTGTGGATAGCTCTTTATTGAACAAAGCATCAGCCACCTCCTTTTACCTTCTTTATTTTCCCTTTTCCTCTCTGCCCACTATGTAGTCAAGAGGTATAGAAGGATTTGATGCTTAATGCCGACTCCGCTTCTCTGGGTGTTGATTATCAGGACCCAAGCTGGGCTAAGACTTGCCTTTCTCTGTCATTAATTGTGTCAAGCCCCAGAATTCTCCAACCAGGGGATCCAGAAGTTTGCAAAGCATGGTGGCATCTCTCCAGGAATATAGAAGCAGCCTGCTCTGTATTGAAATAGTGTATTCTATTTCCAAATAAGGAGTTGCTCTGTACAAACAAACCTCAAAAGGGGTGGGTCCTCTTTGATTCAGGTGAACCCTCCAATGCCACACTAAAAGAGAAAGACTTGGACCACACAGATTGAGTATTTGGTTTGGGTTCAGAATACTCAGTTTTCTTGGAGCAGAGTTTGCTCTCAGATGGACTAACAACTGCAAAGATAATCCTCAGTAACTGCATTAAAAAAAACAACTATGCTTATTTATTCTATTTATAACTTCAAAGACTTGCTTCCATGCAGATAAATTAAGTTTTAAAATACAATAAAAATCCAAAGAAATGTTCACAGTGAGCGAGGTGTGTATACACACACACACACACACACACACACACACACACACACAATTACTGTTGTTATTTTGATGATGATGATAAAGAGACTGTGGCTTGAGCCTGGTATAAAGAAGGGAAAAGAACTTGTAATATAGAGGTTCTTTTCCCTTTTTATGGCATGAACCTCCATTAGATGTTAGGCTCCTTGGGGGCAGGGAACTAGTTTTTGCCTCTTTTATATCCTCATTGCTTAGTACAGTGTCTCACACATAGGTAGACTGACTGACTGATCTTGAGCTATTGTCCACTCATTAAAGAGTGTTTTAAATGAATAGAATAAAACACAAAATTATTTTACAAAGAAAATCAATTTTATCAAAATAATGATACATTGTCTTGATTGTCACCCAAGTTCATGGGTGCCTTGATATCTATCCACAGGACCTTTGGGCATGGCAGGGCAAGGGTTACAACTGATTTTGTATAAGACTCAGTTAAAAGTTTATCTCAAGAACACTTGTTCATGAAAAGAGACCAAATAAATGTGAAGTGAAATGTTTCTCCAGTGATTCCTTCCTTCAGTGACATTAGTAGAATTGCTACATCTGGAGACCAGAACTTTACTGATATCTGTGTAACGGTAATGACATTTAAGAGGTCTGGGGATTAGTTGGATTCAAAGAAATAAATACTGACTAGACTGATGCTGAAGGCAAAACCAGTTTAAGGCATTCAGGGATTAATTGTAAGGTGGTTTGAGGGAAGCTGAGGGTGCCATGTGCATCTATATAGTGCTGAGCTTAGAGTCAAGAAAACTCTTCTTCATGAGTTCAAATCTGGTCTCAGATACTTATTAGCTATGTGACCCTGATCAAGTCATTTAACTCTGGCCCAGTTTCCTCATCTTTAAAATGAGCTGGAGAAGGAAATGGAAAACCACTGAAGTATCTCTGCCAAGAAAACTCCATAACTGAAATAACTGAACAACAACAGTTCAAAGAAAGAAAGAAAAGAGATTACAAAAGGTACCTGTAGATCTAATTTAGAAGACTAAGTTCCTTAGGAGTTTTCTGAAAGAGATTTTAGAAAACATCCAATTCATCTCACTGATTTTACTGATGAAGAAGATCTTGGGTTCTGGAGTCTCTGACAAAAATTTGTGTGCACGACAAAAAACTTTCACCTTCCAGTTTCTCCATTTGTAAAATGAAGATGTTAGACTCTGATTTTTGAGCTTCTTTTCAGTTCTCGAACTATGATACTGGGATCCATGCAGAAGCAAGAGATGAAGTGATTTAGAAATAAAATTTTCAAGTCAGAGGAATTGGATTCAGCTGGGATTCTTTGTCACATGGGTAACCTCTGCTAAATGAATTAGCCTCCCTCAGCATCAGTTTCTTCATTTGTAATATGAGGGGGGCTTGAGCTAGATAGTCTACATGTCCATTCCAGCTTTGGTTGTCTAATTCAATGGCTTAACTCCAAATGGGCCAGGTAGCAAAGAGGAAAGCTTGGGTTGGAACCCTGATTCTCTCTTTCCAACCCTAGCATACTTTTCACCTTACTCTTCTGTCTCAACAACAATGAAACTGTCTTCTCCAGCTTCTCTCCCATCACAGCTGATGGTATTTTGAATTTCAACAGTTTTATTCCTGAGTTGGGTGGGTAATTTTCAAGCAATTTACCAGCTTGCCAACATGCAGGGCATATGTGCTATTCCACTCTTGACCTAAATGCACTTTCCTCAGCTTTGATGCATTGTACTTCCTGCTTCCCTTAAGTAATGCGAACAACACCTGTGTCTCGCTGTTACTTACACATGACAAAGAAAACAGCAACGGTGCTATCCATCAGGGACCACAAAGATATTGGCCTGGAGAGTTCCAAACGGTGGCTGAAATTAATGGAGCTTGGAGTCTGGAGAGGCAATTTGCCACGACTCTTCACTCATTTCACTTTGATTGGCTAAAAGCTGAACAATGTGCCCCAAGCTTCTGCTTCTTGCAAATCAATTTTTCATCTGGCAGGTCTTTCCTGTGTCCAGATCTCAGCAATTTAAGCTTTGCCACAGAGATTTGAGAAGAGAGAGAATTGAGAAAATAAATGGATTCAGAGCTAACTGCTTATCTGGTTTTTCTCCTTCCCCTTTTCTTCTCCTATGGATGAAAAGCACAGCCCACAGTCATCCTGAATTCTAAGTTACTCATCAAAGTTTGGTGGGGTTTGTGAAGGCATTTGGTTGGTAACAGGTGAAAAGAAGTTGAAAAAAAGGATTTTTTGAAGTCTTCAAATTATTTTACAGTAATCCCAGCTATAGGAACAGTGGATTGCTCAAGACAAAACTGTTTCCTTTTTTTGTGTTTCTATCAGTGATTCTGAGCATGGTGCAGGCACTTAATAGATCTGGAAGAGACATCAGAGTATGTAAGCCAATAATCTCATTTTACAAATGAGGAAACTGAGATCCAGACACTTGACCAAGGTCACATTGGGAGTAAGTGGAATTTGAAACATATTCCTAGTGGTTTCAGAGCCAGTATTTTTTCTACTATATCATGATGCTTTTATAGGATTGATGGAAGAAGGGGAAAAAGAGAAAGAGGGAGGGAGAGATGGAAGAAAGGGAGAGGGAAAGAAGGAGACACAATTCTCACTAGGAGATCCCTACACCAATGAAATTACTGATTCCCCCAACCTCTTCCCCCAAATGTCAGCCTATTATCATTATTATTCCTCTCCCCATCTGTTTGCCCTGATTCTCTTAGCACCTCTGTCCAGTGCTGAATATAGAGAACTCCCTCTCATCAAATTGATGGGCCACAAAAGTGTACTGGCCACACTAATAGTACTGAGGCAAATTTTCTGAGCAGATGTTCATTAAATATAATTGCCACTAACAGATGATGTGAACGGTACTCTCCATCTTCTGCAGGAACCAGTGTTAATCAAAGAGCCTGTTTCTGACTTCTCATCTTAATGACTTGCCAGCAGACCAAAATATTGAAGGCATGGGTGATTGGTACTAATCCCATTTTAGGAAAGGAGATAGAAACAGTTGGATGGATTCAAAATGCATTTCGCTTATAGATCCTCTCTGAGATAAAGGAGGGGTCTCACAGCAGAGTTCCTAATGTACCTCTTCAGACTAAATTGTTGCCCAGTCCCTTTGCTCCACTCCTCCATGTACAAACTTGCCTATCCATGCAGTGCCATTATTAGCTTAAGTAAAAGAAGGCTTGGAAAGCAAAGGCTTGTTGCAAGTATCAGCCTTCAAAAACTCCTAGGATTATAACATAGCCAGGGCTAAACATAAGGAGCTAGGTTTAAAGCTCTAGAGAAAGGTTTGGGGTTCTATATTAGGAAAACTGCAGGGAAAGCTTAGGGAAACTCCTTCAAAAGCTTTCACAATTATATTCCCATTGGGATAATTTATGGAAGGTTAGGAATTAGGAGTAGCCTAGTGACTGAGTTGAAACTAGAGTGGGGTGACTGGGGCTCGGTACTGAAATGCTGGATTTAGAGGATGCTGATAGCATTTGCTATGTAGGCTAGGAAAAAAAAAAAAACAACAGAATTTAGCACTTTGTAAGCAAGATCAATTATTTAAATATTGGAAGCTACCAGATAGCAGATGTGCTCTTCCCCCACCTTCCCTGTTTTCTTCCCCTCCCCAATCCACTCAACCTCATTTAAGGATATGCTTCATGATATACCCTAGTTTGTCATAATTGCCCTGGACATAAAAATTTCTAGTTACAACTCTGCCGAGCTGACTTCTCAAAACCCTACAGCTGAGTGCTTAGGATTCTATGAAATACAATCAGACCATTTTAAAAAACACTTTTGGTCTAACTCATTTATTCAATCCTTGCAACTAAAGCTTGCAAATAAAAACTGAAAAATTATCGAATATAGACAGTCTTTCTTCTCCCCTTTCACTCTAGACACATACACACATGCAGACCACTCAGCACCTCTTTACGTAGAAAAGTTGCTGTCCAACATGCAATTTTGTGGTTTAGAGATCATTCCCAAGTACATAAGGAATCCCCTTGAAGTCTTGGGACTCTGATTTTATTCCTCTTCTAGAAATATTTCATATAGGAGGTTAAATTTGACAAGAAAGCAGTTATAATGCATCAAACAGTGATTTATAATTTTGGGGTCAGAATCAAATAGAGGTCACTAAACTCTGTATAAGGTTTTCTAAGTCAATGTGAAGCCCACATATTTATATATTATAGTTTTATTTTGTTCAGTGTTTCCCAATTGCAAGTGAGTCTGGGTTCTGGCTCATTGGAGAGTGTTATAGAATGTTCGATACCTCTGATTTATAAGTAAAAGTCAAATTCCCTTGTAGAGATTTCCCAGAAACTCATTAGCTATTGCCCATATGCTTCATGGGAGACTAACTTCATGCAAACATTAAAAAAAACACAAATTGAGATAATATAATAAAAAAATAAAGCAAAATTCAACAGAACAAGGATAGTGGGATGATGGACAAAAAAGAGAGAACAAACAAGAGTTGGGATGGAAGGTAGAAAACAAGTCAAGATCAAAACCCATGATAAACAGAAGCTCCCTCCTTTCACAGATTCAACATCTTTTTTTTTTAAGTAAATAAGACAGCACTGAGTATATATATATATATATATATATATATATATATATATATATATATATATGTATATATGTATATGTGTACATGTGTATATAATATGTATATATGTAATATGTGTACATATATGTATATACACATATATATGTATATATATATTATATATATAATATATATATATATATATATATATATATATATACATATATATAAACTCTAACTACATCATTCATCTGTTGTAATGTCCAGGCTAGCTTTCAGAGGTCCTCTGGAAGGGCCTTTATTGTCTCCTTCACAGTCTGTGTCTGTCATAGTCTCATCCAGTCTCAGTCTGACCCAGTCTTCTTCAGCAGTCTGCCAGGCTGCCAGTCTGAACCAGTCTCAGTCTGACTTTGTCCCCAGTTCAAATACTCTATTACAATGACAACATTACAGTATAAGGAGTATAAGCCAATCTACAGTGATTATATCATTATATCCAAACTAGATTTATGTGAACTAGAGAACCATCATCTCATCAATTCCACTGAGTTAACACCTTGTTCAAGTACACGTCTCCAGAGTTCTGCCCTCCACAATCTGTAGTCAATTCAGACTAGTTTTAAGAACATTTATTATCTGTTCTATAGTCAGGATTCTGGATTTGGTCTTACATGAAGCCAGAAGTGGTACCCTTAAAATTTTTAGGTGTTGCTGTCATTTTTCAGGGGGACAATGACCATCATAAACAATAAATGAATAAAAACATATCCATCGAATGCTTACTATGTACCAAATACTGTACTAAGTTCTGGAGATATAAATGCAAAATCAAAGGTAGTCTAAAGGAAGAAACAACACATATTAGGGAATAATAGCCAAGAACAATTATTTTGGTTTGGGGAGTAATAAGAAAGGTGAGTGGAGCCATAAGGCAAAAAAGTTGATAATACCTTTTCCAGTCAATCAATCAGTAAGCATTTATTGAGTACCTACTACTATGACAACTACTGGAAAGGAATATAATATAAAACTGATTTAGTCCCTACCCTAAAGGAGCTTTCTAATGGGGGACAATGTTTGTTAGTTCTAGGTGGCCAAAGAGAGGTGCTTTGATCTTGGCAATTGGTTAGAATAGCCTTAAGGTAATTGATTGTCAATCAGTCCCCCAAGCATTTATTAAATATCAACTATTTGCCAGACACTGTGCCAAGCTCTGGAAATACAAAGAATGGCTCTCAAGAAGTTCATAGTCTAATGAAGGAGATGTGTTAACAACTATGTACATTATATATATAGATATAGATATAGATACATATACTTATTCAGAGTTGATAAAAGGTAATCCCAGATGGAAGATTCACCAATGGGAGGTTCAGAAAATAAGATGTGATCTGACTTTTTGAAGGATACAAGGGGGGAAGGTGGGGTGGGACAAGTATGCTAATTATGGAGGACCTCTTCTAGTAGCAATGTCAGTATCAATTACCGTTCCCAGCATAAAAGGTGGAAAGCTGTGGGTTCTGTGTATTAAGCTTTGATGGACAATCCAAAACTTTCCCTTTGTCACTTTTCTCATTGAGTTTTGATAGTGCTCTTGCGCTACAAAATTTTCCAACCTTCAAAATACCTAGGATTGCCAGGGCAACTTATACCCCTTGGTCTCATCTCATTTTGCACAGGGTGAAGCAGTTAATAGACTACCATCACCACCACCGTTCCCTTCAGTGTACTCCCAAGGACCACCGAGTATGTGTCTCTCACTGGGTTGGGAAGTCCCATAGTCAGATTTCACTCTAACAAAGTAGTGCCACCTGCAGACTAAAGCTTTACATCCTCTGCTGTGGTTTCCAAGGCTGGGCAAGTACAGGAGAAGGAGACCTAGCTAGCTACATGTGTAGGGCAGGGAAGGTCCATAGCAACGGGGGCTCTCACTCAGATATTCATGCATGTTCTGGCAGGCTTTGTTTCATCACTTCCGTTGACCTCCTCAGTCGCTTTTCTGCAACTGCTACAAATTGCCAAGTTATTAAAATGTGTGACTAACACCAAGCCTGCTGTGGCTAAACTTAGCATAGGGTCAGGATCAGTATTCAACTCTCTGATACTCATCTACCCCTGCAGGCGGGTCAAGGGAGATGCAGAGGATGTTTCCTGAAAGCAGAATTGGACCCTGGAAGTTTTCGGTGCTCCAGCGTGATAGGGAATCCTGGGGTCCACCAAGAGCAGATACCTTTGCTTTGGGTGCTCTGTAGAGACTAGTCTAAAGGTAGAACAGTGTAGACTGAAGTATGGCTTATTTTTATTCAAGCTGTCACTTCTGTTATCAACCATCACAGATGCATTGTGCAGGGATCTGGAAGTCAGTTTGACCTTTGCTGGACTTACTTTCTCATTTAAAAAGTGAGGAGTGTAAAGAGTTTTACCTGATACAATATCCATCTTTTTGTGCCAGAAAAATGTTTGTGAGAAATCTTTTCTCCAGAAATCAAAGGTTGGATATTCCCAGATGTGCCTAACAAGATATATTTTCTCAAGGTGAAACTCAATTGTCCTAGGTCTTCTTCCCATTTCATACAGCCGGGACCTATTGTCAATTCTGCAGCTTCTCTGTATGAATATATTGGGAATAGATTATATAGTTCTTTACAAAATACCATTTCACAACAAACTTCGTGGAGTAGGTATTGTGAGCCTTACTATGCTTGATTTATAGATGGTCAGAGTTGAGGTGATAGAAATGAGATTTAAGCCTCTATCTTCCAATTCTACTACATTACAGTCTTTTTTTTTTTGTACAGATTAATTAACTACTCTATTCTTAAATTTATTTTCTGTGTGATCTGGGCAAATCAGTTCATCTTAGTTTATTCATGTTAATTCTGATGTCCCTTTCACCTCTAAATATATGCTCCTATGATAGAGGAAGAAATATATTCATTTATATTTTTAAAATTTTAACCTTACATTTAAAATCTAGTCCTTTATTCTAAAATTATTTAATTTAATTTTCTATTCTAACTTCTATAATGATCATTTTTGGATATATTCTCACAGTCACTCCTTTAAGGTGTGGGTTGGACAAAATGGCTTCTGTAGTCCTTTCCAACTCTCATTCTGTGGTTCTATGAAAACATTTAGTCCCTCCCATTTTATCACATTTTTATATTTAAAATTCTGCATTGTTGACCCATAAAAATTCCTTATATAAAAAGACATGAAAGATTTTTTTAAAATAAATTCTAAGTAAAATAGGGAATACACAGACCCTGTGTGTGTCAGAATCTAAACAGTCAGATGCCTTGGTATCAGGAAGGCCTAAATTCCAGTCCTGGACCTGATTCAGACTAGCTAAACTTTAGTGTTCCAGGCAACTCTTAAGACTATAAAGAACTATCCTGCATAGATAGAGGAAGCTGTTGATTCAACTGAGTTAACTCACCAATTATCTACCACATCTTCCAAGCATAACCCAAATCAGATTAAAATATAATTGTGAAATATTTAACAAAATAAATAAAAAATAAAATACAACATTGATAATGTTAATTTGTGGTTTTCTAAACCAGTATGCTACTGTTTATTTGACTTTGATACTTCTGGTATAATAAAATATAAGATAGTAGAACCTGAGTTCAAATTCTCTCTCACACTTACTGGCTGTGTGAATCTGGGCAAGTCACTTAACATCTCAATCTCAATTTCCTCATCTGTTATATTAGGGTTATAACAGAACCTATGTTGCAGGCCTGTTGTAAGAATCAAGTGAGACATCAAGCACTATATAAATGCTTACTATCAAAATGAAACAGGCCCTCCCCTCAAAGAATTTAGATTCTACTGGAGGAAACAATAGAAATATAGATAAGTAAATATGTGCAAATTAAATGCAAAGTCATTTGAGAGAGGACTCAGAGGACTTAAAATTGGAAGAGAAATAAAGAAAAGACTTGGTATAGGAGTTGATACCTGAGAGATCCCCTCACTAAGGAAATCACAGATGTTGAGCTTGAATGAGATGAGGTGAGATCTTTCAAGACAGTTGTGAAAATTGAGTAAAGCTTCATCTACTTCAGTGTTTGAGTAGGCCTGAAGGACTCTGAACATGGAGTCAAGGGCATAATAGCATTCCCCTCTCATAATATCTCCTCCCTATTTCAGCCAAATATGGGCAACTATGTACTTATTGGTCAAGTTCAATTTCATGGGCAGATCTCGCGTTTAGAATGTAAGACTCTCAGCCAATGAGGATGAGGGTCTGTGGTGGGAGGAGGCAATTTGCATTAGGGATTAAAGGTGCTGTCCTGCCCACAAGAAGCACTTCCTCTCTTCCATTGTCTGCTCAAAGGTGGGACGCCCTTCTCGAGAGAATGTACAATAAACTTTGATTTTCTCTAGAGATCTCTCCAGCTTTTTTTATTAAATGGTGACCCCTCACCATTTCCGTACCACACAAGCTCAAAAAACAAATGAACAAAAATATACATTCATCACTACCTTCTTACAATCTTTGGGTTTTGCTCTCAGCATTTTCAGGGTAAAGGCAATATACATGGTCTTCTGAACCTCATTCTGAAAAAAAAAAAAAAAAAAAAAGATTCTCAATGTACCCAAAGGAAGGAAGAAATGAATGTTGGAAGATGACAGATTCATATGTTGTAGTGACAGAAATACTATCTGGGTCACTCTGGGTGATTTCCATTTCTAGCTCCATGCACTAAATGATTTCTTTGCTCCTGTTTTCTAGCTCTTTTCTCCACCAGGCAGTGATGATGCCCGGAGCACTTCTCTCAAAGCTATTTACCACCGAAGTCCATCTTGGCATTTCATTAGGGTGACATCCATCTCAGCCCCATTCTCACTTATCTCAACAATGTTTCTCATCATCGTGCAATATCCTTTTCTACAATGAGAAGCTATTGTTCCCATTTGTTCACTTTCTCCCATTACTGTAAAATTATTTATATTGTAGATTGTCATTGGGCTTCCTGTACATAAATTTTTGCTTTCACTCTGTCTTTAACCCTTTCTGTAAAGAGCCACAAGTGAAGCTGGAACCTAGATGATGCTCATAGCAGGGAAGAGCAATTGGCAAATTCCTTGAAACTCCAGGTAGTTCCTGAAACAGAATAGGATTAGTTACATGTGGCTCAGAATGGTAAGTGGTCATCATTTAATAAAAAAAAAAAAAGCTAGAGTAATCTCTAGGAGCAAAACAAAAGTTTATTATACGTTCCTGCAAGAAGCAGGTGTCTCTCCAGTTGAAAAGAAGAGGCACCTTTTGGGACAGATTTTACAATTTAAATAGTCCCTAAAGCAAATATCTCTCCCACCACTTACCATCATCTTCATTGGCTGAGAGTCTTGCTAAATGCCGGAACTACCCAGGAAATTGAATTTTGGCCAATAAGTACATAGTTGCCCATATTTGATTGAAGTAGGGAGAAAATGATGTCATGGGAGGATCGCAGGAAAGAGACTTAAGTTATGTCCTTGAGTCAATGCTCAAGGACCTTCAGGCCTACTCTAACTCTGAAGTAGATGAAGCCTTACTCAATTTTTGCAACTGTCTTGAAAGCTCTCATTCCATCTCATTCAGTTACCATATGTAATATTACTTGAATTTGAAATCCAGTTTTTTATGATTTTCAAAGAAATTTTAGGTGGCAATGTCTGAACCTGGGATTTTATTTGTGTGGTAAACTTCCTGTGTGGAAATTTCTTCCTCTGAAGCAAATTGGCCATATCTGTAAATATGGAGACATTGATATGTGTCAAAAGCAGGATATGAATACAAGTCTTCCTGATATCAAAACATACTGCCATTGGTACAAATTCTAAGATGTTTGAAATGAAAGCCATTGATAAAATCTGAATGCATTGTCATTTTAAAACTTAGAGTAGAATGATATATTCTTTTATAGCATGTGAGAAGAATGGGTATGAGGAGGGAAGGAGGAGCATGGCTACTTTTTTAAAAGTTGTACAAGGGTCCCTGGCTGTACATGCTATTGTTTGATCATATTGTGTTGTATCTGACTCTTCATGGTGTCATTTGAGGTTTTCTTGTCAAAGATATTGGAGTGATTTGTCATTTCCTTCTCCAGATCATTTTACAGATGAAGAAACTGAGGCAAACAAAATTAAGTCACACAACTACTGAGTGTCTCAGGCTAGATTTGAACTCATAAAGATGTCTTCTTGACTCCATACACTATGGCCCTATCTATCTGCCCCATTCTATTCACCTCCACTCCCCCTCGCCCCCTGCAGTTGTGCAGGTGCCCATGAGTCCTGGATTCCCCTTGTGCTTGTCTTTCATACCTACAACATGTATCACCTTGTAGGTTTAGGACCCAGTTTCCTCCTCTAGAAAACAAGAAGGTTGAACTGAAAGACCTTGAAGGCCCTTTCTAGCCCTAGATTCTGAAGTTCATTGTCAGTGAAATATTTTCACTGTTATTTGCTCTTCACATACAACTAACAAACCCCCTGGGATGGAGGAATTCTCATCTCTAGGAATCAGGTTAATCATATTTTTGTTACCTATTTCATATGATAACGAAACTACAACAGCAGTTAGATGTACTTTATATCTGCTTCAACATCTCAGAGTGTGAGATTCCTGGGGGTGTGTGTTCTCCCACTTCTGATTCTGCTGCTTGAAATATCTCTAGTCCTTGGATTAACTAGCATTTGTAAAGTGCTTTGATGTTTTCAAAGTGCTTTACAAACCCCATCTCTTTTTATCCTCAACCAGAAAGTAGGCAATATTATCCCCATTTTACAAATGAGGATGCTGTAGGTTATTTTAAATGACTTGCCCAGGGTCACATAGCTAGTAAGTATCTCAGGCAACATTTGAGCTCAAGTCTTCCTGACTCCAGAGCTGGTACTGAACCACTGTGACACTTAAATGGTCCACAAGTATTGCTATGACTGAAAATGTCACCAACTTAGTGATAAACTCTGAACTTTGTGGGCAAGGCTGGTCAGAGAATTTAGAGCTGTAAGAGACCTCAGACATGATTTGATCTAGTCCACTCCCTCATTTTACAGTTAAGGATACTGAGATCCCAAGAGGTTGAGTGATTTATTAGAGGTAAGTGAATAGCAGAGGCAGAATCTGAACTCTTCTTCTCTGGCTTCAAATTCAGCACCATTCCTATAGAGGCTGCTCTACCATTTAGGATACCTTGGACAGCGAAAATATAGTCAAGAACAGAACCCACTCAAAACTCTTTTCATATTAATGGGAACTACTGAGACTTTTACTCTGCTGACATAATCTAGGGTCATCTCTAAGCCATGATGAAGCAGCAATAATTTATGATAAATATAATTATATTTTCTATTGCTATAGGTAGCACTCATTAAGAAAAGCTATTTGATCGTAATATCTCTTCTGAACAGAAACAGCACAGTATAATCCACAAAGAACTGGCCTGAGAAACAAGAAGATCAAGGCTCAAGTATCGCCTCTGACATATGTCTCCATGTGAATAACAAGTCATTTTACAAGTCATTTAATCTCTCTGTGTTCTAGGTTTATAGTCTCAAAGATTATAAATTGCCAGAATGGTTTTAGCCAGATTTAACAGAATTTCTTTATCTGGGGAATTCCCTTGATGAAGTGTTCTTAGTCTTTTGTTTTATTACAAGCCATTTTAAAATGCATAAAATATGCGAGGTTACAAAAAGATAATTGCAATTTTTTTTTTGAAATTCTATTGAAAAAGGATTTTGTTGAGATAAGGTAATAAAAATAAAAACTTAGTTAACAAATTTCTAGATCAAGAACCCTTGCCTTATACCAATGAAATAAAAAATTCAGTCCCTATCCCCCTATCAATGAAAGTCAAAGAATTAGAATTTGTTTAGATGAGAAGGCATGTAGCATTTCTAAAGCTAAAAGCACTCTTGGGACAAGCCTGATATGCAAAGCAATGAGATGAATTCTGGCAACTGTCTGGTCACTGAAAAGGGAATGCCCTTGCCATGCTATAAGAAATGTTCTCATGGACTCACTTTTACTTTATATATTATTACTTTTTTTTTTTAAAAAAATAACCAATTGCAATTTTTATGTTCTAAAAACTGATTATTCTTATTATTCTCCAAGCAAACCTTTTTACATCTCAAATATAATCCACATATCAGACAAACCATTATGGCACATTACATAAGAATTGTGCGGCATCACAATGAGCATCTCACTGCCTAGAGTTAGAGGGCTTTTATTACAAGCAGCCTTGCAGAGGAAACAAGAGGAATGCTTTTATGCCTTTCATTTCTTTTTTATCTAGCTAAAAGAGGCTTTCAATGGAAAGTCTTACGGTGAGGAATTTTGAAATTGCTATGTAGGTTAAGTTGTAACTGGGGATAGCCACCACCAAGACAAAAAGAGGTATTTTGTACCTCTAAACATAAGACAGAATGCTAACCTTAAAATAAGCCTGAATGATTCTTTAACTGGTACAGAAGGTGATCTGTCTTCTGGAAAATCATATCCCAAGTCCTTCTCTCTTTTATGTGATAGCTGCTAAATCTGAAATAATGCTGTCTGTGGATCCTCATATTTTAATTATTTCTTTCTGGCTGCTTGTAGTATTTCCTTCTTCATGTGATGAACTGGATTTAGGCTATAATATTCCTGGGAGTTTTCATTTGAGGATTTTTTTCAGAAT
Organism: Sminthopsis crassicaudata; assembly: GCF_048593235.1. Classification (NCBI taxonomy): domain Eukaryota; kingdom Metazoa; phylum Chordata; class Mammalia; order Dasyuromorphia; family Dasyuridae; genus Sminthopsis; species Sminthopsis crassicaudata. Next base: position 37,497,885 of record NC_133621.1, on the reverse strand, counting down.
GTGATTGATAGATTCTTTTAATTTCTACTTTGTCCTCTGGTTCTAAGGTACCTGAGCAGTTCTCCTTCATAATTTGTTGAAATATGATTTCTATGCTCTTTTCTTGATTATGACTTTCACATAGCTCAAAAACACTTAAATTATTTCTCTTGGATTTATTTTCCAGATTAGGTTTTTTTTTTTCCCCTCATAAGATATTTTACATGTTCTGTTTTTTCTTGGTGTCTTGTGAAGTCATTAGCTTCCATTTGACCAATTCTGTTTTTTTAAAGATATGTTTGTATGCTTGTGCCTCTTTTGCAAAGCTATTAAGTCTCTTTTCCTAATTTTATTTCATAGTTCCCATTTCCCCCATTTTACCCTCTACGTCTCTAATTCAATTTTAAAAATTATTTTGCGTTTTTTAATCTCTTTTCAAAAACTCTTTTAGGAATTCTTTTGGGGCTTGTGTCTAATCTGCATGTTTCTTTGAGGCTTTGCTTGTAGGTATTTTCACATCTCTGTCTTATTCCAAATTTGTATCTTCACTTTGTCTATTACTTTCTCCCACAAAAAGATTTCTATATTTAGAGACTCCAGGGTAGGGGGAGGAAATAACCGACCTGAACTCCTGTGTATTATGTCTTTCAGCTGTAATAGCTCTATCTGGAGGCCTGTGGGTTTTTGGTGCATCTAAAGTGTTGTGATTTAGGTAAAGATCTTGTTACTGTTCTGCTGGTCTGTGCTTTGTTCCTCAAGTAGGATCTCTGCTTCCTCACCACAGTGACCATTCCTCTTTGTCCTAGAATCTGTAACTGGATAATGGGTAACAGAACTGCCAAATGGCAACCAATCCTTCACTCAGTGCTAGATCAAGAGTCTCCTGGGATATATTTCTGATCAATCATTCAGTCCTCCTGCACTGACTAAAAGCTAGTGTCACTACAACCACTGCTTTTGTACCACACTGCTGCTGCCTACTATCGCCAGTACTTGGGCCACTTTCTTTGCCATATTCTCCTCAGTTCCAATCCTTCGAGTCCATAGACCTTTCTTTCTGTCTTTTAAGATTCCTTGTCCTCTAAAAATAACTTACTGTGATTTGTTCTTGCCTTTTTCATTCAGAATTTTGTTTGATGTTTTCTATGGTCATTTTGTAGGCATGTACTTAGGGAGGTTAGGAAGTTATGATCTGTCCCTCCATCAACTTGATTCTGTGCCCCCCAATCCCCTAAAAGGTTGTGTCACAAGGAATTTAGCAGATAAGATGCTGTTTGGCTGTGTTCCTAAAGCTAGTCTAGCTCTGGAGGAATCTCATGGATGCAGTTTCAAATTGACCTGTAATATGTCTCACCATAATATGAGGGAGACTAAGTCTCCCTTAGCTTAAGGACTGATGGAAGTTCCATTTCATGAGGTTACAGCTCATCAGGCTCAGTTTGGAACTCTGGTTCCCAAACCCAACCATGATACAAATATCCATGGTGATCCCATGAATAAAAGGGTCAATTGAAATATTCCTTGACTTCCTCTGGGACCCAGTGGATTAGAGATGCAAGCAGGTATTATTTCTCCAGAAACTCTATAAGGAATGGATTCCAACATCCATAGAGTTTAACAAATTGCTAGGGAATCCATGATATAAAAAGATGTAGAACTCCTTAATCAAATAAACTGCTTTAGATTTTATATCAACAGCCTCCTCTTTCCAGAAAGCTCCTCTCTCTCTTTCTTTCTATCTCTCTCCCTTCCTTTCATCTTCCCCTCCTCCCTCTCCCTCTCTCTCCCTTCTCTTTCTCAAAATTATTTTTATTGATGTCTTTGGTTGTTGTCACAGACTTTTTTCCTAATAATCTCCTACCCACTCAAAATTGAATCCTCTCATACCAGAGGAAAATAATAAAGTGAAAAAATAAAGTGAAAATAACAAAGTGATATAAGTGATGGTCTGAAATGTCCAGACCATCTGGTCTGTAGTGCTCCAACTCTTCTATAAGGAGGGAAGTATGTTTCATTATCTATTCTCCAGATCTATTACTTATTTTTAATTTATTCTCCTTCTTGACTTCTTAGTTATATAATCTATAGAGAATTAAATATTTTCTCCCATCCTCATGATACTCTCAAATACCTCCAAAATAGAAACTATACATAAGAGATAAGACAATTTCATCTGTCTGAGCTACCTAGAACCTGAATGAGGTGGCATCTCAATGAACTAACATTGCCTGGCAGATAGTAGTTGCTTAATAAATGCTTACTGGCTGACTAATAGAGAATTTAATTTCTCAAGTGCTTACTCAGTACCCCTTAGTCTTGCAATAGAACTCAATTCTGTCCCCTAGCCCAGTCCTATATTTCTGAAAGCAGAAGCTTGCTCTTCCTAGCATTGTAGCACTCCAACATACCATGCTGCAAGAGTGCCCAGTCAGAGAACTGAGAAACAGAGCGAACTGGGCAGAGAATCAGTTGAGAGGGGAAAAGGGAAGGGCTCCATGGCTCCATGAACCCCAAGGAAGAGAATTGGGCTCCATTTGAGGCGAGTTCTACTTCTCTTCTCCTCAGAAGTCACTTGGGGCAAAAATGAAGCAGCTAAAAAGTGAGTGGGAAAAAACCTGGAATTGTTTTTGAAATTTAGTTTCTCAGGGAGATACATCAAAAAGGAAGGATTCAGTAAGTTTTTAGTAGGAGAACATAAGCCAAAGATCTCAAGAGGAAGAAAACTCAGTTAAAAATATTGAATCTAAGTAGATAAATCAACAGGGAAAATGTCAGTAATAGAAGGGAACATGGCCTCTGTATCATCTCATTGAGTCCAAACATTTCTGAATAAATATCGCTAGACAAAGGAAAATTAATCAACTTCTGATTAGGCAGAGGGCTCTATGGATTCCCACAAAAATATGGAATCAAAGCAAGTTACACCTCAATGATTCAAGAGAGGAATATGAATTGTGAAAACAAAATTTATGGCTTACATAAAAGAAGTAATTGGCAAAACAGGTAAACTTGAATCTATGTGGCAAATCTCACCAGAGAAATAAAAAGCAATATAGCATCAAAGGAAATTATCTCCATACAAGTAAACATATTGATTTCAAAGATAGGATAAACAACTTAAGAATTATTGGTTTCCAGTTCCAATTGTTCAGGAATGAAGAGAATCAGCTACACCTAGAGAGAGAACTATGGGAAATGAGTGTGGACCACAACATAGGATTTCCACTCCTTCTGTTATTTTTTGCTTGCATTTTTGTTTTCCTTCTCAGGTTTATTTTCTTTCTTTTTAGATCTGATTTTTCTTGTGCAACAAGATAACTATATAAATATATATATATATATATATATATATATATATATACATATATTGAATTTAACATATACTTCAACATATTTAACATGTATTGGACTACCTACCAGCTAGGGGAGGGGTGGGGGGAAGGGGGGAAAAGTTGGAACAGATGGTTTTGCAAGGCTCAATGTTGAAAAAATTAACCCATGCGCTCTCTCTCTCTCTCTCTCTCTCTCTCTCTCTCTCTCTCTCTCTCTCTCTCTCTCTCTCTCTCTCTCTCCCCCTCCCTCCCTCCCTCCCTCCCTCCCTCCCTCCCTCCCTCCCTCCCTCTCTCTCTCTCCCTCTCCTCTTTTTTCTCCTGAGGCAATCGGGGTTAAGTGACTTTCCCAGGGTCACACATCTAGAAAGTGTTAAGTGTCTGAGGCCAGATTTGAACTCACGTCCTCCTGACTTCAGGGCTGGTGCTCTATCTATTGCACCACCTAGCTGTCCCAATATTCTTATCTCTTGAATGAGATTGTAATGCATGCACTACCTACCAAGATTTCTGTGAGGAAATTTTTGAATTTTCCTTCCAATCATTGTCTTCATTATGATCATTGTAATTATGCATTTCAGGAGCTGTTCCAGATTGTTCACAGAAATGTTGTTATGACGTTTCCCTCCCTACCCTTATCCCCATTTGGACCCAGCTTCATAAAGGACACTAATCTCTCTCTACAGCTGTATCCACCATAAGGGAAATGTCTGCTCTTGACTTTCATTCAGGCAGAAAAAGCAACATGAAAATCTCACTACTTTCAGGCTTGAGATTGAGAAGACTGAATCCTGGACAAATGCCATGTTCTTTCTGAGGAACTGGGATGCGGAGGTGTTCTAGACTGCAATTGCTTCCCATTGAGGCTCCTAAAGCATTTTGAAGTAATAGTTTCACTTGTACTTTCTTTCTCCATTTACCTTTCTTTCATCTCCCTTTTCCTTGTTCTCTTTAGCAGCATGATGAAGTTAGGAATCACGTTAAAGTAAATCACCAAAATAGTTAATAACTGTTGAACTGAATTAAATCAGGGTAGGGCTAAAACACACACACACACACACACACACACACACACACACACACACACACACATATATATATATATATATATATATATATTTCTTACCATTTGTGTTCTGTACTTTCTAAAACTAGACTATCAACCATTTCCTAAAATCAATGGCTCTATGCAACCAACTCTGGATTCTCCAACAGCTTGCCATTGAGTTCATAGATTACCCAATACCTTTGCTCCCTCTTGTCCTCCTTCTCTGGCTTGTGATTTATTTTTACTTTCAAATCACAGAAGCACAAATGATCAGAGTTGAAAAGGGCCTCTGGGGTCATTTGGTCCAATCCATGATCAAGCAGAATCCCTCCCTATACCATCAAATATTCACCAGTCTCTGCCTGAAGATCCCCAGTAATGTAAGATATAAATAAATATAGTTTCTATGTTGAATTTCCATTGTCTAGTTAAGCTTGTCCCACAGTCCCCCAATTTCATGCAAAACTGAGCATTGGCTATGTTTATTAATTATTTTCCAAAAATGATTTTTTTCTTGATTTATCTCCTCTGTTAAATTTTTAACTTTGCCTCTTCCCAATTAGCCTGAATAGCTATTAATTCTCATTTCCCACTACCCCTAACAAATGCTCTCTTTTCTCCCAGAATCCAATGAATATTCAAGGTCATCTTGGTCCTAGCCAAAGCCTATCCTTCTCCAAAGCCTAGCTCAAATCCACCTCTCACATGAAGTCTTCCTTGATTTCTCCAACCCACCTGATTATTCCCTTAGGTACTTAAGTCTTTTCTCAACCATATACTGTCTTATATGGCTCACTCATGGCTTTGTGACTTACCTCTACAATTAGGTTGCAAACTTCTTTAAAAGCAATTACTATTTAAAATTTTTTTGATATCCAATGTTTTGTTGCTTCAGGTTTCATTCATATTGTGGATATTCAATAAGTACTTATTGATTAATTGAAAGGTGAAACTTTTCTAATAAATATTTTATTCTACAGGGACCATACCCCTGGTAGAGAGAGGTATTAAAGCCCATATACTAAAATTATGAAGCAAATAGAAATTAAACTCAGAATACCCATGACAGGGGCTCTTCACTTAGGATCCTGGAACTTTTTTCTTGCTCTAATATTTTGATAATGGTATTTCAAAATATTTTTTCCTTGGTAATCATATGCATTTAAAGAAATTCCTCTGAAAAGGGATCCATGGGCTTCAGCAGATTGCCAAAAGTGACCATGATACACACACGAGTTAAAAACCGCTGCCCTACAGATGCTCTATAGGACACCAGGCAGTCCCTTCTACTCCCATGTTAAAATCACAAGCCAATCAACCCCTAGGAGAAGTATAAAATTTATACTTAGGTCGGTGTGTGAAATATTACCTCATCTTCCCTTTCTGTAACATTCAGTATCCTTTTGCCTTCCCAAGACCCCAGGTAAGCATCTTAGTGCTGTCAACTGTCGAATCCTAACCAAGGAAGACAAGCCTGGGTGAGATGTGATAGTGGCTAGTATGGGGGGTTCTGGGTCTTTAAGTCTTTCCCTATCCTTTCCCTCAAAACAGAACATTCTGTCCTGTGTTTTCTATTTCTTCAGGACCTTGCTAATCTGTGATCAGATAATTAAAAGCAAGGTGTTAATGGTTCATGTTGAGCTTGCCCAGGGATATTTATTTTTTAAAAAGGAACTTTGGCCTAGACCCAAATTCCAATGAATAGCTCTGAAGCACAGAAGCAGATTGCTGGAAGAAATCTTTTTTGGCAGAAAGAACTCCTGGTCATGCGTGCCAGCAAGGCATAACAAGTAACTGGTGTGGTCTAGTGGAAAAGTCACTGAATTAATATCAAAAGAGCTGTGTGTCAAGTCCAAGAGCCATGTGATCCTGATTTCCTGTGCTATAAAACTGAACCAGCTGATCTTCAAGATGCTTCCATGTTTTCTGATTATGGGCTTGTCTAGAATTCTAGCCTACTACATCTATCCAAAAGACCAGCTCTTGAGATCAAGATATGAAATCCCTTTCTGTGACGAAGTTACAATTCTTCCATGTTACAAATATCAAAAAAAATAAAATAGCAAAGGTTTTAAAGTCAGAGGACCAGGTTCAAATCCTGTGTCTAACACTTGCTACCTGTATGACTTTGGGCAATGCTATAAGTCAACTCTAAGAATATAAATTAAAGAGTAAATACTGATCTGTGCTGGTAGAGGAATTTCCTTTCTGGCAGTTCCCTATGAGAAAGAAATCACTTATTCAGTCAGTCAATAGTTAATAAGCATTTTCTTATTATATGCCAGGCATTATGCTAAGCTGGCAAATAAAGTGAATCCCCAAATAAAGTCCTTTTTAAAAATATGTTAGCATAGAACTAGTCTTCAGAAATTTCCTTTGAAATGAAAGAAGTTCCTAGTGTACCAATACTATCACTTGACATGCTAGGTAAACATGATCCAAGCTACAAACAAAATAATCCCAAACTCTGTAGCAGCATATTAAAAAAAAGCACGTTTAGGTCATCTGTTATGATGAATTTCAAGACATTTATATCTTCCAAGCCCAGTATTGGATTAGAGAGCAGAAGGGAAAATGAGTTTTAGGTTTTCTTAAATCAAAGCTTTAAAAAGAAATCATAAAATGACACATTAATAAGATTCACCAACTTTGGGATAAAATAACATCTGAGCCCAGCTGCCAGCCAACTGGTTGGCAGCCCTCTTCTTGCTCATTTTCTGGGACTGGCTGTTGACATCCTTCAAGAAGTTACTGTTCTCTGTGGTTTGTCACACCAAACTAGGACCAGGCTGGCTGAAACATGGCTCAGAGTAGTTGTAGCCAATTACTAATAAATGGGACTCAATCAGAAGCGCGGCGTTCTCCTTTGTGGTGAGTGCAGGGGTGCTAGCTCCTCTCTTCTCCCTCATTTGAACCTACATCACTCTAACTCTTAGAATACTCCTATCTGTCAAACCACAACATTAGACAGATCCTTTTTTCCTTCTTTCTAACTCTTTCACCTCCTCTCATTCTCTTTCTCTTCTTCCTTCTTCATTTTTCTCTTTTCTATCCTGTCTCCTGCTTAATTCCTTCATCTTTCCATATATTATTTCTCTCTGAATGCTTCTATTGGCTCACAGACATTGTCTCTTCCTTCATTAGCTTGGGAAAAAGGAAGAAATAGCAAAAACTGATATCTTTTTTCCTCAGATTACGAGATGGAGGCACAGAAGTTTCAGGGACCACGCCTGCAGATCATACAATGGCATTAACAAAAACTAAACCCAAGTTCCTAATTCTTTCCTAGTCTAGTATGGTGTCTGAAAGGAAAAAATGTATCAGAACAGTTTTGTAAACTTTAAAACACTATATAAATGAAAAGAACATTGATGCTGATTGTGATTTGTCTAGATCCTGGGAATGGAATCTATGAAAATAAGGATGTCCAGGGACACCTACCCTGATCTAGGATCTGCCTTTACTTAAAAAACAAACAAACAAACAAAAAGGTCCTGCTATCTAATATTGTGATGTGACAAAGTATGGAACTAAGTGTCAGGATGGCATAATTCAAATCTCATCTCTGACACTGAGAGTGTAATTGTGGTTGTTAAGATTCTGAGTCTCAGTTTTCACATCCCTAAAATGGAGAATAATGCTTTTAAATGTAGCACCCTTCCTCAGATAGTTGCATGCAAGATTGTATAGGTAAAGGTACTATGTAAGGCACTTAGAAATACTATTATTGTTGATAGGAGCAATAAATAATAATTATTATTAAATATTAGTGATAACAATAACATAAGAGACGCTGATGTTTATTCTAAATTAAGAACAAGGGAAGTACAAATCAGGCATTGCCTGCTGGGAGGACTGTCAAACCTTGAATACAAAGAAATCTCATAACCATCTCGCAGGAGCACCTATAAATTTTGAAGCTGTAAAAATCTTAATTTGAATGAATAAAATCTACCTTGTCATGCTTGCATGCTTCCTGCCCCCTGGACAGTCTGGTGGTGTTCAGGCTTTAATAAGAGCAGACTTTAAGACCAAAGGGCTAATCGGATACATTAAATGAGTGGAATTACAAAGAATTTGAGAAATGAAGGGTTTGCTCAGGATGAGGGAGACACTGAGGAAAAGGCTAGTCTGTTTCACCATGATAACATCCCCAGATCTCTCTTAGGGAACTAAATAATAGCCTGGGATCTGTTGTCCAAGGGAAACTGTCCAAGCTGATTCATGCAAATAACTATCTCCAAGACCTCACTAAGTAGCTCTTGGCTTGGCATAGTGAATGCCAAGCACCCAGGTGCCCATCTAAAAAGGCAACACTTAATAATAGTGAGTAGTTAGCTGCCTACTGGAGCTATTTCTCCATAGTCCCAGGGAAAGAAATCCCAACTTCCAAATATCTCTTCTTCAAATCTTCCCTGAGACAGGATGCCGGTATTGCAGTTAGGTAAAGGGCCACTCAGTGGCACAGCACCAGGTCTGGAGTCAGACACTTCCTCGCAGTGTGATCCTGCCCAAGTCACTTAACCCTGTTTGTCTCAGTTTTTTCATCTGGAAAATGAGCTGGAGAAGGACAAAGTACTCCAGTATCTCTGCCAAGAAAACCTCTAATGGGATCAAAAAGAAACGGGAGCAGAGGGACAGAATGGTGAACAAATATTTTGCTTATAATAGAGAAAATAATGTGGTACAATGGGGAAACCATGATGGGAGGATTGGAGGCAAAAGAATGGAGTTCTATTGGGTGACTCCTCCAGGTACTCTGACTTGATTTCTTCTGCTGTTGGTTGAGGTTACTTCTTCTGAGGGTCCTTCCTGTCTCTGATTGTATCTGATCCTAATTTCCTATCAGGTTTAGAGATTCTAAAGAATACATGCCCTTCTTTACCCATATTTGAATTGTAATAAAGGGGCAAGACTTTTACAGCTGAAAAGCTGAGATTCTCTTAGTTGCCTTGGTAATGTTGGGGGAAAAACATGGCATGTTGAGTAGGTAAAGATTATAGGATCATGGATGTCTTGGAGCTAGATGGAGCTGGAAGGCCATTGAGTCTGATCCCTTAATTTACAAATGAAGGAACTGAGGCTGGAGATATTAAGTGTCTTTCCTAGTCTCCAGCCTCAGTGTGTGTGTGTGTGTGTGTGTGTGTGTGTGTGTGTGTGTGTGTGTGTGTGTGTAATATGTATGTGTGTATCAGATTTGAACTCAGGAAAATGAGTCTTCCTGACTTTATGCATGGCACTCTGTCCACTGTGCCACCTAGCTGCTTCAGATATAAGTAGGTAGGGTAATCAAATTTAGAAGGGGTCCTAACATTTACTGTCTTTCAGTTTAGCACTTTGATAGCAAGAATAAGTAGCTAAAAATAGGAAGCTGACAAATAGATGCTTCTTTCCCAGCCCCTTTTTGTGTTCTAGGGTCTCAGCCCACAGTGGTTCCCCACACTGACCTTCCCTCTCCACCCAATCCTGACCATCTTTATCATAAAAAGACTTATAGGGATTTTTTTTATCTTTCTCACTCTATCCCATTTTATAAAACTTCCTCAGATTCAAAAGATGCTGCTTATAGTTCTGTGGACAGATAACTTGTGTTCTTACCCTGACTTTGCCACTGGGTTGTTGTGAAATGGAAAAACCATTTCACTTGTCAGTGCCTGTTTTCTGAGGGGATGGAACCAGACTAAATTAAAAAAAAACCTTTAAGTACTTACTGTATTCCAAGTATTGTGCTAAGCTCTGGGAAGATTAATAGAAATAAAAGCAACGATAGTCCTAATAAGAGATTAAATTCTAATGGGAAAAGAAAAAAACCTAAAAGGAAGTTGAAAAGGGGAAGGAGACAGGCAGATGGCAGTTGGGGGAGAGAAAAGGATAAGGTAGAAAGATAATCTTGGGAGTCAGGAGCTGAGCCAGGTTAGGAGTGAGCATAGTTGACTTGAGTTCTTTCTCAAGTGAAGGTTCCAAGAAGGGACTCACCAATCAGAGGAGGAGCCTGTAGGATAGGATAGGAGGGCATCTCCAAGGTGGGAAGGCTGAGGAGAGGGTGGAAAAGAAAGCCAAGAGTCAGCTTAGGTTGGGTTCTCCCACTCCTATCGATGACTTTTAAGGTCCGATTCTATGACCCTGTGACTAGGGATCGCTGTAGTATCTTTCTTGCTCTGTGATTCTGTATCCATTGATCTGTAACTAGAGATTCAGTGATAAATCTAGAAAAGGGGGTTTGGGATTCTATCTCCTGCTTTCAGTTTTTACAATAGAGCTTTCTCACTGGGGAGAAAGATCCTTATTGCCCGACTTTGGATTAGATAAACAGAATCAAATCTTCTTCTTTCATTTCCCTTAGACTCTAAACATATATGGAAATTCAATGAGCCAATTTCTCCCTAAATGCCAATTAGATACCTTTAAAGGCTACATTAACTCCTCCTGGTCAAGGGAGTGCTGCTGTTGAGGGAATAAAAATGGCATTAATGTTCTACACTCTTTTAGCTCATAATTTAATCATAACTAACCTGAACCTTTCAGTAAGTTACCTTTTTAATTTTAATTCTACTTGTAGAAAACAGTGCAAAACAGCAAGTAAGCCATTTATTCTGGTCTTTAAAATCTTCCAGGGCTTGTTCTGAGGTCAGTGGGCCACAGTGGATAGATAGAATGGACCTGGGAGTAAAGAATGCAAGCTCACTCGCTGACTTCAGGTAGATTGGTTTGGCCAGTTCCCCATAGGTAGTTCAGTGGTAGAATTTAAACCCAAGATCTATTATTTCCAAATCAATTTCTCTTTCCACTCTATCAGGAGTCAGTAAGCTATGGCCTGGAGAGTCAAATCCTAGGGACAGCCTAGGATTGCTGTATACCCTAGGAGTTAAAAATAGTTTCTATAGGTTTATGGTTTTTCTTTTAAATTTATTTTATTAATAATTTAAGAAATAAAACAAGCTTTCCCACAATAGTATTATCATAATTAAAAAAAAAAAACTAAAGATGATTGTACCTGAAATTGCAAATCTATTTTACCAACTTAAGTTTTGGGGATAAGAACTCATCATTTGGTAAAAATTGTGGAAAGCAGTCTGGCAGAAATTGGGGCTGGACCAATATCTTACACCATTTGCCAAGATAAGGTCAAAATGGATACACATATCAAAAACTCCATTTGGGGCTCAGCCCAAGTTTGCCTACCACTACATTTTACTGTGCCTTATGACTTAGCTCTGTGAGATTCTGGCAGGCTACTTAACATCCTTGAGTCTCGTTTTCCTTCTCAATAGCATCCTCCTATATAAAATGAGTTGATTAAACAATCCTTAAGGTCCCTTCAAGCCTGGGATTCTGTGATCCATCTCTTATGCTAACAATGCCCATCTTCTTTGAGAGGGAGAAAAGCCTTCATTCCCCTTGAGAACACAGGCATGGGATAAACATTGACCCCCATTAACAGCTGTGTTCCCACCTACCTATGTCTATCTTTGCTCCTGAAAACGAAGAATAGAGAGAAGGAAACATAGCAATGGCCACTGGCTTAAAAGCTTAAAAATTTGTGCTTGGAGAGCTCTGACTCTGGGATGTGTGTTCAAATTCCATCTCATACTACCTGTAACACTTTGGGTAAATCACTAGAATTAAGAGAAATTACAATATTACAACATTAATGAAGAGATCATTAAAAAGAAGTCAAATTATAAGCAGCTGAAAAACCAGTGATGGTCCTGGAGCACAGGAAATAAAATGTACCTGCCTCATGGCTATATTCATTGTTTTTTGCTTCATTTTCTATTTTCTTTGTTTCAAAAATTTAATGTAGAAATTTTAATACAGAAAATATAGAAATGATATAGAAAAGATGTATATGAAAGTTTTTTTTCAGAAATTATTTTGATGTAAAAACAAAAGACAGTTAATGCAAAGTCCAAACAGATCATTTAAAACTAGGGCAGGGCAGGAATGTAACATAGATACCTGGAGAATCTATTCCATTTGATGAGGACACTTTAATTCCAACAATTCAAACTCTCCAGTTTGACGACATCTTGACCAATCACAAATTAACAGAATGAAATCTATGTATTATTAGATTTCCTGCTACAACCAATGAGAGTTAGAGTATTAATCCTGTTTATTTCTAAGGGCTGTTTTCTGACAGTCAATATTTGTATTCTCTGGAAAGAAGAATTCTGTTTTTCATTCACTGTACTGACTCTTACCTGCCTTCACAAAACTCTTGCTATGGACCAAAGACTGTCCATAGGATTTTCTTGACAAAGATACTGGAGGAGTTTGCCAGTTCCTTCTCCACCTCATGTTACAGATGAAGAAACTGAGACAGAGAAGGGAATTGACTTGTCCAGAATCACACAGCTGGTAAGTGTCTGAAGCTGTATTTGAACTCAGATCTTCTGGACCCCAGACTCAGTACTCTTCATGGAGCCAGATGCAATGTACATCCTTTGTAGTTTTGCTCCTTAAAGCAAAGTTTTTAGCAGCAATTCATGGCAGTTCAAAATGTTTCCAAAGTTCTAAGTCAGACATGTGAGACCAGGTGTCCCTCAATCAGTCAACCAATAATAAGCACCTACTATGTGCCAGAAACTATGCTAGACTGCAGGGATACAAAGACAAAACATGAAACAAAACCTACTTTCAAAAAGTAATGAGGGAGAAAATGTACTTATTTGAGTTAATTAATGCAAATATATGCAAAATAATTAACTATCAAGCAGTTTGGGAGGGTGGGCTCCAGAAGTTGCTTCCTAATTATTACACTTTCTTTAGGGTATTTCAATGAGATTTTAGACACTCCCCCCAGAGTCCCTCACCCCTACTATTTATTGATGACTTCATTGTCCATATGGTCATGAATAACAATACAGCATATATAGGATTAGCTCATTTCATTGCTCTTAATAAAGTAAATGACTCATAATGGAGAAGGGAGGCCCATGTTCATCAATACCAATGCCCCTGTGTCATCCATTTACTAGCTGAATATTAAGGCCCATTAGAGTTCTGTTTGCCATATCATCATTTATAATGGTGCCCAAGAGCAGCATGTAATTAACTCCGTGACTGATTGACAAACTAAATTACAGAGTAATCAATCATATTGTATAAACACGGATGCAGAGGTTGACTCAAAATACTTAAATGCCCCTGTCACTGTTTTCCCATTCTCTGCTCTGTTGGGAACAGAGGATGGAAGTTATAAGAAGAGGGGAGATGGCTGGATCCAGCCATCTGCTGGATGCTCGCAATCCCCCAGGTTCATCACCTCTACTTGCCAGTGTGTGAGGGCAAAACCATGGAGAGACCAGGATCTTATAATTGTTGGGATTCCTGAAGTTAGTCCCAGAGAGAGAAGGCTCCCATTTTGTATCTCTTGCCCTGCATGATTGTGATTCCAACAGAGCAACATGTTCCTCTCAGGATAAACTCATCCCTTTCATCTAACCACTTTGCTGCTAACTCCAACCTCACTCACTCTCCTTTCTGATTGGGATGGAAAGCAGAGGACCAAACTCCTCCCGATACCTTTCTTTATAGAAAGCAGGATCTGGACCATTCCACCTTGCATCTAATTTCTATCCCATTTCACCTCTAGGTAACCAGATTCTCACTCTCCCCCCAGCCCTCATTCTAAGAACACAATGCTATACCATCCCCTCTTCCCCTGCTCTTCTGCTTCCTTTTTGGTGTTGTCTTCCCTTTAGATTGTAATCTCCTTGAGGGCAGGGACTATTATTTACATTCCAGTACTTAATATAATGCCTCACCCACAGTAGGTGCTTAATGATTGTTAGGAAAGTCCTTTTATATTTGACATCACTGTCAGTCTTTGTTCACATACTTCTGTTAGAGGCTGGACAAGAATTTAGCAGACAGAAGAGGGTTAGAACTAGGAGAAAGCATGAGCAGAGACATGGGTGAAAGAGAACAATCCAAGTTTGGGAATCTTGGAGTTGTCTAGTTTTTAATGGAATAAAAAAATATCAGACAAATCAGGGGAAAATAGTGGAATGGTGTCAGACTGGAGAAGGCCTTGTATGCTGGGCAGAATGTTCACTGGGTGGGCAAAAAAAAAAAAAAAGACTACTAAAGACTCTTACATTTTATAATTAGCCCAACTCCTTCTCTGACCATATACATACTTCCTATTTTTCGTGGCTCTACCTCCACTTGAGGCTGGGTTGAGGCGAAAGAAGGATTTGTCTGGCAGAAGCACAAAAGCTGGATTGGAAGGTGGAGGGCAAATCAAAGAACCTTGCCCTCAATCATTTACCTGGTGTACTTTGACGGTAAATGGAAGACTGATAGATGTGTTGTATCATTATGGGAGTCGGGAAACTTTTTCCTTCTTGTTTTCCCCATGGGAAAGGGAGTGTTAGCTCTGAATGAAAACCAGTTTGCTTTTCAACAGCGTCCATTAAGAGCTCCAGTTATTAAAGTCACTGGAACAAATTTCTCATTCATCCTCAGCAGTTTTATTGGCCTCTGAAGTTATTGACAAGACTGACCATGGAGAGGATGGTTTCCCAGCAGTAGATGGATAGATTTGAATATCAGACAACAGCTGAAGGAGGAGGCAAAAAGTTGGGGTCTTTGCTTCATCTGTTTGAAGATAAACAAAGCCATTGATCCTTCTTACCAGGGTTGGGACACAGAATGAGAAGCTCAGCTAATAAATCTATGGGACCAGCTGGAAGTCCTGTTTAAAACTGTTGAAACCCTAGCTCAATGTTGCCCTCATTTTGCAAATAAATGTATGTGTCTGTTTTCCTCCAGATGGGAGAAATTTGAGATTCACCTAGGAATAAGGGAAACTGGCAAATTAATCGATAGTCTTGCTTCTCCATTCCTTCTAGCATTCTTCATCTTTCAGGCGATCTCTCTTACTTATTTTTATTTGGAAAAGAGCTGATTTCATTCAACTTGTGCGTTTCATTGTTAGAATCCCAGAGTTCTTTAATAATCTAACAAGACTTTTTTCTAAAAACATTCAAATACCTATTTCCACCACCATCCTACCAATTATGGGAGACTGAATAGGGAGTAGAAAGGTTAAGGTAGGTTAAGCAACTTCTAATCACCTAAAAATAAATTACAAAATTAAGGAGAGACCCAACCCCAGAGAACTGAATGTGGTTTCAAAAAGTAGAGCCAATTATGGATCATCTGAAGCACAGAACTCATTGTATCTGGCTGGTCTTACAAAGCATCTGTTTCTCATGGCTCATCTCATATGGTTTGGGGAGAATGTCTGATGGGTCCTTGCCCATGATGTGGTTTGTTTCCCAATTGTTTTAAAACTTCCAAGTCCTAGACACCTGTGATTGTTGCTACAGAAAGTAATTAACTAGGAAAAGCATTCAAGCAAATCTGTAGCCAAACTAGACTTCATTTAAGGTGCCAAACTGTACTCTTGTCTTGAATGACAAGGGTTCCAGCTGAGAAGTCTTCTGTCAGGAGAGTCCTCAATGTGTCCAACCCATGGTTTGGAAAATAGATTCTGTTCTTAAAGGTATCTAGAGTTCTTTTGCTTCCATTCTTCCTTTTCTTTACTTTGTATTTCCAGAGATATAGCCAAGAGTGGTTGTTTCTAATTGTCAGATGTCAATGTGCTGCCATTTTTTTCTTTTGCCTATCTTCCATCTCAGTTACGAAAAGCTAAGCAAGCCTTTTCTTACATTCACTTCAAACACAGATACATGTATTTCAATGCATTCACCACTTTTCCTGGCAAGCAGCTTGCCTTACTTCAAGGGATGTGTGAAGAATTCTAATGCTTCTTGCACTGGAATAGTTCCTAACCTCTCTCCTCATTCTATATTTCTTATATTTTTATAAATCAGCCAAAGTCTTCCCAATGTTCTACCAACCTTCCTTTAAAAAAATAGCAAACTCACCCCCAAGTTGTCACTTGACACTTGACAGTAGACTACATCTGTTGTCTTTTTGCCTATATGATTATATATATATATATATATATATATATATATATACATATATATATATATATATATATATATATATATATATATATATATATATATATATATATATATATATATATATATATATATATATATATATATATATATATATATATATATAGTGGATAGAGTACCAAGTCTGGAATCAAGAAGACTCATTTTCCTGAGTTCAAATTTAGCCTCAGATGCTTACTTGCTCCTCATCTGTATTTTGTTCCTCATCTGTAAAATGAACTGGAGAAGGAAATGGCAAAACACTCTCATCTTTGCCAAGAAAAATCCAAATGGGGTCATGAATTTAAAAAATGAGTAAACAACATAATATGAGAGGAGAGGGAAGGAAGGCAGTCTAGAGCTAAACAAGAACCCTTAGATATCATCTAATTCAACCTCTCATTTTCTAGATAAGGAGACTGAGGTATATAGGGTTGAAATAACTTATCTGAAGTCACACAATAAATTACAGAGCCAAGATTTGCACCTAAATCTTTTCTCCCACTTTTTTCCCCATACCTTCTGCCCAGTGAGTTACTTAATACCTAATTTCCTTATTTTCCTTAGTCATGAAATGAAGTAATTGGACCAGTAAGAACAGAAATACAAAACCTCCTTCTACCCAAGGATCCCTCCCTTGTCTCCTTCCCTCACCCTTTGCTTCCCCATCTGCCCATTCTTTACAGATTTTAGAGGATGCTATATCCTTCATGGTATATATGTAGTGTTTTTTATGGAATCCATTCCCAATGTGATAAAGTTTTCCCAAGTATAATCCCTTCTCCCCCCCATGCCTCTGTATCTATTCTTCCTCTGCACTTCATTTGTATAACATGATTGCTTTTTTTTTTTAATCTTAACTCTGCCAATCTTTCTTTTGATCTACCCTATTGTTAATGTGAATCTTATATACATAGATGTGTGTATATATTCATATATTAAAAACCACAAATTTTTGTCCATGTTTAAACAGTTTGATCATGTTAAGTTTCTTAAAATTCATCTTTCATATTGATTCTTATGTGTTAAATTTTCTGTGAAGTTTAGGTTTGGTTAATAGAAAGTCCTGAAAATCTGTAAGTTCAGTGAATGTCCTTTTTTTCTTATTCAGTATTATAGATAATTTTGCTGGATATGATATTTTTAGTCTTAGGACTTGTTTTTTTTGGTTGGCAATAGATATGATTCCAGGAACTTCAGTTTTTTATTTGAGTTGCTGAAAAGTCTTATAGAATTCTAATTGAAGCTCCAGTGTATTTGAATTGGTTATTTTTCTTATTTCTTGAGACTTTTTTCTTTAATCTAGGGGTTTTTAAATTTAGCAATAATATTCCTGTGTGTTTTCCATTCATGATCTCTTTGAGGTGGTGAGTGGTGGATTTATTTTTTCTCTTGTGTTCTATCACTCCAGGACAATTTTCTTGGCTTATTTCCTGCAATATTGTGTCAAGATTCTCTTTTTGATCAGAACTTTGCTGGAATCCAGTTATTCTTATCTTTTCTATTCTTGATCTGTTCTCCAGATCTGTAATTTTTCTTATAAGATGTTTCCCATTCTGTTGTTCTATTTTCTCATTCTTTATAATCTGTTTTGTTATTTCTTGGTCTCTCATAGCTTCACTGACTTCCCAATTCTAATTTTCAAAACTTTTTTTCACCTTTGAGACTCTGTACCTCTTTTTCTAGCTGGTTAACTTTTTTTCCCATAAGCTTCTTATTTTTCTTGGATGGTTGTAATTTTTTTCTTTAGTTTATCATCAATGTCTTTCATTTGATTTTTGAATTCTTTTTTGAGTTCTTCTATAAATTTTCTCTGAGCAGGGAATTATTTCATATTACTCTTTGGGGCAGAAGCTTTTGTGTGTGTCTTTTGGTTTTGTTTTGTTTTTTGTTTTTTTTTGTTTGTTTGTTTTGTTTTGTTTTGTTTTACTAAATTGTCTTCCTCAGAAGGTGAATCCCATCCTTCTCTGTTCTCATAATATGTTTCAGTGGTTCTTTCTTCTTTACTGATTCACTTTTTTTTTTTCAAATGAGAGGTATTAGTGAAGGACCTCTAATAGTGGAGTGGGGTAGTGCCTCAAGCTTCCCTTCCGCTCTCCACTCTGACCAGGAATCCGAAACCAAGAGCTCCACCCTCCTGCAAGTGCCCGCAGCCAGCAGCATCCCTGCCCCACTGTCTCTGCACTCCCACTGTGCTGGTTTCTTCTCATCCAGGTCTGTGTTTAAGCAACACAGCTAGGCCTGGCATTCCCAATCAGTGAAGCTTTGCTCAATCCTCCTGGACTTTCACCCGACTCCACAAACAGTCCAGAAGGTGAAAGTCTCTGTGGTTCCCTCTGAGGCTCCAGCCACAATGAACCCCAGGGTTCCCCTTGGTGTTTCTGTGGAGCCAGCCCAGAGGTGTTTGTACTTCAATTAGGTTAATTCCCAGCCTAGGGCCTTTCTTCAGATCTTCTCTGATTGTATCTAGAGAACCCCAGTTCTACCCCAAATCTTGATTTTTTTCATGAGTCTATGTTTGCCCTGAGGTAAAAATTTGTTCTATTTGTGGGGGAAATTGGGAGAGCTTGAAATTTACCAATCCACTCCACCATCTTCCCAGAATTCTTCTCCAGCAATATCTTTTAAATGAATGAATTAATGCTCTCTAAAATCCTTTTTAATTTCTACAACTCCATGATTTTGTAACAACCTGGGATTATGGGCCAAGATAATATAAACTGTGTTAGAATCAGGAATGTAGCATCCTAGATTTTAAACTAAAAAACACTTTGGAGACTAATTCCCCCATTTTACAGTTTAGGCATTTGAGGCATAGAGAGGTTAAGTGATTTACATAGTTACATAACTAGGAGGTTTCTAAGAAAGGATTAAAACTCAAAGTCAGCATTCTATTTACTGCTGCACAAAGCTGATGTAGTATTTAAATATAAGCTCAAAACAAGAGTCTTTTTTATCATTTTATTAAGACATAAATGATTTTATTTTTATTGAATTGGGGATGCAAATGCTAGTTTATTCTATTTAGAATTATCCCATAAATTACTTTATTTCACTTGCTTTGTTTTTTTTTTAGTTAATTAAGCATCTGCCTGAGCAGGATAACTTATTGGGCAAACTGGACAGATATGATCCATATACTTGAAGAACTTACAATCAGACCTGAAGTACCTAACACCACCATCTGTGCCAGATAGAGAGGGCAAGTTCCCCAAAAGTTATTATTCTGGTTCACTGAATTTCATGCACCTTTCTTTAACGAGAAGTGGAAGGGGGCAGAAAGCCATTAAAGGACTGCATATTTTTAAAAGAAGCATTTGTCTTGATGTCGATGTTTTTAGGACCAAATTAATGCCTGTTGGAATTAGATTTTGGTTGAGTGGAATTGAAATTGAAAGGCTTTTTGAGATATATTATCTAATCATGGATTGGGTTTGGTAGCCTACAGGGAATGGAATAAATCAATAGCTTGACCAGGGTGCAAATAATTGGAGAGAAATGCAGTCCAGTTAGTAAAATTCTAGCCTACAGTTGGATGAGAAGGTTCATCCTGAAAGAAGAATCTTGGAATTCATTTATTTTATTTTATCTGAGCTAAAAGGGTCCTTAGATATCTTCTAATTCAATACCCTCAAGATGAGATATAGGGCTGTTAATTCTTAGCAAAGGCAGAATAAGAACCCTGGTTCCCTAATTCCCAGTCCATTACTGTTTCCAGAGTGAATGAGTCAGCTTGATCCACTGTTTGTCAAAAAGAAAACCTTTATTTAGTTTGTTTTCTTTTGAAGTGACTTTCCCTGGCAGGGTCACTGTGATGTGAATTATGGATGAGCTTCTCTCCATCCTTGCAATGGGCAGTTAGACTTTTGTTGGACTTAGTTGGTTCTCAAGCAGTAGAGTGATTTCTTGCAGAGTTCACTGCAATGGCTCCAAACAAGGGGAAGTATGACCTTCATTGTAGAGGGAGTTTCTCCAGCAGATGAAATCACAGATCTATCTGTTCTCTAACTTCTGTCTTTAGGAAACCATATTTCCCATCACATCAAAACTGAGTGATCCCTAACTTAGAACTGGAAGTAACCTTGGTCCAATCCAGTCTAACATTCCCATTTTTACATATGAGGGTGATATGAACATGACCCTGAATTCTAGGAAGTTATACCAGCAAAGTGGAAATTCTCAAAGATTTCATTTTACAGGTGACTACTTGGAGACAGAGAGAGTAATAAGCGGTTTGCCCTAAATCATGCAACCAATAAGTTTCAGAGATGAGATCTGAACTCCTGCTCTGAGCTGATCTGACTGCAAGTCTCATTTTCTATTTGTTTTCCCAGTGAGGGTTCCCAAGATCTGTGAGCTCACCAGTCAACAAGCATTTATTAAGTGCCATTAAATACTAAGCACTGGGGATACAAGAAGGGCTATCTCTGTCTTCAGAGATCTCACACACCAAAGGTAGAGACAACATATGGATAACTAGACATATACAAATGACATGCAAGTAAATGGAAGGAAATCTTAGAGGTGAAGGTACTAACGGAAAGAGGATTCAGGAAGGGCTCCTGCAAAAAAGGAAGATGTGAGCTAAGTCTTGAAGAAAGCCAGGAAGCAGGAATGAGAAGGAAAAACATTTTCAGGAATAAATTTGATTTGGATTGCTCTCTCCAAAGAAGTAGATTAAAATTCATATTCCCATTTTGGGTGTCTCTAAAATATTCTTTCCATAGGTTCACCACAAGGGATCTTCCCAATGCCAGTGGAAGAAAAGTGGTGTGAAAAACATGGTTCTTTGTTTCAGGGGAACATTTAGGTTCAATAAAAGCCCTGGCAATTTTCCAAAAGTGAGCCGACTCACTTTGTTCTTTCTGTTCAATTCTAGGTCCTATTCATTGTTCAACTAATGGATTGTACTCTGAGATGGCTATCCCACTGCATATCCCATCTTTAAGAACAAGAGGCGTTAGCTTTTCCTATATAGTTAGGTCAAACATAGGCACGCCATAAGTTCTAATTTTTATACTTTTTTCTTATTCTGCCATTGATTTTGATCTTTTCCCTGACACAAGTTGATTGTCTTACCTAATTCAGAAATGATGTCCCACATCAGCAATCAATTATTTCTTCTCATAATTATATTTTGTCATTTGACATATACCTCCCAACTCTCCATTTTAAAATATTGATCATGTTACTATAGGTATGAAACTTCTCTGTTATTCTCAAGCCTTTAAATCCTCTCATTTTTTATTCCATGTTTTTCATCACATTTTCTCTTTCTGACAAGGAGAATGAAGATTAGAATGAACCAAGGATGAAGCTTGTCTAGGATATCACTCAGAAAAAAATAATGCATCCTTCTAAGATTTAGAAATTCTTATCTTAGAAGAACAGAGAAAGACTCAGTAATTAGAATAACCATTCTGGCTTGTGGGTCACAGAATTGGCATTGTTGTTGTTGTTGTTGTTGTTGTTTTAATTCAACACTTAGAATTTGGATGAAGTCCAAAAAAAGATTGACTTCACATTTACGTTTTATTTTGCAGAAATCATTTCTCCCATTTCAGTCACCTGTCAGTCACCTAATCAAACTATGAAGTGGGATTCATCTTAAAGCTTTAAAATAACTGGAAGGAGGGTCACATTGGACTACTGTCAATCTTGTCTGATAACGAAGAAAGCTGCAATACATCACACAGAGTCCACTCTTTTCATTCTGTTCAGAGTTTATGGGAGATTCAATTTTCCTAAAACACAGCAATGTGTGAAGTTTCAAAGGTCTAGATGAGGATTTGAGATCCTCTCAGGCTTATCTAAACTACAGCCACAAATCTCCAAAGAAAGTCTTTCTTGAGACATGACTGTGAAATCTTTCTCTCTACTTCCTCCCCTCCCTCTTCTTTCTCTCTCTTCCTTTCCCTCCTCTTTCTCCCTCTCCCCTTTCTCTCTCCCTTCTTTTCTCCTCTCCCTTTTTATCTCTCTCTCCTCCCTCTTTTCTTTCTCTTTATCTCTTTGCATCCCACCTAAGACTTCCTTTACTGGTTTGAATAGGAATTATCCTTAAGGAAAAATGATCATACTTGAATGGGATTTTGTGATGATTTCAGAGACAAGTCTTCTCCACCTGTTTTGTTCTCAAAGTTCTTTGAATGAGGGATAAAGGTTGTTTTTTTAGTTTTATTTTTTTTATTCTGGATTAGCAGGAAAGCTCTGGGGAGAGGTAACAGTGACATAAACTTACATACTCTACAGAATAGGTGACATTTCTCACTAGAAGACAAATATTTGATTCTTTGTCTAAATACATTCTAGTTCTATGATTTTAGGCAAATAAATTATCCTCTCTGAGACGGTTTGCTTATAAAAGGGGACAGAAATACTTTCACTAGCTAATTCACAGCCTTATCGGGAGAAAAGTACTTTATAAATCTGTTGTTATCACCTAAGTATACAATTACTTAAAAGTCATAGTTCTATAGAGACAGAGCTGGAGGAAACTTGAGAAATCTTCTAGTCCAGAGATTCTTTACCTGAGATCTATGGGTACCCAAGAGGCCATGGGCAAATTTCAGGGGATCACTGACTTAGATAGGAAAAAGACATCTTTATTTTCACTAACCTCTGTTTTCCTTTACACTCCTATGTTCTTTATTTTATACATTTTAAAACAGTACTAGGAGAAAAGGCTTTATTTTCCCCAATAGTTCTCATTGCCAGTCTATAGTCTTCCATTGAGAGGCAAAGTTGTGTTATGGATAGTAGAAGAAAACGTGGATTCAAGTCCCACCTTTAACAAATTCTGTCTATATTATTTAGAGTTAGACTCTCAACAATTCAGGCTACTCTCTAATAAAATAATTTGCATGACAACTGTTTCCTTACTGAGAGTTCTCAATACAGATGAAATCATAGGTTCATAGGGAGGTATTGTATGGCTTTGAATCATAGAATATTAAATCTCCAGAATATTGAGTGGCAGATTACTCCTAGTCAATCTTTTGACAAATATTTACTAAACACCTATTATGTTCTATGCATTATCAATAGACACAGAACTCTTGAAAACAGTATATGCTGGTAGATAGAGAGATAGATACATGGATAGATAGATAGCTGGAATGATAGTTAGATGATAAATAAATGATCAATTGTGTTTCACTGTGATCGGTTTCCTTTGTAGTCCTATGTATTTTATTTTATGAATTAAAAGCATTCTTCTGAGAAGGAATCCAAAGGATTCACCAAGAAAGCCAGGACAAAAAAAAGATGAAGAATATCTCATCTAAATTTAGAAAATTGGGGCTTAATCTGAGATACCCAGGGGATACCTTGTTATTCCCTAAAGTCAAAGAAGTGAAAAAGTAGTACTGTGTTTTGCCAGAGTTTTCCAATACCATTTAATACTGTTTGCCTCAGTTTCCTCATCTATAAAATGAACTGGAGAAGGAAATGGCAGGCTACTCCAGGATCTTTGCCAAGAAAGCCCCAAATAGGATCATGAAGCATCTGTCACAACTGAAAAATGAATGACAATGATAATCTCGTCTTTTCTATAGCTAGCACTTCAAATATCAATTCCAATTTCATGAGTATACCTAGTGATCCAGAATTCCCGGTATCAAACTATTAAATAATCCATTATGGTTTTTTTCACCCCAAGGTAGGTCATATAAATTTTATCTCCCTCTTACAGATAAGGAAGCTGAGGCTGGGAAGGTGGGTATCTATGTACCATAAGGTCACACAGTATAGGTCAGAGCAGAGATTTTTAACTCGGGGCTTCTCAGTCCAATTCCACCCCTCTGTCTTCCTCCCACACTGTCAATCCCCAACTAGAGTTCCCCAAAGCTCCTGTCTGCTGGTAGCCAATTTTTGGAAGCTAACATCTAACTCTTTTTCTGGTTCCACCTTATTGATTCAAGCTGTGAGCCTTGTCTCTGTCTCATTCCTTCCAAGTGAAAAATGAACAATTTCTCAGGCTCCCAGGTGCCTTTCTCTAGCAGCAGAACTGTCAACCAGAAGCTCATGCAGTCAGAGGCAGCTGCTTTGTTTGTTTGCGGCCCAAGGTTCCCCTTCCCTTGGGACCTGTTCAAAGAAAGGTCAACACAAAATTCTGCATCTGATATGCTGAGAAATTCCAAGCTGTTTAAGGATCAGACCTTGCCTAAAGAGCTGAGTTTTCTACAGAAATCGTCAGCTAGAACTAATGTCAGCCCAGGTTCTCTCTCCCTTCAAGGGGCATTAGATTCGATCTCTATCAATCAGGCAATCAAATACAATTATTTGATTGACATGCCAAGTATTGAATTAACAAGTATTGAAATAAGTGTGGGAGATGCAAAGAAAGGTAAAAACAGTCCCTGTCCTCAAGAGTTTATACTTTAGTGAGGGAAACAACATATCACTCAATCAGCATTTATTAAGCACTATATGCCATGTTAGGATTACTAGGTGAGAACTCAGGTTGTCTGGACAGTGACCAGGTGAGAACTCAGGTTGACTGGACAGTGACCAGGTGAGAACTCAGGTTGACTGGACAGTGACCAGGTGAGAACTCAGGTTGTCTGGACAGTGACCAGGTGAGAACTCAGGTTGTCTGGACAGTGACCAGGTGAGAACTCAGGTTGACTGGACAGTGACCAGGTGAGAACTCAGGTTGTCTGGACAGTGACCAGGTGAGAACTCAGGTTGTCTGGACAGTGACCAGGTGAGAACTCAGGTTGACTGGACAGTGACCAGGTGAGAACTCAGGTTGTCTGGACAGTGACCAGGTGAGAACTCAGGTTGTCTGGACAGCCTGAGTTCTCACCTGGTAATCCTAACAATGCCAGGTGGACAACTTGGCGGCACTGCTCTTGGAAGTGGGTAAGATTCATCTGCATGAGTTCAAATCTGGCCTCAGACAGTTATTAGCTATATGACCTTGGGGCAGTTATTTAATTCTGTTGCCTCAGTTTCCTCATCTGTGAAATGAACTGGAAAAGGAAATGGCAAACCACATTATTGTCTTTGCCAAGAAAACCCCAAATGGGTCCATGATGAGTTGGACATGACTGAAATGGATGAACAACAACAAAAATGTGCCAGGCCCTGTGCTAAATGCAGGGGACTCAAAGAAAAGCAAAAATTATTCCCGTCTTCTAGGAGCTTACTTTCTAAAAGGGAAAATGATATTGATAACCAGGTGCATAAAAGATATATACAGAATATATGGACGGTAACATTAATAGGAAAGACTAAAAAAATAAATACAAGGAACCTATTTGAAAGGAATCCTCTAGGAACTAGAGTGGCCAGAGAAAAGTTCAAGTAGAAGGTAGAAAAAGCAGAGTTTTGAAGGAAATAGTCAACAAGCATTTAGTGCCTGCTGTTTGCTTGGTTTCAAATACAAAAATAAGAAAGGGCTCCTTCTTAAGGACCTTATATTCTGGTGATGATTGGAAGTTACAACATGTAACACTGATGATGAACATCAGTTCAATTTACAAAGTAATTTGAGATCTGCCAGAAACCAGAGGAATCAGGAAAGTGTTCTTGAAGGAGGTGGCCCTTAAAAAAGCAAGGGGTTTTAAGAGTTGAGATAAGGAGAGAGCATTCCGGGGTGGTCAACACCAGCTTGTACAAAGGTGCAGGGATGAAAGATATGTGTGCGGCCAGTTGGGGTCACACCATAGTATGTCCATAACAGGCAACCCTCAGCTAGATGGTGCAGTAGATAGAGCACCAAGCCTGGAGTCAAGAGTACCTGAGTTCAAATCCAGCTCTAGCTGTGTGATTCTGAGGAAGTCACCTAACCTCTATTTGCTTCAGTTTCCTCATCTATAAAATGGGAATAATTATATCATCTCCTTCCTAGGTTTGTTATAAGAATCAAATGAGATAATAATTATAAAGTGCTTAGCAGATAGTAAGCAATATGTGTTACTTAGTTCTTCTTCTTAATAATATGGAAAAGTTGCTTGAACTATTTTGTGAAGGA
This sequence comes from Sminthopsis crassicaudata, assembly GCF_048593235.1. NCBI lineage: Eukaryota > Metazoa > Chordata > Mammalia > Dasyuromorphia > Dasyuridae > Sminthopsis > Sminthopsis crassicaudata. The sequence continues at coordinate 37,471,572 of NC_133621.1, read as the reverse complement.
CTTTGTATGCTAGAGGAGGTTCTATCTCATCCAAATGACAATAGGGAAGCTCTGGAACTTCTTGAGAAGGTGAGAAATATGACCATGTCTGTGCTTTAGGAAGATCACTTGGTCAGCTCCAAGGAAGATGTAGAGGTCATTTAGAAGACTGTTAGATTGGTTCATTCGAGAAATTATCAGAATCAGACCTACTGTGCTGAATGTATGAGTAGAGAGACAAGAGTGTTAACAATTGTATTTACACATAATTGGGGGGAAATAAAATATTATTAACATGAAACAAGAATTAGTGACAAGATAAGAAATAACATAAGAGTTTTGGAAATGGCAGGACCTGCAAGGTATGATGATGTTTCTGCTCTCTGAATGGGAGAGGTCCAGGTTTCGGAGTGAGGCCATTAATAAGAGTTGTACATAGAAAAGGCTCAAGACTGATTAGCCACAGAGGAGAGCTTGAGATCACAGGTCTAGAGTTGGAGGTCACTTTGCCCAATCCCCTCATTTTACAGATGAGGAAGCTGAAGTGCCCAAAGTCACACTGGTCCTAAGTGTCCAAGGCAGGATTTGAACCCAGCTCTTCTAACAAGAAAAGCAGTATTCCTTCCACTGTTAACACCTTCCTGAGTTAATAGATGGAGTTCTACTTTTTTAATAAATTACAGTCTAAGACTGGAAATACCAACTCAGAAATCAGATTCCCAGAATAAATGCTAAAGATCCTCCAGAGTTCAGAACTAATGCTATAAATTCTCAGCAAATATTAAACTGCATTAAATTTAATTTTAATGATTTTTATATCATTGCTATAATTGTTTCCCAATAATTGCCCTTCATAGAACTCTCCTTTATTTAAAAAAATAAGCAATTATACAAACAGACCATTACTGCAAATGTCTGAGAAGTTATATAATATTCAGAATCTATTCTCTACCACTTTCTTACTGAACAGATGGAAAGATGATTTTTGATCAGTTTTCTGGCACCAAAAGTGATCAAGGTGTTTGGTATCATTACTGATGCCCCCCTTAGTATTTTTAATCAGTAATTCCTGGAAGAAAAGGAAGACAAAGGTTTTCTTTTTCCTCTTCTCTTCTCTTCTCTTCTCTTCTCTTCTCTTCTCTTCTCTTCTCTTCTCTTCTCTTCTCTTCTCTTCTCTTCTCTTCTCTTCTCTTCTCTTCTCTTCTCTTCTCTTCTCTTCTCTTCTCTTCTCTTCTCTTTCTTTTCTCTTCTCTTTTCTCTTCTCTTCTCTTTTCTATTTTGCTGAGGCAGTTGGGGTTAAGTGACTTGCCCAGGAACACACAGCTAGGACATGTTAAATGTCTGAGACCAGATTTGAACTCAGGCCCTTTTGACTTCAGGGCTGGTGCTCTATCTACAAGGGCTTTCTTAATGATTTAATTCTTGAGTAGAAAATTCATTTTGAAGGAAGACTCGTTTCAGGGAAATTATTGGAGAAGGAAATGGCAGACTACTCCAGGTTCTTTGCCAAGAAAACCCCAAATGGTGTCATGAAGAGTCTCACACAACTGAAAAATGAATGGCAATGATAATCATGTCTTTTCTATAGTTAGACCTTAAAATATCAATTCCTATTTCATGAGTAATCTAGTGACCCAGAATTCCCTATATCAGACTAATTATTAAATTACTGCAGTGAGTTTATTCATAAGAGCTAGAGGACCAAGGGCCTGGTTTATTTGTATCTGTTGTATGTATTCCCTTGGTTGTGCACCACTCAGAATCAGTTTTTACAATTTTTCCCTTATTTCTCTGAATCCCTCCTATGTAGTATATCTAACTGGGCAATAAGATAATACAAAAATCATATTCTGCAAGTTATTTAAAAATTTCCTAATCAATAGGTCCCCACTTTGTTTCCAGATTCTGGTTACTAAAAAATATTTGAGCTGCATTGACTGGAATAATTAGAAAGAGAATGGAATGAACACAGAAACAATGGAATAATTAAGTAATCCCATATCAAACCTACATATGAGCAGAGGAAGAAGGGGATATGATGAGGAAAAGAGAGGAGCAAGTTCAGGCAGAGTGGGGTCAGATGAAATGTATTAGCCCCTGATTATAATTAATCAAGGAAGGCTGCATGGGGTTTGGATAGTGGGGTGGGTGATGGTGGGAAGTAGAAATTAAAGGTTGAGAATTGCTCTTAGCAAAAGCATAATGCTTGTAATCTTTAACAACTAGAGAGGTGTCTTGTTGGATGCATTTTGACTTGTATATTGTGGGCCTTAAATCTTGATTTAATTTAGTGACTTTCTCTTTCCAATACGTTGCTTAAATGGAGTGTTCTTCCTCCAGATTTTCTTTTGACTGTGGTGGGATTTCACAAGATAATAGGAAACTAGGGTTCTGTGTAACCTTAAAGATTTTCTCATCATCCCTTCATTTTGTAGATGAGGAAACAGATGTCTAGGGAGGCTAAGTCATTTGTCCAAACTAATAATAATAATAAGAGCTAGCTATTACTTATATAACATTTTAAGGTTTGTAAAGTACTTTATAAATATTATCTCTTTGGATCCTCCCAATAATTCCAGGAGGCAGCTATTATTATCCTTATTTTACAGATGAGGAAACTGAGGCAGACAGGTTCGGAAAGTACCCAGAGTCATCCAACTAGTAATAAGTGTCTGAGATTAGATTTGAACTCAGGTCTTCTGATTTTAGGTCTAGTGCTTTGTGCATTCTGGTGCTATCTAGCTGCCGACTAATATAATGAACTGGCTCAGAATTGATAATAGAACCAAGAGTTCCCCACTTCTTGGTCAGTTCTCCTTCCCTTGATAGTATTCTGCCTTGTGGCTTCTCTTACTGTTCATCAGATTTATTCATAATCCACATCTCTATTGTTGTTTCTCTTACCTCCTCTTTTCAATTGATCAATCAATCAGCAAACATTTAAGTATCTGCTATGAGCCAGGGAATGTGCTAAACTTGGGGAATAGAAAATCAAAAGAGAAAATCATCACTGCCTTCCAAGAGCATAGGCTGTAATGAGGGAAACAGTATATAAACATGTATATATATACATATATATATGTTACATATATATATATATATATATATATATATATATATATATATATATATATATATATACATTTGCAGACTACATACAGCAAAAATATAACTACTTAAAATAATGTTTTCTTCTTTTAGACTTTGCATAACACTTTTAACTTTATTATATTCTTTATGTATAAATATATATAATATTCTTTATATTTATCTTTGTGTGTTTCACACTTCCCATACTAGATTCTAAATTACATAAATATAGGGGAAATTTCTTATTTCAAGTTCCATAACATAATGGATAGAATTCTTAGAACTAGGAAAATCCAGATCCAAGATCTATCCATACACACTAGCTGTGTGATCACAGTTCATCAATGTCTCAGAGCAGCCATCAGCTCTCTTTATATTTATCTTCATATGTATAAATGATATATAAATATATTATATATAAATCTATATGTATATATAATATTCTTTATACTTATCTTTGTATATCTCATACCTCCCTTACTAGATTCTAAATTTCATGCATATAGGGAAAATTTCTTATTTCAAGTTCCATAGCATTATGTATAGAATTCTTAGAGCTGGGAAGATCCAGATCTACCCATACACACTAGCTGTGTGATCACAGTTCATTAATGTCTCAGAGCCACTATCAGTTCTAAGTTAGAGATGTGTTCCTAATCTTTATCAGTGGAAGCTAGTCCCCTATACTGATTACACTAGTTCTTTCAAAAAAAGGAGGGGGGTTCCTAGAGTTCACTTGCAAACAAAGTTAGGTTATTCCCCCTTTGGGTGATCTAAGTCTAAATTCATGGACCTGTTCTTTGAGGAGGAATACTTCTCATTGACAATAGTTAGGTTTGTATATTTGCAGAGAATCGGACTGTTCGTGAAGAATATGAATCCCAGAGCAAACTCAATCTTACTTTGATTCTACTTGAATTGGTTCCTGCTCTGAAAGTCTGTGATTCTTTTCCTCTTCTTGCAAACCATGGCTGGTCTACTGCCTGCTTATCCTCTGAAAACTTCCAGAAATGTCCTTCCTATTTCAGGGTATGAGGCAAGGGCATTTCTGGAAGAAGTGGGTTGGATAGGGCAGACCTGACAAAGTTAGGCTCGGGGGCCCTGGAATGATACTGATAGCACTGCTGTGAGCAGGACTATTGGGAGGAGAGAGCATTTCCACCTCTCTCCAGATGGGCCATTATGGATCTTGCTCCAATAGCATGGCCTAAGTGCTTGGCTACCCAGCTGGATCTGCCAGTTTACCAGGGTGGGGCCTCCCAGATGCCTCTCTTCCATGTCTTCCCATAAATCCTCTATAAAACATTTGTTAGAAGTCTCCTTTGGTTCTTATGGGGTTCATTTTCTCCAGTGATATGTCAGCTGGTTCCAACTGTCATGGAACAAAGTTTAAACTTTAGAAGTGTCAATAATCCAATGAATATTTGCAAGTAGTTTTTTTTAAAACAAGTCTCCTGACTCTTGCCATTATTGTAGAAGAAACTGAAGGGAACCACACAAGATTAAGGACCATTGTGTATTTTTATCCATTTCACGAGATGCCATCAGAGCCATAACCTGAAGACTGCTATCGATTTCTTCTGTCAAACTGAGGGGTTTTTGCCTGTAATGTTCTCTCCTCCCATGCTTGACACCCTGTGTTTATTCTTTGTTCCACTTTCTCCCTCTTCAAGCATTTGTCCTTTTACAAAGTCAACAATCCCTTCCCCTGAGCGAGTCTAAAGGACGCTCGTTGCCTTCTCTTGCAGTGCATCGTCTGGGACTGGGACTCCAACGGCAAACATGACTTCATTGGAGAATTTACCTCGACATTCAAGGAGATGAGAGGAGCAATGGAAGGGAAACAAGTAAGAGCTGACATGGGGGAATTTCTGGTTTGCTTCCTTAACCATTTACTCTGAAACGCGTGAGTGTTTACTGTTGAGCCCTGTAATTCTGAGTGCCTTATTTGGATTTCTCATGGTCTTCCTGTGGAAAGAGGGACAAAAGTTACAACTGTAAAGCATCAATTGTATACCCAAATATCAGAACCTTCCTTGGGACTCACCTGAAGCTCATTAAATCTTACATGTCCATTGTCACAGCAAATAGGGATCAGAAGTGGGCCTTGAATCCAAGCCTTCCTTATCCCAAGCCCAGTGCTCTATCTAGTAGATTGAGTATGTTATAGATAATAATAGGATGGGACAGGAGATGGAGACTGGACCTGGGATTTCCTTGATCCCAGGTCCACCTGATGGAGAAACCTCTTCTTCCAATGCAGGTTGATGTTTTCTTTGGTACCTGGAGGCATTTACCTGAGATGCTAAGAGAATGGGGCAAGTATGTGGCTCAGTGCACAGAGCCCTGGGCTTGGAATCAAGAAGCCTCAGACACTTACTGGCTATGTGATCCTAGACAAGTCACTTAACTTTTTTAGCCCTCTCTAAGACTATAAACCAGTTACTTCTCTGCATTGGTTGAGGGGAACGTTCCTCCTGGAAGGATGCTACAGCAATCAAATCACAGATTTAAACCACATAAGTCTTGGAATAATTGGCTTCTCAGTTGCTTCCCACTTCTCAAACCTACCATCCAGATTGGTCTTTCAGATCCAATCAGATAAAACTTGGCAGAAAGGTGAGACCTTAGGAGGTTGCCTCTACAATCATCATAGCAACATTGGCAAGGGGAAATGAATCAGCAAGTCTGGTGTTGGCCAAAGCCCCCAGAAATTCAGGAACAAGGACAATTTCATGAGAATTCACTAGAGCATCTTCTAATTGGGTACATGATGCTGCCAATAATAGCAAAGGAAAATCAATCCTTCTGTTGTTTCAAGCTCTGTCATAGTTAAGATTTAGGTATCCAAGTGAGAGTTTTATGTGAGGGCCAAAGACCCCCCCCCAAAAAAAAGAGTGATAGGACAGCAGCAGATCTAAATTAAAAGGAGAGTGGTCATTTCTGTGTCCTGCCATTTAAACCACATGGGGTGGTCTTGCATGGTGAAAACAGTGCTTCATGGAAGTGGGCCAGGGCTTTCTCCTTGTCCTTAGGCCGAGTTTAAAGTTTAGATGTGACCAGATTGAGTAAGAAAACTGACCAAATAGATATTCCTGAGGGTCATTCAAGTCATCCTAAGCTCATCCTAAGCCAGGCTTTCCCTGACCTAGAACCCTCAAGATTTGTTTGATCTGGGCTTTACCACAGTCCCTATGACAGATGATTTGCCAGTTACAAGGTATGAAAGACTGCCTGCGATGGAAGAAGCAGGGGGGATCCCCACAGTAAGACTTCTCCCCAAGGCAACTGACCTAGTGTCTCCAAAGCTGAAATGGGAGTTGATTCCCCCTCAATGGGGAGACAGACTACCCCAGAGCAGACCACAGGGACTTAACAGTTAAACAGCGATACCTGTTACTGCTCTGAGTTAAAAAAAAGTTGTCAAGGATTTCTGAGCTAAACAGAGCCGTAGAAGTCATCCAATTCATTTTTGAAAATTTACGAGCAAGGAACCATGAACCAGAAAGGTTTGCTCAAGGCTATACTGCTTAACCAAATTCAAGGAAATTTTATTAAATACTTCCATGTGCCAGGTGCTGAGCTAGATACCCAGACAGTGAACAGTGGGATGCAATGGAAAGGGCACCAGTTTCTAGACTATTAAACTTGATCTGTCACTTATTCTTGTCCCACCTACATAAGGGCCTTCACATCTCTGGACCAGCTTTCCTCAATTGTAAAATGAGAAAATTAAATGATCCCTAAGAGGCTCCTGGTTCAACTCCCAATGTGTAATCCCAAGGGGGAAGGACAGATTCGAATCCAGGTCTTGTGTCTCCAGGGCCATAATTTTTTCCCACTGTACCATACTGCTTCCTAAATATTTCTTTGTTCTCTGACAAAGATTTTTAAATTACAAAAGCAATTTACTGCAATGGTTACACTGCATATTGATGCATCTAAGGGACATTGTGCATAGAGAGCAAAACTTGGATGCTGGAAGGATTGGGTCCACAGACACTGGCAGCATGATCCAGTGCCAATCACTTTACCTGTCTTTACCTCACTTTCCTCCTCTGTAAAATAGGGCTAATAATAGCATCTATCTCTCAGGGTTGTTGTGAGGATCAAATGGGTTAACATATAGAGAGAACTATGCAAACCTTACAATTCTAGGTAAATGTGTTTGTTGTTGTATAATTTATTATTATTATTATTATCTTAGGAAGGCGCTTAAAACAAAAATGTTAGGGGCAAGTGGATAAATGGATAGAGAACCAGTCCTAAAGTCAGGAGGACCTGAATCCAACTCAAACCTCAGGTACTCATTAGATGTGTAACACTCATTAGCAATTCATTAGCCCTGATTGTCCTGCCAAAAACAAAAAAAAAAGTAGAATTAAATTAAAATTTTATATATCTCATTTAAATGTCTTCCCCCAATACCCAGTGTTTCTTAATTTAGTTCTAAGTCTAATCTAAAGAATAGGGAAGTACATAGTATAATGGCTAGAGTCAGAGGTTCAAATCCAGCCTCACACACTTAGTAGCTGTGTGATCCCAAGAAAAGTATTTAATCCTGTTTGTTTCAATTCCTCATCTGTAAAACAATCTGAGAAATAAAATGGCAAATTCCTCCAGTATCTAATATCCCAACTGGGGTCCTGACTCAACAACAGCAAAATCTATTCTCTAAGAATTCTCCCATCCATCTAATGGAAATATGCCCTGCAGTACTTCCACACAGGCCTGTTCTGGTAAGTGACTAAATAAATAGCAGTTCAGCCCCCACACTGTGGACATCTGATATAGTCACAACATGGGGGCTCTTTACTTACTGGTTTGTTTTATTTATTTTTGCTTTGGGAAGTGGGGCATGAAGTCAAAATGAAACTATCATTGCTAAATGGCTTATGTGGTGGCTGGGTTTGACTTTGCCTTAATTGGAATTTAGAAAATGAACTTCTCCTGATTCCCCTGCTGGCTGGGCTCTCCATTCAAAGGGCAAAAAGAAGAAATCCATCCCTCTCCATCTTGTAGTTATGTTTGAACCTCTAACACCATCTAGGGAACCCTGGGAATATCAATGGGCTCAGAGCTGACTTCAAGTATCAGAAGGACTGTCATGTACGTAGGGAAGAGGGAAGTGATTAAATTTTTTTTTCCTTAGCCCCTCAGCTGGTGGACAGAGAAGACAGCTTTGGGATTACTCTAAGGAAAAAAAAATATACATACATATATATATATATATATATATATATATATATATATATAGATATAGATATAGATATAGATATAGATATAGATATAGATATAGATGTATATGTATATATCCTGTGGGAGCTGTCCACAAGTAGAGTGCTGCCTGAGGATTTCCCCTCATTGGAAATCTTCATAAAAAGGGACATTTGACTCTTTGTTGGAAATTTTATATTAAGAGCTGGAAGAGATCTTAAAAAGTCACATAACCCAACCCATTTTGAAAGTGAGGAAACTGAGGCACAATATTAGTGTCAGAGGCAAGGTTATGAATCTAAATTTTCCTAACTGCAGGGCCAGCACCTTAACCACTATACTACACTGCTCCTAGATGTTGTAGAAGAGATTCCTGGTTAGTTACCAGATGGGTTAGTTGCCCACCTCTGAGATCCCCTAGTTCAGCAATTTTGAGCTACCCAAAGTTTGGAGCACCATTGTCACCCTGTTAAAAGTATTAAAGTAAATTCTTGGTTTTCTCTGAAAAATAGAGATCAGGATACACATTGCCTATCATTCAGAGATGAATTTTCAACAACATTATATGAATTACTATGTAGTAGGTAATTTGACATACCCACTACATAAGAAACAAAAAAGTAAAATGGATACATCAGAGAAAACATTGGGAAACATTAGTGTAGGCTAGTTGTTTAAATATTCAATTAGGAACTTTCAATAAGAAGAAACTTCTATGTTTGATGCCTCACTTTCCCCATTTACAATATTTTTAAAAGAATGAGTATGCAGTTCATTGGCTACAGATATAATCACTAATTAAAATGACTTCCAAACATTCTATAGAGAATCTTCTAGTCCTCACTTTACTATGGAAACTGAGAATCCTTGTTATATTATTGATCAAGGTCAGAAATAGTCTAATGTGTTAAATTCTATATTTTAGACCAAAGTGTGCATTTTCATTGTCTTTGTAATAGACCATAATAATGTTATGGTACACACTGATAAATCCTAGGATGAATGTTATCCCCACATTATAAATAATACAACTGAAATTATTCAAAGGAAGAAAGGAAGAGAGGGAGGGAAGAAGAGAAGAACAGAAGGAGGGAGGAAAAGAGGGAGAGAGGGAAGGGGAAAGGAAGGGAGAGATAAGGAAAGGAGGGAGGAAGGAAGGAAAGAATTATGGAATCATTTATTAAGGTATTGTGCTAAGCACTTTATAAGTATTATCTCAATTCTCACAGAACCTTGAGAGTTAGGTGCTATTATTATCCTCATATTAGAGGAGAAACTGAGGTAGAGGTGAAGTGACTTGTCCAGCAAGATTTCACAGCTAATAAGTGCCCAAGATCATATCTGAACTCAGGGCTTTTTGACTAGGCCCAGCGCACCATCCACTTTACCTAGCTGCTAATCTCTTAGCTAGTGAGTAGAAGTGGTTCTGCTCACTTTAGTCTGAATTGGCTCATTCAAGTCTTCCTTTGACTTTTTTTTTAACTACCTCCCACCCCATTTTTTACAGAACAACAATAGCATTCTATAACATTCCCGTACCATAACTTGTGCAGCTGTTCCCTAGTTGATTGGCACCATTTTACTTTCCAATTCTTTGCTACCACAAAAAGAACTGATAAAAATATTTTTTATATATGGAATCTTTTTCTCTATTATTGATCTTTTTGAGGTATAATCTCAATAGGGGAATCATTGGATCAAAGGATATGAAGATTTTAAAAGCTTTTTGGGCGTGGCTACAAGTTACTTCCAGAATGGCTGGACCAGTCCACAGCCCCACCCACAATTCACTAGTGTACCTGATTTCCCATAATCCCTACAGTATTTGTCATTTTCTGTTTTTGAAAACTTGACCAATTTAATGTGTGGGGTAGAACTTTAGTGCTGTTTTTTTTTTTTTAACTTTAAATCTCTACTTATTAGTAAGTTATAGCATTTTTATATAACTATTGAGAACTGATGTTTCTTCCTCTGAAAATTGCCCATTCATAATTTTGGCCACTTTTCTTTGGAGGACATCTAACCATTTCTAGAGACTTTGGCATATGAGGTAATGTCCAGGAGACACCGCCAACTTTAAAAGTGATGAGAATATAAATTTCACTTGTTATAACTGGTATTTTATTGGAATGACTGAATGTGAATGAAGCATTTGTTAATATGTGCAAAGCACTAAGCATACAAATAGAAAAGTAAGACATTCCCTGCTCTCAAATTTACCTCCTAATAATAGGGAGAGTGTATGTGGAAGGTTTCTGTTGCAGAAGTCAGAGGGAAAGGCCCCATGCTTCTCGGGTGTAATGGCAAAGCAGATGTTAATGCTTCTCTTGAAATATCATTTCCTTTGATAAAGTGGAATCAGTTTCTGTTGTTGAACTATTTGACAGTGCCGAGTACTTGGGTTAAAAGAGTTTGCTCTTCAAGGGCTTCCCAAGATGAAAGTTAGAGGAGCAGTGGCCAGGCCGCATCTCTACAGCAGTTGCTCCCCAGGATGAGGGTTGAGATCATGAGTGGGGAAGCATTGTTCTCCCATGGATCTTAGGTTTAGGGTCTTGGCTCTCTGGGATCTAAGGGGACATGGCAGTCAGGGTGGTAGTGATGACCCAGAAATGTTTCTGGGACAAGTGGTTATTATCACAGAGGTTTATCTTCTCATAGACTAAAAGAAGAAGTCTAGTCCCACTTCATTTTAGAGATGAGAAAACCACATTCAAGAGAAGTGAAGTTACTTGTCCAAAGTAACACAATTAGGAAAGGTCAGCCTACTCCTAGATTCCAAGTCTTCTCTACCATGCTTGTTTTATGGACTATGTAATCGATGGATGAAGTGTTGGGATATGTTGTTGTTGTTTCCCAGATGGTCAGGGAAACTTGAAATTCCTTTAGAATGCTTCTCTTTGAGTCCAGCTATTCAGTGCTGACTGCATTGCTTAACCTTAAACTGAGATCTTGACTTGGAATGAATAGGTACCTCACAATCAATCATTATAATCCCTAAATAAAACTGGAATCATTAACTCATTAATAACTTTAGTCCTGCTTGATGCAAAGAAAATGGGGAGATAGGAATTATGGGATATCATAAAAAGTTGACATGTCTAATTTTGGGAATTTTCCTTTGCAATTATCAGAGAACTCTCAAAACATTTGTTTTTATGATTACCTTGCAGTTGTCTTCAAAAGGACCAATTAAATCTGCAGGGTGAGTCCTGACTTGCAAGTGAAATGGATTTAAGTGAGGGAGGACTGTGTAAAGTCATCAGGCTCGATCTCTCCTCCAGGGTCATCCGAGTCCAGTGGCCAGACATAGGTCAGGACAATTGATTGAAGAAGAGGCACTTGAATGCTGGTTGAGAGCCATGGACCATTTCTCGGGGGATTTGAGATTCTTGGAATCCAGACGGGCACATTTGCCCTGAGAGAGTTTGAGAAATTCTCTTATTGAGTTCTAGCTATCCAAAGTCCTTGGTTAAAAAAAAGTAATCATAGAGTAAGGGATAGAAAGTCTGGAGAGCTCTCTGAAATGGAGGCAAATGAAAGCATCTGCCCTTAGTGCAGAGGGGGTCTTTGACTTAAGGGGGTTTTGTTTAATTGAAGCTTTGTTAAATGAATATGACTTTGCTGGCCCAAAATGGCCTTTGGGGCTCCTTTCCTTTCTGAGGTTCTATTAAAATTCTGCAAAAAATATTGCTGAATTTGGAAAGGAAAAACCCAGGGATTTTGTTCCCTATAATCATTAAAGCCCTGGGTGACATTGAAATAGATGTAGGTGGGGGAAGGGCAGCAGAGGTGTTCCTGGGAGCTTTCCTCTTTTTGATGAGGGCACCCGGGGTTAAAACCTCCTCGTCACCCTTGACTCTTCCCTGGCACTCACCCCAGTCTATTTCTAAGTCTAGCTGCATCTACCATCATAATCTCTCTCCTACATGTCCCTTCTCTACACCATTTACCTGAATTATTACCAAACCCTCTAATTAATCCTCTGCCAGGACCACTCAGACGCCACACTGATAATTTCCTAAAGACCAACTACATCACTCCCTCTACTCTGGAAATCATTGTTATTTAGTTGTTCTCAGCGGTGTCCCACTTCCTTTAACCCCATTGGGGTTTTCTTGCTGTAGATTTTGGATAAGTAAATAAGTTTCCTTCTCCAGCCCATTTTGTGGATGAGGAAACTGAGTCAAACAGGCTTACGTGACTTGCCCAGAGTCTCCCAGCTAGGAAATGTCTGAGGTCACTCAGGAAAATCTGGCTTCTACTCCCGGACTGGTACTCTGTGCACTATGGCACCCCCTGGTGGCCCTACTCGGTACATTACAGTGGCTCCCCATTATCCTCACAATCCGGGAAAAAACAGGTCTTCAAAGTTCTTCTTACATTTATTCTTTGCTCTGTGCTTTAGGGTTCCTGTAGTGCTTTGAGGTTCCCAAAGTCCTTTAGAAATACCATCTCAGTTTATCTTTACAACAACCCTAAGAAATAGGTGCTATTATTAACTCCATTTGACAGATGGAAAAATTGAGGCACTGAAAGGTTGATTTTGATTTAGAAAGCATCTCCATGACAGCAGCATCTTTCTCATTCCTTCATAGTAGGGTGGTGAACAATGACTGACCTAGGGACAGACTCCAATAACATGCTTACACGAGGGGAACTGATAATGGTTTCTTGTGGGGGTGGAATTTTAGTTGGCACTTGAAGGAAGTCAGGAAAGACAGGAGGCAGAGATGAGACATAAGGCAAGGAGCACAGGTGGGGCAAAGGCCTAGAGTGAGGAGGTGAATGAAATGGGTGAGGAACAGGACATCAGTGGCATTGGATTGCAGGGTCCATGGTGGGAAGTAGGGTGTGAGAAGACTAAGAGAGGCAGGGGCCAGGTCACAGAGGGCTTGGAACCCATGTTTGTCTTCGCCATTCGGAAAAACCTGCTCTGTTCTGATGTGGATAGGTCAGTGCGCAGTTAACTATGTGGATAAATGATATTCATTAATCCTTATGGGTCAATAACTTCCTGGAGCCTTCAGTCTGCTCTCCTCAGTGTTTCTTATCTTTTAATTCCCTTTCTATCCAGTTTAGCCCCAGAACACGAAGTCCAGGTTGTCTTACCTTACTATTAATGTATCCACTCCTTCCCCTCCACGGACTGAACTCACTTAGATTGTGTCTTCCTGGCCCCAGAATCTGTTTCTTGGACTGGTCACCCTGTCACTTTGGTGTTGAGATTTCGGGGCATTTGTATCAATCTTAGAAGCACGTTAGTTTGCTCTTAATGGTTCCGTTTCTTCCTTGTGTGGGTGGCTCTCATAGCTGTGACTGATCTCATTGCAGGTCCAGTGGGAGTGCATAAACCCAAAGTACAAAGCCAAGAAGAAGAACTACAAGAACTCGGGCATGGTTATTCTGAACCAATGCAAGGTAGGACCACAACTGTTCTTCTCCCTTTTAGTCCCAAGTAAGATTGTCAGGAAAGTGGGGGGAAAAATCTATAGCCAAAATAACCCATAATTCAACAGGTTTTTCAGGCTTCAAACTCTTTACCTGTGCCATAAGCAATACAAAAAATGTTATCTACATTTTACAAATGAGGAAACTGAGACACAGAGATGAAATATGCTTTTACCAAGGTCACACAGCTACTAAGTGACAGAATTTAGATTCAGATTCTAGTGTTCTAAGACCAAGACATAAATTAAAACGAAAGAACAGAAGAGGGAAGAGCTAAAGAATACTTAACAATTTTCCTTGGGATCATCTATATCTTAATCAGACTTGCTGAAGGGAGAATAACAAAGAGAAGCAAGAAAACAAATGGAAAGCCAAGAAGGAAGATATAGTACCCACAGAGAATCGCTTTATTGCAGAGGAAAATCTCTGTGTGCCCATAATAAGTATTCTTCCAACCTGCCTGGTTTTCTATTGGGAGTTAATATTTGGACATTTTAGGCAAATGCTGATCAAGTCTGTTTCCTTCTCTACAAAGAAAGAGATAATTTCTGTCCTATCTGTGTATGAAAAGAAAGAAAACAGAAATAATATATTGCTTTGAACTAAAAAACATGATGCTCATTTAAGATACGGTGTGAAGCCGTTATTTCACTGGTGTAGAACTGAAATGTGCTTCTAAGTATAGCCCAAACCTAATGAAAACATAATCAGGAAATATTTATCAATAGCAACAGTGGCTATATGTGCATTTATGCATGTCTATATGGATGCACATATACATACACACAAAATAGCATACAGATAATGTGTGCTTTTCTAAGTCAGCACAGCTTTCTTCATTCCAACCCCATTTCCTTAGGGAAGAAAGTCCCTGTGCCCATGCAGGTTGGTACCTTTGCTCCTTCCGGGCTCAGAGAGTTCCCTCCAACCCTGAGAGTTTACCTGAATTGCTCAGAGGGTCACAGTCAGCCCATGTCCAAGGCAGAAAGCGAGTCTCACTAGCTTTGAGCCCCACTCTCCATTCATGATGCCATCTTGCCTCTGGATGCCAATAATATGCCACCGGTCTTGAATCCTGAGTGTTCAGCCTACAACCCCTGGGAGGAAAATCTGGATAGGGGCAAAAGCCAGGATTTCTGTTTGGGAGAGGGTGAGTTAGAAGGGCAGGGAAGGGACCCTGGGATGGAGCTATCCAGCAGGCAGTGGTTAATGCAAAGCTAGATCTCGGGAAAGAATTAAGGATCAGCCTTTTTATTGGGGACACAGTAAGTGACAGAGTGAGGATTCAGCTCCCTATCTTCTGAGCTCTTCCCAGAACCCTCTGCAGTTAGCCAAAACAGAAGAAGAAGAAAAAAGTAATTTCAAGTTGTTTCCATTTCTCTCTTTGGTTTTCCTGCCTTGCTTTACTCTTTAGTCTTAGCTATATGTCTAAAATTCAGCCCTTCACTCAATCACAAAACAAAGTCTATTTTTCCTCATCAGGATTCTTCCAATTCCTTCTTTTCAGATCCACAAGATGCATTCCTTCTTAGATTACATCATGGGGGGATGCCAAATCCAGTTTACAGTAAGTTCGCTTTTTCATTTACTTTGGTTCCGGGGGTCCATCCAAGCTCTGGGTTTTCTGTGTTCATTCAGCGTAGTGCTAGATTCTCGTCGAATTCTACAGTTGTTTTAAAAGTGGACGTGGATATTGTTCTCAGTGAATCAGTAACACCCACTCCTTGGCAGCATTGCTTGTGGCCTTGGATTTCCCAGCCAGAAGCTCCTGGGGTGGGAGGAGATTTAAATGAATTAACTCACTTTTTCTCTTTTTCCTGCGACCACAAATGTGGTCGGATCAATCCATCAAACAGCCAACAAACATTTATGGAATGCCTTCTCTGTACCAAGGACAGGGGACACAGACTATTAAAACTCCCTTAAGGGGGTCACAATCCTAGACAATCGTTCTATACAAAAGAGCTACAAGATGATGGGGCAGAAGGGATGGTCCAAGGCACAAGCTAGTGGAGATCTGGAAAAGGCTTAGGGGCATTTCACTAAGATTTGAACAAAGCCGAAGATTCTAAGAGGTGGAAGAGAGAAGGGAGAGAATTTCAGGTGGGGGAGTCGCAGATCAGGTGGGTGACAATGGTGAAAAAGACCAGTTTGGTTGGACCGTAATGCACTGGGGACCACAGAATGGTAGATTTAGTGTCAGAAGGGGGCTCAGAGGTCACTGAATTCAATTTGAGTTATTGCACAGAAGAGCTTCAGCGACTTACAAAGGATCCAAGATGGGACTAGAACCCCATTCTTCCTGCTTCTGCGTCCCCATGGATGGGAACGATGAGACAGCAGAATATCAAACTTCTCTTAGGGTTGGAGTTTGCCAGCAAAGAAGTCCCTTCCACATGGGTGGACACGCACAGAGTGGGGGTCTTCAGGAACAAGGAGATTGAGAAGGAGCACTGCAAGAGCCGAGTTGCCAAGATGCCTTGACCCTGAGCAGATATTTTTACATGGGATGTTCATGTGGAGGGGAATTAGCAAGGGGGGGGTGACTTTCAATGGATGAATGAGGGGGAATCACATGGAACACTCTCTGCTTTGCCCCGCTCCCAGAGAAATGTGGGATCAGGCCAGAAAGGTAGACTGAGGCCGGGTGGTGAAGGACTCTAAGTACCAGACACTCAATGATGGATGACCATCTCTTACAGTGTTCTCACAGCAAGGCGAGAATAAATCACCCACTGCAGGGACTCAGCAAGTTCTAAGTCCCGTCAGGGTCTCACCCTCTCTCCCCCCTTCTATAACCCCATCTTAGTCATCAGAGCCTAGAGATCTCCCTGAGACCAGGAGAACCGACCTCTTTCTGAGCTCCCTATTAATGCACTGCCAAGGAGCACCAGGTGGGTGACGGAGGAAGCGCCACACCTGGAGAGCTGGGATTTTTTTGATGGAGCTGCCACGAGCTGACGTCAGCCAAGGGGGTAACTGTGCTTGGCAGTCACCAGAAGTATTTACACAGGGAGGTCAGAGCGTGATTTTGAGAAGTTATTTATAAGATTTTAAAGCAGGGCAATATTGATCGGGTCATTTTTAGATTCCATGTGTCATGAGCAACCTTCAGACACTCACTTTACTCACCTTGTCATCTAAAAGAAATTCCATTACAGGCCATCCATGGATTTACATATGTGGTCATCATCTTATACCTCCGAGTCTCTCTTTACTTTTCTGTAAAATGGGAATTTTATATTAATAGAATTAATAGAATTTTATATTCTATA
This sequence comes from Sminthopsis crassicaudata, assembly GCF_048593235.1. Lineage (NCBI taxonomy): Eukaryota > Metazoa > Chordata > Mammalia > Dasyuromorphia > Dasyuridae > Sminthopsis > Sminthopsis crassicaudata. Next base: position 37,454,563 of record NC_133621.1, on the reverse strand, counting down.
TTACCTACTTCTCAGAGTTATTGTGAAACTCTAATTGCAAAAGTATTTTGTGATTTTTAAAACTGTTTGTAAATGATGATGATGATGATGATGATGACGACGACGACCATCCCTAGAGATGGCTTTCTCATCTCTTGCCTAAGTCTCTCAGTCAACCTTTGTTACAGACCCTGCTTCCTCCTTCGAGGCTCCATGCTTCCGTCAACACCTTAATCTCAGTGCCCAGAATTCTTAGACAGGAGGAAGGGCTGGGGGAGGTGGGGAGCAAGCCCATGATGCTGAAAGGAATGGGGGACAGTGAGAAGGAAAGATACGGTAGTTCTGCCATTACTTCTTTCTCTCCCCCTTCCCTCTGCATCACAACAGAGGAGAAAGGAGAAGAGAAGGGCAGAAGGGAAGCCCTGTGGTCCATCCCTGTTCTCTCTGGGGAAAAAGGAGTAAGAAGAAATTGGTCAGCTCAGCGTTTCCTTGTTCTGTTCCGCTCTGTCCCTTGTCATCCTAAGATTCCTCAGCCTTTCCTTCCTATTAACAATTCCTTAACTGCCCTTCATTCCCCTGTCCCTCCCTCACTTCCCTCGTTTCTCCCTCCTCTCTCCTCTCTCTCCATTTCTTCTCCTCTCTCTCCCTCTTTCACTTCTCCTCTCTCTCCCTCTCCTTCACTTCTCCTCTCTCCTCTCTCTACTTCTCTCTCCTTCATTTCTTTTCTCTCATCTCTCTCCCACTCTTTTTCTCCTTCTCTCTCTTCTCCCTCTCTATTTTCTCTCTCCATCTCTCTCCCCCTCTCCTCTTCTCTCTCATTTTCTTCTTCCTCTCCATCTCTTTTCTCCTTCCCCCTCCCTCATCCCCTTCTCTCCTTCCCCTCCCCTCTGCCTTCCCCTTTGCCTTCCTTCCCGTCTTTTTCCCTCCCCTTTCCCCTCTTCTCCCCTCTGCCTTCCCCTCTCTCTCCCTCCCCTCCTCCACCTCTCCTCCCTTCCTCTCTCCCACAGCCCCCCCCCAAACCACACTCTGGCTCTGCTCTGTAGAGACTAATAGGACCACCCTACTGGGGTAGCAGTTTTATGCAATTTGACTGAAATTAAGCTAAGTACGAATGGTTTAATTATAAGTACTATCTCCCTCCCCACATGGAGATTAGCACCCAACAGGCCCCACTTGGCCCTCCTTCCTGCTAAAAATCAGTCCCCAATGAATCCCAGCCTCCGTTTACCTCTGGAGGCTCCTTCTTGGTGTGGGTCCGATGCACCAACTTCCATGTCTTTTCCTTTCCACGTGAATGGTCTTTTAAGCAAAGCTAGGTGGCCCAGATCTCCCTCCAGCCTCTGGGTCCCTCTCTGCCTGGACTTCCCTGCTCCCTTGGGGCTGAGCCCTTCCTGAAGCCCCATTTCTTCTGCTCCCCCGTCCCTCCTTGTCTGCCTTTTCCTGCTCTTACCGAGTCAAATCGGGAAGAGGCTCCCACGTTCTGAGGGGCCCCGTGGAGGCGAGCAGAGGGCCACTGATGTCTGGAAGGGACAATCGGGTCAGACTTCTGGGATTTCAGTCACGCAGCCTGAGCAGCCAGGGCCTCCAGGTCTGCATGGGGAGGGGAGTTGAGCTGAGAAGCCCAAGCTTTGGGAACAGCCCCAACCACTCAGTAGAGTTCTGGTGAACTGAAAGGCTAGTGTCTGCTCTGCAGGCTTTCTGCTGGGGCCTCTGGGGTCACTGGACAGCTCCATTGAGGAAGGTGTTGTTCCCAGGAAGCTCCCAAAAAGTCCCCAGAGGATGTTCCCAGGTCCATGTCGCCCAGAAGGCAGCTGTGTTTTCCACTGGGAAAGCAGTGAGCACTTGCAGGGCTGATCTAGTGACTTCCTTCCCAATCTCCCTCTGCAAGTCTGAGGGCAAGGCTGGGTGCTTGGAAGGAGTGAAAACCAAGGGGGAGATTAGAACTCGAAGCCCACTCAGTGCCCCCTCCCCCGTCCTCAGGATAGGTGTGAGCCATAACGCAGTCTCTGAGACCAATATGGCACCCAGGTAGCTCTGACTCAGTCACAAGGCAGTTGGTGAGAATTTATTAAGCACCTGCTATGTGCTAGGCAGACTGCTAACCTTGGAGGATCCAGGATCAAGAATGGCCCCTGACATATGCGGCTAGGTCATCCTGGTCAAGATCCTTAATGTTTTTGTATCTCAGTTTCTTCCTTGGTGAAATGAGGGGTTGAACTCAGTGGTCTCTTCCAGAGTCCAGATCTAATCTGTTATCCCATGAGCCTCTCAGCACCCTAGGCAATTATAATCGCAAGTTTTAGTCCAGGAGGGATCTGCAGTCATCCAGGGACACATGCAAAAAGTGCACTCTCACAACGAACTTCTCCCTAAAGGAGGCAAACTGGTTTTTGTTCAGTTTCAGAATATGGCGAAATCAATGAACAAGGAAACAGGACACTGGGTGCCGAGACATAAAATATCAATACTCAGAGGGCAGAAGTCAGTGTCACACTGCACTTATCTAAAAAAGGAGGTGATTTTTGTAAGTCAAGTGTGTTCGAATTTCATTTGCTGGGTTTGAACAACTGCTGACATTTCTATTGAGCTTTAAAATTTATAAAGCACATTCCTTCCAACAAACCTGTGCATCAAGTAGGTTAAGTTCTAGTCGTTCAGTTATTTTTAAGAGATATCTGAGCCATTTGCCATTTCCTTCTCCAGCTCACTTTACAGATGGGGAAACTGAGGTAAACAGGATAAAGTGACTTTCCCAGGGTCATACAGGTAGTAAGTGTTTAAGGTCACATTTGAATTCAAGTCTTCTCCACTCCACTGTAGGCACTCTCTTCACCATCTAACAGCCCAAGGCTTTGTATAATGATCTTAAATTTATGGGCAGGGGAATTGAGACTTAAACAGAATAAATGATTTGGCCATGCTCGCTGCTAAATGTCAGAGTTGAGATTTATAGGGCTTTCTAGGACCTAGAAGGGAAATGTAACTCCATATTTTTACATATAAAGAAACTGAAGTCTGGAAGGATTGAAAGTTTTCCTTAGGATCTTTTGATAAGACATGTCTGTGCTATTCCTATTATGTCACAGTCCCTCCCAAAGTTGAAAATGACTTCTTCATAGAGATAATCTTCACCCTCAAAGCTAATATTCAGGATCATTCAATATCTTTTTGGCAAAATTTCATTTATGAAGTAAAACATTGTTTTGGGAAACTGGCCCTACCTTGATTAGTTGTTGTTCATCCTTTTCTTTTTTTGTTTTGTTTTGTTTTGTTTTTGCTGAGGCAATTGGAGTTAAGTGACTTGCCCAGGATCACACATCTAGGAAGTGTTAAGTGTCTGAGGCCAGATTTGAACTCAGGTCCTCCTGACTTCAGGGCTGGTGCTCTATCCAGCTGCCCCACCCTTCTTTTTCAAAGGGGATCAATGACCCCATTGGGCTATCTCTCTACTAGTTCAAGAATTAGATACAGCTTAGGACGTTCTTTACTCTTTATTCTCGATAGTTTGTTCTTCACTTTACAGTGCCATCCAATTAGAAAGGGAGGATTGATGGGAATATTCCCAAAAATGATGGTGAAAGAAGCCCCCTCAAGAGTTACCCAGGCAGCTTCTGCAGCAAATGGTAACTAACAATACCCAAGTGTTTGTACCCAGGACAAGTACCCCAGACCAATTCTGTAGGTTCTACTATAGGATGCTTATCCCGAGTTGATGGGGAGCAAAGAAAGGGGAACCCCACCTCATGTGCTTGAAGCTACTCTGTAATGAGACCAGGAGAGCACTGGAAAACTTTTTTCCCAGCCCTGCAGCTGGAAAATTCCTATTTTAGCTAACTCTTGCTACCCAAGTTTTTGTTTGTACACTACTGAAAGATGCTCTATCAGCTCTCAGTTTGCCAAACCTCCCCCAGTGTAGACCCGACCAATGGACTTAAAAGGATAGTGTTCAGTTTGTGGTCAAAGAATGGACCAGTGACATCAGGAGTGCTACAATTTTCTAGGCCTGATTCTTCTCTCACTGCACCCAGCAGAGATGCATAATCCTGCAGACAACAAGCAAGAACGTACCCTGTAATTTTTTTAACGCTCCCTCCTCCCCAACACCAAAAAATAAACACCATCTCAAGCTCAGCAAGAACAGCACGGATTATTAGCATCACCTAAAAACACAAATGCTGGAACAGTAAATGATTTGGGAATACCACAGGGAAGGCAGACCAGTTTTAGAATTCTAGCAAATAACTAGGACTCATTTCTTTCAGTATTCCTTTCTTTCAGTATTCCTTTCCTTCAGTATTCCTTTGAAATGGAGCCAGGGGCTTCATAAATACTTTGTTTGCAGTGTGAGGGAGAGGGTTTGTGGAGCAAAGTTCTATTCTGTTGGAGATTAAAAAAAACAATACAGGAAAAGAGAATTCATCATTCATGTCTGACTTCCTCGGGGGGAATGGTGTTCTGTACTTTGGGACCCCTAAATTTATGAAAGGAGCTGACTGTTTCCTTCTTTCTAAGTTTTACAAAGCTGCTTTGAGACCAGCTTAATGAGGAGAGAGGCTTCCCTTCCAACTGCCCTCAGAGAAGGTCATGGAACCTTGGAGCCTTCAGGAAGGCATCATGACTAAAAAGAAAGATACTGGGCCTTGCAAATCCATAAGCGTTAGGAAACAATGCAGCTATGATCATGGCCCATACATCAGCATATTTCAGATGATTGCTTATATCTTTCTTCCTTCTCAACTTAATCCCAAGATTCTGCTGCCTTTGGCTATCTTATCTAATTTCCTGCTCATTTCTCTTTTCCCTTCATCCTTTATTCCCTCTGCTTTCTCCCTCTTATTTCTCTCTCCCTCCCTCATGGTCTCTCCCCCCCCCCAATCTTTTAAAGAGCATCCAACATTTTTGGCAAATGGTTAGAGCCAGAGATAAGTTCAAGCAATTCCCTCTGGTGCATTTTCACTCAAAGCTCATTAAGAGAGACTGTTTTGGGAGGTGTCAATTGGAAAAGAGCTGCTGACATCTACTTTCTAGCACCCTATTAGACAAGGCACAAGATAAAAAGTTTCTCCTTCTGGGTGGTTTAGAGGGCATGGCTCATTTACCATTTTTAAATTAAATTGTATTCTGTTCTCAATAAATAAGAATTTGTTTTCTTATCCCCAGAAAGAAAGAAAAAGAAAAGCCCTTGAAACAAAGATTATTTGGCTTAACTAACTTCCCCATTGGTCATGTCCCCAAGATGAATCCCATTGTGCAGATTTAGTTCATCACTTCTCAGTCAGGAGAATGTGGTGCTCTGAAATCCTGATGGATCATCACTGTGATTAGACTTAAGTAGTTGTTTGTCCGGTACCACCATGCTGCTAAAAATTGTTCTCCTGGTTCTGCTCACTTCACTCTGCATCCATTATAAGTCTGTCTGGGTCTCTCTGTCATGTTTTGTTGGTTACTGAATGCACTTGCAAAAACTTCCCTTCACATCCTCTTTTTCTGGCCAGAGATGGAGGAAGGACACACTTACTTACTTGTTGCCAAACCTTGCACTAAAGCACTTTTAAATTATCTCATCTACTTAAATTAATTAATTAAATTTTTAAAAAGTTATCTCATCTGATCTTCACAACAGCTCTAAGAAGTAAGTGCTCTTCACAGTTGAGGAAACTGAGGCAGTGATTTAGCCAATTCCTTTGATTCCAAAACCAGCCCTCTTTCTACTTCCCCGACTCTCTTGGGCAGAAAGGGGGAGAATCAGGATTGCACCCAGCTCCTACAAGTTCGGAGAGACCCCACTTCAGTTCTGAGACTTTTACTCCATCACCTGCAGAAAGGCACCAGAATCAGTTTGCTTGTGTAATTGATCTAAACACATCACTTTGTTGTAGAGCTACAGAGACAGATCCTGATACTGAGGTGCCCAAGGGAGCCCTCGCTCCAACATCCCTTTCTGCTCCATCCTAGTCCACATGGGCTCTGTTTATACACAGATAGGAGACCTAGTGGCCCAGTAGAGAGAGCTCTGGGCTTGGAGTCAGGAAGTCCTGAGTTGAGATCCAATCTGAGATACTACTTATGTGACCCCCAGGCAAATCCCTTTTGCTGCCTCATTTTCCTCAACTATAAAATGGGGATAATAATAGCACTCACTTCCCAGGATTGTCCTAAAGATCCAGTTAGATAAAATATGCAAAGAGTTTTGCAGATCTTAAAGTACTATGCAATTATCATCATCATCCATTTAATAGAGCTCGCAAATTGTTTTATCCTGGAGTCAGCAAAGCCCTGGTTTCAGATGCTAGTTCCAACATTTTCAGAGCTATATCTATCAGTCAATAAACACTTATTAAGTGGTTATTATGTGCCAGGCACGGTGCTAGGCCCTGAGAGTAAAAATAGAGTGTAAAAGACCATCCCTGCCCTCAAAGAGCTCATTCATTATATAATTGAGTAATTTCATTTTCCTAAACTTCAGTTTCCTCGTTTATAAAATGGGAATAATGTATCTACTTATAAAGTAGGTAGAATGAATAAGTCAAAACACCTTAAAGTATTATAAAAACGTGAATTATTAACGTAATGGGAGTTTTCTTAAAATAGATACATTGTCAGAAATAATATTTCCTGCCTCTATGTCTTGACTAAGTAAACTGTGAGCCAAATAGGGACAAGAGAGAGGTGAGGTGCCTGTTTCTGACGCCCTCCCTTTTTTGCTTGCTATTTTATTTGATGGATGGCTGGGAATGATGTCCTGATTTTGTTCATAAAGCCCAAAAGAAGTTGTTAGTTAGTGGCAGAGGAAGGCTTGGCTCCTCCCTCTACTTCTAGCACTCAATTAAGTTCTTTTGTTCATCTTGGGGACTGCCAGTTATATACTCAGAGCCTGGAGAAAGAAAACCTTTGTGTAGGATTTGTTTTGGGGATGCTTAAAAGAATGGTTGCTAAATAGTCATCTCAGACATAAAGTCGTTTTCCTCTCAGAGCACTTCTTCCTCATTTTTTGTATTTGGATTTATTTTTAATTTGTATTCCAAGAACTAAAGTGAATTACTCCAGGTGGCATTTTCTCACTGGTCTATACCAGGGGCAAACTAAAAAGTAGAGATTCCTGTAGCCTTATTATTTAATGACCACTGTGTTAACCTAGAAGTACCAGCAGAGAGATACCCTAAGCATTCTCCCAATATCTATAGAATTTGGCTGGACTTCTGACTCAAACGATCCGAGTCCTACTCACAAATCCTTTGTAATAAATCACTGGTATTCACACCTGTACCTCCTCCTCTCCGACCCTCAGTTAACTCACCTGGAAAATATTATCGCTGGTCTTGAAGATCTGCACAGAACCCATTTCTCTTGATCTATAATTGAGTTTAAACCACAGCAAACATTATGAGACTGGATTTTGTTAGGAGTTAAATAAGCCAGCACAAACCAGAAGTGACAGAATTCTTCAGAAGAGAGAACCATCAATAGCCTCAAAAGCAACTGTGGGAGATTTCATAAAGCCTATAAGAAATGGGAATGGGTCTTATAGGATAATTAAGGGATTTGGGATTGGTGAGAAGAGAATGCAGGGGAACAAGAGCTTCCTTCCTTCCCACCCCATGCTAACTGCTTATAGACAAATGACTTTTTGTGTGTATGTCACAATATTTGAGAATTGTGAGAAGGATAGCCATGTTGTTTGTCTGACGCAGCTGGTGAACTCTTAGAGAGGTATCAGTGAAGGTAAGAGGAAAAATCAGATGCTACCGAGAAAACAAGGAAAAGGACTGGGGAAAAAAAAAGATACTTGGAACCTCATGTCTGCAGAGACCAAAACTGCAGTGGGGTGTGATAAGCATTTCTCTGCTGGTTTCACTAGGTGGCCAGGAGATTCAACTCAACATACATTTATTAAGCTCCTATTATGATCCAATGAGGTAATATTTTAAAGTACTAAGCACATAGTAGGTCCTATATAAAAATTTATTCTCTCCCTCTCTATCAGGTACCAGGCTCTAGGGATACAAAAATAAAGATGGGACAAGCTCTTGCCCTCAAGTTTTCATTCAGTTAAGCAATAAGTTTTTATTAAATACCTACTATGTGCCCAGCAATGTCCCAATCATCAAGAATGCAAAGACAAGAATAAAATAGTTCTTGCTGTTTTGAGAAGACAGCATATGGGTGTATAAGCATATGCAGATTATACGAAAAATAAATATAAAATCATAGAGGGATTATTACTATCTTGCGATAGGAAGTCAAGATGTTCTCTTCATGCAGAAGGTGGTACCTGAGCTGGGTTCTGAAGATCAAAGATTCTAAGAGGAAGATGTTAGGAAGGAGAATGTTCCAGAGTCAATGAAAAGGCAAGAGATGAGAGAGGATGTATTTGTATTTATTTTCTTATATATGTGATGCACCCACTCGTAAGTAAATAGAGAAAATATGAGACTACCATTGGATGGTTGCAAGGGAGAGAGCTGCTGGTGCAAGGTCTTATATAAAGGTAATAATCCTGAACAATGATGTTTCTCCTCTTCTTCTGCCTGCAGGTAGCAATAGACTTCACTGCATCGAATGGGGACCCCAGGAACAGCTGCTCTCTGCACTATATCCATCCCTATCAACCCAACGAATACCTGAAAGCCTTGGTAGCTGTCGGGGAGATCTGCCAAGACTATGACAGGTAACTGTTTGGGTCTGGCCTTGCCTGCTGGGTTCTCCCAGAGTCAGAACCATCAGTGCCCAGTGGCCCAGTGGCTCCTCTGCCAGGGAATTCAATGGGCACCTTATGGTAACAACATCCAGTGTATGGATGGCAGCCTCACTTACTGTTGGACACGCTTGATCTGGTAAAAGCCATGTTAGTACATAGCTGATCTTAATCACCAAAGAAATTCTCTTTTAGCTTCCTTTCTTGGCTCTCTCTCCTTGGAAGATACCGACAAGACCCATATATGTAGGAAAGAGATTTGAGTCCAACCATTATTTTGTTTATGAATTTAACAAAACATATTCATCTTCTGTAAGAAGGCTCTCTACTCCATGAGATTTGCATAAATTACTTCATGCTGAAATCATTCTTATATCAGTTAAGGATGGAGTGGGAAAATTCAGGTATTTGCTCACAAAATCCTTCCATTTTGTTTGTACAAATTTAGACATTTATAATTCTCTGTTGAGCCAGAGGATGACCTTTAGACAAAAGCAGTGACTTAGCTTGCGCTGCCCAACTGACCTCTTGTATTAAAAGAGTAGAATGAGGAAAAGGTGAGGAGAATGTTGTCATCCAAGGTTCATTGAAATTTTGTTAGGATAGCATGATTTACTCCAGGGACTTTTTCCCCTTAATTCTTGTTGTTTCAGCCTTCATGATAAAAATTTTGAAAGGTTGTTACCATCTACGTGGTTGGAAATGACCCTTAACAGAAGTTAAAATGGCACAGAAAGATAATTAGCAGAAAAATCTGAGAATTTCAGCCTCTGTTCCATTGAAGGGTTTTTCAATTCTGTTTGGTCACTGTGAATTAAAGCAGAACCGAGTTATTGAACCAGTTTAGATTCTGAAATCCTTTATATGCTATTTCATATCAGAGCCAAACTTCCATTTAAAAAAAAAAGAGTTTCAAATTCAATCCCTGCTTCCCTTCCCTTTCCCCCTCCCTAAGATGGTAAGCAATCAGATGTATATAAAAAAAATTTCCATATTAGTTATTTTGTACAAGACAACTCAAATAAAAGAAAAAATGAAAGAAGGTTAAAAAAACCAGTATGTTTCACTCTGTGTTCAATATCAGTTCTTTTTCTGGAGGCAGATAGTAAGCTTCTTAGTTCTTTAGGATTATTGTCTTGGATCATCGTATTGCTGAGAATAGCTAAATCATTCACAATTCTTCATCATACAACATTGCTGTTATTATGTACAAAATTCTCCTGGTTCTGTTCACTTTACCATACATCAGTTCATATAAATCTTTCCAGATTCATACTTTCATTTTCAATCAGACTCAGAAAATACAGTCGCTCATGTCCCTGGGTTATAGTACATTCTGAATAAGAGAGGTAGAACATTTAAAGTCATCATCTTATGGAAAAGACATTTCCTGCCTAAGGATTTCAAGGACTACATTAGAGCTGTAGTGACCATCCAAATATGGCACTTGTATCTCTTAGGGGTCCTGAAAGCCACATTCAAGATATAGTCAAAGGAAGAGTTGATTTGGAACCAGAGGACTGCGAGTTCAAGTTCCAGCAGTCCTACTTACTCTCTGGAGGACTTTGGATAAGTCACTTGTCTCATTTTCTTCATCTATCCATTGAGGGTTTTATTAGACGAATCCCTTCATGCTTTGGACTCTGATGTTACAAATAAGGACTACAGAATAGGAGGGAGGTGAACACTTTGAGCCCTCTAAAAACAGAGGCTTTGCAAGGAAGAGTCAAAGCAGTTGAGGGTGCTAATGAGTTTATCATTACATAGGGATGAGAGAGGACATGATAAAGGTGATGGAACTGAAAACAAGTGAGACAATGATAGCAAATAAAATATGAGATTGTGTTTTCTCTTTCCACTAGATCAGGAAACCTTCCAAACAGCTAGCACTTATAAAGCATTTTTAGATTTGCAAAACACTATAACTATTGTCTTCTTTGATCCTCTCAAGCACCTGAGCCAGGTGCTATTGTTATCCCTAGCTTACAGATAAGAAAACTGAGGCAGACAGATATTAAGTGAGTTGCCCATGATCACAAAGCTAGTAAGTATCTAAGATGAGATTTGAACTCAGCTCTTCTGGTGTCCAAGACCTGCCTTTTAGCTTTTAGATCTTCTTTTCCCCCATACGCCACAACATTCTGTGCATAGAGTAAGTACATAATAAGTGTTTCATGAAGGAAGAATAGTTTTTGGTATTTTGACAAGGCCTGACATTTCCTGTGTGTTTTAAAAAGCAGCTGGATGGCCAGCTTACCCCATAGCTCCAACAACATTCACCTGTGTCCCAGTCTTTCCACAACCCCTCCAGCATTGACTATTCCCATCTTTTTGTCATCTTTGCCAACATGTGTGCTATGAGGGAAACATTTCCTTTTCTCACATAATATAATATAATCAAAAGGAGGAAAGAAAGCCTAATATTGAATTCTTCACTGAGAAGAAGTTGTCTAGAAATTAGGACAATTAAATCCTCTGGACCTTGTCCTGAGTCTATGGCTGATTTTCAGAGTAACAACTCTGCTATTGCTGCTAATAATAATGATGATAACAGCATTTCTATGGCACTTCAAGATCTTGTAAAGAATTTTACACAAATATTATCTCATTTGACTCTTAAAATAACCCTAAAGAATCTACTGTTATAATCCCCATTTTATGGATAAAAAATTTGAGCCAAATAGTAGTTTAGTGACTCATATAGCTATTAAATGAGTGAGATTAAATATGATTTAATTCCGTTCTTTCTGTCTTCAAATCTAGCACTCTACTCACTAAGCCATCTAGTTACCTCTTTCCTTAAATCTCAACTTCTTCCTTTGCCAAATGTGCATATTAATCCTAAAGTTGGATATATTTTATGGGACTATTACTATATTATCAGCTAAGTCAAGACGGGCAAGGTCAGCCTCCAAGTTAGAAAGCTCTAAGCTTGAATCTTGCTGCTGATCTTACAGACCATGGATCCTGGGCCATCCCTTAAGGGGCAGTGAAGGGGTTCAGGATTTGATTCCTGGAGTCTCTGACTCCAAAGGTAATGCTTTCACCCAATATCTCAGTAAATGTTTTAAATTACAAAGAAAAGTCAGAATCTATGTAAACCTAAAGGAGAATTGAAATTTAGTGGCAAACAACATCATGGAAGTTAGTTGAAGAATATTCAGCTCTGTTTCTTTTTTTTTAAAAAAAAGTTATATAATGAACTGATGAGGCAGAATGAGTTCTGCAGACCAGTAAAGCTCATTCTTCATATAGAGGCAGCTATAAAAGAAAATCAAATAATGCCACAGACAGAAAAAGATGGAGGAAGTGAAAGCCTAGGACTCTTGGGGTGATTTGGGGGATGCTTTCTCTATGGGAATGCTTAATGCAATCAGGTCAGCTTAAAAACTCACAAGGTTCTAGGACATTTCTGCTTTGTATGGATGTATAACAGAGACACCGCCAGGAAATTTCCTTCTGTCCTGCCACAAATCAGAATCAATGCTTCTGGGGCAAAATGCTATGCAAGACACTTTTCTTTAGCAACTGTAGAGTTTTTGAAGCTTATCAGCCACACAACTCCCAGAGACTCTAAACAGTTAAATTTTTCTTCTGCTCTGAACAAAAGTGTGATGTGGTGGAATGAATATGTTCTACTTCTGGCCAACTACAGATACACCTGAAGCCTCAGTTTTCCTTATCTGTAAACTAGGGATAAATATTTGCACTAGGTACTACTCAGGTCTATTCTGAGGATTAATTTTAGGATTAGATAGTTCCTTTCCAGAGCTAAAATTCTGTGACTTTCTAATACTTATGAAAGTGCTTTCTAAACCTCAACAAGAGTAAGGAAAATAATCATTTTCAATATTTAGTGATATATGAAACTGAATATACTGGATGATAGCAGCAGCCCTCCTCATTTATCTTTGTTTGTGGTTCTCTGTGAAAAGAAGGAAGTCTTACTAAATTGATTCAGAATCAAGAGAGAGCTAATTGAAACCCCAGCTCTGAGGCTGGCTAGCTGTGGGACCCCACAAATGCCACTTCACCTCCAGTATTTGTTTCCTGATCTGTGAAATCAGGCTAGTGATATTTGCCCTCCTTAAAAGAGCTTTATAGGTGTCATATAAACAGAAGTTTCTGGGGAGGGTCAGAGCTCATCCTTAATGTCTGGTTCATAAGCCAGAAAACGGTCCTATAGATTTTTAAGTAGTTAATTTTTACTGGTTTCTTTGGTTTTCATAGCACTTTTACAGCTTTCCCTTCTCTCCCATTAAGCAAGTCATCCCTTATAACAAAAAACTGTTCAGAAAGAGAAAAAAGCAGGCAGTTTAGCAAAAGCACCCAATACATCAGCCAAATGTGACAGCATATGCACCTTTCTATAGTCCAGAAGAGGAAAATAAGAGCCAGAGATGGGATGGAATCATACATTTAGAGGTAGGGGAGGAGACTTCAGAAGCCAGATAAAGCAAGCCCCTCATTCTAGAGTTGAGCATCTGACTTTCAGAGAGACTTAGTACCTGGTCATACAGGTTGTAAATCATCCAATCAAGTCCACAGCACTCCCTAAGTGCCTACTATGTGTCAGGCACTGTGGTAAGAACTTAAGATACAAAGAAAAGTAAAAATAATCCCAGTATTCATGGAGCTTATCGTCAGGATAAAGAGCTGATTCCAAACCCCTGTGCATCCTTCCTTGCAAATTGCATGTTCAGAAAATGACTTTCTGAAAGTCTATTCCCATTAATATAACAACTCGCATGTATATAACATTTCTTTTCTTACAGAGCATCCTACAAACATTTTCTTAAATTACTCTTCAAACTTAAGTCCTTCATGGATATGTTAAATTTGGACAGGGCACAGAGCCTTAAGCAAAAGTTTGGAACTAATAGCCAAAAGGCTGAAACTTATGCTTTTGAGGGATGGGGATTTTGGGGGTGAGGATCAATCCTGGTGCCCCTGAAATCATACTGTATAGGCAGCTGTTTCTATAGTCTCTCCATTCATAAGGTTTAGAAGATCTGTGATAAATGTAATGCTAGAAGGGTTCATTTCCATTTCTATCTGTACCCTGTGTTTATTACAGTCCCTGGCATACAGGAGGTGCTTAATAAATACATGCTGAATTAAAACCATTCAACAGTTTCAGCACTATCAATGTCTAGATAAGAAAACGGAGACATAAAAATGTTAACTGATTTCAATGTTATTCACCAAGCAATCTTGAAATTGTTACAAGGAAAGTTTCAATGGGCAGGAGAGGAAGAAAGAATATGTTTAGAAATGAGGGTCAAATAAAAATTAAACGGAGCAATACGTTTCTAAAATCCTTGTACTACGTTACCAGGATACAAACACTAAGCCAAAAAGTCTCTGACAATCTATATTCATAACATCTAGAACATTAATCTCCTTAGCAATTATCTAGTTGAATTCTCTCATTTTAAAGATTAGGAAACTGAATTTCTGGGAAATCGAGTCATCTCGAGGTACATAACAGCCAGGACTCAGGCTGGAATGTATCCCTATCTCCTCATCCACTGCCATGTCACAAAATTCCCACCATGGTCTTTAGGGGTCCCTTCCTTGAGAAAATCCCTTTATTGTTAGTAGTGGTAGTCCTTTGCTCTCAGAGATGACCATGACTTACAAGAGAATTATCTTTAAGTGAGGGAATGCAAACTCATCTGCTGTCATTTCTGTCTTTGTATCTGGTTATATTTTTTAAAGCTTTTCACCTCAATTCTGTATCTTCTTCCAGGCCCAATTCTCTTTGAGTTTTACACAGCAGGGATCTGCTCTACCTGCTTTTAATTTTAATCAAGGAGAAAGAACGTTTAAAATAATTACACTTAGATCTGGCTTTTTTAAGTGACTGTATTAGCCAGATGTTCTCCAATAGCCATCTTTGGGGAAATCTGTGCTCTCCTAGTTCATTAATTATTCCCCCAGTAGGTATGACTGCCTCCCTATTCTTGAAACCCAATTATATAACTGAATATGTCCTGCTCAGCTAGTTTCAGGTTCCCCTATGGAGGCTTAGAAGATATTTTTAATCCCTTCTGATAATGGATGATGAAAACAACAATAATTAAGGTAGGGCACTGGTTTATGTGCTTGAGTTTGGAACATTTAGCATATAATTGGGTAGGCTTGAGGCAAAGAAAAAAAGAACATTTGACTTCTTATGAAATACCCCCTTTATACAGTCTACACTATACTCCGCTATCTCCATGCTTTGTCACGTGCTTTCTCCAGGCCTTCTCATCTCTTCCTAGCAGCATCCTTCAGTTCCTTCAAAAACAGATGAAATATCTCCTCCGACAGGAAGCTTTACCTGGTGCCCCCAGCTTCTAGTGTCTTCCCCACTGCCCAGCCCCTGAAACATTTCCTTCTATTTCCTTTGTATATTTTGATTTTGGAGTCAAGGTTCAGGTGCCAGCTCTGCCACACGCTGACTGTGAGACCATGGGCAAGTCACTTACCTCTAAGATTAAAAGTTGTGGGAAAAGTACCAATTAGTATGAATCCATATTGGTGAAGGACCTTCTTCACAGGACAGTCCCTATACCAAGAAATCCCAAGTCTGATCCCCTAAAGCTGCATTCATTTCTGCTATGTGTACTTGGAGTTTCACCCATTGGGAGGTTTTGTCTTTATCTCCCATGCTAGGGCACAATGTCTGCTATCATAGTAGGGGATTATGTATTGATTGATTCTGATGGATTGATTGATTTCTCTGATTCTGAGTTCTTATAGAAGGCTAGGTGGCACAGTAAATGGAGCACAGGATGTAGTGGGGGGGAAACGGGGAGTTGGTAGTTGCTGGAGATCTTTGGATGGCATTCGGAGTACTCAGAAAATCAAACCTTTACTTAGTCACCTCCATACTATGAAGACATTGAGCCCAGCCAATCTTGCCAATTCCCAAGATTCATTGCCTCACTGAATTTTCAAAAAGGTTTTTTCTAGATTATTTACAGAAGCAGGAAGAGCTAGAACTAGGAGGTCTGAATGTAGAATTCTGCTAGAATTTCAGAACAAATTGTCTTACAAGGAAGGGAAGAGAGAATTCCAAGGACCTCTTCAAGGTGGAACAGCACAGCTCTGAGATGCTAGTGGCTTTCCTTGCCCCACTTTTCCTCTTTTGTTATGGGAATCCCTAAGAAAATATGGTATGATAGACAGGTTGTGCTATGAACTTCTTGAGATTTCAGCACAGGAAATAAGATTTTGGTGGTATCCCATAAGGAGCAACAGCTGCATCAATGTCAATACCTTCTGAGCCCTTTCGTATTCTCTTGGGCATACCTACCATGTCTATTGTTACTGGATCCTTGAAATCATACATGATGGAACTCTGACAACCAGCATGGTATCCATGAAGAACAAAGTAAAAACGTTTGAGCAGCCAAGTACAGATCTGAACTCTTGCCCATTTAGCAAACTTTACAAACTTCTAACAGGACTAGGAATATTTCTCAGTGCCTCTATTGTTTTCCTAACAGGAAAGAAAGTGAATGAAATATGAAATATGAATTCAAATCACTAAGAAGATGTCAATTGAAGAGCATAACATTGAATACAGTTATTCCTTCCCTATTGCAACTTTTGTCATCACAGTTTCTAATATATTGTGAGTCAGCATTAGAAATTAAAAGGGAACACCAATAAATTTTATCTTTCAATGCCATAATTCAGACTTCTTCTCTGGTACAAAGGGAGGAACAAAACCTTTTATGTGGATTTTCCAGATTGTAGGAAGAGGGGGAGCACTCCTAATTTGCACATCGTGGAAGGGATATTTGTATAATATCATGAGCCTAAACTACTTGCTATCCCAGGAGTTTGGGTCAAAAATACCAAAAGGGCTGCATGACATGGTACCGTGGCATTCAAAATGGTGTAATAATAAGGTTTGAGCATTAGTAATAGCAACAACAAAAGTTGAAGATTTGCAAAGCCTTACTGGATTTAAGTTCAAATCTGGCCCCTGGCAGGTACTTTATGTGACTACAGAATCTCTAGGCCCTGGCTTCTTTATCAGTTCCTTCCAACCCTCAGTTTGTGCTCCTATGAACCTATTTGATGTTACACCATAACTTCTCCCAAGCTTCTCATCTTCTTCATCAGAAAGCAAAGTAAAGCAATCAGTTGTTTTTTTAATTTTCCTTTCAGTGACAAAATGTTTCCAGCTTTTGGTTTTGGAGCCAGGATACCTCCAGAATACACGGTGAGTGGGTAAGGCTTGGGGGAGGGGAGATCGTTTTTATAGTGCTTCATTCCCTCTCAAGAGCTTATTAGTTTTGGCTAAGTTTGGCTTACACTGAGTAGCCTTTCCTTTGCCCTGTGTGAATAAAACTGAGTCATATGGAAATAATGAGGTTAGATTCTCATAGACAAACTCTTGGTCTATGGACTATCATAATGGCATCAGTCAAGTAGAAGGCTGGATAGCTCCTGAAAACAGATCAGGGGAATCATCTCTTGTCTGGCTTCTTGAGGACATGGCCCTAGCCTTGGCGAAATATGAAGTAAGCCCGATTCTCACAACACAAAATACCTTGGCAGTGGCAAAACATTTATTAAATGTTCTGCTAGCAGATCTGCCCATCTGGGTTTCAAATCTGGTTAAGGAAGGAATCAAGAGCAGTGATTTCTGCCATTTTTGTGTCATAGAATCCTACAGCACATCAGAGAAACCAACGGACCCTTGCTGAGAATGTGTTTGTTTTTGTTTTTAAATCATAATTGAAGAAAATGTTCAAATTTAATTAGATGTTAGTAAAAATGAAGAGGGTTTTTTTTTCCCCATCCATGTTTACAAATATCCTGAAAGCTGCCCTGAACTCAGGTCTAGGTGGAACAAGCTGGCAATAGAGCTGGGGTCAGCCTAGAGATCAGACCCAGAAAGGTCCTGAGCAAAAAGCCAGCAGAGGCACCCGGGACAACCGCAAAGGTCCTTGTGGGTAATAGACTTGTGTTGTTTTTGTTCTTTATTCCTCATGGACAACAACAGTCAGACCTGACACCTGCAAAGTATGGCATACTGCAGGACTTCTTCCAGGGTGGAAGTGGGACAAGTGTGTGTGTATGTATGTATTATATGTATGTATATACACACATATGCACACACATACACACACACATATATATAATGTAAATACATCCATGTATAAATATCATATATGTATATATGTATGTACACACATACACAGTTCAATAGAGAGCAACTAAATTTGCCACACTGCACATCTTCCTGAGTTCACATCATTTACTAACTGTGGGATCCTGCATAAGTCACTTTACCCTGTTTGCCTCAGTTTCCTCATCTGACTGGAGAAGGAAATAGCCAATCACTCCAGTGTCCTTGCCAAGAAAACTCCAAATGTGGTTACGAAGTGCAGAAATGACAGAAAATGACTGAATAACAACCATGTATCATAAAAGATGGCATGAAATATCCAGATGCTGTAATATAGAAGGGTCCATGCAGAACTATGGAAATAGACATTCCTAATAGAGATTTAGCCTAGAATATGCTTTAAGGTAAATATTAGCTAAAAGTAGTTCCCCCCCCTAAACAGAATAATTCTCTTAGAGACTCTCTTTCCCAAGTTAAAATTCTATGTCAGACTACCCTGACTCCCCAACCAGGGAGCAGATCCCCAAATGGACACAAGTCGTTTTGGTATTTTGAGTAAGCATCACAAAAGGTATCCTCCTGTGAACTCTATTTGTGATATGAAAATAACCCAAAGAAATAATTCAGATGAATTCGGAAACAGGAGGGAAATTAGTTGCCATGAAGTGAAAGATGAGCTTTATTAATGATGACCATCTGGCATCTTCCTATTTTCACTAATCATTCTTGCTAAGCTGGTCCTAACTTTAGTTGTCTCTATTGCTGCTGTAGGAATGACTGTTAAATTTCAGCAGTCTAATATGAGGAACCCGTGGGCAAAACCCACACTGCTCCATTCTTGTTATAGCTCTGCCCCATAATAGACTTGTCTCCTCTTCTTAATGTGGTCCCCAAGGGGCTTTAAACCATCTTTTCTGCCCTGTCTTCTACTTGGCTCACAAAGGAACAACCAGGAAAGAGGGGATCAGGTGTGGTGAATGAGGCTTTTACCCCAGAGACCTATTTACCAGCTTGTGGGCTTCCTCCTAAACAGAGCAGGTGTTGCAATGATCAGATTCTTGAATTTGTGAAAACAATTTTCACAAATCATAATTTTGGCTCCATTTGAGTTTTAAACATTCCATCTAGTACCTGAGGTTCCTATTCTCCTATTCTCAGCCCACACTGCCTTGCAGCCTTTGAACTCTATATTACATATAAAAGGAAGTTTCTCTTCTAATCCAGATAGCTACTAGCTCTCAGGATCATAAATGTAGAACTGGAGGAGACCTTCTTTGGAGGTCATCAAGCCAACCTCCTCATCATACAGATGAGAAACTGAGAGGCCCAGAGAGATTCAGTGACATGTTAGTTGGCGAGCATGTGTCTTTGAGGTGGATCTCAAACCCAGGGGATGCCGACACCAATTTCTGTATTCTGTCCACTACACAACACTTTTTCTAGGGAGGGGAATTAGAAAGATGTCCCGGTGTGCGTTTCCCCTTGCTTTAATTAGTGATCCTCTCTCACTATTAGGATTGATCTATCCCAAGATTCTTGAGTTTAGAAAAACAATTTTCTTTTCTTTTAGATTTCCAGCTATAATAAGTTTCTGGCCCTAGAGCTTGTTATTTCTTGTGTCTTGAAGATTTTTGGAAAGAAATGAGTAAATATCATGCTGTTGCATGATCTTGTGTATATTAACCAAAAGCAAGCTAGAGATAAATCTACTGCTTTGTGGCTTTTCAAAAACTCGATGTCACTCAATTTCACCTACATATATGAATATTTTCTTTTTATTATTCTTTATATTTTCCTTTGCTTTGAATTTTTGCTAAAATACCAGTGATAAGATATATACTTAATGATAAAGTATAACCAAATGATATCTAAATAAAATTAGGATTAATTGAGGTCTAATGGCAGGTTTGGGGTACAGGGAGTCAAATGGAACTCCTCTGCAACCCCTTTGGATTTGGTGCAAGGATACAAAGTTAAATGAGGTCTAGTGGCGGCGAGAGTCCCTGGTAAATGAATTTACAGGCCCCAAAACCTAGATTGATAAAAAGAGGTTTATTACAGGGTGTGGAAGCAAGGTTAAAGTCTGGTTAGTAAAAGTCATTATATAGAGGAAGACATATGCTGAAAGTGGCGGGACTGAGAGTCTCTAATGCAAAGCATCATTGCTGGCATCTTTCAACTCTCTGACAAAAGATGATTCTAGCTTTGCTGTTTTTATCTGCTTGAAGAAGCATATGAGCGGAGCTCAGGTTAATTCCTGGAAGGCCAGATTTTTGGCGGGCTTTTCAGATAAGGAAGAAACTGTTTTGGGGAAACCTGAGCAGATAGTGGGGGCTGAAAACCCAAGCCAGCTCAGATCCCTTGGGGGCTGGGTACAAGCCCAAACTGGCTCAGATACAGATCTTTCCCCTTGGAACACAAAAGTGTGGTTTTGACCAGATTTTATAAATCAAAGGTTAGTCCCAAAGGAAGTTGGAGATCAGAAAAGGAATCTTAAAGGGGGCTACACACCACATCACCAGTACCTCAAACTTTAGCTCTTCTGTTTATTATCACGGACAAAAGGACTGATTAGGTGCTAAAACTGTTTTTTTTTTTTAATATTCATTACGCAGGTCATAGACATCTCCAAAATCCAGGCACCAATCTCATATCTAAAATTCCCAGGCTATTAGATTTGTATTTCTCTGATTCATTTCTTTCTATTTTTCTTAGGCATCTTTCCTTCTCCCTTTCTCCACTCCCTGCTAAACATTATTCAACAAATTTCCCTGTCACCTCTACTCCCCAGGGAGCTGAGAATTTATCTTCCTTCTTAGATTGATTGGAGAAAGACTTAAGATGATTCCTGCTGTTAAACCCATAATGAATGTAATGGACATTTGTTTGCAAACTTTAAACCTCAGGGCTTCCTTACCGGATTAAAGTTGTAATTCTTTTCTCTTTCTTCTTTCTTTCTTTTTTTTTTTAATTGATATCTAGGTCTCTCACGACTTTGCAATTAATTTTAATGAAGATAACCCAGAGTGTGCAGGTAAATTTATAAGTCAATATATGTTATTGGAGTTTTTATATATATATATATATATATATGTATATATATATATAGAGAGAGAGAAAGTTATATATATATATATAATGTATAACATATATTACTAATATATATATATATATATATATATATATATATATATTACACACACACATATATATGTCAATCTTACAGTCCTTTCCATGTGAGCAACATAATACAATGGAAAGGACCTGGATTTCAAGCTTGGCTCAGTTATTTCCCTGTCACTTCATTTTCCTAAATGAGGATTATCTCTAAAGTGTTTTTCATTTCCAATTCCATGAACTATTCTTCTTCTATAGTACAAAACTAGAGCATTTAGCCCAAATGTACACGTTCAGGGCCACTCCAAAGTCTGTATTAAAGAAAGGCAATGCCCACTCAGTAGCTAAAGCTCTTTGTCAGTCCTCTGAGACCCTTTAAAACACATCTAAGAGTCACACTCATGGATTACACATGAAATCTATGAGGGTCCTGTGTGCAGAGTAGATGTGAGAGATGAAGCACAGAAATAGTCAGTCTTTCAACCTTTCAACCTTGTAGATCATCTCCATCTCCAAAAGGCCATCTCCAACATTCCTCATTCCATCAGCTTCAACCAAAGATTTTCTCGTTCAACTCTACTAAATAAACTAAAATACAAGTAAATACACACACACACACACACACACACACACACACACACACACACACACATATATATTTTAAAAACCACAGAATTCTCCTAGGACAACTCTTATTTCCCCTCTATTAGACATCCATTCCACTACCATGACAAACATGCCCCAAATGATCCCATATGCCATCAGATTAGGGAGCAATCCCATCTCACACTCATCTAACTATCCTTACAGCAGCCCTGCAGAAAGTGAAAGCCTGATTATCTCCATTTTAAAGATGAATAATTTAAAATTGAAAGACACAGGATGACTTAGCCCTAGTCATTGCCCCAAACTTCTCCAGGAATTTCTATCTACCCAGGCTTTATGCCTCTTGGATCCCTGGAACTCCCATCTAATTTAGTGCCTTTACCCAAGGTCTCTATACTGCACTCATACTTTAAGGCCTTTTATCTGCCCTGCAACCAAGGTTCCCCTAGATACTCTCTCCCAGTTAAAGACCCAGTTAGATCTCATTTTTTTCTAGTTATATTTAGTTATACCTAGTTACAAAGTGTTTAACAAATATTTTTTTCCCATTCATTCCCTCACACAGCTCACAAATGTTAGAAGTCTTGTAATGCCGGAAAAACTGAGGCAAGATAGAGATTGGAGAGTTTATTTTTTTAATATTTTATTAATTGGAGAGTTTAATTGACTGGACAGGACTCTCGTCTCAAAGTATCCAGTAATGTATGGGGGAACGATGAACACTTTTATAGCTCTTCAGACAAAGGAAAGGAAAAAGAGCGGGAAAATTAGAAGCCTTTTCAGGATGGGGGGGGGGAGTTGTAAATTTTTACTAAAAACCAGAGTCAGAATGTTTGAATAACAGAAGTAAAGATGTCAGTGAAGTATCCGAGATAGTCTTATCTTTTGGAATATTTTAGAGGGGCAGTGTCATAAATTCTTGGGGGCAGAAGGAGCTAGGAGCCAGGAAGTCTGATCTGCTCTTCTCCCATTGACAATTTATAACCTTAGAGCAAATGGTCCTCAGTCTTAATGAACCAGGGGGGGTTTATGACTTAGGGACTGAGGCAGAACAGTTAAGGAAACTGAGATAGAACAATTCAGGGAAACTCAGTCAGGACAATGAGGGAAACTAGTGCAGGGAAACTGAGGTAGAACAGCTCAAGGAGACTGTGGCATAACAATCTGGTCTGCTTGAACCCAGGTCTCCTGCCTCTAGTTCAACGAGAGATCTTTACACTATACTTTGCATGCAACCTCTAATTTCCTTCCCCAACAGACTTAAAAGGGAAGGAAACATGTCAAAATAATTTACTTTCTGCCTGCTTTGGTCTGGGGAAACCCTGAGTCCTAAAGTCAATTTTCACAGTCACCAATAGTCAACTTGGCTACAACCATCACGAAACAACCATCACGTTTGGCAGCAGTACAGCACAGCTCCTATTGGTGGATTATTCTACTCTCCAAAAGTCCTGCTTCCATTCTGTTCTCTCCCTCCCTGCTTTTGTTTACATGCATATTCTAGCTTTGTCCCCTTTCCCTCTCTATACTCATCAATTTAAATTCCAAGATATATTTGATTCCAATCAAGTCAGTTTTAGAAATGAGTTGTCCCCATCTGTTTAATGTTCTTACACCCATCTGCCCCCATGCTTAGGGAAGGAAAATCAAGTCTGTTTATCTTAAGCAAGACCTCAAAGACCTCAATCAAGAAAAAACATCACTGAACTTAGTTCATCTGCAGAACAAGGGTGATAAATAATTTGAAAGCTTGTGTTCAAACTAGAGACTTCAGGGAAGAGTAAGGTGGATCCTGATGTTCAAAGAGTCTCAAAACAATCTTTCTATAAGAACACAACAGAAGTCCCTCATCCAAATTTCAAGAGCTAATTTGTAATTTAACGTAAAGTATAGGATTTTTTTTAGAAGATAAGACTTCAAGGGACTCCCCAAACCCTATTTGGAAACATAATGCTGTTTCCAGGATCCTTTCCCTTAAGATTGTTATTCAATTACATCTGACTCTTTGTGACCCCTTTTGGGGTTTTCTAGGCAAAGATTGGAGTGGTTTGCCATTATCTTCTCCAGCTCATTTTACACATGAGGAAATTGAGGCAGATAGGGTTAAGGTCATACTCCTATCTGTATCTACCTTGCTGCCCAACACAGGGAAGGGAGTTTGAACAAGAAAAGAGAAAAAGCGATGGAGAAGCAGTAACCTAGAACAGTAAGTAAACTAGCATTTATTAAGCTCTATTGTGTGCTATGTACAATGCAAGGACTATTGAAATAATTAGAATGATTTTATATCCTTTTTAAATTGATTCTATTCACATTTAATTGATTTTGTCTTGTAACTACCTAAGTCGTGGCTCTTTGTCTCTGAACTTAGTTCACAATTCAGTGGGCCTGTATGTTGCAGGTTAAGTTTAGCAAACGTACTAATTGCTGTTCTATTCTTATGTCAATGATGCCAGAGAAGTCTGATCCATCATCCCTAATCTTGCAGGTGGATCCAAATGATGACCATATCTTAATCATAATTGCCTGCCCCTCTTTCCCAATTTTCAATCAATCGTATTGTCTCCTATGCCTCAGCCATGTGATCAATTGTATTAATTTTAATCACTGATGATAAGTTCTTTTAATAAATTATAACTTGTTCCCCACCCACAAAGTCCTGTTTCTTTGTTTCTCATTCCCCACAACAATAAAAAGTGCTGTCTCCCTTATTTGGGATCTTAGTTTTGCTAAGGAAACAGAGGTCTTTTTTGTTGGCAAATTTGTACTTTACTAATAAATTGATTATGCTCAGAACTTTTGCTTCAGTTTACCTTAATTTTAACCATCACACTATCCAGAGTGGGCATCTAAGTGGCTCAGTGGTCCAGCAGTCAGGAAGATCTGAGTTCAAATCCAGCTACTTACTAGCTATATGACTCTGAGTGAGTCAATTAACCCAGTATGCCTCAGTTTCCTCATTTGTAAAATGAGCTGGAGAAGGAAATGACAAGCCACTCCAATATCTCTGCCCAAAAAAAAATCCTCAACTGGTGTCACAGAGTCAGACATGAGTAAAATGAATGAACATCCATTGGGAAATGGATAATGGAAACCCTGATTTTATTACTTGCTTTCTTTCATCCATCCCTACCACTAACTCCCAGTAAAATATAATCGCATGGATAACAGGGATTGTTTTTCATCTTGCTTTTGTCCCCCTAGTACTTAACCCAGTGTCTTGCATGCCATAGGAACTTAATAAATGCTTCTGGAATTAAATCAAGTCTGGAATGATTTTCCCACTATAGATCAGTAAATGTCAGCTACTCTTCTTTTGATGCTTCATTGTGGAGATGACCTTGAATTTTCAAGGACAATGGCAGTGGAATTAAGCTAAGGTGCTTGTCTGGGTCTAGTGATAGACTGTCCATCATCCGAGAATGAGCTTAGCTAGAGCCAGACAAATTTGTCGCCAGGTTGGCTGCAGGCTGATGGGTTTTCCAGCTATAGCAGCTCACAAAGAATGTCTTAAGATGGAAAGGGGCCACATGTATGTCAGAGGAGGAAGGATCCACACTGATGAAATCACACATCTTTGCTGCCCATGTCAATTAATTATCAACATCCAATCAGGTTGGAAGGTCCCACAAGGAGGGTTTAAATTAATTCTGATTGAGAAACAAATGCAAAAACTCTGAGCACCATAAGTGAGGGTTCACACCGTTTAACTGCTGACCCAATGACAGCTAGACAAGGATTCTGTGCCCATCCCTGGGCCTGACTCCACAGGGTTTCTCGATCCATCCTCCCATCATTCTTACCCTTGATGAATCCACCCTGAAGTGGATACCATGAGATATTTTCACTTTAACCTGCTAGCGGTTTCATTTTGTCTTATTATTTTTTTAAGGAATCCAAGGAGTTGTAGAAGCCTATCAGAGCTGCCTTCCTAAGCTACAACTCTATGGGCCGACAAACATTGCCCCTATCATCCAGAAGGTTGCCAAGTCTGCATCCGAGGAGACCAACACCAAGGAGGCATCGGTAAGGGCATCTGACCATCATACCTCTCCTATCCTGAGAATGAGTTCCCTGGGGAGAATCTTTCTATAAAATGAACTGGGCTGCTGAGACCCTGGATAATAAAATGTACCTCAGTTGCTTTGACTCATTCTTCTGCTTCTTCCCTTCATTCCTAGCAGCCTTCTTTAACTTCTTAATCTTCTCTTATTTGACTATATATATATATATATATATATATATATATATATATATATATATATATATATAGAGAGAGAGAGAGAGAGAGAGAGAGAGAGAGAGAGAGAGATAACTGAGATAATTATCCCAGATAATGAAGAATACCTCAAATGGAATTATTAATTGGAGTTAAGAACCTAAATGGTATAATCCTATAGAAATGTAAATACATCTTTAATAGCATTTTTTGAATACAGAAGAATGGTAGATTCCCAGGTTTTTTTCCCCATAAATCCTCTCTAAAGAATCTGTCTAATGGACTATTTCTGTATTTTACTTTATTATGTGAACCATAGTATGGGAATATACCAATGCAAGGAAGATATATAGAGAAATTAATCCATGGGAGAAATATGGCAGGAGGGAACACTGAGATGAATCAATGTTATATTTCACAGATTTTTTTATGTGAAAATACTGCTACAGGTGTGACTTGTTTTATGTTTTATTTTTTCTTAGTAGTAGTATGGGATTTACACTGATCCAGCTACATTTTCATACCCTATTCTTCCTTCAGATCAATAGAACCAATGGTCCAATGTCTTGTCAACTAAGGATATGGCTATAGTTTGTAACCAAAGAGAAGTTTTTCTTCCTGTAAAATGCTTTCAGATCATGAGATGAACAGGGTTTTTAAATTTTTATCTCCACAGTCTCCTTTTATGACTAGTTTCATTTTATTACCCATTCCACAGTGCTCTTCAGTTATGCCTTTAGCTAATCTATAATTTTTAAACATATTTTAGGCTCATGGGGAAAAGGGAGAACTAAGTAGCAAATTCACCTTTATGGTCTTTTAAATGCTTTCTTCCCCAAAGATGATCATTTTGGATTTTCAGGTGATGACAGATTTTTAGTTCAACTAATGATTCACTCTGTATATTGTGCACTACAGGAATATCGTAAAAATTATAATAGAGTTTGTTAGTTTCTTTTGGCAAGTATTTCTGTCAAGTATTCAGGATCCCACTTGGCATTGTAGGATATTTTTTAGCATGGCATAGGAAAGCTCTATGGTTTTGACAGAGGGAGGCACTCCCTCTACCAATAAATCTCACAAGCCATCTATGGCTCTGGTGATAAGAGGGGAGTCTGGATACTAGTTGTTACAGCACAAGTTGGCTGATTACTATCATTGTCTCTCCATCTCCTTCCTTTTCCTCTCCCAACCCTTTCCATCCTGAATACAGCAATATTTCATCCTGCTGATCCTGACAGACGGTGTGATCACAGACATGGCCGACACCAGGGAGGCCATCGTCCACGCCTCCCACCTCCCCATGTCGGTCATTATAGTCGGGGTCGGCAATGCCGATTTCAGCGATATGCAGATGTTGGATGGGGACGATGGGATCCTGAGGTCCCCCAAAGGAGAGCCTGTCCTTCGAGACATTGTCCAGTTTGTGCCATTCAGGAACTTTAAACACGTAAGCAGATTTTTCTTGGGAATTAGAGATACAAGGAGGGAGGGATAAAGATTAGGGGAAACATTATTGATCAATGTATCCCAGACGGACCTTTACAGACTCTAAATATGATTTTAGTAAGTTAATTAGCTGACTAGCTCAACTAGGTTCCAATTAATATGAATAATGAACCTCCTGAAGTGGCCGTATTATTGGCATTCATATCATTTATGTCTCTTGGTTTAGAATAAATATTTACATATTTTACATAATAATTAATTCAAATGTATGTGACTATTTCAAGAGATTTCTTATTTGTACTTTTGGGAACCTGGCTATAGTACTGTTGGGCATGAAACAGGTTTTAACATTGTCACTGTCTTCCCTGATGGTACAAACATGTTATGACAGCAGCCATTCTACCAAAACAGTAGATTCCTTGAGTTCCTGGAACCCTGGCAGGAATCCCTGAAAACCCTTGCTGGGATTGAATAGTTTCAAGAAGGTTTGTATAATTAAGCCCATTTTTTTAAAGGGAGTAAAATTAAGTCCACTCCTACAGATTTGCATCTTTACTAGCTATAAAATGCATAAAGATATTCTAAGTGAAATAAAAACCAAACCTAAGTAAGCAGTAATAATGTAGGCTCGTTTATTCCAAAGGATCCTAAACTCTAGAGTTGGGAAAGAGATCATAGGCCATTAAATCAGGGCCTTTCATTTCCCAAATGAAACAGGCCACAGATATGAAGTGATCTGTCCACATTTAGTACATGAATGGTTAGCATAAAGCATGATTCAAACCTACTTACTGTTCTTGCCGCTATTCTTGCTGCTTCTCAAGTTTAATTTGATCTCCATGGAGAGAGAGATACGGGCATGGTATATATGATGGCCACTTCATTAGTCTCAGTCAGGACACTTGGGTTCTATCCCAGGCTTGCTCTAAGGTAAGGAAAATAGCCCCCTCTCTGGGATGTCCCATCAATCAAGTGGGTTCCATTGAGGTCATTGAGGTTAATAACTGTCATAACTTGTCCCAATGTCCCAAAAGCTTTTTGGATCCTTATGAGGTGGGCTGGCCCTGATCCAATATACTCATCTTCCTTCCAAGGATTTTTATCATCTAAGTGTTCAATAATGATGTTTTATCCAGGGGACAGCTACAAGATACAGTGGATAGAGTGCTGGACCTGGTGTCAGGAAAATTCATTTTCCTTAATTTACATCTAGTTTCAGATACTTACTAATTGTGTGAACCTAGGAAAATCACTTGTGTGACTTGTTTGCCTCAGTTTCCTCATCTGTAAAATGAACTAGAGAAGGAAACAGCAAACCATTCAAGGATTTTTACCAAGGAAACCCCAAATAGAGTCACGAAGAGTTAGATGTGATTGAAAAATGACTGAACAATATATTTTTATCCTGGTCATGGACAAGGTCAGTTAGCACATGGCCAAGAATGGTCCACCAATCCAGTATCAGGCCTCTAAGGACTTTTTGTTCTATGTGGCCATTCACTCACATCTTGGTCCATTTTATTGTTCTGTCATTGAGCACTCATCTCTCTATCTTTTCTACAGCAGTATCATGAGAAAGACTTACAAATCACCTCACATGGGACCCATGCCACGCCAACCTGAGAATCTGGTACAATGAAAAGAGCACTAGCTTTGGTGTCAGGAGTCTTAGTTCAAATCCTACTTTTGGTGCTTACTGTCTATACTTTTGGGGGCATGTCTTGTCACATTTTGGGACTCAGTTTCCTTCTCTGCAAAATTAAGAGTTGGACCAGATGAGCTCGGTGATACCTCCCAGTTCTCAGTCTCGGGAAGGGTCAACCTTTTCCATGTAGGAGTCACAAATACACTCAGACACTTGCAACACTAAGGGTTCAAATGGGCTAATAACTTTCTAGTCCAACATTATCTCCCCTTTTCCCACCTCTAAAATATGGCACATAGATTTGGACAATGGGCACTTTTCCTATTCTGATAGGACCCTTCCTTGGAGGTGCATGAGAAAATACATTTACTTCTACAGATCACTAACTTATTGAACTGGCTTATCATAGCAGTGGCAGTCCAGTGATCACACCTTAGTACTTACCCCCTTTTATTGTATGTAAGTTCATGCCTAATGCTTTGGCAAGAAGAGAGTTCAAAAATTCAAGGGCATGGACAATTCATTCTCTAGGGACTGAATCAGTCTTGATTTAAATTGCATCCCAGCTGTCACATTGAGGGCTAATAATTAAAACTCAGATCTTCTGACAGACTTACTGTCTGTGTCTCTCTTCCTCTCCCTTTCCTTTTTTCTCTCACTCTCCCTTCCCTTTTCTCTCTGATTTGAACCTTTATATACATACATGTACTCACTTTTCTAAACTTAAAAATGTAAAGAAATGTAAGGCTCAAGCCATGATATTAAAGCAGAGAGATAAAAATAGAAATATGTTCCAGCAAAACTGGATGATGAGTGGTCCATTATCTCAACATCTCATCCCCCACTTCCAGGTTTTTACACACGCTGTCCCCCATGAAACAAACATTCTCTCTTCACTTTCACCTTTTATCTGGTTGTTTTCTTCTAACCTCAAATCAGGTTTTCCCGATTCTCTAATAGCTGTTGAACTTTGTATCCTTGAATTATGATATATTTCCTGGTTTGATTAGGTATTTTAATCCAATCTCCCAGACCGCATAGACTCCTTGAGGGACAAATATTAATAGACTTTTGTCTACCTTTCCCAGACACAGCCTAATACCACACTTCTCTCAGTAAGTATTGTTTAAAAGATATTGAATCAAATGGAACAGAGGTATCAAACATCTAGCCTACAACACTCCCAAGTATATCCCAAACCACATTAAAATGTAATTGGAAAGCAATGAACAAAATACAAGTATAACAAAATGTAGAAAAATGTTAATATGTGGTTTTCTGAGTCTACATGGGATGGCAAGGATCTGACATCACTGCCATAGAGACCCAAAATGGCATTATTGGATAAGTGAGAAAGACCTGCCCAGAGCCCTAGATTCTGATTCCCAGCATTTGGAAATATGTCAAACTATTGGTCTTTTCTCCCACAGGCGTCTCCAGCTGCACTTGCAAAGAGTGTTTTGGCTGAAGTTCCAAATCAAGTTGTGGACTATTACAATGGCAAAGGAATTAAACCAAAGTGTTCCTCAGATATGTATGAGTCTTCCAGGACACTAGCACCATGAACTTCTCCACACACTTTTACAGAGTTCTCAAATATTATTCCTGCTAATATTTAATATTCCTACTACTCCAGTACTTAAAAAAAATTAAAATAGCACGTTTTGGTGATTTTTAACTGACATTTTTTTCTGCATGTGTAGCCCCAAGGCTTGGATCTGTTAAGCAGTTGTATTGTTGAAGACTTTTTACGAAGAAAAAAACAATTACTCTTTACATTACAGCATGTCGCCTTGAAATAAAATGGTAACTGTATCTGTTTTTTATACAGGTTTGTTGAAATTTTGCTAAATTTCTTATTATCTTTACACTGTAAAGCATTTTGAAACATTTATTGAGCATCGATAACCAAAACAAAACAAACAAACAAAAAAAAAATAAAAACAAAAACAAAAAAAAAAAACTTTGGTTTTCTCTGCTATAAAGGATGAAAGTTTTTTTTTTTTCAAAATGGCAGATGCATGGACTGTATTTTGCATGTTTCCAATAAAAATAATACCATTTTGCAGTTGTTGTCTATGATTCTTCCCTGCCAAGATCGGTTTGTTCTTGCCAGGCTTTGCTTGGGGAAGGGAGTGACACACAGAGGCAAGATTTCAGGACGTAGCCCTGGGTCTTCTAGAAGACTGTGAGGGTTGAATAGAAAGATCAGCTCAAACAGGACATTTCTATACTGGTTAAGAAATGCACCATCTCTATACTAGTAGCAGAATTACCATAGCAAACTACAAAGGTTTGAGAATAAAGGAGGCTGAATCTACCAGGTTCACATTATAATGTCTCATTGCTTCGTTACTACACCTTTTACTATAGAGAAGCATGGCCCAGTCCTGTCCCCCATGTTACCTAAACTGCAGGAAGGGAGGGCTCCATTTTTATGTCAGCTCCTAGAAACAATTGTGTGGATCTCAATGGGCCTAGACAATTCAACTCATAGAAAATGAGGCTTCTAACAGGACTTCAAAGCCTAGATGGGGTAGCAGGGATCCTTTTGCCTCATTCTCCCTAGTTTGAATATATGAGGTCTCTTAAGTTGGTTTTGCTCTTTTACTCATAGTGCCAAATACTGTTTTAATATATTATCTAAAAGAATCAAGATGTCTGGGTTTGGGGATTGGGGTAATGCTTCCTTGATTTTTGATTTGGACTGTTTTTAGCCAAAAAATTTGAATATTTCATTTCTATAAGTCTCATGGTGTCACCATATCTAAATTTGAATCCCAGCTCTTCTATGAACCATCTATGCGATTTGGGGCAAGTCAGCCCCAAAAGTCAGGCCTCAGTTTTCCTCAACTATAAAAGAGACATTAAGATCTTATGGCCTCTGAGATCTCTTCCAACTGTATCTATTCCTCTCTTGCATGGATAGAAAGGGTGGGTGCTTTATAAGCATACAGAGTAGAAAGTTTAAATGCTTTTCTTTTGGAAGGATGAGGAAATAAATTTCAAGTATATATTAAGCATTGTTTATTATTTGTTGTACATGTTTTGGTTTGTTGGTGTTTTTTTTAATGGGTAAATCAGAGACCTTGTGTGACCTACAATGTCTTCATGGTAGCTCCTTACTCTGCAAATACATGTCAGCCAAATGCACAACATTTTGGGAATGATGGTGAAATGTTTGACTGAAAAAATACCATAAATATTTAAACTGTATTGTTTTATGAATAAATTGGGTACTACAACATCTCTTTTTAAGAGTTGTGTTCTTGTTTCTCTTTTCAAGGCAATTGCCTAGTGATAATGTAGGCCCCGCCTTATCACAAGTCCACCTGGCTCCACTACCACTGGGGCAGCCATTCCAGAGCCATGTCTCTAACAACATGGGAAATGCCAACTGCTCAGATGCTGAAAATCCTGGTTATTCATCTAGTTATCAATCGGTTTGAGTTTTGTGGTGGTTAATCCCAAACTGATTATAGAGTAGTGAGCAGCTATTTTCTTGATACAGATCGAGTTCCCAATTGAGCTGGGGTGTTTCTATGGCATCTCAAAGTTTCTATATGGTGAGCAAATACTTGCTAATGCATACTTGGGAAGAGTGTCTGAAGAGGATTGGATGGCAAAGTCGGTTACCTGTCTCCTGAACAAGGGCCTAATAATGGTGAAGGAGATATTACTGCTGTTCTTAGAGAACTCTCCTATCAAAAATCCAGCCTCAGACACCTCACATGTCCATTTTGAGGCAGTAACTAATATGGCATTTTCCCGCCAAATGAAATACCTTTCATCAAAGTGGTTCTAGTAGCTGGACATCCATCAGGGAATTTCCTAAGGACTTAGAAAAGTCAGGGGAAAAAATACTATAGCTAGATCACAGATTTATAGGTGAAAGGGATCTGAGAAATCATCGAGTTCAGCCTCCTCATTTTACAGATTTGCAAACTGAGGCCATGGGAGATGAAGTGATTTGTTTAGATTACACAGGTTGTAAGAGACAGAGCTAAGATTTGAGCTTGGCTCCTCTGATTCCAACTACAGCTTTCCACATGCTTCTTTATCATAAGGAAGGATGTTAAAGAGGAATCCCTTTGTCTCTGGTTGAAATGACAGCCAAATCCTATCTAAAACTTTGAGTTGCTCTGATTCAGTGAACATTGCCATCACAGAATAAAAATAAGAAAAAGATATCATGAGCAAAGAAAAATTCATCCCTTCACAAGGCAAACCTTTCCACACCACCACTAACTAAGCCAAAATGCAGCCACTTGGGCAAAGCCACAATTTCCCAACATTACATCAAAGTCCTGATGAAAGAATTCCAAGAAAACACTATTTAATATAACAAAATTCAAATGCAGAACAATGGGGTTAGGCCTTTAGAGTCTGCTAATAAAATTGACTTGTAGCTTCCACACTGTTGGAAAAAATTAGAGAATGTAATCATTATCTTTGTCCCTGCCTGTCTCTACCCCACTCTCCTTGCCTTCTATTCTTTTTTTTTTTAAGTTTTACAAATTCTCTCCTTCACTCCAACCCTCCTTCCCCACTTCTCAATTTTCACTGGTCCCTTTATGAGCCACTGAGAACTATTTGGGATCATATGGACAGGTCAGGTTTGTAACCCTGATGTATGATCACAGATGAATACAAAGCTCTTCCTCTCTGATCCCAAAAAGGTTTAGGATCACCTCTAAGATGGAATCCACCCATAAACACTGCCTGTAAATATCCAAAGGATCTGCAATGTCCTAAACTTAAGGTACTCCTAGTGTGGGAACTCCCTCCATTAAAGATTGGCAATTCATCTATTATTTAGTTAATAAGGGGAACACAAAGAAGTGATTTAGTAGTCAGATGGCAGGGTCTAAATGCAGGCCTTCCTGACATCAAATCTAGCACGCTTAACTCTACAATTTGGCCTCTTGTCCCCTGCTACTACTACATGTCCATAAGGACCCTTTATCTATATATTTTGAGGTCTGCCATAATGCCTAATTTCTTGCCTAAAAAAAGATGGCATGTGGTACAACTCAATTGCATCTGTTATAAATATGGTCAAGTTTAATCCAGGGTATGCTTTTTTGCATCTGTCCCATTCCCTTTTCTCCATTTATATTGCAACAGACCTAGTTCAGGCTATCACCTGAATTATTAAATCACTAGGATACTGGGTTATGAAAATAGTCTCCTCATTGATCTCCCTACCTTCGAATTTCCCCTCCCAACTCAGGATTGCTTCCAGTCTATCCTGTCTACCTTCAGATGCCAACTGAATCCTCAAAGCAGTTTGGCCATTCCAGACCCCTGCTTGAGAAACTTCAAGGATCCCCATTTACTTCTCTGGTTGGCAGTTTGAGCCCTTCAAATCTGTCCCCAGCATCTCCTTCCAATCTTATGGAGCATAACTCCCCTCCATGCACTTGGTTTCAGCCAAACAGGCTTATTTGTTGTTCTCATGCACAATATAACATTGCCCTTCTCCCTGGGCCTTTGCCCTACCTAATAGTAGTATTCATTCCTCCTTTATCTCCATATCTTTTTGCAATCTCTCAATCCTTTCAAAGCTCAGCTTTGAAACTCAACTCCTATCCAGAGGCACTCCTTAACCCTCTGATTGCTAGTGCCTTTCTGCTCTTACCCAAAATCACTTGGGATCCATTTTCTGTGTATTTTTGATATTTTTGTACTTAATTCTCTGTAATAGTGTTATTCCCCTCCAGAGAATATAAGATCTTTAAGAGGAGGAATTATTTCATCCCTTCTCTTTGTATCTGGGCATTCAACAGGTCAATGAGCAATTATCCATTGCTCAAGCCACTTGTCTGATGTAGTAGAGAGATAATATTTAATACTTATATAAGCTTTAAGGGTAACATAAAACTTTACATATGTACTACAGGTATTATTATTCGTATTATAGGTTAGGAAACAGAATCAGAAGCCTGTAGTCCCATAGTTAGGAGCTTGCAGAGGCAAGAACAGATCCCAGCTCTTAAACCGTACTTTCCCTCTTGAAACTTGAGATATAGATGGGCCTCAAGTATAACAGAACCTTGTGAAATTAAGGATTGCATTTCAGGTATAAGTAATTAATTATAACTTTAAAACTATATATACACTGTAATTAGGACCATTCCCTATATGAGAAGGCACTGGGACAGTGAATACAGAGTAGAATAAAGAGTTAGAAAGTACTGGATTTTAATCCTTCTTTGGACATTGCCTCGCCATGTGATCTTGGACTTCACCTCTCTCCATCTTGGTTTCCTTATCTGGAAAATGAGGGTGATAACAGCACCTACTTTAGACGGTTGAAGTGAGGATTAAAGGGGAAAAAAAAGTTTAAAAGCTTTAGAAACATTAAAGCCCCATGCAAATCTTTACTCTGATGATTATCCTCTTCTGGCTGCAGCTTACCTTCTAACTTGTCACCATTCACAGGAACAGCTAGGACACCATTATTGCCTCCTAGAAATTCACATCTCAGTGCAGCTTAAAACTTCCACAAACTCCTTGTGATCTTCCTGGTTCCAAATGGGATGCTATCTCTCCTTGCTAAAATGTAAGCTTGGATTTCTGAGGGCAGAATAAACACTACACATTCCCTCCAAACAACTTCAAAATAATATCTCAGTTATATTCTGTAATGGTCAGAGTGAGACATGCTTAAAACCCAACACAGCATAGTAGGTCAGAGAGAGAGAGATCTCTGACACGGAGGAGGAGGAGGCTGACTCAGAGCTTGTATGGGTGCAAAATCAGTGGAGGTCTTGGTGGTGACAGGAGCAGCAGCAACTTTGGAAGCTCTAAACCAGAGAGAGAAGAACAAATCATCAGAGGGATCACAGGGGACTCCCGTGCAAGCACTGGGCAACATACCCAGTACTGCTTGGCAACTACTCACTCCATTGCCAATACCCACATCCAGGTTACACGTCAAGGGCAGAAAAGATCACCCAGTCACAAAGGAAAGGGGGCCCAGAGGAGCAGGATCAGTGGTAATCCCAAGAGATCAAGATCCTTTCTGGGACATACATCAGAGTACAGGCCAAGAGGATAGTAACCAGACTTTTTCCCGGATCACGCTACCTTGGAATCACCAAAAACTTCAGAACTCGTAGAGCCAGATCTGAAAACTGCACTGCAACAAAGTCCGAAGCTTAGGCTGTGTCCCTCCCTAATATGTCAGTCACAGAGCAGAGCCCAACTTTACCATGAAGTTCAAGTCAAAAAACAGGCTAGAAAAAGGGAATAATCCAAAAGCAACCTGACCATAAAAAGCTACTATGACAATAGGAAAGATCATGACACGAATTCAAAAGACTGATGCCAAAACAGCTAACAGCAAAGCCTCAAAGGAAAAAAAAAATTGACTTGGACACAAACCCAGCAGGAATTTATGAGAGAGCTAAAAAAGCTATTTCTTTTCTTTTTTTCTTTTTTTGTATTGGTGGCTTTATTCCTTCTAAACAAGCATATATACATGGGAGCACAGGTAGAACAGAGACAGACATGGTTGCCCTTTGGAGGTGAGATAGGATGATATAGATATCTACATAAAAGATCATATACCAAACATATAATTTATATTTTATTACACTCAATGGGAACATTCAATAGTACCCTTTTCAAAAGGCAAATTTCTAATATTTTTAATATTAAAAATTAGCTAAATACCCAATTTCTCTGCTATTTTGGTCTTAAAGTCACTTTTTTCCCCTTTTGGATTCAGCATTATTTTCCCCCAGGGCTCATTTATTTTCTCCCAGACGTGATACTGTTAATTCCTCATTTAATCTTACCTTTCCTGAGTTTCTTACTATCTACCTGATGATGGAAGATAGCAAAGTTCTTCCTTTC
Source organism: Sminthopsis crassicaudata (assembly GCF_048593235.1). Classification (NCBI taxonomy): domain Eukaryota; kingdom Metazoa; phylum Chordata; class Mammalia; order Dasyuromorphia; family Dasyuridae; genus Sminthopsis; species Sminthopsis crassicaudata. Next base: position 37,417,854 of record NC_133621.1, on the reverse strand, counting down.
CCTTACCCTTACAGTTTTTTTTCTGCTGACAGTAATCAATAATTAGGTTTTAAAAGAGGAAACTAATACAAACAACTAAAGTGGATATATACAAGGAAAACCAGATACACTAAAAGATGGAAAAGGCAAAAGGAAAAATTCCAGGTTCTTTTGACTCTATTCTTGTCCTAAATACCACCTACAAGGAACTAGTTTTATTTATCATAAAAACACTTTTTCTTGGCCTTGGTATCAGTTCTGTTCTAGTACTCTTTCTGTGGATTTGGTCAAACAGATTGTTATAACTTAACTTTCTGCAGTCTAGTTTGGCAATTCTTAAATGTGAGGGAGGGTAGGGTTCGAATAGGTCAGATATCATAGCTATAACCAGGGTAGGGAGATCCCAAATTTAGAGGATATAAAAAAATTAATACATTTATACTTTTAACATGTATAGAAATAAATCCTACTTCCTTCAAGTGAATCTGACCTAATTATTTCTTATATTATTTTCTTTTTTACTTTACACTTATTTAATATTTTATTTCCCCCAGTTACATGAAAAACAATTTTAACATGTTTTTTACATTTTCTTCCTTTATATCTCTTTGTTCTGGCATATAATAGTGGCTTAATAAATGCTTATTGATCAATACATATGATGATCATATGTTATGTTCCCTCTTCTTTTTAAATTTTTTATTAAAGCTTTTTAATTTTCAAAAGATATGCATGGGTAATTTTTCATCATTTATTTCAATTTTCCTCCCCCCCCCGGCCCGTTTTCTAGATAGCAAGTAATCCAATATATGTTAAACAATAGTTTAAAAAATGTTAAATGCAATATATGCATACATATTTAAACAATTATCTTGCTGTACAAGAAAAATAAAATTAAAAAGGAAAAATGAGAAAGAAAATAAAATGCAAACAAATGTCAAAAAGAGCGAGAATGCTATGTTGTGTTCCACACTCCCATAGTCCTCTCCCTGGGTTAGATGGCTTTCTTCATCACTGAACAATTGGAACTGCTCTGAATCTCTCATTATTGAAAAGAGCAAACTTCCATCAGAATTGATCATCACATAATCCTATTGTTGCCATGTACAATGATCTCCTGGTTCTGCTCATTTCACTTAGCATCAGTTCATGTAAGTCTCTCCAAGCCTCTCTAAAATCATCCTGCTGGTCATTTCTTACAAAACAATGAATATTATGGAATATTATACACCACAACTTATTCGGCCATTCTCCAACTGATGGGCATCCACTCAGTTTCCAGTTTCTTGCTACTACAATTTTGCACATGTGGATCCTTTTCCCTTCTTTAAGATATCTTTGGGATATAGGTCCAGTAGAAACACTGCTGGTCAAAGGTATGCACAGTTTGTTAGCACTTTGGGCTAACAAATTCTAAATTGCTCTCCAGAATGGCTGGATCAGTTCACAATGCCACCATCAATGTATTAGTGGAAGATGATGGAAAGGACACACGCTTCTTTCTGAGCTCTCCTATTACTCTCACACTAATTATGAAATTCAGCCTCTGAAATACTGAAATAATATCAGAATCCACGATTACTGAGAGTACAGCAAATTACCAGAAGAAGATTTAATTTCCTTTTTTTTCTCTTATTGCCAAAACTAGCATTTCTAATAGAGTATTAAATAGTAATGGTGATAGTGGGCAATCTTGTTTCACCCCTGATCTTCTTGGGAATAGATCCAGTTCATCCCCATTACATATGATGATTGCTGATGGTTTTAAATATATGCTACAGATCCTTTTAAGGAAAACTCCATTTATTCTTAACTTTCTAGTGTTTTTAATAAGAATGGGATGTTAGATTTTATCAATTTTTTTTTCTGCTTCTATTGAAGTAATCATGATTTTTGTTAGTTTGGTTATTGATATAGTCAATTATGCTAATAATTCTCCTAATATTGAACCAGCCCTGCTTTCCTAGTATAAATCCTATTTGGTCATAATGTACAAACTATTTTCAAAGTCAAATAAAAATGGTAAAGTAAAAACTGGATAAAGATATGAGAATAAGGGAAGAAAATTATAAGACTAGTGTCTTCTTGGTAAAGAGGTACAAAAATATTGAAAAAAGTAACACTAAAAACATTTGATCAAATGAAAAAAGAGGTATAAAAGCTCACTAGAAAATAATTTGTTAAAAATTTGAACTGTAGGGGCAGCTAGGTAGCACAGTGGATAGAGCATCAGTCCTGAAGTCAGGAGGACCTGAGTTCAAATTTGTCCTCAGCCACTGAATACTTTTTAGCTGTGTGACCTTGGGCAAGTCACTTAACTCCAATTGCCTCAGCAAAGGAAAAAAAAAAGAAAAAGAAAAAGAAAAATCTAAATAAAAATTAGAACTGGATTGAGCAGGATGCTTTCAGGAAAAAACCTGAAAAGATTTACACAAACTGATACAAAGTGAAATGAGAAGCACCAGGAGAACATTGTACACAGTAACAACAATATTGTATGATGATATTTTTAAAAGTGAATGTTAATATATCTAGTTACGTATAATTGAGAAAAATAAATTAAATGTTTAAACAATAAGAACTGAAGCCTAATGAACTTACAAGATGCTGACATGATAAAAAAAAAGTCAAAAGAATGAAAAAAATATAAAAATAAAATGTGAAATATTTTCCTGGAAAAACAACTGACATGAAAAAAGAGATTGAAGAGAGCTAATTAAAGAATTACTGAACTAAAAGTCTTGATCACAAAAAGAGCCTATGCTAATATTGCAGAATTATCTATGCATATGTTTTGAAAAATAAAAAAGCTTTAATAAAAACACAAAGTTAAAAACCCCTGAAATACCCAGATAATTAAAGCAAAATTGTCTTTTTAAAAAGAGCTATACATCATTTTAAGAAATCATAAAAGAAAACTTCTCTAATATCTTAGAACTAGACAGAAATATAAAAATTATAACAATCCACACATCACCACTCTCAATGAAAGTTCTCAGGAATATTGCAGTCAAATTCCAAAGCTCCCAGATTAAAAGAAAATAGTTCAAGCAAACAGAAAGAAACCAGTCAAATATGATAGTGCACAAGAGATTTAGCAGCTATCATATTTAAGGAAAGGATGGCTTAGAATAGCATATTCCAGAAGTCAAAAGAACTAGAATTACAACCCAAAATAACCTTATACAGAAGAACTGACAATAATCCTTCAGAGGGAAAATTCGATATTTAATGAAATAGAAGACTTTAAAGCATTCCTGATGTAAAAAAAAAAATCAGTGCTGAAGAGAAAATTTGACTTTCAAAATACAAGACCAAAAAAGGGCACAAACATGAAAGAGAACTCATAAGGAGGTCAATGAGATTAAATTTTTTATATTAGTATATGGGAAGATGAAACATGAGACTCCTAAAAGCAATAAAAACAGGCAAGGAAATAAAATTAACATTCCTTGCAGAAGATATGATGGCATATATAGAGAACGCTAAAAACTAGTTGAAACAATTAACAGCTTCTCCCTTACACAACTGGTTCTCCCAAAATTGGCTCCTTGTCTTATGTCCATATCCTCCTTCTGTCCACACTACAGGACTAAGATAACCAGTCAAAATCTATCTATAATTTTGGCATGTTTTAGTGAGCACCTCCCTTTCTGTCATTGTGATCAATGCTAAAGAATACGCTTTCTTCTCATGAAACTTTTCTGAATTCATTCATAACCAGGATGCTTTACGTACACAAAACAGGGTTGTTGTTGTTTTTTTAATTTTTAAAATGCCATGTATTATAAGTGGGACTTTATTTTCAGAAAACTCATTAACTATAGTATAAATTTAACAGCAGTGCTGTGCCTTAACCATCAGTCCCACAGCTAGTACCTTCTCATGACAAGAAGTCAAAGAGCCAGCCTTCCCAGTTTCTGTTTCATCTCTCATTGCCCAGTGGCAAATTCCTTGGGGAGCCATAGCTCCTTCAGTGGAAAATATCCAGGCAGCACCATCAACACGAGGATGAGGGAAAGATAGAGGAGAGGAGAGGAACTTAGAAACAATTTAATCTGAACTAAATACTTCTGTTTCAGTACTCTGTGGCTCTCCTTAATATCAAAGTATCTGTTATGAGGAATATAGAATCATAGATTGAGCAATGGAAGAGACCTCAAAGTAAAGTTCATCTGGTACAATCTCATTTTTACACATGAGAAAACTAAGGCCCAAGGTAACTAAATAGAAGAGCCAAATTCTAAAATCCCTCATTTCCTACAGCACCTTCTTGCTTCTCTATTTGTTTAATTTGTTCAGTCAATGAGTTCTGCCCATCCTGACTTATAAATGAGCACCAGGTGCTATGGGTATAATAGCTATGGGAGCTATTAAGTACAATTATATTGGCGGTACATAGCCTTTCTTCTTCATCAAATAGCCCCTCTGGGATCCCTATGCCTAAATTTTTGACTTATTTGTAGATTAAGAGTTATTTTCAAAATGATGTTAAGTCTATGTCTTGTTTTTATACTAGATTATTATACAGAAACTAACAAAGACAGGAAAGAAGAAAGATTTAGGGCAATAAGAATCAAAATACCAGTTAATAATTCTATTGTTTGGAAAATGTTCTGAGAGTATTATCAAAAACAACAAAAATAGCTATTTTGCTTGAAGATTTTTATAGCAGCGTTATTTATAATTGTAAAGAAAGGAGAAAAAAGAACAGAAGCAGTTAAAATGCTCAATAATTAAGGGCCATTTAAATAAATAAAACCAATGGAATATTATGATACAATTAAGACCCACAAATGACTATATGAACAAATATGAAAAGACCTTTAAAAGAGAATAATACAAAGAGAGGACTAGGTAAGCAGAATAGGTCTAAGTTCAACTAAGGTCTACTAATGTCTAAGAAAAAAATTAAATGGGAAGGGAAAGAGGGAAAAAAAGAATCCTGCTGGACACATACGAGGAATTAAAAAGTTGTCATTTTATAAATGAAATCTAAGGTATTTAAATGCAAATAGTTGCAAAGCAAGTTCACTTGGTTACTTTAGTGCTTAATATTAATTTTTCGATTAGCCATTTTAAAATTCCAATACAATGTACATTTATTCAAAAGAGATTGTTCTAAATACCCATACCAGTAAAAACAAAGTGGTATAAGATGCAGATTACAATATGTGGCTGGACAGGTGAGCCAATTAAGTTAAATAATTGGTGTATGCATCATATATTAGTGCTACATATTAAAATGAGTTAAACCCATAAATTAATAGGAAAAAAAGAGTTAGGATTAACTTGTTTGGTGGGGGGGGAGGAATGTGAAGTGTTATCAATGAACTTAATATGCTAATTAGTACAAAAGTCTATCTTTGTAATAATAATATTGACCTTGTAGAAGACAATCTAGAAGAATTCTTCCAAGACTTCCAGGAAGATATTCTATGGAGCATCTAAAAACCTTGATGAAAATCACACAAAATTAGAAAATATAGATGGTAGGTGATCTAGGTAATCAGCACCAAAAGAGGGAAAGATAAGGTCAGAGATTCACTAAAGTATTAAAGGATTTAATGAAATATATTTATGAATCATAGTGAACTATATGTGGAATAAATATTGTGGAACTCCACATTATCAGGAGAATCAATACTGCAAGCAATTCAATGAATAGTGGAAAGAAACATGGTAAGTGTAAATAGGCCAAAACACTAGGCCAAAAACATCCTCTAGATGAGGAGTTGCATAGGAATACAAATGATGGGACGGGTTGTTTCATAAGAGTGAAAAAAAAAAATAACAAACAGCCTGAACAATGCACTATTATCCATGAAATTATGAAAAGCCTCAAAGGAAAAACTCCAGTGCATTAAATGGATCTGTTATTGTTGATTTGTAAAAAGACATGTATGACTTTAAAAATATTAATTATCTTAAGATTTTTTTGGAAAGGCGGGAGATCTCTGTTTTCTTTTGTAACATGACTTTTTATGGAAATATTTTGCATATCCTCTCATGGTATCTTCTCATGCAGGGAAGCAGGGTAAGCTGGGGAGGGGGAAAGTGAGAGAATCTGAAAGTTAATGTTTTAAAAACAAATGTTAAAAAGTTTCTTTCATATGCTTGCAAAAATATTAATTTTTTTTAAAAGACATGTATGATATTTAACATGTATTGGTCAACCTGCCATCTGGGGAGGGGGAAGGAGGGGAAAAATTAGAACAAAAGGTTTGGCAATTGTCAATTTTATAAAATTACCCATGCAGATATCTGGTAAATAAAAACTATTTTTAAAAAAGGACATATATGAGAATTGTATGTGGCAAAATGCCCTGATAGAACATCCTCTGCCCTGAAGAGATCACGGCACCAAGAAAGTAGAGGAACTCTCCTGTGTCTAAGTGAAAGGTGGTGCCAGTCTGACCATCAGGAATGGTTTTTCATTCCAAAACTATTCATATGAAAATTAGAAAATAACAATAAAATTTACTACAATACCTAAGAAAAAAGTCATTTGTTTTACTTGGAGAGGTGAAATGTAGAGAAGCAGATGGAGTCACTTGGGATTAAATTCCATCCTATACTTATTAGCTGGGTAATCATAGATGAACTTCACTGAGCCTCAATCTCTTAAGCAAGAACTGAGGGGTTATTTATTTATTATAACAAGGGGGTTATTTATTTGTAGCATGGAGGTCAGAGACAGCACAGCATAGAGATTAAAGTGCAGTATCTGAAACAACAGATTCTGAATAAACACTTAAATGATTAATGGGAGGAGAGTCAAGCCTGGAACCCAGAAGAACTGGAGTCCCATCTCCTCTCTGATGTATACTAGTTCTGTGATCATAACCAGGTCATTTCACCTCTAGTTGCCCCCACAAGAAATTCTCCAAGCCTATCAATTATAGAGGAGTACTGATGGATTCCCTACATGGGAGAAATACTGGAGTTTTTAAATTATGGGCACAATCAGAAACTTACATCCTACCTCACAATGTTGTAATAATAATAATTACATATATATGTACATATTTACATACTTCTTATCCTTATTCTTTATCACTTTTGTAAATGGGTTTGGAAGGTGACAAAAATACAACCATCACCTTTTCCCAAGTATCTGGTAACCCATTTCTTGGTCCTACTGCCTTGATCATAGTATTGGAGTTTTCTCTATTCCCTCTGTTCTTCTAGGAAGATAGGATATATTGCTTCAGCCTCATCCTTCTCAACCTCTCCTCGGTACTTGATCCTGTTAACTATCTTCTCCTTTAGGAGATTATCTCTTTTCTAGGCTTTTACGATTCTTGGTTCCCCTCTTACCTGCCTGAATCATCCTTTTCAGTCTGCTGCATCATTATCCAAGCCTCATCCTGAATCATGACTATCCTACAAGGTTCCATCCTGAATCCTCTTTACCTCTTTTCTCTCTGCATTCATTCACTTGGTGAATCCATCAGTTATTATAGGTTCAATCATCTTCTCTGTGAAGATTGCTTCCAAAGCTATAAATCCAGCTCAAGATGGAGACAGTCTTACATCACCAATCGCGTATTGGTCATTTTGACCTGGATACTCCATAGATATCTCAAACTTAAGACATTTAAAAACAGAACTTACTATTTTTGCCACTTAATCCCTCCATTTTTGAGTTTACTCACTTCATTTAAGAGTACCACTATTCTTCTAGTTATCCAGGCCCACAGTCTGACATCATCCTCTAATCCCCACTCTCATTAACCCCGTTATCCATTCTGCTAACAAATCTTGTCTTTTTGACCCAAATAACATCTCTCTTACTCATCCCCTTCTAAATACTTTCACACCACCATGCTCCTTCAGGCTCTCACCTGAAATTTTGCTTGGAATATTGCAATAGTTACTTAAGTGTTCTCCCTGCCCCAAATTTCTCCCCTTACTAATTCAACAACACCCAGTTGCTAAAATGATTTTCCTAAAGAGCAAATCTCATAACCAAGAGAACATTCTATGTTGTAACAGCAACATTGTTTAAAGAATAATTGTGAACAACCAAATTATTCTGAGTATTACAAGTACTCAAATCAATTTATCTCTAGAGAAAGAACTTATAAACAGAAGTATGTATAGTATAATTTTATCTTTACAAATATCTTTACAAATCATGGTCAAATGGTGGCTCTCTCTAGTGTGGGGTGAGGAGGGAAGGAGGGAGACAGGTCAGAACTTAAAGTGTAGCAAAACAAAACAAAAGAAGCAAGTTTCACCAAATTGCTCCATTATTCAATCATCTCCACTTCTTCCCTATTACATTTTCATATGAATTATAAATTTTTTTTTATATAAATTCTTCACAACTTACCTTTCAGTCCTGCATTTACTCCCCTCCCTGCAAACTCTTCCAGCCAAACTGGCTATCTTACTGTTCTTCATACACAATCTTCCGTTTTCCATCTCCCCCCTCCTTGTCGCCCTCTCCTCTTGTCCATTTCCCATTTATCTCCCCTCCCCCAGTAGGATCCTCGATTTTCTTTAGGACTCAGCTGAAGAACTACCTTCTGAATGAGATCTTCCCAGTCTTTCCTTACTTCCTCCTCCATCCCTTACAAATCTTTTCCCACAAATTTGCCTTGTGTTTTTTATAAGTTTTGCATATATTTCTAAATACACTTATTGTCTCTCCTGTAAGATGTGAGCTCCTTGAAGTCAGGAAATAGTTTGTTTTTGTCTTTATCTCCCTGAAGACTGGCACTTGATAGGTTAACTGATTGATTAGCATACCAGGAACCAAATAAGAATCAGGAGACTTGAGTTCTACACTTTATTTTACTCCTAATTCTTTGTGCTACCCAAAATAAATTATTTAATCTTTTAGACAAAATTTTTCTATAAGGAAGGCACAAGTAATGTATAATACATTTCTTCCCTTTAAAGACCATAAAGGTTTTTTTTTTGTTTTGTTTTGTTTTTTAAAGAGCTGGAAAAGACCTTAGGTTAATCCAACCCTGGTATTAATGGAGTATCCAAAGCCTGAAGCCATCCAGGAGCTTATAATCAAGTTAGCAAAAAAATATTTTCATACATGCCACAGAACTACATGAGACGGAATGTAACAAAGGCCATAATCATTAATAATTAAAGGCAAACTCAGACACTTAACATTTCCTAGCTCTATGACCCTGGGCAAGTCACTTAACCCCAATTGCCTCAGAAAAAAATAAAATAAAATAATTAAAGGCAAAATCTTACCAGTCTGTGTTTGAGGCCAGATAGAGAGGGAAAGTGTGGGCCAAAATTAATGGAGATGTTTTCAAGAAGTTTTGAGCTTTTTCGAAGAGCCTAGGAGGATAAGTAGGACTTGGACAGATGGAAGAGGGGAGGAAAAGTATTTCTAGTTTAGGGAATGAATCATGGAACTGAGGAGCCTAGTGTGATCTAGTGGGTTGGAAAGCCACCTAAGAGGCAAAAAGAGGGAGCCCAGTCTTTACTCTTACGGGTAACAGCTGTGTGATCCTGGGTAAGTAATTTAACCTCTGAGGCACTGGGAACTCTTTGAGATAAGAGGCCAAGAAAGAGGAACCTGAGTGGATGCCCATCAATCAGAGAATGGTTGGGTAAATTATGGTATATGAAGGTTATGGAATATTATTGTTCTGTAAGAAATGACCAGCAGGATGATTTCAGAAGGCCTGGAGAGACTTACATCAACTGATGCTGAGTGAAACGAGCAGAACCAGAAGATCATTATACACTTCAACAATGATACTGTATGATGGTCAGTTCTGATGGATGTGGCCCTCTCCAACAATGAGATGAACCAAATCATTTCCAATAGAGCAGTAATGAACTGAACCAGCTACACCCAGCGAAAGAACTCTAGGAGATGACTATGAACCACTACATAGAATTCCCAATCCCTCTAGTTTTGTCCGCCTGCATTTTTGATTTCCTTCACAGGCTAATTGTACACTATTTCAAAGTCTGATTCTTTTTGTACAGCAAAACAACTGTTTGGACATGTAGACATATGTTGTATTTATACTTTAACATATTTAACATCTATTGGTCAACCTGCCATCTGGGGGGGCAGAGGAAATTGGAACAAAAGATTTTGTCAAAGCTGTAAAATTACCCATGCATATATCTGGTAAATAAAAAGCTATAATAATTGAGAGAGAGAGAGAGAGAGAGAGAGAGAGAGAGAGAGAGAGAGAGAGAGAGAGAGAGAGAGAGAGAGAGAGAGAGAGAGAGAGAGAGAGAGAGAGAGAGAGAGAGAGAGAGAGAGGAGGCCAAACTGCATTGGAAGTATATGAAAAATATGGTGTTTTGGGTTTGTGTGTGTGTGTGTGTTTTAAATCCCAATTTGGAGTTTCCCAAACCATGGAAATCACGACTTCAGTGCCGGTGGACTCTCTTCCAGCAGAACTTCTCCCAGCATTCCCACGTATCGGGTCTCAATAAACAGTTCGTCTGTGGCCAAGTTGAACTAATGGAAATATTGACAGGCAGCAGCGAGGATGTCGGTAGAACAGAAAATAAATCGGAGGAAAACGATTTCGGGCGGGGACGCCCTCATCTCTTTGGAATGTTTCTAGAAGCCGGGCTGCGCTCTCAGAACCTCGGGCTTCGGCGCAGGCGGCTGTGAGACGGCAGCTGGTCATGGAGTTCCCCTCCCTGCAGAGACTATTTTATTCTCCCTTTTAAGGTGGGAACAAGCGCCAACGCAAGGAGGCTTCTCCCGTAATAAAGCCACAAAGACAACCTGCCGTCCCGGACCCAACAGGTCGTTTTAAGTACTTTCTCCAGGCCTTCCAGCTCGTTTTCTACAATTACAGGTGTGGGGGCGTGGGGGGGGGGGGGGGAGGCGGCTCATCAGTTTCTTTCCTTCAGTTTCCGTTTGGTGAAACCTCGAGGCGAGTTGCCATGGCAGCGATGCGTTTCCTAGAGGGCTCTAAGTATCCCAGGTGGTACATGCCAGGGGCGGGGATGGGGGCACGTGGCCCTCTATCACTTTCCGGAGTCTTTCCCCCGTGCCCACTCCTGGGTGCTCCCGCAGCATCTTCCAGTTTTGCCAGCTCCAGGACCACGCTATTACTGCTCTCCCTTTTCACAGATGGGGAAACTGAGGCCACATAGAAGAGGCGACTTGTTCAGGATGCCAGGCGGGAAGATGGGCTGCTGGCTCCCCGCCAGGGAAAGTCACTCAGCCCCCTTCCAGCCTCAGTTTCCTCATCTGTAACAACGGGGGTGGCGAGCCCAGAGGGGCTCTACGACAGTGCGCGCACGCGCTCCCGTACCGCGGCTTTACAGACCGGGAGGACCTCGGCCGCCCCTCCACCCTCATCAATCCCAGAGGCGCTGGGGGAGGAGTTCAGGACACCACGTGGGCACGGAACCGCGGCTTCCGGGCGCTGTTTCCGGGCGGGCGGCTTTGGAGGGAGGACCGGAAGAGGGCCGCCGGGAGTGCCGGTTCCGGAACCGATTTGACCGGGAGAGAACGCGGCGGGGCGTCTTGGAAGTTCGGGCGTCTGCCCGCGCCATGGCGGCCTGGAGGCTGTTGGCCCGCGCGGCCGACGGGCTGTGGGCTCTGGGCGCTGGCAGGAGTGGCGGGTACGCGGGCCTCGGGGCCGGGGGCTCGGGCGGAGGGCGGCGCGGGCGGGCCAGGGGCCGGAGCCGCCGGGGTCCCCGTCCCACCCGGGGAGGGGGTCCGGTGGAGGCAGTGGGGGAGGGGCCGCTGTCATTCAGAGGTGCTTAATAAGTGCTCGGGCCCCATGTGGCTATTTATCTGCAAACGTTTATTAAGCGCCCATGCTGTGCCCTCACTATATACCAGGTCCTAGGAAAGCAGAGAAGTGTGCGGGCATTAATTAAGCCCCGTGACGTGCCCGCGCTATATACTAAGTTCTGGGAATGTAGAGAAGCAGGAGGGCATTTATTAAGCGCCCATGATGTGCTAGTGCTCTATATTAAGTCTTGAGAGTACAGAGAACCATGCCTGCATTTATTAAGCACCACTGTATATCATCTTGTGATTGCAGAGAAGTGTGTGGGCATTTATTAAGCGCCCATGATATGCTAGTGCTCTATATTAAGTCTTGAGAGTACAGAGAACCATGCCTGCAATTATTAAGCACCACTGTATATTGTCTTGTGATTGCAGAGAAGTGTGTGGGCATTTATTAAGCGCCCATGATGTGTCCAGTAAGACTTAAGGGGCTCCTTGAATGTTTAGATACAGAAAAATTATACTGGGGGGTCCGGGATGGGCCTTGTCCTGGGCCGGGCTCATCCAGCAGGTGCAGCAGACCAGCTTCATAAAACTGTGGTTGTGACCTCACTTGGGGGCTGTGGAACTGAGATTTATCATCAGTAAAAGTTTTCGTTCTGTACCCTATTTTATATACTTATATATCCGGGGCGACATAGAAATTTCTCCGGGGAAAAGGGGCTGGGAGTGAGAAAAATGTAAGCCGGGGTTAGAGGCCACCGGAGTCCACGAGGGTCTGCCTTCTTCCCCAGACTTGTTTGGTGGGAGCACCAGGATCGGGGTGCGGGGCTCCTGCTTACGAGGCCTTTGAACTTGGCAGGGGTTTAGTCTGTGAACTTGTATCCCCTAGAACTGATGTTTTTTACATTTCAGTTTAATGGGTTTTCTGTAATCCTGGGTACTTCATGCACTGAAGACCATGTTTGGGAAGAGTCAGTAGATTTCCTCGGATTGCCAAAGGGGTCCATGACACAAAAAGGGTTTAAGAAGTCTGGAGAATGAAAGCTGCAGGAGGACAGAAACAACCACCACATTTGTATCTGTAGCCCCAGGTCCTGGCAAGGGCTTTATCAGTGTTTAATCAGTTGATTCAAATTGTCGGGATGTGCCGGACCCTTTAGAAACAGAACCGCCGGAGATGAGACGTCCAAGTAGCATTTCACTGGAGTTGGAAACCCCTTAAGATTAAAAAATTAGAATGCTGCTCGGGCTTCATATGTAAAAAAACAAAAGAGGTGACTTTTCAGTTGTTCTTATAGCTTTGGTTCTTTTCTTTGGCCATTATTATTGCCTGTTTTGTTGTGTTTTTGTTGTTGACGTGTTCCAGTCTGTCAGATTAGAAGGGATAAGTTGATCTGTTTTCTTTTACCTTGACAGGTCACACTTCAGCCTTACTGTGCGATGCACCCATGGGGCGAGTTCTACCTGGTGGCATGAACATCTGTCTGAAGAAAATTACAAGTTTCTTAAACAGTTAACTGCCGAAGAATATGAGGCTCAAACAGCAAGTAAACTGTGTCCTCTGAAGGATGAACCATGGCCCATACATCCTTGGGAGCCAGGTGCTTATCTTACTTGTTTGAGGATTTTACTTTTAGGCTCTGGTCACTTTTTTTATGTCAAGTATATACATTTATGTACTTTATTTCTGATCTTTCTGATACAATGAAGTATTTAAGGATGAATAAATGATTAATTATATTAATCTGTCTTAAACCTCTAACTAGTAAGTTTAACTTTCATTAAAAAGGTTCCCTACAATAAATTATTTTTTTGAGTGACTTTTCATATTCCAGACCTAAACTGTGTGAGGAGTGAGGATCATTTTGCTTAGGTATTCAAAACTAGGCTCAATTAAAAAAAAAAAAAAAAAAAAAAGCCTAAAAATTAAAAAAAAAAAAAATAATAATAAGGAGAAGGAGGAAGAAGCCCAAGTCAGGACTATCCAGAGCATTGATGTCCATGGGGTTTTGGAGTGTACAAGGCTACCCTAAAACTCTGCTTCTTAGTCTGGTAGAGAGCTTGCTATGAGTTCAAGCGCTGCAAGGAACTGGGCTTGCCTTGTATGCTTTCTGCTGTGGCAGAAGGGCCAAGTGTGGCTTCTTCAGAGCTCGTGCAGCAAACTCTTCCTTGTGGTAGCTGATGGGACAAACTTTCTACAACGGTTTCCTCCGTCCTAAACTCTCCCAAATGTCCCAGCTGTTTTCCTCCTTGAGACACGAGTCTGGGAATGTCCAATTAATACTTTGAGGATGTTATTAGATATTGCAAAGCATAAAAGTGAGCTTAATGCTTCAAAAGCTCTTGTGCTTGAATAGTCCTTGGCTGGTTTGTACAAATGTCTACAGCATTGAGTATTGTTCCTGCATGTCTACTACCAATAGCTGTTTCATCCATGTATGGAGCATTTGTTTGTCTGAGTAATAAGTTTTTGATGTATAGCTGGTGTTATGTATATAGAACATTGGGCCCAGAATCAGGAAAATCTAAGTTCAAATCCAGGCTCAGACACTTATTAATCGTGTAATCCTGGGCAAACAATTAGTCTCAGTTTCCTCATCTAGAAAATGGGAATAATCCAGAACCTACTTTTGGGGGATATTGTAAGCATCAAATGAGATAATGGTTGTAAAGCACTTAGCATAATGCCTGCCACACAGTAAATACTATGTACATGTTATATGTTATCTGTCTTGAAATCATATCATTTGGGGAGAAAAATGATTTTAAGGTTGTGTTCAAAATGGTAAAATCTTTGGGGTTTTTTAAATTTCCAGGTTCCGTAAGAGTTGGTCTTATTGCCTCAAAATTGGGCATGATGCCTTTATGGACCAAGGATGGTAAAAAACACGCTGTCACATTACTTCAGGTAATAAAATACGTCCCAAAAAACAGGACCTGTTATTCATGCCTATTGTAGCTGGTCATAAATAGGATTACATGCCTGTGTACTATGTAACACTAGAACATTTTGTTGGGAAAGTGGAACAGACAGAAATGTCAGGCCCAGTGAGGATATGCCATAAGCCAGGGCCAGTTAGTAACTGCTGTGCAACTTATAGGCTGGGCAGTTACTTAGGACAAAGATTTGAACTGGGGCACACAAACCTTCCGAGCTCAGCCTCCTCACACCCTGGATCAGAGAACTGGCATTAATGGTTAAGGAACTCAGCTATTTTTAATCAAAATTGTTTCTAAAATTTTGCCAGGGATCAGCGTGAGGCTCACTGATCTCTATGTTTCTATTTGATCTGGAACCAGAAGAACTTATTCTAGATTGAGTCAGAATGCCAGATCATGTCAAATAAGCATGCCAGCTTATATTCTGGATGTCCTGATGCAAATGAGAACTTTCATTCATCTACTAACTGTTCAAACTAAAACTTTGTTGGCTTCTGTTTGCTTTATCACATGGATAAGCTTTGAACTCAAAGCTTTGTGATTTCTTCCACTTCTCCACTTCTGTGAGTATATACACTGAATGACAGTTCTGACTCCTCAGCAGATACATAGTGAAAGAAGTTAGGGTCTTACTTACCTTAGTAAGCTTACATAGCCCTAGTTTAAGTGTACATGAATAATGTCATTAAATGGAATTTTGCATTGTAACCTTTCCCTTTCTTGGGTTTGTCTTTAAGGTACAAGATTGTCATGTCCTAAAATATACTCCAAAGGAAGAATGTGAGGGGAATCGAGGAACCCTATTAGTAGGAGGAAAAAATGTATCCCAGTTTTCTGTAAGTTACTATGTATAAGAATAAGTACTTTGCATGAGTTACAGATAAATTATTTTGTCTTAAAACTACAGTACTACAAATTATCTTTTGGTCTGTGAGCAAATTACTTAAGTTTCTGTGACTTAGTCTCTGTAGTAAATCATAATATTTTTTCAGAAGGAATAAATACTGCTGGCAGTTATTAGATATAGTTAATAAAGAGTTTGGAGTTCTGGAAAAAAACTAATTATGAATAAAAATATATTTTTGAAATAAAATTCTTCAGATAGAATGCTAATATGACATAACTCTAAGCTTTTAAATTTTTTCTTTTAAAATTATTTCACTTTTCTTATTTCCTAGAAATAACCAGCTCTTCCATATTCATATCTTTCTTAGCTCTCAGAAAGTAGACATATTAGCTTCATGAAGCTGAGATATATTTTTCTTTAATTGCAAGTTATTTGTAAGCAGAATATAAGCTTAGAGTATAATGTGTACTGCCTACTTTAATAGCAACTTATATTTGCTTTAATAAAGCCCAGAAAAATATTGGCTAAATAGGGGAAAGGTTCCTTGTTATTTGCCCAGTTCCGGGAATGGCAGACACACAATTGTGCTAAATGCTGGGAGTACAAAGGTAGAAATGAAACAGGGGCTGATGTGAGAGAGAGAGAGATTGTATACAAAATAAATGCTGGCTAAATTCTGGTTACAGCCCCAGAATCTGGGGCCTTCAGGAAAGGCTCCATGTAAAAGGTGGTACCGGGGCAGAGTTTTGAAAGATTCTGGGCAGAGGATTCATGAGAGGAAAATCACTTTGGCAGCCTCTGGGAAAATGGATTGGGGAGGGGCGAGGCACGGTGCTAGGTAGACCGTCCTGGCAGTGCAGGTAGTAAGTGAGAAGACCTTGAAGTGATTGTGGGAGCTGTGGGGGGGAGGGGGGAGTCCATGCAGAAGCAGGGGCTATGGAGAGTGAAAGCTCATCAAAGGTCAGTGCCAGGATGGCACACCTCAGGGCCTGGGAGGACAGAGGGCTCTGGAGAGAGGTCACGTGTTTTGAATCTAGCGGAGAGGAGGGGGAGAGGGGGTGTTAAATAAGATAATAAGGTATAATTTCATAAATGTTTGTCAGGTTGAATTGAAAGTATCCTTTGTGGCCAAGGTCTTAAAAAGCATTTGCTTTTAACCCTGGGCCACCCATGGCTTCCTGATACTCTTCAGCAATCAAACATTCTGTGGATATTTGCATTTTTTTTTCTTTTAGTTTTCCAAGTTCATTGGAATTTGATTGTTAGTACAGAAAAAGAAAATGTTTAAAAACAAAAAAATTATAATAATATAAAGAATAGATATTTGCTTTTATTGAAATTGATTTGAAGCAAAAAGTTGAAGTTTTTTATCAGTTTTAAAAAGAGGAATAATTGTATCTCTTAATAGAACTGAAACAGTTTCAAGGAAACTAAATTGTTCATTAGTTCTGGTTCAGTGAGGCAGTGTGTTGTATTGGAAACAGTTACATTAGGATTCAGACCCAGGTTCAAAAGCAGGCACTCAGCTTTTCAGTTTGCTCATGTCTGAAATGTTAAGGAGGCTGTTTGTATTTTTTAGAATGCAGAGTGCGGGGACGTTCTTGCCCCCTTGGGCTCTGCCAGGGGAGGGATGTATCTGAAATGTTCCTTTTATGGCACACATCTCTTCCTAGAAGCAGGCAGCACAAAGTAATTGAAGAGGGAGGGAGCACAGATGGCCCCGGGGTGGGGGGTGCGAAGGTGGGGAGAGGAGGTTCAGAAAAGGGCCATCTTGAAACAGCCTTCCCTTAATCTTGCCATCCCTGTGATCCTCACCCTCTGCCTCTTCTCTACTCCTGTGAGAAAGCTGAGTGCCCTCATTGCCAACCCCTTGTCTTCCAGAGCCTCTGTATTCTAGCTTCTGACCTAAATTCAGCTGAAGCCCCTCCTTCCCCCATCTAAAGCTCTGTGTCATCTCCTAATCTCCAGACCTCATGGCCTCTTCTCAGCCTCTCGGTGGCACATACCACTGCCAGTCACTCCCTTTTTCCCAGGCCTCTGTGAGTCTGCCTTCTTCTGGTCATTCCTTCTCAGTCATCTTTATATTATACCCATTCAGCTGTCACATGGTCAACTCTGTACCATCTCTCCTCATAATCTCATAGTTTCAATCTCAAAACTCCACATGTGATTCCCAGATCTGTTTCTCTTTCCCAAACTCTTTGTGAGCTACATACTTCCCCCTTCCCAGCAGTTGCCTTATAAACACTTGACTTGGCTGTTCCATAGACACCTGGAACTCAACATGACAAAAATAGAATTCAGTGTCTTTTCCCCAAACACTTCCCTATTTCCAGACTTCCCTCTTCCTCTTAAGGGCGCCATGATCCTGCAGGTCATCCTGAGCCACAGACTCAGTGTCATTCTTGACACAGCCTTTCTGCCATCAAATCTTGCTTCTCCTTATACAACAATAAAAATATTGACATAGTTATTATCTAGGCTTTTTCTATCCTTCTGGTATGTCATTTTGTTTTCCCTAAGACACATATGAAGTGATTTCTAATGTTTGAGATCTCTTTTGTAAGTTTTCTGGCAAAGATTTCTTCATTCTATACTTGGTCTTGTTCCCAACTTTGTCTTAAGTGCTACTTCTCCTTTGAGAAATAAATTAAGATCTGAGGCGTTATAGTCCAAATGTAGTAGTTACTCTGGGCTGATAAGATGGATCATTTAAAAAAAAATGACGATGTATGGTTAGCAAATCTTGGAAGTTTTTGAGGAAGCAAAATTGAAGGGGACTTAAAATGCAGTGGAGAAAAACACAGGAGACATGGTGGCTTACTCTCCAGCAACACAAAAGCTATCAATGGGGAATGTGTGAAAATTTAGTTCCAACCACGTCACTCCCACCTGCCCCCTCTCCCAATCTTATCACTCTCCAACCCTGGTCACCATGCTGAGGACTGACTCCATGACCTTGCTCCAGGGTCAGAGCCATGAGCCGTTGCCCATTTCTGTCCAGTATCCAGCCTCAGGCCAACAACTGGACCTTGCCTTGGGATGCAGCCAGCGATTCCATTGTTCCTGAGTGTAGACGTCCTTTGACAACCCTGGGGCTGCACGTAGTCTCAGAACATGGAGACAACTGCCATTGGCATGTTTCTGTCCCTGGTGGAGTCAGAGCCGTGCCTATTGATTTGGGAGCTGCCTCTTGTCTTGTCCATCTTTTTCTGTTGACCTGGATTGGAAAAAGAAATTTCTCCTTCAATTTCCTCTCATGGCTCAGTCTAGTGCTCATTCCAAATCTCAGAGGAGTATTTTGAGGAAAGCTGGGATTTATTGTTTCCTTTTATTCTGCCATCTTTAACTTTCCTCTATGGAAATGTCAGTTATTCCTTCCTCCCAACCCTGATGTGGGGCTTTTAATTTAAAAAAAAATATATTTTGAGGACTTAATGAATTCAGGATTTGAAGAATTGCATAATAGTTTAAGACCATAGTAAGGGTTTTAAGGAATCATTTTTTTAAGAGGTTAAATGTTTGTGTTCTAGATATCATGGGTGCTGACACATGTTAGTTTTCTGTACTTTTAAAATGGGCAGTTGATTCCTCCCCTTAAATGTAACTACTGTGTTCATGTCTCTTCTCTAATGCTTTATTCTTTTTCAAGTTTATAATCCAAACTGCATCTGGTAGAACTTTGCAAATTAAACTGGGATATCTTCATTTTGAATATTTTGTTAAATTTATTCCAGAGAAGAAGAGAGAATCAAAAGTCCAATTGTATTTAAAACCTTTCTAAGCCACTCTGCAAAATCATACTATTTTTGGCTTTGTTTTTATGGGTATTATAAAAACATTCCATGCTATTGACATTTACTATTTTAGATGGGAAAAAATAAATTTAGATACTAAAAATATTTATTACATGTGGCAGTTTCATTATATTTTCTTCACCCCATTCCGTTCTACACATAGATACATCTTACTTTAGTACCCTATAAGAACTGAATCTCCATTTATGGATTCTTTCAACATGTTTCAAGCCCCAGTATTGCATGGCCAAATTAATTTTGGAAGAGTTATTCTAAGCTTTGTTCATTCATGCTGATGATTTGATTTGTCTTGCCTCACATATTCTTTAGTGACCACTATATTACAACAGAATACTTCCATGGAACCATTGTGTTCCCTCCATTCCTCTAGTTTTCAATGCAGTCCCCCTCATCATGTATAATTACTGGCCACATTTTTCCATAGCTCCTCCATAGAGTATCCTCTCAGTATACCAGAGGCTTACCTTGAGGTATCAGTATATTTTGTGGTATTATTAACTGTTTCCTTGGATTACTCGTTTGTTTTCTTTTGCTCATGCTTATACCATACTATCATCCAGTCTCCTTTTCTGATCATGCATTTCCCCATTGAGAGCTTTTGTGTTGCTGGAGAGTAAGCCACCATGTCCCCTGTGTTTTTCTCCATTGCATTTTAAGTCCCCTACAACTTTGCTTCCTCAGAGACTTCCAAGACTTGCTAACCATATATCATCAATTTTTTTTTTCCCCTTAATGATCATCTTATCAGCCCAGAGTAACTACCATATTTGGACTATAACGCCTCAGATCTTAATTTATTTCTCAAAGGAGAAGTAGCACTTAAGACAAAGTTGGGAACAAGACCAAGTATAGAATGAAGAGATCTTTGCCAGAAAACTTACAAAAGGCATCTCAAACATTAGAAATCACTTTTCATGTCTCTTAGGGAAAACAAAATGACATACCAGAAGGATAGAAAAAAGCCTAAATAATAACTATGACAATATTTTTCTCCCAAAAGCAATACAGAAAACATCAATAATTAGTGACTCAAACTGATTTTCTCATTTTTTCAGAATCTTTTATAGAATTATTCGCCCCATTGATTGAAAGGTTCAAAAAAAAGTTATATACTTTAAATAATTTATTTATTTATGCTGGTTGCAAAGACATTTGACTCAGCATAGCAAAATGCAGCCTTAGAGACTCTCCTCAATACATACAAGACTTCTTAATGATTTCAAGTTAATTGTCAGTTGAAGTAGAAAACGGAAATCATTTTGATTATCAAAGATATTCTTTACTTGTAGAAGGACATTTACAAGGTCCAGATAGAAGAGGGATCCCTCTCTTGCAACAGAAACATTACTATAGTGATAGATAAGAGTGTATTCCCAAGTTCTAATCAATATTTAAGGAATGTTCAGTTTAACAAAATAGAATAATCTGGGTAGTCTGTATCAGTATTAATTTTTAATGACTTTTAATGACTAAGGGACAGGTAAGTGCCTGGATAGACTAGGCTTGGCATGAGGAAGCCTCATTTTCCTTAATTTACATCCAGCCTCAGACACTTACTAACTGTGTGACCCTCAGCAAACTTCACCTGTTTGTCTCAATTTCCTCATCTTTGTAATGAGCTGGGGAAGGAAATAGCAAATCACTCCAATATCTTTGCTAAGAAAACTCCAAATGAGGTCAGATGCAGCTGAAATGACTGAATCACCAAAAAAATGAGTCAGCTTTTGTACCTATCTTCTGTGAGGTGAGTCTAAAGTACTTGATTCTGTGCTGTGACTAGATACTGACCTTTGATTTGATGTGAGCAACTTACTTAGAAGCTAGTCTAAATCATTTTAAATCATCTAAAGAAAGAAGTTTTATTAGGACCGAGAGAGAGAAGGTATTAGAATATGAGAGCATAGCTGCAAAGATCAGTCTCTTCAGGTGACTGTCTTTATAATGATATGAGAAAATAGGTCTTCTTCAGCTCTTTATAAATAAATTATGCCTTTCTGCAGAGGAAAAAGGTTTTTATTTGAAAGAAAATCAGCATTAGTTCACTTACTGTTTGTCTAAGAACTATAGCAAGAAATAGTAATTGAAAAATAAAACTAGGAGTATAAAATATTTAAGTATTTTAAAATAAATTTATGAAGACTTGCATGTTCCTTTTCTTGGGCTACATATTTTTTAAAATCAAAAATTTGAATTAAAAAAATTAAATTTAAAATTAGCCAAATTCATGCCTATGATAAGATAAACTAAATTCAGTTTCTTTCTTTTTTTTTGCAACATTCAAAATGCAAACATATAAAGTACTTACAATTAAGGACATTAAGTGGCCCAAAGTTAATGTAAGCCATTCATCTTGGAGCAGAGGAGTGTTTCTACTATAAAAACAACTAACTGCAGGAAACTTAGTAGGTCAGGTAACAGCCTCCTTGTATATAGGTGGAGCTATCCAAGTGTTACAAGCCATTAGTGTCCCTTAAATTACTTTTTTGAGAGTATTCATTTGATTGTTCAATTGTAATGTAACACTCTTCCACATTCACTGTATTCAGTTTTCATTTGACTAATAACCCTTTTTCTCTTAGAAGTTTTATACAACTTTTGAAGTATTTTGCCATTTCATTAAAGATAATAAAGAAATAATATATTATTTTGTTTCTTCCACATGTTTTTTCTGTTTGGAAGTGGTTAGGCTTAGGCTTTATCATGTTTATTGCGAAATATAAAAATAGCTCCGGGGCATATTTAAAAGCTAATATTTTAAAACCAAAATATTCATAAAATAGTATTATTTATTGTCCCATGAGACTATTTTATTATCAAAATGAGTTTTCATGTTCTGTCCTAAAAGTTAGTAGATTAATTCCTATATATGTGATCAGAAAGGAAATTTAGTAGTGTAGTTTTGCTGGTGAAAGTTACTTGTCCATGTTTATTTTTTGTTGTGAAAATAAGTATAATCGAGGTCATCAGTAAGGTACAAACAGTCCTTGTCAAAGTAGAAGAGATGGGTTTGCTAGCTTTCTAATAATCTTCCATGCAAGGTGCAGTTCCAATAATGATGGCCATCCCTACCAACAAATATTTGATTTTCTGTTAGTGGGGGGGAAATGTGAGTACTGGTGTAGAATTAGGCTTCAAATTCTGTTTCTGATATTTATTAGTTGTGTATTGATGGACAGATCCAGTATAGACAGGCCTGGAGTTTCTATAACTATGAAATCAGAAGTTTCTAAGGAAGATTCATGTGTATACAGATAATGATCAAGAATGTGATCAATGCTAAGGGCATCTTCAGAGAAGGGAGAACCCCTATTGGATGGAGAGAGCCAAGGGAGACTTTACAAAGAGGCGAGATTTGGGGCTGAGACCGAGTGGGCTTGGAGGCAGGAGCATGGTGCATTTCCAACTGAAAAGTGTAGGCCCTGCTCAGTAATGGCCCAGAGCCCAGTTAGACTGGAGCCGACATTGTGCAATAAAGCACTAGAATGGAAGAGGCCATCTCCTCATTGTAAAGTTTAAGGACGGAGTAGGTAGTTAAGCCATGTCACTCCCCAGCAAGTCTGTGACTTCGGGGATGGGGGCATAACTTTCCCATTTCTGCCAGTCTTCAGAGAGCTCTCCTTGCCCTCATGTGAGTTCTCCAGCCAGAGTCTTCCAGACTGCTGGGGACATCTTTCCTTTTTGATCCTCTGCTCCTGGAACATGGCCAGTTTTTCTATTGTATGGTATTTCCCCAGATGATAACCTTATTTTATGATTCTTCTTTGAAGTCCCTTTTGTGTTGTAAGTTACAGCTCGCTCCAACCCGCCTTTCCCTAGCCTTTTGGGTACTGTTCAGTTTGATCCCTGAGATTGGCGTGCTACTTAGTTGGTAACCACCTGGATGTTGGCATAAAGAAGATGGGCCTCAGAGTTACTACAGGGTCACCCGCCAGGACATGTCCAAGAAATGTGGGGTCTGTCCAAAGGTCATCCAGCCCAATCTCTAGCTCCTGTTTAGTTCTCATCTCACCATGTTGTCCATTTAAATGCTGTGTGTGTGTACATGCAAACACATGCACATATATACACATGTGTTTGTACATATACATACGCCAAGCTCTAATGATAATAGCCGGCCTGGCCTTTATGTAGCTCTTGCTAAGCGCTTTACTTGTTTTATCTCGTTTGATCCTCACCACAGCCCTGGGAGCTAGGGACTATTACCCCAGTTTTACTGAGGTGAAGTCTGTGTCACATGGCTCCTGAGCAACTGAGACTGGATTTGAATGTAGGTGTTCTTGGCTTTAGGTCCAGCTGCTCTGTTAGCCAGCCAGACCCTAGACCTAATAATTTAGGTCAACTTGTTATTTCCTGTGGAGTCTCCCTGGAGACTGTCAAACCAGACTCATTCCAGGGGTTTAGCAGTGTTCTGGGCCCAGCGCCACCTGTACCCAAGAGCTTTGGGAACCCTTCCTCATGGGTGCGCCCACTGTAGGTGGTAAAAGTGGCATTAGGAGAGTTGGCAGAGGGGCCTTGAATAGGTCTTTATCTGATTAGAGAAACTACCAAACCATGGATGTCCAGAAGTCCAAGCAGTATTCCTAAAATGGAGATAAGCCCAAGTAAATGACTTTCTAACTTACTTTTCTTTACCAGAGTTTTTCCACATACTGTATGGAGAAGCAGAATGGTCTGATGGGTGCAGAGCAGGATTGAGAAAGGGCTGCCAGCCTACTCCCCTACAGGCAGGGGCAGAGTAGAGAAAACGTTGTCTGGCTTTGAGGACAGGAAGACTTGAGTTCAGATTTTACCTCACACACTAGTGACCCTATAGGACTCTTGACCTTTTTCCTAATGTAATGTGGAAATAACAGTACTTATTGTGGGAGTAAAGTGAAATAATTTTTGTAAAGTGTTTTTCGAGTTGTTTTCAGTATGTCTGACTCTTCATGACCCTGGTTAGGGGTTTTGGGCAAAGACACTGCAGTCATTCCCTTTTCCAGCTCATTTCACAGATGAGAAAACTGAGACAAACAGTTAAATGACTTGCTCAGGGACACACAGCTAGTTCATGTCTGAGGCCTGACTTTAGGACCAGATGCTCATTCCCCTGCACCCCTTAGCTGCCCCAAAGAGCTGTATAAATACCAGCTATTGTTAATATTATATAATTTGGTTTAGGATGGGCTAAAATGAAAGCTCAGATGGAAATGAAGCAAGGTCTGGAAATACATACAGAATCCTTTGGAGGGTTTGGGAATGCTTGCAGCAGGAGATTGTGCAAGAGCTGGCCTTGAAAGAAGGATCTCCTTTACTGTTTCACAAGGCCCTCCATCCCTCAGTTTCAGGCATTTTCTCTGTCTCCAATACCTGGAATGTGCTCTTCTTTTTCTCTGTCTCTCAATACCTGGAATGTGCTCTTCTTACTTGTTTTACATATGTGTGTGTGTATATATGTATATATGTTTACTTGCTATCTTCCCCATTAGATTGTGACCTCCTTGACTACAAGAACTGTCCTTTACTTAATTACTTAATAGTTACTTATTGATGAAGGCAAAAATAGGAAAGGTAAGGGATAGATATATGGAATGAAAGGTAATTTTGATCAAATAGAAGACTGTCAGTTTCTAATTAAGGAACTTAAAGAGAGCACTTGTGAGTAATGATATGATCCACTGTGTGATTATTTCTGCTTTAGTCATGTGTAGCTAAAGTAAGAGTAAAAAAGGTTGTAGGATTTGAAGGGGTAAAGGAATTGGGGAGTTGGGAATATTGAGGTCCCTTAGTGCAGAATGGGAGCCACACATTGCACTCTTAGAGAATGACCAGAGTCTTTCATGGAGTTTGTGGGACAATCTGAAATGGCTCTGAGGAGCGAGAAATTTCCAATGTCTCTTTCAAGATGAATGTTTTAGAGCCCATGAGAGAAACCAGTGCTGGAAAGAATAACCAAGAATACAGAATATGGTCAGGGGGAGCCAGATCTTAATACCTACTCTCAAGTACTTCTTTATCCCCTGAGCAAGCCATTTTGCCTGCCTAGGCCTTAGTTCCCTTATCCCTAAAATTTGGTAGTGGGACTAAATAACTTCTCAAGTTCCTTCTACCTTGAGATCTATATATTCAAGAAGGACAATATAAAAATTGTTTAGCACCATGCAGATGTTAACCTAGAATGTGTTTTTACATTAACAACATCTCATATTTTTTATTTCTCTTAAAGAGTGCCTTTTTTCCCCTAGAAATCTGAATCATTAATGCAAATGTACAGAGAAGTTGGAGTGCCGCCAAAACAGAAATTCTCAGCATTTCGTGTGACTGATAATGCTATAATTAAACCAGGTAATAATTAAATAATTAATCCTAGCACTTAACATTTAACACATAGTAGGCATTTTATAAAGGTTTATTAAGTGATTGAGGTAATTTGAGGTCAGTTGTAGGGGAAGATAAAAATACCTTAAGTATAATTGATTTGATGTCTGTCCTTTGGGAAAATTTGAGCAAAGTACAAGGCACTAAACATTTATTTGCATGTACATAAAGGTATCTGATTTAATCACAAGAGATAAATCTTCATCCATGGGGCATTTAATGACAGATTTTATTCTTAATAACAAGAAGAATACCTTTTTCTGCAATACAGCAATCTGTTTGGAAAAGTCAATTCTAAAAAGAAGCTATTAATTTTTAAGATTCATCATTTATGTGTTGGGACGTTCCATTAAATGAATAATTTGAAGGTAATCAGGCAGATTAATATTTGACTCTGAAAGTAAGTAGTTCTTTGTCCTGAAGTGGAGATCAAAGAAGGGGTATCTTAATATTTTATATCTAGCTCAACAGGCACAATTTGAATAGGCCTTGAGATGACTGGAAATAGCTCAGAAGACAATTTGACTTCAATAAAGCTTATTGAGCATGAGGAAGTAGAAAAATTCCAAGACTGGATAAGATCGTCCACTATGTCTTTCACTATTCAGCGATTTCAATACAGTGGGTAGAGGGAATGGTATAAACATGTAATAAAGATCAAGAAATGAGAGAGGTCAAAGTTGCTTAATCAGGGCTATCAAATTCAGATAGAAACAGTTTTGGGGAGACTGCACATAGACTTAGAAAACTACAAATTAACATTATCTGTATTGCATTGCACTTTTTTTATTTTGTTATACATTTCCCAATTAGTTTGACATTGTTGGTTTAGACTATAGAAGCCTCTCATTTATATGTTGCTTCAAGCAGAGATTTCGGAGGTGAACACCAGATCATATCACAAAACTGAGGTTAATTGTATTTTAACAGTCAGAAGATAACTGGTTACTAATATGTCTGATATAATTTCTGAATTAGCTCTCTATAGTCAGACCATTAACTTATTATCACAGATGTCAAAGTAAATACTAATTTAAAAGGAAGAATAAAATTAAGGTGTATCATTAAATTGAGAATTCTAACTTGACCTATTTTTAAATGGTACTGAAGCTGACAAAACCGGAAATAGAATAAATGTGAACACAGAACTATTTCTTTATAAGTTAACTAATTTAATCCATTGCCATAATAAATTCAAAAGATTTTTGAAATCACCTCAGGCAGAAAAAAAAATAGTCCTTCTTGGCAAATAATGTGATAGCCTGTGGTAAATGAAAAAGATGGATTTTCATTTTATTTTTACAAAATATGATCAAAGATTAGATTATATACAGGATCATCTCAAAATAACGAGAAATGATAGAGGGGAAAAAAAAATTTGCAAAAAGGTCTCCTGTAGTGTCCAACTAATATAATCATCCAGAAAATATCTACCTGCTTAAGGATGAAACTGAGAATACAAAGTATTTAAAAAAAAAAAAATCTGTGAAGATTATTCCTTAAATACTTGTTTTCTCTAAAATGGACAGTCAAATGACCACATTTAAACACTGACTCCAGGGTGCCACTTGAAGAAATTGATAAGGCTACTAAGAAAATAAAAATAGAAAGCTCCTGGGTTAGAACTAGTATGAATAATTTGCAAGTGTTGAACGATTGAGTTTCAAGATAAAGGAAACAGAAACATACCAACAGTGCACTTGGTTGACAACTGAAAGACCCTGGGGAGAACAGGCCAAATGGCCTTTGAAAAATTGGTTCTCCCTGAAACAGACCTGTTTGTCATGGGTTTTTTTAAATTACAATAACAATAGCAATAATTAGAATTTATATAACGTTTTAAGATTTTCAAAGGACTTTATAAATACCTCCTTTTATCCTCACAACCACCCTAGGAGAAACCTGCAGGAGACTTGCCAAGGATCACACAGCTAGTAAATGTCCGAGATCTAGCTTTGAACTCGGGTCTCCCTGACTCAGGTCTAGGCCCCTACCTGTATAAGCTGTCTAGAGTAAGAACATTGGTCAAATAATTATATATGATTGAGAATATGCTGTTCTTTAAAGCTGTGGTGTCAGATTCATGTAGAAACCAGATTCCATATTGACTTCAAAAACTACAAATTAACATTCATTCACTGTGTTGTTTTTATTTATTTTGTTAAATACTCTGCAATTCCATTTTAATCTGGTTCCATCTACACTGAAAGTTTTGCCTGTTCTAAGTTTGACATCTCTGCTCTAAAGAAGCAAAATTTTAGGACCCCCAAAGAATATGGCTCCTTTATTATATCTACCCTCTAGAATCCCTGACTTTCCTCAAATTGCAGCTCAAGTCCTATCTTCTGCTTCATGGAGGAAGTATTCTTCAAGTCTTTACAGGTTCCATTATGTCTCAAGGAACCTTCCCTCTCAAATAAGTCTATATTTAACTACTTTTCATTTATTTGTATTCATTTGACATGTATGGCATGTGCACTTCTGTGTAAGCTCCCCATGAGTAGGAGTTATTTCATTGATTGTATTTGCATACCTAGTGTCTGGCATAGAGGAGGCATTTAATAAAATCATGTTGCTTGGTGGGCATGAATTGGTTGTAGCATATCACCAACAGAGAATGGCTTGGCACAAGGGACATAAAATTTCATCAGACAGATGCATGGCCAATTTGGGAGATGGGTCAGTACTACAATGAGAGTGAACCACGGGGCAGCCTGCTTCCTCCTTTGGTTTCTGTACCATGTCAGAGTAGCCAAAGCAAGGCCTCTGGGCATGTTGGGCAGCACTTGTGCAGAAGATTGCTGGGAAGGTGTAATAGGCTGCCTTGCAGTGTGCTTCTTTGAAGAGAGTACCCACATTAATGGCAAAAAAACAGGTTCTTTAATTCTGAGTACCTCTCATGATGTTAAGAAGAAAAGCTCTCTAACTGTCTTGCTTTTTTAAATGATTCATCATAGTTCTTTTGAATAAACAATTTCTTTAATACTTTTTAGATATTTTATCTCTGTAGAAATATCTATTGTGAGGGAGAATTCATTTTGTATGAGATAGAATTCATTTCTATTTGGGATTTGCCAGTTGTTTTCTCTGTATGTTGTCAAAACATAAACATTGATCAAGCACTTGATGCTCATCTGGCACAAGACAGGCCTGTCCCTTAACAACTTTGCATCTAATGGGGAAGACATAAGAGCAAGCTGGGGGGCTGATGGGAGTACTTCTTGTGGGATCATGGGGGTCACAGACAGAAAATCCAGAAGGGAAGGCCAACTGGCCTGAGGACTTCTTTGGAAGGGAGATTGCCTGGTGGGAGAAGCAGGCCCCAAAAGAAAGGCTTCTTATGGGTAAGTGGGTGGCTGAGGCACGTGGGACAAGTCAGAGCATTTGGGGTAGAAATTTGTTTTTCTGGTTGATAAAGCTCATGCAAAGTTTTTCCTATATAAAGGTACTCCTCTGTATGCTGCTCACTTTCGCCCTGGACAGCACGTGGATGTTACAGCCAAAACGTAAGTCCATCGAGGGGCTCCTCGTCTTCCCTTTTTGCTAGTTCATGTATTTGGAAGCCACTAGGGAAACTTCACTTAAAATATGTGAACTTAAACATGAGAAAGTGAAGAACAACCTAAAATCCATATCCATTTTGAAGATGAGATCCATGAAAAGTCCCTTGGGGACTTTTCTTCAGAGGATTGGGTGAATGTTTTTGTTAGTTATCATTAGGCTGAAGGAAGCTTCAAGAGAGCTCACCTGGGAGCTGGGAAGAGCAGGGTTCAAGCCCCTCTCTGTCATAGTTCTGCCGGGGACCCCTCTGGGTTCCAGGGACCTTGGTTAGATGCCAAATTTTAGAGAATATGTTGATGTGTTGACCTTCATTGATTGGAGTCGTTTCCTCACCTGAGAGTTTCCTATGCAAATGAAACCACAAAGACACCAGCATGAATTTTTGAACATACCTAACTTGGGGAAGCAACATAAAAATTCTGATTGTGCCTGTGCTCCCAGGAGTTAAAGTGTTGGGATGGTGGTGGGGCCAGAGAGAGGAGGGGATGCTCTGCGTGTTCCAGATAGAAGCGCTTTGTGTGGGTAAACCCTTGGACCTAGCTTTTGAAAGGGGCCAGAGGTGAAGGGGGGTGGAACATGGTGGGCAGGGCAGACACCATGGTGGGGAGATGGCACGTCGTGGTGGGTATAGCATGCAGGCAAATTAGAATGTACACTGTGAGAGCCGAGCCCTGAGAGACCAACTGGAAGGAAGGCCGGCCAAGATCCACTTTGTGCCGAAGGGCACGTCCAGAGCTTGAGCCTTAGGTCAGGTAATGGGGCTGAAGGGAGCCTAGCAGTCTAGGTTTCCCTGTGGACAGGTATTGACTTATAGAACCACGAGGGTTATTATTCCTTTTTGTTAATACATCAGTGCATTAAAATCAGACAGCACTTGGGAGTGTTGTGGGCTGCCGGACATCACAACCTGATGTAGTCCTTCCTCCTTACTTTACGAAACAGGAGACCGCAGATTGCTAGGTTCCTCACCTGCCCACGGCTTAGTGTGGGCACAGGCTGACCTGGGTCTGCTGAGCCAAAAGCCCCTTCCTCCCTGGTGCCAGAGTGTAGCTTTCTGGAGCCTTTCCCATGATTTCATGTGATAAGCACTGACCTGTTACATTACTCTGGTGGAAATGACATGTATGGAAGTCCAGTCTGCATTCCTAAAAAAGTAATCAGCAGCTCTTGAGGGCAATTCCACTTGGCCTTGATGACAGTTTCCCCTCCGATGGGCCCAGCTCTGCTGGTGGGGATCAGTGTTTTCTGGGTAACTTCATCCCTGGTCCTCCTCTTCTTCATGATTCTTTTATGATTTCATTTTCTGCCTCTGTGCCCTCCTTTTCTCCTTTCTCTCAGGGTGTAAGGTGGGTTTGGGTTTTTGCATTTGTGTGTCACATTTTGTTAGTTTTTATAACATCTGGTGGGTCACTTTAGGACTTTAGAGATCAGTGAGAATACTTCCTGGTTTTACAGATGAGGAAACAGGCCTTATGTGGTTCCATTACAAGCATAAGCAGATAGCTAGTATTAAGTCTTCTAGACTACAGCATTGGCTAGAACTCTTTGATGGGGTGAAAAAAAAAATGCTTGTTTTATCTTTGGAGTTTGAGGCCATTCTAGACGCATTTGTATGTAGTGAGATGGTCTCACTTTGAGACATTAGGCTTCAGAATAAGCAAGACTCAAGAGTGACTTTGTAATGGAGCTGCTTTTATTGTGCTTAAGGTCACCATAGCACTGTTCTCTTTTACCTCTAAATGTATTCAGTTGATAACATAAAAAGGTAATTTCTAAAGAAAATAGTATTTCACTCCTTTACTTTTGTTTTCAAGTTGCATCCTATATAAAAGTGGTCATATTAATGCTGATATTTGGGTTAAAATGAAGCTGAAAATTGAATTCTTTAGAAAATGGCTAATTTTACCTCCCTTTTCTTTGGAGAAAAGAAGAGAATGATTTGAAATTTAAGTTTAATTTCCTTATTTCCTTCTTAATACTAATGGTCATGTTCTGATTGTAAAATGAAAATTGTAACATTTGCCTACAAAGAAAATTGAGTTTTCCTATATTTTTAAATATTCCCTATATTAACCGTCTTCAGCTTTCTGATTTAGTTGTTGAGCTAAACATACATGGAAGCGCGAATTTTCTGGTTGGGTTTACTAAAATTTACCATGGTGTCAGTGGGACTTATTTTTTTTTATTTCTAC
The DNA here is from genome assembly GCF_048593235.1 of Sminthopsis crassicaudata. Classification (NCBI taxonomy): domain Eukaryota; kingdom Metazoa; phylum Chordata; class Mammalia; order Dasyuromorphia; family Dasyuridae; genus Sminthopsis; species Sminthopsis crassicaudata. The sequence goes on along the minus strand of NC_133621.1, from coordinate 37,386,456 downwards.
AGATCTGAAGCTGTTCTGTGTTTTTAAAGATTGAGTGGGACTTTTTTTTTTTAAATCCAAATTATCTGTAGCTTTTAAAAATATGTGTGTATGTGATGGAGACTACCCACTCTTTAGACAAAATGCTTTGAATAGATTCTCTATAATTGAGGTATTTTGATGTGGGCTTATCATCATTTTGAAGGCTACTTTGTATTTTAATAATGAAGTTTAAATTATATTTTGAATCTAATAAAACTGCATTGATACTTTGTGTAAACATCCCTTGATGTCCAACTATCTAGTTTTCACTTTTTATCCTGTTTTTACTTTCTATTATGTAACATCCTGTTTTGTTTCTCCCTATTATAACTTTTGATCTGAAATTGTCTTAGATGCTTATAAGTTACTTACCAGATTGGTTTGTTAGTTTTTTTGTTTTTTCCATGTAAACAAAGTAAAGGTTATTATTTTTATTTTGGTCTACAGAAAGAATGGTTAGAAATGCTAAGTTCACATAATACCTGCATCATCCAGAAATCAAGAGTTATACTTTATTCTCTGTTCTCTTAAGTAAAGCCAGTAATTTAGTGAGCCTGATTCTTAAGCCTTTTGTTTCAAGTTATTTTTTGAAGAAGTTTCCATTGTATGTAGTAGAACATTTAGATTGAAAAACAGTCTGTAATTAGGCACAGATAATTAGTATTGTTAGTATACTACTGTCATCTTAGATCATTTATTCTTAAAGTGAACTAAATTATCTTCTGTAATTTAGAAAAGGAAAGGAGAAAGACACAGACTGCATATGTTTTAGCTTGGTCAAGAGAATTGGTTTAGTAAGTTAAAATTACCTTGAAAAGATCTCTAAAGCTTTCTGCCAAATATTTACAGTAAAAATTTAGGCACATTTTTTAAAATGGGAGTTCAATTTTAAATCTGATATCATTTTTGTCCTTAGAAAGTACTTTGCGGGGTTGGATTAGGGAGTGGTGCAGCCAGATACTTAGCAGGGAATTTGACATCCCACTGCTCTAGATGTTCATCATTTTCCATCCATTTCTTAAGTCTAGTCAGAGTACAGATTTTATATTATGTAACTATTAGATGCTTATCTTAGCCCTTTGATCAGGGGAAAAAAGCTCCACTTTGGATTCTGAAGCAAAAAAGGGAATAAAGACTTGCATATACTGTTACATGTGTTACTAAATACGAGAAGGGTGTAAAATAGTCCACCTCAGTTCAAATGTTGGCTGAAAATCCAATAACTGAGCTACTGCTGTTTGTGTAAAACTATAGTCTTTAAAGACAGCATGGTTCTTGATTTGTCTAAAACAGCATCTATTCATCCACTAAGCTTTTCTTAAGTCATCTGCAAACACTAACATCTTGGTGCCATCTTTGGGATTCTTTCATTTCAGCTTTGCACTAAACATACCATGAGATACTGGCAGATCCTCTAGGAGAATACATGTCCCTTTTTTATGTGTGTAGTTTGATAGATAATTGGTTACTTGGTTACTTGTTTATATTAGCCATCAAACACAGTGCTATGTAGATGAAGAAACAGCATAAAAACTTGTCCATCAGTATATTTATCTTGGACAACTGCTACAGATAAGACTGAATTGGTCTTAGACTTGACTAGGCATAATTTAGTAGGCTAGATTATATTTAGAAAATTGTGCCATGCTTTTAATCCCATTACTATCTTTCTTCTTTTCATCTCCCCAATATTATAAACTTTCTGTAAGGACTCATTTTTTTTTCAGGTCTCTCATGACAGGGATTCCAAAGAAAACTGCCCAATTACCATCCCCAGGGAGGTTATGTATTATTACATATGATGAAATTATGTAATACCTAGAATCATGTCTCATATGCTGAATACTCAAATGGGCTATGATTGAAAGAACCTCGGTATTTAAAAATTAAACCTTTTACAAAGCATTAAAATTGAAAATCAATTATTAACTTTTTACAAAAAGATTCCTCACAATTCTTACATAGCATTTTCCATTCATGGATTTCAGATATTTGATTTCAGCAGTTTCCCATATTTTGTATGTGTTCAAAAAAAAAATAAAGATGTAATTTGTTTCATACTTTCAGCAGTCTAACAGTTTTCCCTCTGATAGTCCAACTCATTTCTATGCTCTCAAAAGCCATTACTTAGTGTAAAGAGAATTCTGTATGACATGCTTTAAAAGAGGTGACACTTGATTTTGCATTCAAAAGCTGGATCTTGTTAAAAATCCACCTAGCATCATTTAAAAGTCCTGTGACATTTTAGAGCCTAGCTCAAATGTGCTAAAAACTGTTGTTCACTTTCCAGCTTTTCTACAAAATTATATCTGGTTAATTTGAGGATAAACTAGCTTAGCAGAAACTGATATAATTTCATGTATATTTAAAAATTTTAGAGATCATTGCCCTTTAAAAAAATTTCCTCACTTCCATCTTATTTACAAATCTATGATATGTCAATTTCTGAAACTTAAAGAAAATTCACTTTAGCATTTTGGGTATCATTAATGTCTTAGACCATACACTAATGACACCAAACACCATGACCAGGCACTACACTTGGACAGTCAGGGCCAGAATTGATCAAGAAAAGGAGATTGTATTATGTTTTACTTTGGGAAATCACAGGATTCTTTTCACCCTCTTTCTGAAACAAAGGCTTGCCTTTTTAAACTATTATTTTGTGGCTATAATACATGGAATACTATACTACTGATTTGAAGAATTGAGAATGATTATCACCCAAAGGTTGATACAGAGGCTCCTGGCTGGTGGATATGAGTAGATTATAGTACATATACCAGGATTGTAAGAGACATCAGTCTTCATGGAAACATGCAAGTGAAAAGGATTGGCTGGTCTTATGATAAGAGAAAGGAACAGATTTCTCACATGCTCCACAGTTGTTCTCGTGATGTCTAAGGATACAGGCACATTGGGTGCATTCCTTTTTGACATATTTATAGGAGGAAGTACATAAAAGCCCATAGAGGGTGGTTTTAGTGAATGTATGCAAGAGGAAGACCCAAATCAATGAGATGACAGATCCTCTGGAAGACTTTTGTGCTGTTTGCTTTTAAGTACTTTGAGTTATTAAAAGCTGAGATGATGAGCACATAAAACAACCAATTGTAGCTGAATCAGATTAAATTGTAATTGGGAGAATTTAGCAAAATAAAAATAAAATATAACACAGTTGTTTTCTAAGTCAATATGTAGCCCATAGACATGGCTTAGTGGCCCTCATTCTATTTGAATTTATCATCCCTTATTAAAAGTAATTTATACTTTTCAGCAAGCTTCCTAATACTATTTTGCCTTATAAATCTATGAAAATAAAATTCTCTGTAATCCTAACTTATTCCTTCATTTCTTGTACGTGTATAACTTATATGGTTATGACAAAAATGCTTAGGAAATGTCATTTTGTTCAGTTTTCATCAGCATAGAAGACCATGGCAATCTTAATATTTTTGTGCACATCTTTCAGATTTAGCAACACTACTACATAGCTTCATATATATATACTAATTATATATATGTATGTATATACACATACATACATATATATATGTATATACATATATGTGCATTAAGAAAATGCATAGGGAAAGAAGAAAGTGAATCACTTGTACTTCCAAAAGCTACTTTATTAAAAATTTAATTGAAAATTTTATATTAATTAAACATTTTAATTAAAATAGTGAGAAAAATTCCATGTTTCAACTACTTTTTGTGTTACTGTAGTTGATAGTGCTTTAGTTCAATTTTATAATCTAAAATATGAGTTAATGTGGGTCTTTTCTGTATAAAAGAATGATATTATACTTTTTTACATTATAGTAATATGATCTTAAATAGTGAGATTTTTTTTTTTTTCTACATTGAATGACAATCCAGGAAAGGACAAAATTCAAGATAAGAATAGGGTGTGTGAGCTGTCGAATACATGTATCTGTCCTGGTTTAGATTGTTGGGTTATTAGAAGTTTAAGAACTACTAGGCTAAGGCAGTGAAAGATAATGACTTTTCCTAAAATTTTGGGGTGTCATCAGGTAAGTGAGAGAATTATAAGCATGTTCATAATTTAAATTAAACTGTCATTCTTTTGTTTGGTTCCAGAATTGGCAAAGGTTTTCAAGGAGTCATGAAAAGGTGGGGCTTTAAAGGACAACCTGCTACTCATGGTCAGACTAAAACCCACAGAAGACCTGGAGCAATAGCAACTGGGGTAAGTATGGAAGGCATGTTTTTTTCTCTCTGTACCCCCTTTTTATAATGATCATTCTTTAATTCATGGGGGAACTCATAGCTAGAAGGCAACTCAGAGCTGTTTCCCTGTCAGAGTAGATTGTGATCCTGAGTTACCATGATCTCAGGCATTCATCATTTTATGACCATTGTCTAGTAGGAGGAGAACCTCAGGGTTGGAAGCTTGGTCAGTGAATGGCCAATAGCGGATTTTTGGCACATTTCCTTCTCCATAAAACTTGTCCAACCTTACATTCTACTACTGTAAAACCTCAGGAATCTGAATTTTTTAAGTTGATGTTATTGAAATGGAAGTTCTGTGGGTTACATTTTGTTTGTGGGATCTAGCCGTGAAACACATTGCTGCTTCCTCATTGAATTCATGGTCACTTAGAAAATCATACTAACTTAATTAAAAATAAAATCAATGTATTTTTACAGGAATTTAGATTTCTATTTAAAGTTCAGAGGGACTTTAGAGGTTACTTAATGCAATTCTTTCACCTTAGATAACGGTTCAGGGAGGTCAGGGACATATCCCCCAGCACACAAATTAGTAAGTGGAAGAGCCAGGAATGGCTTAGATTTTGATAAATTATTGCATGAGCACCCTTCTAGTTAGATGATCACTGCATGTGTTTTAGAATACTACTACATAGAGGCAGTTAGCCAGCCCCCAGAGTAGAAAGATGATGATGATTTGGGAAATGATAAAATGCTTTTAGGTGATTCCACGATTCTTGCTGCTGGCCATACCTATCTTTTTGAAAACCAGTGGTGGTGTGTGACAGTGAGTTATGGAATCTCACAGTCTCTGAAGAGTTATGATTGCCAGGACCAGAGGGAAAGAAGGAAGGAAAGAATGGAGGGAGGGAGGGATTTATTAAGTGCTTGCTCTGCACCAGGCACTGTGCCTTGATGAGTATTTCTCGTGTAAGCATCCTAAGTAAAGGCCTTGAAGGGGGGATAAGTAGTTTTAGGCCATAGCCCAAGGTTACCTGTAATTGATGTGTAAGAACCATAAAAAACATTAGCAGTAACATGGATGGTAGGAAAAAAAAGTGAATTGGTTACATAGAGTGTGAGGGCTTTAAGCATTAGTGGGTAGGAAATAGGAAAACAACCAAATGAAGCCTTCCTTGAGCATGTTTGGAGGAGAGATCCAAAGGTGTGTATAGATTAGATGAAGAAAGGATGGAGGATTGGGATTGACCCAGCTGAAGGCCACCCCCCCACTGATGCCATTAGGAATACTTGAAGATTTCAGAAGGAACAAAAGATTTACTCGTGCTTGATGGATCTGATCTGAGAGCGGCCACCTGGATTTCCAGAGTATGTTGGAGGTTCATGATCATCTCTGCTCTGTTCGTGTGTATTCCATTCTGTGTAAAAGCATGAGATAAAGAAGAAAGTGATTTGGCTTCCTGGAGTACCTGGAGCTTTAACCTTCCCTTCTCCCTTCTTTCATTATATGTACTCACTAAGATGGACTGCTTCACAATCAAGAGATTACACATGACCTGTGGGTGAGAACCTGCAAGGGTCACAGTGTGTCAGAGCTAGAAGGGTTCTTGGAGATCATGGGGTTCTCTCTCCTCCCCACCACCCTGCCTCATTTTGCAAAGGAGGGAACTGATACTCAGAGAGATCTGCTTATTGGCAGAGCTGGAACTCAAGCACAAGGTCTCTGACTCCAGATTTGAGGTGATGAAGAAAGGGATAAATAAAAAAGGGGACAAAAAAGGGAAAGTTTGGCAAGAGTACTTTAAGAAGAAACAGAAGAGATCTGGGCATTGCCTTTAAAGTAGCCTTCTGCAGGTGCTCCCTGCCCTCAACCAGTCCTTCCTGCCCTGTGAGATTAGCAGCTCATTAAAGGAGGAATGAAAACATGAATATTGGCCTTTCTTTATACTGACGGCTCCCTTTTTCCCGGCACACATTTATACTTCCTTTTATAGTCAAGATCTCACTTTTTCTTTGGATGCCACAATCTGGAATTGAGTCAGTGGAATATTCTTGGAAATCTGTATTATTTGAGTATCACCCCAAATTTAGGTTCCAGCATATGATGAGGAGTTAGAGCAGTAAATCTTTTCTTTGCTTTTCCATATATTATCTTTACTGCTTAAATCAGTCCTAGAGTGCCAATTTCTTTTTTATTTTCTGTAATAACTCGGATCATACTGATCTAAAAAGAATATTGACAATGTGCAGAAACTATTAAGTTTGGAAAAGAAGAAAATCTATAATCTATAACTTTAATCTGAAACTAAAAAATTAGTTCCTAGCACTACTCTGTTATGGAAACAAAGAATTGTAGGCTTTCTTCAGTTCTGGAGGAAGCCATTGCAAATGAGTATTTTTTTCTCAGTTGCAAAGCCAGTAGCCCCAAGAGAGGGTTGGGGTTTAATATTCCAATATGTCTAAGATGCGAGTCAGGATTTGTGGAGAACCTAGAACCCACACTATCCAAAGGATCTTTTCCTCCAATACCTTACAATAACAACAGATTCTCTCACCATAGCCTCCTCCAGGGCACAAAGGTGATAGAAACTGCTGTTCTGCTGCCATTAAGAAAACAAGGGAGGCCGAGTCAAAGCTGTAAATTCCCCAAATTTAGGGGCAAAAATCTCCAGTGAAACCTTTGGAGTAATGGAAATTTGGATGTCGGGAGGTTTAGTGTCCACCTCAATTGCCTGAACTATTTCCCTGTTCCAAATGGTCTGTTGAATTTGGCTAAGAGGTTCAAAGTCACTTGCGAAAGCCAGCTGGTACGAAAGTATATCTTCCTTTCCAACTTCTAACAGTGACAGTCAAGAGGTGATATTGACTGATCACAATAGATGGGACTTCAAATGATCTTCTCTAAAAGTATTCAGCTGATACTTAACTTGTTGCATGAAGTTTCAAACTTTTTAAAATCTAGATTATTCTCAGATCTATGATTTTGACAGTCTAGGAAATTCTCCATATGGAAAATTCCTCTGCCCCTGCAGAACAGCAATGTATCTATTCCTTATGTCTTGGAAAATTGACTTGAACCGTTATGACATGCCCGTGATCACAGAGCCAGAATGTGTCTGGGACAGAATTTGGAAGCTAGCCCCCTCTAATCCCAGCTCTGCCTCTGGGATATTGTTACTGGAGTTAAGTGTTATTAAGTGCTAAATCTCAGATAATATGTACTAACATGTTATATTGGAGTCTCCCTGAAGAAATTTTATGTCTTGAGAATTCACATGCTGCAGGAGAGCTCCTGGGTGACATGGCCTCCAATTCTGTTACAGCCATCCATCATTAGAATCAAATAGGCCTTGGCTGGAGTAAACAGTTTGATTCTGTGGACCAGACAAACAAACTCATTATCCTAAGAACTAATTCTATCCTTTAAGCACCCCTGACTCCAAGGAAAAAATGACATCAAAAGAATGGGTGAGAGGATGGGGCCATTCACAAAGCAAGAACTCATTTAGCTCTTGCTGTCTTAGCATACCAGAAGAATGCTGTTCTGATTTCTTCTGTTAGTGACTGTTTTATGGGAAGTTTTTTTTTTTTTTTTTTTAATTACTTTCTCCTAAGTACCACCCTGCTGTGCAACAATGAGTTCATCTGTTGCAGTACAGTCTGTCAGTGATCTCAAGTAGAATCTGCCCTGTTTCATTGAATTTTTATTTTATCAGTCTAATTTAGAAAGTAATCATTTTAGACAGTGTATCTTGTATATGTAACTTACTAAGGGTATTTCCACAAAATAAGCTGGAAAGGGACTGTTTAACACCTTTTGGTGTAATGGATTTTAAAACTTAATTAATGCCCTTAGAAACAAGAAAATACTAGATTCAACTTACTTTTCCTTTTTTTTTTTTTTATTAAAGGACATTGCCAGAGTTTGGCCTGGAAAGAAAATGCCTGGTAAAATGGGTAATATATATCGCACACAATTTGGCTTAAAGGTAAGTTTTGGGTGTTAAAACACTTTCTGGGAACATTTGCACTATGCAGAGAGATATTAACATTTACCCATCTGTGGTTCTTCCAGTAATTTTTCTCTTTAGAAGTATACCAAATAGTGCTTTTTTTATTTATGAAAGTGAGCTTATAAGTCTTGAGAATCTAGCATCTTCAAAAGGATTAGCTTTAGAGTTACATATGTTTGGCTCAGCATTTAGTTGTATATAGTTGACCTATTTTAATAGGTATAGACTTAAAGATATTGGAAATAATAATTCACTAACAACCATCATAAATGTTATAAATGTATAGTTGGATCTCTTGGTGAAATTTGTGGATTTTCTTGGAATAAATCATCAGTATCTCTATAGAATTGTCCCCCCAATCCCCCAGTAGAACTCAGTATATTCATGTAATCTGGTAATAAATCAGAAGCTGATTGGTATTATGTTTAGGGTTGAAGCTTTTTCAGTTATGCAAAGAATATCTTTAATGTTTCTTCTAACAAGTTTATAAACAAAATTTAATTTTGAAATTTTCAATATCTTTCAAAGTAAGCTCATCTTTCACAAATGATAATGCCGAATATTAATCTCATAATTAAATTTCAAAAGAAAATCTCAAATGAGTCTCAAAACCCATTGATGGTTGAACACTGTTTTTGTGATTTGGGGCATTGTTCAGGTTCTCTGAACCAAACATTTCTCCCTCGTGTGTCAAGTAGATTTAAGTAGATTTCACGTGATCTCTTAATTGCCCATCCCTAAGATATAGCACTGGAAGTTGTTGGCTTGCAGAACCCTAATTATGTTACATCAGTTTTCATGCATTGTCTGCTCTTCTCATGAATCTAGGTGGGATGAAATTATTTTTTTCTCTAAATTAGGAATAATGAACTATCTCTTCTAAGGGAGATAGAAGAGTGAATCCCAACCTCCCTCGTTTCTTAAAGAGAGTCACAAGGAAATGAGCTTTTTTTGTCGTCAAAAGATACCAGGAAAATTTAGTCTCAGCCTCCACTTAAAACAGGATTTCCAAGCAAAGCACAGACTATTTGGTACCATTTTGGTACCATTTCTAATACCTTTTTGAATAACTTGAATAACTTCAAGGAAGTTTAATTAGATATCAGCTTTGAAATTATTGACAGTGCCAGGTCCAATAGCAAAATCCAAAGAATTATAATAATTTTACCATGAATTATATTGGGAAAAAGTATAATATCCATAAGATATTATATTGCTATACTTTACTGCAGTTTATATTGTAATAGTGTTTTGCCTGTTTGATTCTTAAGTGGACCAATACCAGGCCATGGTAGGTGATCATTTTCCTTGTACTTCCGCAACACTAATGAAAACAATAGGACTTATTTTTGAAGTTCCTTGTGCTCTTGTTTGATTGTAGAAAGCAGATTTCAAAACTATTCAATTGAAATTTTAATTTTCATTTTATAACCTAGGTATGGAGGATAAATACAAAACACAATATAATCTATGTGAAAGGCTCTGTGCCTGGACATAAGAATTGCTTAGTAAAAGTAAGTATTATTTTTCACTGCTTGGGATTAACATATGATCCAGAGTTTAATATCTTGAGTGAAAATATCATTGATTCCTCAATTGTAATTGCCTTTCTTGGTTTATAAGCTGCATGAAAGCAGTCAGAAGTTGGCTGTTGTGGCGGCTCCTGGTAGACGCCCTCACATTCATAGCACCATTTGGGAGCAACCGCAATTCTTAGCTCGTCCTTTCCCTTTTCCTGCCCTTCTGGCACTAAGGAGAAGGGGAATGAAGATGCATGGGACCAAGAATTGGTTTTTTTTTTTGTTTTGTTTTGTTTTGTTTTTTTTCTCTCTTATTTCATGGGTTTCCATGACCCCATTCCCCAGAAAACAATTTATCACGGATTGGGTGGGGAGGGTGCCTCCCTTAGGTTGGTAGGTCCTCAAAAAAAAAGAAATAAAGTGGGGCATGATGGCCCGTACCTATAATCACCACTCTTGGGAGCCTTACCTATTTTGGGGCTAGAACCAGTTATGTCTCTGGTAAGACCCGGCCTTGGGGAGCTACAGCAGAGAAGGAGACAAAACGGGAACCTAGAGCAGAGAAGGCAGAAGGGAAGGGGGCCAAAGGTGCCTAGAGGGGGGCTGGCCTAGGCAGGGAGAAAGGCTACCTCCCATCAGCAGCTGGGGAAGGAGAGAAGGAAGGAGAGCTTCAGGGAGTCGGGCTTAGGAGAAGAAAGCGCTCACATGGAATGTAAAGAGAGAAGTGAAGAATCTCAGCCAAGGAGGAGAAAAGGGGGTGGAGGGTGTCTGTGTGCACCAGAGAGCAGATGCTTGTTGGTCACTGGGAGATCTGGGGTGGGAATCTCCCTCGAGGTAACAATGGGATTGGAGAAATATGTGGATTCAGTTCTGTCCACAGGAATGATTTCCAGCTAAGTCAGAGCTAATCATTTTCCTACAGTCCTCATTGACCCTTCAAAATTAGAATGTCCAGAAGAGAATCCATCATCTTGCCCCCAAATCTCTTTTCCAAACTTTCCTGTTTCTGTTGAAGCTGTCAACTTTCTAGTCTCTCACATTCGTATTTTCAATTCTCCATTCTATCCTGCAGCTCCAGTCCCTTATCTTATTATTTCTGCCTGCGTAACATCTTTCTAAGTCCTTCACCTGATTATCCTCGATGTTTCTCACACATGATAGTTCTTCTCTCTTCTGGCTTTTTCCTCCCGCCAGAACTCGTGTCTCTGCCCTGGCAGCCCTGGGCGCCGAGAGATTAGCTGAAACCTTACCATGCCAGTTTCTAGGCCACTTCCAGACCCTGTCAAAACATCAATCCTCAGGACTACTATTGGTGTCCCTGCCTTTTGTCTTCCCCTCTTAGAAAACTGTATTTCATATTCTAAAAGTGACTTGGTTATAGCATAGATTAATGTGAGTATAGAGAATTTGATTGTTGAGTATTTGTATCTATTTTCTAATTTAAAAAATTAGAATCTATAAATCTATAATGGGGGTAGGGGAGTGGGACAGGACAGACGAGTTTCAGTCAGATTGAGCCCACTCTACTACTCCTGGAAACATTAGGACTTTCAACCTGGTTAATAACTGTGACTCCTTGGGAACTGTGCAATTATTGTTTGGTAGCATCATTCCATTTACAAGTCTTTGACTTTTTAAACTTTATTAAGTTTAAGACTAGGACTTTTATTGAAATTAGACTACTTTTCTTATTTCATTAAATTTGAATTTAAGTTATTTTGATAATCTCATGAACAATTTTAAATTAAAAAGATTAAAATAGATCTATTTTTCTATAGCTATGGCAGCTGTATATTTCAACTTGTTATTCATTTTCTTATTGCCAAAATGATTATGCCTCATTTTTCTGCGTGTATAATTATATGTCATTTTAAAAATTCTCTCTGAATGGGGACTGTAGAATTAAAATCAGGGATTTTTTTTCCCTAAAAGCAATGCCAGCATTTTAGCACATACCAATATTTTTACTACAACTAAACATTCTATGAATTACCAAGTAACATCAGAATGTCATAGCATAATAAAAAATCATCACCAGGGCTAAGGTATTAAGACTCCGTGGTTCTTTAAGAAGAGAAAGGACAGTACATAAGCAATTTTCAGTACCTGCTATGTGTTAGATGTAGTATGAAACACTTCAGAATTTTTTCATTTGCATCTCTACAACCAATCCTTTGAGGTAGATGTTATTAGGAAGTTTTTTTGAGTGCTGTGTGGTACTAAACTTGGAGTCAGGAAGACCTGAATTCAAATCTGGTCTCAGACACTAATTTTGTGACCGTAGCAAAAAAAAAAAAAAAAAAAAAAAAAAATTGCTTTTTGCCTCAGTTTCCTCATCTGTAAAATGAGCTAGATAAGAAAACCCCAAGTGGGTTGACCCTCCTGAAAACATCTAAACAACTACAGATTTTTGAGCGAGTGAATTTTGTATCTAATGTGCTACTACAAGTGGTTTTCTTGAATTTAAAACTCGTATTAATTGGAGAGATCAGTGATGTTTGAAATGGCTATGGTTGAACAAAAGGCTGATGATCAGAGCTGTGAAGTTAGCAGATGGTGAAGGAAGAAGGCAGCCATGGACAAAAGTTGTGGTCTCTCAAATGATATTGGGGATTATTTTGTTTCATGCAATTCTTAGAACAATCAGCACTTAAATGAACTTAGTGACAGTGGTGATAAGTAATGAATTACTTCTTTTCCCAGGTCCGGGATTCTCACCTGCCACTCTATAAAGACTTTGCCCAAAATCTGCCGTTTCCTACCTATTTTCCTGATAATGATAACGAAAAGGAGCTACCGGAGGATCTATATGCTGATGATGTTTATCAGTCTAGTGAACCCTCCATCGTCTATACTTAACACCCCTTGTGCATGGCCGGCTCATCTTCTGTGAACTTTACAGAGTTGGAAGAACAGCCGGTGACCACCTTCTGCTCTCACAGTCTTACAGTAGCACATCGCGTCTTTCAGGTCAAGGGAATGACTCCTCAATCCAATATGGCCTTGTAAATCACGGTATTAAATAGAATTGATCAATGCTTGAATTTTAAGCTAGATAGCAATTTGCTTATTAAAAATTTTTGTACGATAATGTTGGACATCATTCTCTTCTAATCAAGTAGATCCAGTTACATTGATACTTTTTTTCTGGAACTGAATTCCATTTAGTCAGTTTTTCTCCTTTACTTTGAGAGATGAATGTGTTAGGGGAATGAAGTGAGGAGCCAAACCTAGTGGATTTACTTATGTAAAGAAGCTCCCTAAAGTGTCCGTGTTCAGTATTGTGCAGTTTGTCCCTTCTTTCTCCCTCTGCCATCCTACACACTGATGACCTGGGTCCCTGGTCAGCTTTCTGGCATGAAGGAAAAGAATCATCTTCAATCTGAGAGACTCCAACACTCACTTTGAGGTAGGGAGAACAGTTTTCTATTGAAAACACACACTCTCCCCTCCTACAGAAATTCCATTTATTCATACCACATCAATTGACAGAACACCTTAGTTTGGAACAGATCCTAGCTTAAATCAGACAAGATTCCTGCCTTCATGGGCATTGAAAAACAGAAACGCATCTCTGGAATTCGACATTTTATATGACAAATGCCTTCTAAAGATACAAAATCTAGTGTCACATGAGGTCTGAGGAGGAATTCATACCTAGCATTTACTCATTTCTCCCCCATTGCCCATCAAGCTCCTGGTATTAGCAGTGACTTTCAGGTAGTAAGTGACATGTGAGTTAAGCTTCACAGGATGGGTAGGGTAAGGCAGAGATGAAAAAAGGCATTATAGTTCTAAAGATTAGTAAGCAAGGGGACAAATCTCAAGACACATTCCAGTGACAGAGAATATGGCCTAGTTTTATTAAAATATCACTTAACATGAGAATAATGCGAGTTCAGATTGAAAATGCACATTATAGTAGACCTTGAATGGTCCACAGAGACTTTGAATAGGGACAAGAGCAGCCCTGAAGATTCTATTATTTTGGTAGAGGAGAACTTATTAGCTAGGTGACTCTGGGCAGTTTGCCCAAATCTTCTCATCAGTAAAATGAGTTGGAGAAGGAAATGGCAAACCACTCTAATATCTTTGGCAAAAAAAACCCCCAAAGATCACAAAAAATCAGACTTAGCTGAAAAAAAGAAAATAAGCAGGTAAATGCATATTTTAGTTAATTAAATGATAATCTCTTTCTTTATGAACAGTGAAATAAAATCTCAAATATCTAGTATCTAAGTTATTCCACTTTTCCAGTCTTATATATAATTTTCTTAAGATGAATTTATCCCAGTTTTAAGTGGGATAGTACCCCCATATGCTGTCCTTGTGGAAAGGTTTTCAATTAGACTACCTGAATAGTTTTAATAAAAGGACCTTGTTCCTAAAAACAAAAATAATGATCTTTAGAAAGTTATATGTCTCTTGTTGTTCCCTGTGTATGGCTTGAGAGTTAAGATATTGATTTCTCTCATAGATTGAAAGTGTGTTGCCTACCTCTGCTCCTAAAATTAACTTTAGATCATAGGAATTTAATGACCTAAGAAGCCTCAGGGAATGTGCTGAGGCAGGACATCAAGAAAGCTTGGTCATAGGAGAAATGGAATCTCTAATGCCTGAAGTACTTTCTTGGTGTAGCAGAAGAGATCCCAGAAGTTTGAGGGCTGGGGGGAGGGTTTCTAATGTAATTTCCACCCTCTCATCCTAGTTAGCACATTAGGTTATGTTACACATGTTCTTCTCCACCATTTCAAATCATGAAAGAATTGTACCCGTACTTTTATTTTCAAATCAGTAAAATGTTAATAAGAGACTGACTGGCTGCCAAATGATGGTGGTGGGAATTTATCACTATTATAAAGAATAAATTACACTTTTTATGGAAACTAGTCTGGGCTCCTAAACTGATCAAGATTCAGTGTTCAAAAGACTTCTGGGTGACATTGCCATCCAAACGGAGGACTGAATATTGTCTCCAATCCTCACAATCCCTCAGATCTCTCCAAATGAAATTATGTGCCAAAGATAAATCAATTTCGTCAATCTCTGTGGTCACTAAAAACCCTAGGAATTAATGCCTAGTGTCTACTCATAGTCTCCTCTCCCTTGCTCGTCAAGCAACTGGCACCAAGTAGGCACTCGTCACCCAACTCTTGTCTTGCAGTAGAACATGACTCTACACTACAATGCCCCATCCCCTTTTTCCAGTACCAGGAAGATCCAAACTCCAAAAGGCAGGAATTTTGCTGAGACTGCAATAGCTTATGTGGAAATTCTATGTTTTCTATGATTTACAGCCAGAGTGGAGAAACAGAGGAATAGGGCTTATAATAGAATCCCAGCCTCTTCATGCCCGCAAAAATCCAGCCTCCACAAGGCAGAAATTTCCTCAAACTGCAAAAGAATCCATAGATTAAACAATAATAAACCCAAGGCTATAAACTCTAAGACACATAGTGGTTAAGTTGAATAATTCCATTGAGAAACAAATCCTTAAATAAAAAGTAAAAGAAATTCAGATAAGACTATCATTCACCACTAGAAAAAGCAAGAGGTAATGGACTAAAGTATTCCTAAAAGCAATGGTGCTCAAGATGTAGCCTAATGTGACCTATGTTTAAAATTTGAGCTTAACCATAAATGAAAAAAAAAAATAGCTATTTAATAATAAAGAAGCATCTGAAACAATCTTAGAAAAAACATCTTAACGAGATTATTTGCTTCAGAAGAAATAGAAATAAATGCACACAGCAACAAAGGACCACAATAACAGAATATATCAGAAACATCATCAAAGAGATTTCTTTCTAAATGTTCATCAGGAGACAAAGGAGAAAGCGGAAAAAAGGGGAGAAAAAAAAGAAACTCAATTTAGTTGTGAAAGAGGTTAGCACTGATGAATGTTCCTATGGGAGAGAAATCTTCTACTAAAGATTTACAAGAAATCTGAAAGAATCTGGTGCTTAGACCACAACTCTTGCCTCAAGAGAAGGGGAAGCACAGCTGAAGGCAACAAAAGAGAAGGGAGGGCATGGACCCAGGAAAGATTTTGAGGTGAAGGGAAAATTACAAAAGGTCAGTAGTCTGTTATGAGTTGCATCATCAAGGACCTAGGAAGAATCTCTTACCAAAATTGACCATGTATTAGGGCACAGAGATATTGCAAATAAATGGGAAAAGATAAAAAATAGTAAATACATCCTTTACAGACCATAATGCAATTAACATTGAAATTCTAAATATTAGGTCAAAGAACAAATCATAGAAGAGGAGAGTAGGCTGGCCTTGCCCAGCCCTCTCTCACTGAGATTTAGTTCACTTGCATGTCATGGTATCACCTCCCTAATGTCATGGTCCTCTTCTAGAATGAAGGGCAAACAATAACTACCCAAAGTATCTGAAGATCAGATAGAAATCAATGCAGTCTCAGAAAAAAATACAATTACCTATAAAATGACTCCCAGATGGGGATTAAAAAATAATAATAACCTAGTCCTGATGAATTCACAAGAAAATTCTATCAAACTTTTTAAACAGTATTTTATTTTTCTTCCCCTTTCCCCATTCCCTCTCCCCAAGACTTTTAAAGAACAATTAGTACTCATACACAAATTATTCTCAAAATAATGAAAAAAAAGCAGTCTACCAGAATCCTTTTAAGAGACAAATATGGTCTTCATATATTGATCAAGGAATGATAAAATGCAATAAGAAAATATAGAACAAAAACATTAATTCATATTGATTCAAAAGTTTCTAACCAATTTTGTCAAAAAGACTGCAGAAATTTATCCAAGAAATCATTCATTCATTATAACCAAATTGGATTTTTGTCAGTGATGCAAGGATATTTCTACATTGGAACATATTTAATCATATTAAAAATCAAAACATCCAAAACCACATAATCATCTCAATTGATTAAGAAAAAGCCTTTGACAAAATATAGCACTCTTATGCTAAAACCCTACAAAGTACAGACATAGATGGATATATTTATACATGCACACACATACTCATGTATGTGTAATCTCATATCGCAATCTCCTAATAGCTCTCATAAGGACTTGTTTATTATATATAAACATATTCATTACATAATGAATATATTTCTATTGAGTGAATATACATACATACATACGCATATATACATATATCTCTATACAAATATGTAGCTGTATTTTTAGTTGTTAACTCTCTGTGACCTCATTTTGGGGTTTTCTTGGCAAAGGTATTGAAGAGATTTGCCATTTTCTTCTGCTTATTTTACAGATGAGGAAACTTGAGTCAATCAAGGCTAAATGACTTCCCAGTTCACACAGCTAACTTGCATGTGCATACACACATATGTATGTATATATGTACACATATTTGTGTACATCTATATGTACTGATATATCCATACACACACAGACATACTGTAAGAAATGGTAAAGCTCCTAGTCCCAAGCTCTGGGTATCATAAAGAGAAGTGAAAGCAAACTGGACTTTCTGCTGCTCAAGAAGGAACCTAATTGGACTCAAGAGCCTCCCTGCTACTCCAAATCTGGTTCCTTGGCCCAAATCACATCCTGCTCTGTGGTGGTCAGCATCAATCACATGGACTGAAGGCCATGGCAGAAGTCAACTATCACTTCCTGGAGAGCTTTTGGAACAATGAATTTAGCCAGAAGTGACCCCAGGAGCCATTTGCTTTATAGCTACAGAAATAGGTGCAAAGCCATGAGCACATAGATACGGAGACCCAGACCAGACCGGGCTCTCTCTCCTGGTCTGGCTCAGTATCCACTGGGAGTAGTCACTGGGGCAGCCAAGGATTAATTGGGTGGGAGAGACAAGTGACCAATTAGGAAGCAATCACAATAGTCCCAGTGAGGGGCAATGAAGGACCCAGTAGGAGGGGGGCCTTTGGGTGGCCAGGAGGCAAAACTGGGCAGCTTGGCATCCACATACTGTGGGGCTCCATGCTCTCTCCTAACAAGACTGTACGGAGTTAGGTCATGGCACCATGATATCAGACCACAGGGTTATATCCCTACAAGACAAAATGACGAGGGATATTTAGAATCTGCCTTCAAGAGATGAAAGAGTCACTGTCCACTACAGAATATCCGAACCACGTGTGAGAGTAACTGGCCCGGATTTCATTATTCCTTGATTTGTGGTTCAGCTCTCTTTCCCTGCTCTTGGACATCATCTCAGAAGGAGCAGCCGCTGCCTTTTGTACCACTCATTTCTTTCTTTTTTTTCCTTTTGTGATTAATGAGAAGGCTCATGTAAAAAAGACAGGCTGAATTAATCTTAACACCCACATTCTTTAGCAGCACAACAGCAAATTATTTCAACTTGGCTGCCACCTTTGGTTCAGAAAAGGCTTGTCAGATTCTTTGGCAGCTCTTGGGGTATGAATGAGACAGATGAATAATTTCTCTTTGGAACTCTAACCAAGGTAGGGCAATGGGAGCTTTGCCACAGGGCACTGACATGAGAGGGATTGTATTCTTAAGAAAAGCTGTCCCCTCTCCTGGCACAACTGTATCTAACTGATTACTCCCCCCACCAAAAAGGATTTTTTTTTTCAACTAATTTCACAAACAAAAGAATTTCTATTTATCCTTCATACTTCAGAAGCCATTTTTTAAATATATATAGAAGTTTAGGGGGAAGAAAAAGAAGGGAAATGAGATTTTTAAGCTAAACACAAAATTTCTGACCTTCCACTGACAAGGATTTTTGATCTGGAGAAGGGGGTAATTGAGTAACACCCTCTCACAGCAGTTTTGACACAGGTATTTTTATGATCTAGTTCATAAAACCAAGACAATATTCCCACTTGTGCATCAATATAAATTTGACTCTGAAGAAAAACTAGTTTATTTTATAGGAAACATCTAGTAAAATTATCATCATCTCTGATAGAATCATAAAACTCCGGGATGTTTGATGGATTTATTCGGGCTGTATTGCTGGCTCAAGCTCTGTTATTAACAACCAGTGTGTCTTTCAACCCACCTCAAGAAGCAAGCTCTGGGGAGTTTGACAGACTGTGTCATGGCTGTGCAGCCATATTCTGGGGCCGATGCTAAGATATTCATTGTACAAAAGTGAGACTCTAGCTGACAACTGGCTGGGGCATACTGGATCTTTGGCGAAAGCAAGAAGCAGCAGTTAGAGTGACTACAAAAAGAAAGAAAGTTAAAGAAGAGCAACCACATTTTAAAATAACCAACTTCCTTTCATTTGGAAAGTTTTCCAAAAGCTACTTTTCTTTATGGAATGGCTTTATGGAATATGAAACACAACAATTAAAGCTTGAAACAGTAGCTATGGGACCCTGGACAAGTCACTTAATCCTGTTTGCCTCAGTTTCCTTATTTGTAAAATGAATTGGAGAAGGAAATGGCAAACCACTTCAATATTTTGGCCAATAAAACCTCAAATGGAGTCATAAAGAATTGGACCTAACAAATGACTAACAACAATAAATTTTCCTTATAAAATAATTTCCCTAGGAAAAGGCTAATGAGAAATTCTTAGCTTTCATGGTGTAAAGGATGTAGAAGACCCTTACCTAAAATGACTACTCAGAGATCACTCAGTAGAAGGCAGAAAAGTTGTTTATTGAAAACCTCTGGAGGATGAGCCGTCCCATCCCAAGATAAGAAAGAGAAAGCTCAAGGTAGGAGGACTAAAGAAGTAATAAAGATACACAGCTTTTATACAAGAGATTACATCACAAGGAAGAGAGCATTGAGAAGGGGAGGGGGAGGCATCTCATTGGTTGTTGCTATTTGGAGAGATTGGAATGGAAGGTTTCTGTTCATAAGTTGGGGAGCATTGAGAAATAGGTGTCCTCTCCCCTAATTGAATGTTAAACATTGGGGTCAAAGACAGATTAGGATGGAATGCTTTGTTTCCCTGATTCTGTAAGGAATCAGTCAGACCTTCAAACTTCAGATTGCTGAGCTGACAGCATTTAATAATCTAAATATTGATAACATTGAACAAGGATAAATATCATCATTTCTGGTTAAGCCCTCAATGAAAGCCAGCAAGGAAACAACATGGGACTCCACCCACAGGTCCCTTTAGCTAAATCTCTCCTTATAAAAGAGCCAAGCTGGAGTTCTCTTTGCAGAGGTTCCAAACATGGCAGCCTTATGCCTGGAATGCCCAGGATCTCTGCCCCCTGGAACCCTGGTTCTGGTGCCTTTTATCTCTACCTTCAACTTTACTAACTGTAAAGGAATTTATAGATCCAAAAACCTAAATTGATAAAAGAGGTTTATTATGGGTTTTGGTAAGGAAATAAATGTACATGTATAACCTAAAAAATTTTAAATTTCCAATTTTTCATGTATGTGTGTGTGTGGTGTTTGTACAGGATAAATTGGAGATAAACTCAAAGAGAAGGCATTAGCATTAGGAGGGGCCAGGAAATTAGCTTGCAGAAGGTGGGAGTTAGCAGATATTTGAGGAAAGTCAAGGAAGCTGGGAGGTAGAGATGCAAAGAAACCATCTTTCCAACCATAAATGAGCAAGAATCCTTTAGAATAAACCCTAAAGGCATCACAACTAAGAGATAATTTAAATCAACAAATATTTAGCCAATGTTTGCTCCGAGCTGGGCCCTGTGCTAGGTTTGGGGTGGGCAGGGTATAAAAGTGAGACCATGTATTTACAAGAACTCTACAACATTAGTATAGAAAGCTGCAGCAAAATGTATGGCACAAATATTGGGGACTAGGAGAATTCTGAGAGAGCTAAAGCCATTTGGACTGGGGAGACTAGAAATAAAAGTAGGAGGAAGTGAGGGGATTGTGGAATTTCAATAGCCCAAAGTGATAGAGGGCCTTCCAGATAAAAGGAAATACAGGAACAAATGCACAGAGGTGGGAAAGTGCAGGATATTTTGGGGAAGATAAGTAATCCACTTTGGTAGGAATATAGTACTTGGCTTCTAATTGGATTGTTTGTGCATGTGTTTTTCCTGTTTAAATATTAACCAAAATACATGTCAAAAAGGCGATGGGAAGGGAAAATGTAAAAGCTGGCTTGAAGCTTAACAAAAAAACAAAAACAAAAACAAAGACTTAAACAAAAAACTAAGATCATGGCAACTGGTCCCATTATTTTCTGTCATATAGAGAAGAAAAAATGGAAGCAGTGTCAGATTTTATATTCTTGGGCTCAAAGATCACTGCAGATGATGACTGAGCCATGAAATTAAAAGACATCCCTTTAAAGGAAAGCTGTGGCAAATCCGGACAGCATACTAAAAAGCAAAGACATCAGTCGGCTGACAAGTTCCTTATATTCAAAGCTATGTTTTCTCCAGCAGTAATGTTTGTCTGTGATAGATGGATTATAAGCATTGATTCAGTAGCTCTCCAACTGTGATTTTTGAGAATCTCTTGGACAGAAAATACATCAAATCAGTCAATATTTGAAGAAATTAAATCAGGCTATTCTTTGAGAGGACAAATACTTTAGACACATAATAAGAAGGCAGGATTCATTGAAAAAGAGCCAAATGGCATTGACCCACACCTAACACCATATACCAAGATAAGGTCCAATTGGTCCATGATCTAGACAAAGAATGATGATATAAACAAATTAGAAAAACATAATAGTTTACCTCTCAGACCTGTGGAGGAGGAAGGAATTTGTGACCAAAGAAGAACTAGAAATTGTTATTGATCACAAAATAGATAATTTTGATTATATTAAGTTAAAAAGTTTTTGTACAGACAAAATTAATGCAGACAAGATTAGAAGGGAAGCAATAAACTGGGAAAACATTTATATTCAATGGTTCTGATAAAGGCCTCATTTCTAAAATATATAGAGAACTGACTTTAATTTATAAGAAATCAAGCCATTCTCCAATCAATAAATGGCCAAAGGATATAAACAGACAATTTTCAGATGAAGTAATTGAAAGTATTTGTAGCCACATGAAAAGGTGCTCCAAATCACTATTGATCAGAGAAATGCAAATTAATACAACTCTAAGATACCACTACACATCTCTCAGACTGGCTAGAATGACAGGAAAAGATAATGCGGAATGTTGTAGGGATGTGGGAAAACTGGGACACTGATACATTGTTGGTGGAGTTGTGAACGGATCCAACCATTCTGGAGAGCAATTTGGAACTATTCCCAAAGGGCTACAAACTGTGCATACCCTTTGATCCAGCAGTGTTTCTACTGTGCTTATATCCCAAAGGGATCTTAAAGGGAGAAAAGGGACCCATATGTGCAAAAATGCCTGTGGCAGTCCTTTCTGTAGTGGCTAGAACCTGGAAATTGGATGGATGTCCATCAATTGGAGAACGGCTGAATAAGTTATAGTATGTGAATGTTATAGAATATTATTGTTCTGTAAGAAACGACCAACAGGATGATTTCAAAGAGGCTTGGAGAGACTTACATGAATTGATGCTGAATGAAATGAGCAGGACTAGGAGATCATTGTACACAGCAGCAACAAGGTTATATGACGATCAATTCTGATGGACATGACTCTCTTCAACAATGAGACGATTCAAAACAGTTTCAATGATCTTGTGATGAAGACAGCCATCTGCACCCAGAGAAAGAACCATGGGAACAAAGTGTGGACTACAACATAGCATTCTCACTCTGTTATTGTTTGCTTGCATTTTGTTTTCTTTCTCAGTTTTTTTTTTCTTCCTTCTTGATCTGATTTTTCTTGTGCAGCAAGACAACTCTATAAATATGTATAGATGTATTGGATTTAACATGTATTTCAACATATTTAACATGTATTGGACTACCTGCTAGCTTGGGGAAAGTGGGGGGGAGGAAAGGAGAAAATTTGGAACAGAAGGCTTTGCAAGGGTCAGTGTTGGAAAATCACCCATGCATTATGTTGTGTAAATAAAAAGCTTTAATAAAAAGAAAAGAAAAAGAGATTAGTGTTGGGAAAGATTGAAGGCAAAAAGAGGAGAGGACAACAGAGAATGAGATAATAGATATCGAAGCAAAGGAAATGAGCTTGGCCAGACTTTGAAAGTGCTACAATCTGCGAGATCACAAAAAATTGGACTAGACTGAATGACTGAACAACAAATGAATAGAACCAGCTACACCCAGCAAAAGAACTCTGGGAAATGAGTGTGAACCACAACATAGCATTTCCAATCCCTCTGTTTTTTGTCCACCTGCATTTTTATTTCCTTCACAGATTAATTGTACATTATTTCAAAGTCTGATTCTTCTTGTGTAGCAAAATAACTGTATGGATATGTATACAGATATTGTACTTAATATATACTTTAATATATTTAACATGTATTGTTTGACCTGCCATCTGGGGGAGAGGGTGGGGAAAAGGAGGGGAAAAGTTGGAACAAAAGGTTTTGCAAGGATCAAGGCTGAAAAATTACCCATGCATATATCTTGCAAATAAAAATCTGTAATAAAAAAGAATTATTTGTAGCAGCTCTTTTTGTGGTGGCAAGGACTTTGAAATTGAGTAAATAATGACCATCAATTGGGGAATGGCTGAACAAGTTGTGGTATAAGATTATCAGTTCTTATAGCACAATAACATTACAATACAAACAGGAAGATTTCTTTTTTTTTTTTTCCCTGAGGCTGGGATTAAGTGACTTGCCCAGGGTCACACAGCTAGGAAGTGTTAAGTGTCTGAGATCAGATTTGAACTCAGGCCCTCCTGAATTCAGGGCTGTTACTCTATCCACTGCGCCACCTAGCTGTCCCAAAACAGGAAAATTTCAAAAAGCCTGGAGAGACTTACATGAATTGATGCTGAGTGAAGTGAACAGAACCAGGAGATCATTGTACATGCCAACAACAACATTGTATGATTATCAGCTAGAATAGATTTGGCTCTTCTCAACAATACAATGAATCAAGACAATTCCAGAAGATTAACGATGGAAAACCCATCCACATCCAGAGAAAGAACTATGGAATCTGAATTCAGGTTGAAGCAGATTATTTTCACCTTTTAAATTTGTTTTCTGTTTCTTTTTCTTCTTCTGAGTCTTCTTTCATAACATGACTAATATGGAAATATGTTTAACATGATTGCATATGTATAGTCTAAATTGGATTGCTTTCCATCATAGGGAGGGGGAAGGTAAAGAAGGAATGGAGACAAATTTGGAACTCAAAATCTTACAAAAATGAATTTTGAAAAATATTTTTGCATGTAATTGGAAAAAATAAAATACTATGAAGTGGGCCGGAAATGGGAGTAGGGAGAAAAATAAACCTCTCTTTGGGACTTGGTGAGGTGAAAGAATAGGGCTATAAATATAAACTTAAGAATCACTCATTTAGGGATGATATAGTTAAAGCTGGAAGGATGGATGAAATTGGAGAGAAAACATACTATAGTGAAAAGAAGTGATCTAACTGTCAGATGACATGTTTTCTAATCCTAACTCTAAGAATTTTTAAGTCTGGGGGCAGCTAGGTGGTGCAGTGGATAGAGCACCAGCCCTGAAGTCAGGAGGACCTGATTTCAAATCTGGCCTCAGACACTTAAGGCTTCCTAGCTGTGTGACCCTGGGCAAGTCACTTAAGCTCAAATGCCTTAGCAAAAGAAGAAGAATTTATGAGTCTTAATTAATTATTTTAATTTTCCTAGGTCTCGATTTCTTTTCTACAAACCAAGGATACATATATCATACACACTTTGAAGGATTAATCAGGATATCACTTTGTAAAGTGCTATATAAATGTGAGATTCAAGGAGAAGAGATGGGGTGAGAGAAGTCTTGGGAATTACTAGAGTAGAGGAGAAAAAAAGGAATGAGTTAGAAATCAAGTAAGTTAATTGGAAATAAACTGATTACCTTTATGGATTACAAGGCAGATACTTCCAATTAAGATCACTCTCGGGGCTTTCTCTGGTACCATCTAATATTTTTCCCCACAAAAACCACAGAAACCACTGGTTTCTCTTGTTTCTTTCCCAGGGAATAGTGGTTTTCCCCTGTATTACTTGCCCCAAATCCAGGAACAACATTCTCCAACCCTATAGTGAGACCCACATCTGGTTACATGTGAAGTTCTCATACTAGCAGACAAATATTAAGAATTAAAATTTCAAAAAAATGAATGAAAAGCTCAAGTCAGTCTACCCATCTTTGCTGTATTTCATTTTGCTGTATTTCCTCACTCCGTAACTCCAGCTTTTTTAATAGCTCAATTGGTTATCTACTTGGCACAAGAAAGCACAAACTAGAATGTCTTTAATTTGATCTCATGCAGAGCTTTATACTTAACCATGTTCCTACCATCAAGAAGAAGAGAATTGTTGATTTTATTTTAGATTTTTCAGTGTTCATTTTAAGCTAGGAAAGTCCCAATCTCAAGCCTTTAAAGGGCTGGTCTTTGTCATCTCTACAAAGACACATCTTTTAATCACCATTCTTATCAAAACCAGGAATTAAGGATATGCTGGAATCAGCTCCTTTCACAAGAGTGGGTTGTTAAATTTTCACCGGAAGCATTTATACCCTCAATTTTCAGGGTAAGCTTTAACACCTCCCAAAATTGTAAATAGTATAAATCAAGGTTTGATTTATTGCCTTAATTGTTTAGATTTGAGAAAATGATGGAGATGATGTTAATAATTCAGATTAAATTTAAAAGTATGTTAAAACCCCATTCTTCTCCAACCAAAGTTGTTAAACTATTTACCAGCATACCACTGCTAGAAATCCTCAGAAATTAAACTCAAGATTGAAGAGATTGAAATTGAAATTAGATATAGTGAAGAAGACTAATTGATATAGATTAACAACTGGTCATGGGCAGATACCATGGATGATATCATTATACAAGATACTTCTTCCTAGGAAAAATGAAAGTTCTTTGAGGGCAGAGAGTTTTAATTGTTGTAGCTAGCATAGTTCAGTGTGTGACAGAGTACGTATGTAATAGATGCTTGTTGAAGGAAGAAAAGTCCCTTAACTACCATAGTTCTTTTCTTAGAAGAGATATATTTCCTTCCTCCTTCTTTCTTGGGCTGTCAAGCTTTCTGCTCATCCTAATAGGATGCTGATGAATACAGCTCATCACTCTGCCCTGATATACGTGCCATATCTATTTCACACTTCTCTACAAACCAAGAAGAGGTTTTATGGGAAACTAAAAAATGCCCGTCTCTAAACTGAAAAGGGTTTGTAAATATCTATGCTGTATTTTACCTTCTCTCTCCTTATCGCCACCCTTTTTAATAGCTCAATACTCACGAAAGAAAGAGTTTTTTTTAAAAAACAGCAATTTGTCAGTCTGATGACACAGGGACGAGGGTGAAGGGCTATGACCACAAGAGGTATCCTTATGGGAAAGCCAAGGAGGGGATGGATGTTGGGAGGCTTGCTTAGCCACACGGGCACACACGGCTAGTCTGCCAAGCTGAGGGCAGTTTCATCTCGTCCCTGGCTGGTGGAGTCTATGACAAGCCTTCAAAAATCTTCTATTTACAGTTCAGTGAGATTGCTGCATTTCAGCAAAGCTGTCTGTCTCATCATTCTCCCTTGAGAAGAGGGGGAAACAAATTGGGGAAAAAATAAGAGGAAGAAAGAGATCCCTTCACTTTTTTCTCTAAGTTATAAGTCAATTGGATCACTCAACACCAAGCTTATTACCCATCCAGCCTAGCCTGAAGGCCTGAGCACTAAAGTGCTTGCTTTGACCTGAGCTTGGGGCTTGGCCCGCTCTAAAAGAGTCATTGATCAGAGCTGTAAATAGCTTTTGTCAGTGAAATCTCCATCTGTCTTCCTGGGCTGGGACCCTTTAACAAAGCCTGAGGTTTGCAAACGACTGAAGATGGCCAGCAAGGTTGAACCATCTTCTTAAAAATAAACATTGATTAGATACTTAATTGATCTAAAATCTGAGCCAACCTGGCAAATAAACCAATTTCCTATTTATAAGAAAGACAAAATAAAACTATCATGAAAAATGAGCATCAATGGGAAAGAACAAAAATCAAACTCATTAGGCCTCTAAGGTCACTGCTCTTTGTACCTGTGATTGTGATTGTAACTAACTCTGGATACCTCAAAAGTACAAAGACAAGTGGATAGCAGGGTTTATAAAGAGGAAATTTCTCACTTATTTACAAGGTTAAACTGAAGTATTCTTCTCAGCCGTGCCCTGTTTTGTTCATCACATTTCCAATCCACAACTCTGAACCCCCACAATATTCTCCCCACCGTGACAAATCAAATACAAATACAAAGCAAAAAAGCATTCATAAAAATAGAATAGCCAGACAAATAGCAAAGAATTGAAGAAGTAGTAAAGTGTCTCACAGCATCCCCACATCAATGATTGCTGGAGGGCTAATCAATTTTAATCAACCCTCTTTTATTCCGAAAATAGCACATGGATGGTCAAGCTTCTGGCTTCAGCTTAAAATTCAGACCTCCATGTCCTAATCAGCTCCCCTTCTCACTTGGCAGGAAAGAGAAATGCTTGGCTCACGCCAAATGTATCCAAGCTTCCTGCGGAGGCTCCATGGCCAGCATCAAGGTCCAGGCGTGATGCTGCAGTTCGGGAACTATTGTTTTTACACATGGCCACTACTCCACATTCCCTGCCTCTCCTGCCATATTCTCACTCCTGAAAGACTCTCCTAAAGCTTTTTAAATTCTGTCCATGAAAAGCCTCTTCATATAATCAGAGTAAAGGCAGAATGATGTCACAACTCTGGGCTCATGAACATCCTTCTAGAAAATGAAGTTTGAAGGATTTCCCCCAAGGAATAAGATTTTCTTAACCCTAAACATTGAGGGGAATGCTAACAGGCCTATATTCTGCCTGTTTTTGTCAGTTTTAAACATAGAACTGGAAGAAAAAAACCCTTCACTTTTTGAAAAACAATCATGAACGGGATATATTTCTCCATGTCCCTCATGCCCTACCCTGTCTCACTCCCAGGACCCCTGTTTAAGTAAATAAAATTCTGAATTGTCTTAGACATGTGGATATCTCCTCATTGTACATGTATATCAACCTATATCAAGTTGCTTGCCTTTTCGATGAGGGAACAAGGGAAAGAAAAAGAGAATCTGGAACTCAAAAAAAAATTTTTTTCAGATATATGGCTATAGGAATTTTTTAATACCTTTTTATTTTCAAATAATGCAAAAATAAGTTTTCTCCCTCCCTTCCCTCACTACCTCCCCTAGACAGCCAATATATGTTAGACATGTGCAATTCTTCTATACATTTTTTCACAATTATCTGCTGCACAAGAAAAAAAATCAGATCAAAAAGAAAAAATGAGAAAGTAAAAAAAGCAAGCAAACAACCACAAAAGTGAAAGAAACTATGTTGTGATCCACACACAGTTCCCTCTCTAGATACAGATTGCTCTCTCCATCACAAGCCCATTGGAACTGACCTGAATCACCTCATTGTTGAAGAGAACCATGTCCATCACATTGATCATTGTATAGTCTTGTTGTTGCATGCACAATGATCTCCTGGTTCTGCTCATTTCACTCATCAGAATAACATACATATACCATAACTTACTCAGCCATTCTCCAGTTAATGGGCACCCATTCAGTTTCCAGTTTTTAACATTACAAAGAGGTCTGCCACAAACATTTTTGCACTGGTGGATCCCTTTCCCTCCTTTAAGATCTCTTTGGCATATAAGCCCAGTAGTAGCACTGCTGGGTCAAAGGGTATGCACAGTTTGATAACTTTTTGGGCATATATCCATATTGCTCTCCAGAATGGTTGGATTCTTTCACAACTCCACCAACAATGTATAACTGTCCCAGTTTTCTCACGTCCCCTCCAATATTAGTCATTTTTTCCTGTCATCTTAGCCAATCTGACAGATGTGTAGTGGTATCTCAGAGTTGTCTTAATTTGCATTTCTCTGATCAATAGTGATTTGGAACAATCTTTCATATGACTAGAAATGATTTCGATTTCTTCATCTGAAAATTGTTCTCCTTTGACAATTTATCCTTATAAATTAGAGTCAATTCTCTCTATATTTTAGAAATAAGGCCTTTATCAGAACACTGGAATGTAAAACTTTCCCCCCAGTTTTCTGCTTCATTTCTAATCTTGTCTGAATTGGTTTTGTTTGTACAAAAACTTTTTAACTTAATATAATCAGAATTATCGATTTTGCATTTCATAATGTCCTCTACTCCTTCTTTAGCCATAAGTTCCTTTCTTCTCTACAAATATGAGAGGCAAACTATTCTATGTTCTTCTAATTTGCTTATAATATCATTCTTTATGTCTAAATCATGAACTCATTTTGACCTTATCTTGGTATAAGATATTAGGTGTTGTTTAGGTACCTAGTTTCTACTATGCTATTTTCCAATTTTCCTAGCAAATAATGGAACAGTCAAATAATAGAATTCAAAAAAAATTTAAAGAACAAATGTTAAATGTTTTTACATGTAATTGATGAAAAATAAAATATTAAATTAAAAGATCAGTGTTAGAGATTCCTAAAATGGAATCTTCCTGTTTCAAACTCAGGGTATACCAGGTACCCAGTTAAAAAGTTTAAAAGTAAGGGAGGCTGCCAGAGAGTACAACGAACTCCTTCTTCAGGCGACTATCGAAATAATTTTCTTAATACTTAGGTCTGCCCATGGCTTGCTTCTGCTCAGCATTCTTAAACAACGCCCTGTGAGCTCTAGAATAAAAGACAATTTCACTTTCTTACTTCAGCCTACCTTTGAAGCTTTATTTCCTCTTTACTCCCCATCACACAACTGAACCACTTCCAACATGACCTACTTTCTCAAGCTGTTCCTCACACCCTACGATTCATTTCTTTCACATTTCTGCCTTTAGAATCTGCTTCCTTCAAGGCTCAACTCAGATGCTGCCTTCTCCAGGAGAAGCTTTCCCTAATCCCTTCCTAACTTCCTCTCCAAAGAATCTTGTGCTAGTTGTGTAGACATTGTGTTCTCCCATAGAACGTGTGCTCCTTGAAAACAGGATCTGTTCAAAAGTACGATACAGAGAATGAGATTAGAGTTATATCTTTTCACTATAGTAGAGAGGGATTTACTCTCCCCCAAGACCCTTCCCATCCCTTTGTGAAGTGGCTGCCCCATCAGCTAAGGAGATTTTCTCAGTTAAAGTTAGGAAAACAAGACTAGTCAGATTTCCATGGCTCAGGTCACCTGTGTGACCTCAGGCACTTTATTGAGTATCCGTAGACCTCAGGGTCTTTATCTGGAAAGAGAGAGAGAGAGAGAGAGAGAGAGAGAGAGAGAGAGAGAGAGAGAGAGAGAGAGAGAGAGAGAGAGAGAGAGAGAGAGAGAGAGAGAGAGGAGAGAGAGAGAGAAAATCTAGAAGCCCCCTGAAGTTCTTTGTATTTGGAGCTCCAACCTCGACATTTACCTGTTTCACCTCTGGATCCAAGGCATCCTGAGCTAGTCCCACAGGTAACCTCTGGGGTCACAGGCAGAGTTTGAGAAGGGGTAGGTCTACCTGGGGGAAGGCTGTAGCAATACTGGGAAGTCCCTGACACCAGAGTACAAAGAGCAAGTGTAACCCACAGTAAGTGGGTTAAGTTCACAATGTTTTCAGTGGATATTAGAAAACATTTTCATAATCTGAAACATTGTTAAGGCTAAGGGTATTTTCCCCAGAGAAGTAACTAGTGGGGAGAAATCCTATTTCTGGGGGAAGACATGCTACAAAATTTCTCAGCGTCTCCATCGCAGCTATTTGATGAGAACCAGGCTTGGCCTGGAGGGGACAGGCTGTGTTAGATGGCACCCGAGCCTTCGAGAACCTCCACTAGAGACAGGGGACTGAAGTTCAAGAGCAAACCGACAGCATTCTAAAAGCTGCCAGAAAGCCAATAATGGCTTAAGAAAATAACTAAGCTGCCTCCTAGAAACCTCCATTGTCACAGCCAAGGTTGTCTCAGGATCTTAATTACTTGTCACAAGACACAGCTCAAAGACTTTCTGGATGTCACAAATTCTGTGTGCCCAGCACCACTGTGTGTGCTTATTCAGACTCTGGGAGTCAGGGGGATGGGCAGACTCAGGGAACATTGTCCAGATTTAAATAATTTTTTTCTCCAAGTAAAAACTCTCCCAGACTTTTCCACCTTGTCTTTTTATTTCTCCTGAAGCTTTGTGCTCATGTCTAGAGTCAATAACCATTCTTATAGACTTGAAATAAAAACATTTTATCCTCATTCAAATTATCCTCCGTGTACCTGATGTACCAATGATGGAAGAAAAAAGTTGGCTCTGGAATCAGGGAGACCTTGACTTCAAAGCTGGCTTCATATATCTCCTAACTGAGCAAGTCACTTTACCCTATTTGCCTCAGTTTCCCCATCTGTAAAATGAAGCAGAGAAGGAAATGGTAGACCATTCCTGTATCTTTACCAAGAAAACGCCAGATGGGATCATAAAGAATAAGACATGACTGGAAAAAAAACCAGTGAATAACAACAGTTGTGATATTTAGAGCATTCACTAACTCCTCTGGCTCTTAATTTCCTTACCTGCAAAAGGAAAGATTTGGACTGGACAGCCTCGGAAGTCCTTCCTAGTCTTCTATCGCTGATTCAGTTGGTTTTAAATCATGGCAAGGAGCTAAACCTGGCTTCCCAAGGTTCCCAAGCCCTGGAAAGTCCTTAAAAACAGAAAATACCTGGTCAAGTCTTGTCAAGTTCTGAGACTCCCAACCTTTACATGTTGGCCAAAACAACATAGTTTTATTTTTTGTTTTTTACATCCACGTTAACTCATTAAAAGACACCTACTAAGTGCAGAATCATTACAGGGAAAGGAAGCTCCAACACTGGTGACATCACTGGATCTCAAAATTCTAAATACATTAATTAAATTAATCTCTAAAACATTAAGGTCTGACATTGTTTGTAAATCAAGTAGTGGGATGGCATACAAAGACTAATTTTACTTAAAACTCAGGTTCCAGTGGTTTGCCCTACTTTGAGTATCCTGATTATTAAAGGGCAAGCCCACATTCATTGCATCAATCCTTGGTTCTCGACTTTTATTTCTTCAACTGAAAGTTCAGTAGTTTTTGTTGTTGCCGTTATTCAGTCACTTCAGTTGGATCGACTCTTCATGGCCTCATTCAGGGTTTCCTTGGCAAGCATACTGGGATGTTTCCCATTTCCTTCTCTCATTCAGAGATGAGGAAACTGAGGCAAACAGAATTAAATGACTTGCCCAGAGTCACAAGCTGCTAAGTGTTTGAGGCCAGATTTGAACTTGAATGTTTCCGACTCTGCACACCATGGTGCACCCTAGTTCTTTGTTTTTAAGCCTTACATCAAATACCAAGACACTTGATCAATTCCACTGCCCTTCTCTGGCCATTCTCCCACTCCATTATGTCCTTCTTGAGGAGACATGACATTCCCCATTGACCAAATAGAGCTGGGTTATGTTTATGTATGTATATATATATATATATATATATATATATATGTATATGAGGCTTCCATGAAACCAAGAATTCAGATGAAACACACCACTTGCTCATTACTCTCTCAATTGAAATCAATTACAGGTCGCCAACTGCATCCCCATTTGGAAATGTTAATGGTTGCTTTTTTCTTCTCTGTGACAGGCATAACTGCAGAGAAATTGTAGATGGAGAATGAGCCCCTTTGGCGGCAGACTACACTCCATTTAAATCACTCAGACTCCTCTAGATGTCATCATGGAATAGACAAAGTTCAAAGGCTCACTGGTGTAGAAATGATATTTTCCAGTTTTCAGTCAATTAGAAATATATTTCAGGACTGTCTCTGATGTGAAAAGCAGCTAAAAAAAGTAATGCCATTTTAGGGAGTCTAGAGACAGTTGTAATAATAACTAGTGCTTTACATAATGCAATGTATTATCTTGATTTCAGTCTAACACTGTCCTGGGAAGGTCAATGCTACCAGTTTTATCATTCAGTCATTTCAGGGTTGTCCAACCCTTCATGACCCCATTCAGAATTTTCTTGGCAGAGATATTGGAGTGGTTTGCCATTTTCTTATTTACTAATGACTGCTGAAGGGGGACTAGGAATAGATGGGACATGGGATGTCTTGCCTGGAGAACAAGACCCAAGAGTATGGCAAAGACAATTATGCATCATAAGCCTGCAAAGGTAGATTGAGGGTATAAGTGATGTTAAAATGCAAGTCATTAATCCTCTCTGGGCCTCAATTTCCCAATTTGTAAAATGCAAAACTAGATGACCTTCAAAATGTTTCAGCTTCAAACACATTCATCCTATTATCTATTTATACTCTGCAGGAGCACTTTGGGATGCTTCCCAGAAGAAACACCCAGAGATGCTTATAGGAACAACACAGGTTCGTATTTCTATCTTTTTCTTTTCACTCCTTCCCTCCCCTCATGCCTCCATTTGGGCTTTCTAAAGCCCAAACTCTCAACTCTCCAGAAATCTCTTTTGTTTTCCCATCAGCAGCGAACAGAGCAAAGCATTGCTCTAGAAACTGAGCATTTATTTCAGAGGCACACAGTCCCTGGCAGGGGCAATTATGCTTTCTGCAGGAGCAGAAGGGAAAAGAAAACTTCATTTCAAGCTCAAGGACAGAAACAGAGACAGAGACAACTGCTGTTATTAAAAAGTCATAGCAACTGTGATGGAATTGGAGGGGAAAACTTCTTTCCCATCCATGAGATAATCCCCCCAAAAGATTACTACAGTTTTAAACTAGGTCAAATTCAAGGCCTTGCCTCCTCTTAGATGTCCCTACAAGGAAGGGAATTGAAATGCTTTCATTTTAATAGCATTTAAATGATTTTGGGCCTAGAGTGTTGATTATTCTTCAAAAGGCATTGCTTATTTGCTGCTCTCTGTTGGGGGAATTGGTTGGCCTTGGTTTCCAATTTTCTTTTCAGATTCATTAATAGAGTGAGATTATTTTAAGTAACAAGTCTCTCTCTGTGTCAGCTCTATAGGGTTGTTTGTGGATAAGGAGGCCGGGGATTGTGCTTTGGAGAATAGACAGCTACAGCAATGAGAACAATCATACTTGGAGGGACTAGACCTGGAATCTGGGAAGCTGGGATCCAACAAGACAAAGAGTAGGCTGGAGTAGTAGTGATCCTGAGAGGTACCTTTGAGGGATGTTAAGATTAAGTTCATGGAGCTTGCTGAACAGGGGATAAGGAGAGAATCAGCATTAAAAAACAAAAACAAAAACAAAAACCCTACCTATTAGGAACCAGGCCCTGTGCTGGGTCCTTAACCTTACTATCTCCTTTGATCTTCAGACACTCTGTGGTGTCAGTTCTATGATAATCCTTATTTTTGTTAATAAGTGAGATAACAGGATGTAAATGACTTGCCCGGGGAAACAGATAAAAAGGACTCTAGGCCCGGCTCTCCATCCCTGGGCTCCCAGCTGCATGACAGATTGAATGTTCAAAATCTGTGATCCTCTGAATAAGAAATGGAGAAAAGAGCCTGGAATCGGGGGCAGCCTGGAATCTGACCTCAGCTCTCATCCTCTGGACTCCCACAAGTCATGCTGTCTTTTCTGGGTCTCAGTTTCTCTTTGTGTAAAATAGAATGGGATTCGAAACCCACACTCTCTGACCCACTGATTGTTGGGTTGTTTTTCACTTTGATAATAATCGTGGTTTACTCTGACAGGTGTCCCTTGTCGATCTGTTTTATGTCTCCAAAAAACATGACTCTAATAAGGAACTCCCAGGCTTCAGATGGCCAGGTGGGCTGAGAACCCTGGTCCAAAAGGTCTCAGTGAGCCCTTCCATTTCTAATCAAAAGAAGCCTGGGTAAGGACTTTCTTTCCTCTAGAGTGGACTAATCCAGCGCATGGCAAAACCTTGGAGAAGGATAGATTTGTGGGAAGAAGATGGAAGGAAGCCTAAGATACTGAACAATTGGTGAAGAGGGAGGAGAATTGGGAAGACAAAGACTCAGTATTCAGGATTCCTGAAAGGTCTAAATTCTTCTGTTTGGGGAGAAATGTGATGCAGCACCAGGTGAGGATGATGGCAGCAGGAAATAGGCTTGGGCCCAATCAGGGGTCTCGGCACAGAGCCCTCAGGAGCACAACTGGGGTCCCCAAGGAGGGCGGAAACCTTTCTACAAATGTCAGCAGCCTAAGCTCCCCGGCGGTACTCAGCTAGGCAAACAGCGGCCGAGGGACCAGAAAGACTCTGAGTCCATGGCTTAGTACAGTGGAGGGGATGCAGCTGAATGGCCCTGGAGCTTTGGAGACCAGGCTCCCACCATCACCTGTGGATATGGAATCACTATTTAGCTTCCCAAGAAGAAGAAAGCCCACAATGGCACAATCTGATGCACAAAATGAACTTTCCCTAGGATGGTGGGGATGTGGTGCTGTGGGCTCCCTGGAACGCTGGCAGATCCCCAGAGTGTCTCCCACTCATGTTCTTTGGAAGGGAGGCCAGTCTGACTCAGGGGCTAGAGCAGCATTGGAGAGTTAGTCCTGGATCCAAAGTCTAGCTTCAGATACTGACTTCCTGTGTGACCTCCAACCTCTCCAGAGCTGCTTTCTCTGTAAAAAGAAGAAGAAAAATCATCCGGAGGAAAAATGGCTACATAAGTATCAGTTTACTACATTGGTGAACAAGATGTTATTTGCCATTCTTAAGGTCCCCCCAATTTTTTAAAAATTTAAATAAATAAAAGTAAATTTTAAGAAAGGTCTCCCTTGGGCAAGGCCATAAGCCCCCAGGATTCAGCAGCAGCTAACTCTTGGGATGCAGATGGAAAGGCTAGGAGATGACAGGTCAGGAAAAGGGAAGGAAGAGGTTTTGGCCATTAGCTTGCAGGGTTCCTGCAGACCTTAGTGGACAGATCTCAAGTTCTATATCAATGTCATTTAATGGCTAGACCTTGAACACAGTCTTGGAAAGGGAGAAGATCCTTGCCTCTCTGTCCCTCTCCCAGCTTCTCCCACTAAAGGCAAGGATGAGGTAAATCCCAGGAGGAGAAGTCCCTGTGGCCGTGCCAGAGAGAGAAAAGACCCCTCCCAGGTTACTGTTGGGCTCGTGTAGTCCAAAGAATGGGGTTTGTCCAAGAGGGACGGGTCCTGGGGGGAGGTTCTGACAAAGGTCACAGCCAGAGGAGGGAACGGGAAAGCACTCCACAAGGTTTGCCATGGACAAGTCAGGAAGGGTTGGACCTGACTGAATAACGGCAGAGTAACGGAGGATTCAGGGTCCTTGTCCTCTGTCCCTCTGCTTCCCATTACAGGGGGAAAGGGAGACAGACAGATGGACAGACAGGGGGAGGGAGAGACGGACAGACAGATATTGTGAGTTTTCAGGGAGAAGGGCTCCTTGGTGACTTAGAGGGGACTGGACTCATTCCCTTCCTCTCTCTGCAGGCCGGGACTCGGGGCCTTCCCATCAGCCTTTGAGCACCGCAGCATCAAAGGGAAGGTTCCGAGGGCTGGCGGAGCCATGCATATGGATGGGCACACTTGAGGATGGTGACCTTTTCTCTCCCTGGCTACTGTAAAAATAAATGTCTGTGACATCAATTCTTAATGAAAATGAGCCCGGCAGTGTGATGACACCATGGTTGAGGAGGGGCAGAGAAGGGTGAAATGGGAGCCAATACCAAAGGACTCCCCGGCGCCTTAACCTCCCTGGTCTCAGGGCTAGTGTCCCCTGTGGAACCCCTGGGAGGGGGTGGCTGCATGTTGGGGGGAGGAGGGCGGGCAAGGTGCAGCGAGATGGTGCTGGACTTGGAGACTGGAAGACCCTCAGCTCCAGTATTTCTTCAGACACAGATTCTGCAACCCCTGAGCAGATGGTTTCATTTCACTCTGCCTCAGTTTCCTCATCTGTACAAAGGGCATAATAATAATACAGATATCACAGGGCTGTGATAGCACTTCATACATCTTAAAGCTATACACACAATGGCAGCTACTGAGATTATTGTCCTTGTTCTCCATCATCCACTACACAGCAGTGCTTTGTTGATGAGGAATAATAAGTTACTCTTGGAACCTCCTGCTTCCTCTGAGCCTTCTCTGTCCTCTTAGCCCACCATGTGCCAGCTGATGGGACATGGAGAGAGGGACCAGGGGGGGGCTCAGCCAGTTCCTTGACAGTTTTCTCCTCCACTCTTTAGGCATCAGTCACCCTCCCAAACCCACTCTGATTTTATTTGGAGGCGAGGAGGCTTTTCCCACCAGTTTAGTCCTTTCAGACCTCCCAGCCCAGAACCCTCAATCTATAATCACTTAGAACCCTATAGTCCTGAGGGAAGGAAGCCGACGGGTCACCTAGCCAGAACAACAGGGCCTATGATTTCAAACTCTACCAACGTGGCAAAGCATCGTGCAGCACACTCTTCCAGTGCAGAAGGCACCTTCTCTCTAGAGTTTTAGTCCCTAGAGGACCAAGCCAAGTGCTTTCCTCATGGTCAGAGAGATTGGGCTTGATCCCAGGCCTTCCTGGTTCAGAGGCTGGCTCTCCACCATGCCTTCTTGTATCCCTACCTACTCCGACCCACCCATTTTAGAGATGAAGGAACCCAGGTACGGGGATGGTAGGTGACCAAGGCAACATTAGGAATGGGATTTATGAACCTTCATGCCCCAGTCAGAAGCGAGGCTGGTTGAAAAGTCAAAAGATTTGCTGACATAAAATGGTATTCTCATTGTCTGACTTCCAATCCCTTCATTCAGCTCCATTTCCCAGTCCAAAGTTACCAGTGATCTCTTAAATGGCAAATCTCAAGATTTCTTTATAACATGGAGCCAGTGACTACCCTCTCCTCCCTAGTACTTGTTTGTGTGTGTGCGTGTGTGCTGCTACGGCTCTTTCCTTTGGTTTTTCTGTCTGACCACTCACTGCTCAGCATCCAGCTGATCTTCCTCTATGTCATCAGCCAAGCAGTCTGCCTGATGCCCTCCCCGTTCCTCTATGCTTTGGTCATCTCAGCTCCCATACACATCATCTCCATTAAGATAATTCCCCAAACTCTTTATCTAACTCTAATCCCAACACCACGACACCCTCTTTCTCCTGGACATTTAGAATGAGATATCCCACAGGTATCACAAATTTAACCTCCCTCCTTTCAGAATTTCTCTATTATTGTTAGGGACATCGCCTTCCTCCCCATCACTCTGTCCACAACCTCCTCAGTTCCCCTCTCTACCCACACGTCTGATCAGCTTTCTCTAGGACCCCCTTGATTATGTCTCCTCTTTATTCTCACGGTCACCGCTCCAGTTCAGGTCCTTATTAGGGTTCCTTATCCAAGGTGCTGCAGTGGAGAGAGTGCTGGGTTCGGAGTCAGAACAGACAAGTTCAAATCTGTCTTCATATATTGACTAATTGTGTGACTTTGGGCAAGTTCCTTAACTGTAAACTGGGGGTCATCAGAATACTGACCTCCAAGGTGAGCATCAAATGAGGAGTTTGTGAAGTGGCTCCCCTTCCTCAAACCTCTCCCCACTCCATGCTTTCCACTCAATTGACAAAGTGGTTTTTTTTCCACTGTAGGTCCCTCCATAGTCTCAGTGGTTCCCTCTTACCTCCAGGAAAGCTCTCTGTTAAGCATTTAGAATTCTTTACAACCTGGTTAACTAATACCTTGCTTATTATATTCTATTCCCACTGTATATTCTACAATGGCTCTCCCGATTTCCTTGTTCCAATTTCTGTGGCCTCTGCCTGGAATGCTTTCTCTGCCAATTTCCAGCTCTGAGAATCCCTAGCTTCCTTCAGAATTGAGTTCAAAGGACACCTCCTGAGGAATTCTTTCCTAGTCACACCAGTTTCCCGTAATTCCAGTTATTCTATAGCAAATACAATCCCCATTAGATTTATTAAATGCCTACTATGTGCCAGGCACTGTTCTAAGCACTAGAAATAAAAAAAAGACAATCCATTCCTTCAACAAGCTTACAATCTATCATATTTACAGAAATGCTTTCTCCTTCTGTTAGAATGTAAGGCAGCAGTTATTTTTCCTTGTACCTGACACACATTTAGAATTTAACAAGTTCTCATCTAATATCTAAAGCAGAAATTGCTCATAGTAGGTGCCTAATAATTGTCTTTTTGGAAAAAAAGAGGTAGACTCTCTTTGAAAACTAAAATAGAGAAAGGGGAAGCCAATGAAGTTATGAGACCAAGAAATAAGAAAACAAAATATAAAGAATGAAAAAAAAGAAGAGAATATGAGACAATCATAAGAAAAACAACAGATCTAGAGAACATACCAAGAAGAGAAAAACATAAGATAATCGAATTGCCTGAAAACTACAATCAAAAAAGAAAAAAAATCTCAATATAATAATACTAGAAATAATTAAAGAAATTGTCCTGAAATGTTAGTATGAGATGGGAAAGTAGAAG
Source organism: Sminthopsis crassicaudata (assembly GCF_048593235.1). Taxonomy (NCBI): domain Eukaryota; kingdom Metazoa; phylum Chordata; class Mammalia; order Dasyuromorphia; family Dasyuridae; genus Sminthopsis; species Sminthopsis crassicaudata. Next base: position 37,347,300 of record NC_133621.1, on the reverse strand, counting down.
TGGGGGAAAATCCACAAATCACTATCTGAAAGAGTTCCTACTAGAAATAAAAAACATCATAATCAAAATCTGAAATCCCCAGGTCAAGGAGAAAATATGAACAACAAGGAAAAAAAACAATTCAAATATGGTAGACCCACAATGAGAATCATACAAGACCTAGCAGCAGCTATATTAAAAAGACTGCAGGTCTCAGAATACCATATATCAGAGAGCTAAAGAATTGGGGTTGTGGCCAAAAAAAATCATATCTAGCAAAGTTAAACATAATCCAAAGGGATTATGTCTAAATATCCAAAGGATATTTGATTAATTGCCATACTTTTAGAATTTTGTTGCAAAAAGACCTAAACTTAATAGAAAATTTGACATATAAAATCCAAGAGAAACATTAAGGTAAACAGCAATGACTAATTTCAAGGAACTCAGGACAAACTGTTTATGTTTTATAGGTAGAAATGTAAACTATGTGGTAGCAGGTAGAAGTAAAACAGAGGAGTCATCAGGGACAGAAAATAAGATATACACAAACATAATAGTGATCAGGAATAGAATTTTTTAGGAAAAAAAAAGCAGAGATAGCAAGCCTGATCTCAGATGAAGCTAAAATAGATTTAATCAACAGAGGAAAACAATAGGGAAACTACACTTTGTCAGCCATATTAATCAATATTGTTTTAGACTACTTAAAGTAACTAGAAAGTAGACAATGTAAGGTTGGAATATTGTTATTGTATAGGAAATGAGGAGCTGATGAATTTAGAAAAATATGAAAAGACAGACTGATAAAGGATGATGTTATTAACTTTCAGAGAAATAAAGGACAAATAAACATAGTACTGCCTACCTATATGAATGGATATATATGTATGTATGTATATATGATTATAGATAACTATATATAAGTAGAGAGCAGAGAACAAAAGAAAACCTACAAGAAAGCAAAAATGGACAACTCTGAACACATTATATAGGTTTTCTTGAAATGAAAAGTATCTCATGTTCTGCAGTGTTTTTCAATTTTTTTCATTATTTTGTACTTAAATATTAAATAAATAAATATATATTTTTTTTAAATAAAAGAAATAAGAAACAGGCTATAGGAATCCTGAGGCTAGAGGAGCTGAATTAGAGGGACTCCTGCGGAACGACGGACTCATTCTTTTCCATTGAGAAAATGGCTAATTTTTATTTCATGCTATTAACATCAGTTCTAGATGAGAACAAAGTGGCTCCCACAGTAACCCTCCATTTCTAGCAGGGGACAAGAAGAATTTTCCTCCCAAGGAGTAAGGCATGTGGGCCATAAAAACACAACGGTACTGTCTCAGAAATCAGTCTTTGGGCGCCACCCTGGAGAAGAAGAGAAAAAAGAAACCAGAGAAATCCTTTAAAACAAACCAACCCGGCCCACCTGCCAACATGAGGGATAGACTTCTGCCACCGATCCCAAGGGATCCTCTTAGCTCTGACTTATTGCCGGCCCAGCGCCATTTGTCTTTAGGTAGAGAGGCGCAACTCCTGGAACATCCCCAAGGTGAAGGGGAGTCAGCTTTAGCCAGGGAGACAAATGGAAGAGCAGTGAAGAGTGCTAGTGTGAGGGCCAGCAAAAACAGAGAGACAAGAGAACAGGAAGCGGGTCTTACATCAGCAAGACCCGGCTTTGGGTCTTCCCACAGAAACAATGTTACTCAGCCTTCCTCTGCCCATTTGTAAAATGGCCCCAAATCTGACAGCATTGATGTAGAGATCGGATGCAAAGGCGAACAGAGTGTCATAACTTTGACTCAGTATTACTTATGTGGTTCTGAGGGAGTTATTCCACCATGCTAAACCCTCAGCTTCCCTGTCTATAAAGGGAATCGTGGGTCCGACTTCCATGCTAAGGCTCAGCATCCCTGTCTATAAAGGCAGATATGGGACTAAACTTTTTGCTACAATTCAAAATATAAGATAATGTCTCACATTCATACAGATCAGGGCTCTGTTTTGGTAAAGTGGAACTCTTGACAATTTGATGAACCTTATGGACCCTTTTTATAATAATGACCGACTTTTTCTTTTTTAAATTCACAATTAAAATAAATGCTAAATTTCAGTATGTTTGATGAAAATAAAGATGTATATTTTCACATGTAAGTTCATAACCCCCCTGAAATCTATTCAGGGACCCCAAGTTAGGATATAAAAGTACTTTCCCCATTACATGACTAAAATGAAACTGAGTGACTTGCGTATAACACAACTCATTTAAGTCTCAAGAACTGAGATAAAAGGACATGATGGGGCAGGGGGAAGGGAAGTTTAATAGAATTATTTCTGCTTTGCAAGCCTAAAAGAGTTATAGACAAAAACTATTATTATCATTGTTATTCAAAATCAATAGGCATTATTACTATAAGTCATCATTTTAAATAGCATAAGATTTTCCCATGCATCTGATAGAAAGGGAAAGACCTTGGACAACTCTGTCCTAGCTGTTGCTTTCTTGCCAAGTATGTGACTGAACAGTTCCTTCCTCCTGCCAGCTTCCATTGTCTCATCTGCATATCGTCCCCCAAAGTAATATACAAATACATTACTAAAATTCAACGAGTAGACTTCCAAGGATCCTAAATCATCTATTTTGACTTCTAAATTTTATAGAAGAGGAAAAATGGGTCCAGACTGGTGACTTACCCAGGCTTCCACAGCTAGTAAGTGTGGAATTCAAACTCAAGTCTCCCTGATGCAAGTTCCAGCTTTCTGACCCCTTTTCCCTATCGTCTCTCGGGAGGTCTTACTTGGCTTTCTCCCAATCTAGGTGGAGGGAACCCAGATTTTCTAACATGATGCTTTTCAGCCTCAGATTGTCAGTTCCCCAGCACTAAGATTTGGGATTATACCATGAATTTCAACTCGGAGTTTAGATAAAGCTTACAGGACTGAGCTTGGGTATCCAGAAAAATGGAGAGTCATAGACAATTGGACATATTTGTGAAAGATGCAAAGAGAGCAGCTCTCCAGGACTCCAAGCTTCACTGCAGAAATGGGACTTATTCAGAATCAGAGGTCCCCAGTCCTCTGGCATGTCCCTTCTACTGAAGTACTATGTCTTTTTTTTTTCCTCAGCCAGTTTCCTTATCCATAAAATGAGAGGGTTGGAGAAGGCAATCTCTAAGATTTGAGGTCGTGGAGGGAACTCTCACCTAGAAGCTCCCACACAAATAAAATTACAAATCCTAGGAGTCAAAAGACCTAGATCTTTGTCTCTCACTTGAAGCTGGATACTCTTGGCCAAGTTACTCATTATCTTTAAGCCTCATTTTTATTATTTCTATAAAATGTGATATTACTTGTATTAAAAGTTGTCCTGAGTATTGCATCTTGAGCTCACAAATCTCAGTGCCTCACATGTAGGACCACAGAAATCTGCCTCAGGTCTGAGGTAATTTGTGTGATAGCATCTACCCAAGTTAGGTCCCTCTGATATATTTTATTTACTGGGATCAATGAGAGAATGTTAGTTCAAAGCTAAAGACGTAACATTAAGTAGAAAAACAAAATCAATTATAATTACAAACACATATATAACAGGTTCTAGAACAGGAAAGATTTCCACTTCCCCATCCCCACTCCTGACTACATAGGTACAAGATTGTATTTTCTCACAGGTTGCCACCAGTGGGAGAGAAAAAAAAATGTGGAGGAAACTGTGAAAAGGAAGCCCACTGTGGGATGGCAATTCAACTAAAATCCCACTACCTTCTACAGGAAACATTTCTCAATCTCTCTTAATTCAGATACTTTCCATTCTTATCTTGTATTTAACTCAAATGTACATATTAATTGCAAATTTCCCCACTAGACTGTTGAGTCTTTGAGGGAAGGGACTGACTCTTGCCTTTCTTGGTATTGTCAGAACTCCCAGTGTCTGGCATGTAGTAGGTGCTTAATGGCCACACATAGCCAGAGAATTTGCAACCTCTTGGCAGGTCATACCTCTAACACTGCCCACAGCCTTCATCGATATCATTTGGCCATTTTCTGCTAGATGTCTCCAAGGAACCATTCTCTCCTGGACAGCTCTGCTCTCATTAATTACCTAGAAGCAGCTGCTGCTGCTGCTTACTGCTGGTCTCCAGGATTTTTGATTTCTTTACTGAAAGAGTGCCTTCCCCCTTGCCTTTAGATAGGATTCAGCTAAAATGCACCAAGAAAGAGTCTAGTACCTCTTTAAGAGCTTAGACACACACTGAGTAGTCTTAAAGACCATTGTTAGCTCTCTTGTGAAGCAGACTCCAACCAGGGATACTTAGCCAGAAAGTGCTTCCACATTCTTTTAAACTCCATTAATCCTATCTATAGTGGCACTCTGGTCCCAGACTCTGGTTTGACACAAAAACAACCTCTCCATTCCTTTGAACCACCATTCTGTCAGTCACGGCTGAGGCAAATCAGCCCAGAGCTTCAGTTTGCATTTCTGTATTCTTACCAGCAACAACATTGCTAAAGTACTTCATACATTTTGAAAGCCTAACACCGCTATGTTACTATTATTTCCTGTTAATACCAATAACTTTGGGACTTTAACAGATCTGTAATTTCATTTCTGTGAATACTTTGAGTCAGGTGGTGGAGTCCTTAAAGACCAATTCAGCACTCTTACTATTCCCACTATTCATTCAACACAGTGGGATTAAACCCGGGTTAACAGCTGGCTAAAGTAAAGAAGGATGATCCAGGTCAGCCCCAGAGTCCAATTCATCATCTTTTCTCCTCTCCTCTCATCCCACCACTTGGGATAGGAACTGACAAAGCACAACTTAGTCAGCTGAGTATAATCCCAGGGGCATCCTGGGAGATACTTGTCAGACATTTGAAACAGTTGATGATTTTCTAATGTAAGCAGAATAACATGTCCTCTGTTCTCTGGTTTTAGGTAAAGGTAGAAGGGACCTAGCAGCAGCCAGATGGTGGAGTGCATAGGGTGCTGTCTCCCACAGTGTGAAGACTCATCTTCGGAGTTCAAATACAAACTCAGAAGCTTACCAGCTGTGTGACTCTGGGCCTGCCACTCTTGGCCTCAGTTTCCCTATCTGTAAAATGAGCTGGAGAAGGAAATGGTAAATCATTCCAGTATCTATGCCAAGAAAAGCCCAAATGGAATCATGAAGAGTCAGACAGCATTGGGAAAAAAAATGACTGAAAAACAACAAAACTGAGAAGCAAATCCTACATACGGATTGTTATTGTACTTCAAGCTCTCTTTCTTCTGTCCCATCTCTGAAGATGGATGCCCTTATTTCTTGTCAAGGCTAATCTTCCCCATGTGCTGCCTCTTAGTATTAATTCCCTCACCTTTCTTACCCCTTCCTCCATCAATCTGAGCTTTCTCTCTCAAAAATACAGAGTATCTCATCTTCTATAAAGAATAGCATCCCATGTTTCAATTCTTGCTAAAAGAAGTCTCTTTCTAGAAAGGAAAAGTCTGGGGCCTTCAATGTAATCTAACCCAGTCCTCTCACTTTGCAAAGAGGGAAATTAAGTACAGGTAAAAGGAAACATCTGACTAGGCTTGCAAACATGGTAGTAATGGGAGGACCTGGCTTTAAATGCAGTTCTTGCCTCTATGTATGGTGTTCTCAGCCCATGTGCTTCCCCTTCTTCCCACTTACTCTTCTACCACACACTGAGAGAAACCAAAAACCTTTGGTTTCAGCAATTTCAAATAATCCAAGCTGATATCCCTTGAGCCAGCTCAACCTCCTGAAAGGTCATGGTCTACATTATGATGAAGGTACAGCCACCTGAACATTACCATCTCCTGAAAAGGAATTTCTGCTTAAGCTTCAAAGGAAGACTAATGAAAATCCATTTAGATCTAAGTGGAATTCCTTGTTTTGTTTAAAGCTTGGTGCAAGGGGAAGAATGTTGGAGCTAGAATCAGTTGCTCACCTATCAAGCTAGAAGGCTGGATTATTGGATCACATGGATGGTCCTTGAAGCTTTTTAAGCCACTTGTCTAGGATACTAATTGCCTGATGTGTATAACTCACTGTGCCAGGTGCTGAGGATGCAAACACAAGAAGTGAAAACAGTCCCTGACCTCAAGGGGTTCATAGTCTATTGGAAAGGACTTATGTTACTGCAGAAACCTATACCTTATAGTCTGAACAAGTCAAAAACATTAACAAGTTGGGGGGGGGAGGGAGGTGGGGATCACAAAGGGACATGCCAACTTTACTATGCCTTGAGGAAAGATGGAGATCCTCAAAGACAGGGGAGCAAGTAGTGAGTTCCAGGCATAGGGGACCGACTGGATAAAGGTATGCAGGTAGGAAATAAATGAGGTAGGAGAGAAGAGGGAAAATACCTTCCTTTACTATTAGTGACTGTTGACAAAGCTACCAGGTTACAGTCAAAGATCCCAAACCAGGATCAGACAATGGTGATTCAGAAAAGCCTATGATCTCAAGTGATCTTAGAGGACAATGGATCCAACCTCTACTTAAAGCTTTCTATAATTTGATGTTCCTAAAATGGAACTACAGCAATCATAGAAAGTCTTAAGGAAAACATACATAATTAGACTTAGGAAGACCCATTCAAATCCTCTCAGATACTTTTTAGATGGTCATGAGAGGAATCACCAGTTTTGTCATTTGTAAAATGTTCATAATAATAATGTCTACTAACTCAGGTTGTTATAAAGAGGAAATGCGATAGCATATAAAGCAATTTGCATGCCTTAAGCACCATATAAGTGCTAATTATTATTATTGGGGGAATATATCTAAGTATTAGCTATTGCATAGCCATCTTTTTACAATACTCTTGTTGGCAGATGATAGCCAGGATGAGGTCCATGAGACCCATGGGGAAAACATGTATTTATTCAGCAAGTATTGAGTACTCACTGTGTGAGGCACAGTGCTTGGCCCTTATTGTTGTCATTATTGTTGGTCCTTTCTTCTCAAAAGAGGCCATGACCTCAAGGAGGTGGTGCCATGACATACAAGTTAATTGGATTTAAGTGCTGGAGAACTGTGCAAGGTCACCAGACTCACTTTCTCCCCCAGAGTCATGTGGGTCCAGTGGCTTTAAACCCATACTCTGGCTTGGCACTTAGGGTAAGGGGAATAGATTAGGATAATGGCTCCCACCTCAAGGAACTTGCATCTAGTAGGACAGATAAGCCTGAATAGGACAATTTGTTGGGAATATGGTGAAGAGAATTCCTATTCTGGGAACAATATGACTTAAAGCCCTATAAGAACCCTTGCACTGAGATCTGGGGATTTTGTAAACTTTAGATCATCTCATATATGTCATTTTTGACATGTAGACACCACCCTTCAATTCAATGTGTATATACTAAGGACATACTTGTGTACTAAGATGTGGAAGCCCAAACTGAACTGAACCAAATTGACATTTATCAGAAGTCTTCTAGCATCACAAAGTTGGCTAAGTCAGAAGGGAATTGGAATAGCAAACAGCAGTGAACCAAACTGCCTCTTTATTGGGACTCCAATCTGAGCTAGCGAACTTCCTTTTTTGGTCACTTAGGGACTAGTCTAATATCTGTCTTGTTAGAAAATTTTATTCAGTCAGGAAATTGGGGGGAAATCTCATTGCATTGTCTGAATCTAGACCTGCGTGATCAGGAAACTAGACCAGAGAACCTGTCAGCTCACAGATTTATGCAAGGACTTTTCTCACATGTGTTCATCTTCATCAACCCCTATGTCTTATCTGAAAACTGGCCCCATACTGGTCAATCAGTTATCATTTCCATGTTTTTTGAATGTTCACAGACATTTAGAAGGGAGGAAGGGGACATCTCTTTTTCTGATTTCAGGGAATTGTATTTGTTAAATATCCCCTGACCCCCAATTTGGAACATCCTTAAACTTCACTCCAATTAGAAATCTGATTGCCTCATTTTGTATCCTGGTTAACTGTTTTGTTTTGTTTTTAATTGATTTTATTTGATTAATTGTTTTTAATCTGTGTCATTTTGTATTCAGGATCTTTGGGCTAACTGTGTTGTCCACTGACCTATTTATCATGTCTAACTTTTTTTTTTTTTTTTTGCTAATAACCATAAAGCCCAGCTTGTTCCCTCAGCTATTTAATTAGCTGTCTTAGTTAAAAATTTTCAGGTTCGTGTGGCCAACAATTACTACAGTCTGTTCCCTTCCTTTGAAGTACGTAAAAAATCTTGCCCAAAAATTTTTTTGATACTAGCAAAGAATTAGAAATTGAGGGGATGCCCTTTAGTTGGGGAATGGCTGAACAAGACGTAGTATAGGGTTGTGATAGAATACTATAGTGCTAGAAGAAATGACAAACACATGAGTTTGCAGAAAAACTTGGAAAGAATTCTATGATCTGATACAAAGTGAAGTGAGTAGAATCAAGAGATCATTGTACACAGTAACAGCAATATTATGAAAAAAGATCAGCTGGAAAAGAACAATTTTTTCTTCATTTTGCAACATTCATTTTTTTTTTTTAATTTGAGTCCTTTTTTTTAAATTTGAGTCCTAAATTCTCTTCCTCTTTCTAAACCCTCCCCCACCCGTTGTGTTATCAACTAGATATATAAGGTCATGGAATACCTCTTAACCATGTTGCCTCCCCCCCAAAAAAGGCACAAATAATAATAAAGTAAAACTAAACATACTTTAATCTTCACTCAGAGGTGGATAACTTTTTCATCATGGGATCTTCATAATCATCTTTGATCATTGGATTGATTAGGGATCAATAATAAAAATAATTTAAAAAAAGATTAAGTCTTTCATGGTAGACCATTTTTCCAATAATGCTTGCTATGTACAATGTTCTCCAGGTTCTACTCACTTCATTTATCATCACTTCTTATCAGACTTATTAATACAATGAGCGCTATCTCCTCCCTCTATTTCCCGTTAGGTTCCTTCCTGGGGGCTAAGTCAGTACTTAACAGTTCTCTAGCTCAGAGTTGACACCTTTAGTTGCCACCTCTAAAGGAGTTGACACCTTTGCAAGAGCTTGCTGATTGGTCTGTAAGCCCATTCTCCCGGAGTATTTAAGGAGCCAGGATTCCGGAAGAAGGGAATTGCAGATTCTGCGGTGGAGCTGACTGGGGACGCTTGGACAAGAGAAGATTCGCAAGAACGGAAGGAAAAGCAGAGAAAAATCCTCCTCCCAGAGAAGGCTTATAATTGAGAGCAGACAGGACACTCCATTTTGGCGCCCAACGCGGGGAGCTGTGCTGGAGGCAGCAGCAGCAGCAGAGGCAGCAGCAGCAGCAGAGGCAGCAGCAGAAACAGCAGCAGCAGCAGCGGCCTCAGAAGCAGCGGCAGCAGCAGCAGCAGCCTCCTGAGGAGCTTAATATGGCGGCGGGGGGGGGGGGGGGGGGGGCCGGCGGCGGGGGGTCTGGCGAGCAGCGGCGCTACAGCTTATCTGGCGGGAGCCTGGGCCAGGACAATCTCACCGTGGTGCACGTGAAGCTCACCGACACGGCGATCCGGGCGCTGGAGACCTACCAGAGCCACAAGCATGGAACTCCTTCCAGACCTTCCATTCAGTTCCAGGGATTCGAGGGGCTGCTCAGAATTCCCAAAAAGGATCGTCCAAAGGAAGTGCAGAACTTTAGCTTCTCCCTGTCCACCCCTGGCAAAGATCACCCTCAGGAAAGCTTTGAGTGCGTCCGCCAAACTGTCTCCACTTCTGGGGCCTCACAGCTCCACTGCCTGGGAGTTATGCAAGATCAAGTTACAGTCAGGGCAACAAAGGACTCCTCTCAAGTGCCAAGAGAAGGCAGGAGGCAGGCAGAAGAGGAATCCCGGAACCCAGGGACAAACGTTAGCAAAGCCGGAGGACCCATTGCAGGAAGAAGAGAAGAAATTGGGAAAGCGCCTCCAGCTGGGCCACAGGCGGCCCCCGAGAGAAAAAGGGCAGCTCCTATTGAGCCTGCACCTACCCTCCAGAAGACCCAGCTGAAGGACAGTGTTTCTGGGCGGCCCTACAGGGCCAGGGTGATTCACCTCCTGGCCCTGAAGACTTACAAGAAACCAGAACTCTTGGCTCGATTACAGAGAGATGGCGTTTCTCCAAAAGACAAGGACTCCCTCGGAGCCATCCTTCAACAGGTGGCCAAGCTGAATCCCAAGGACCTCTCTTATTCCTTAAAGGATTCTGTATTTCAAGAGCTCCAAAAAGATTGGCCGGGATACAATGAGACAGAGAGAGAGTCCCTGGAGTTAGTGCTATCGAGAAAATTGAATCCATCTCCCCAGAATGACTCGAGCACCAGCGCTTCAGAAGCTCCTCAACGTTCTAGGAAAGAGGCTGCGCCTTCTGCTTCTCAGAAACGCCTCTTGGATTCAGATTTCATAGATCCTTTAAGGAATAAAAAACCTCGGATATCTCACCTGACAAATAGAGCTCATCCAACATGCAACGGTCATTTGAATTCCACCCCTCAAAAAAATGCTGGGGCTCCACCCCCACCCCCATCACCTCCACCACCACCACCACCTCCTCCTCCTCCTCCTGCTCCTCTTCCTCCTCCTCCTCTTCCTCCAACTGCTGCCAGCCCAACTCCACCACCTCTTCCTTCAACCCAACTTCCAGTTTCAAATCCTTCTCAGACTGCAAAGTCTAACTCCAATTCCCCTAGTACTCCAGAAGGCAGGGGGACTCAAGATCTACCTATGGACAGCTGTAGTCCAAATGGTAGCATCTTTGAGCACCAAGAGGACAAATATACTCTAGGACTTCTTTGGAAATCCCACCACTTGATTCAATCTTGTGGAAGTGTCCAAAGCCCATGGAAGACAAGCATTCAATGGTACATAAAAAATCTAAAGAAAAATCTAAAAAACATAAGGAAAAGGACCAAATTCAAAAACAGCCCATTGAGGAAAAGGGGAAAGACCTTAAGATGAAAGAGGAAATTGCCAAGCTAAATAGCTCTAGTCTGGATTCAAATGATGGAGTTAAAGAGGTTGGCCCTACCTCCACTGACCCTTCATCAACTATTGAACTGCCAGATTACTTAATAAAATATATTGCTATTGTCTCACACGAACAATGCCAGAATTATACAGATGACTTCAATGCAGAGTATGATGAATATAGAACTTTGCATGCCAGAATGGAGACGGTGGCCACAAGGTGTAGGAAACTTGATGCAAAACGTCAGCGTCTTTCTCCAAGCTCCACAGAGTATCAGACTATTTATGAAGAAGTCTTAAAAGAATATAAGAAGATCAATCAGTCTAGTCCCAATTACCATGAACAAAAATCCAGATGTGATTATCTTCATAACAAGTTGGCTCACATCAAAAGACTAATAGGTGAATTTGACCAACAGCACTAGACCTCTGCTTAGACCAGAAGATGTGAATAAACTTATACTTATTCATTTAAAAATCCAAATGAGTTGCTCTAAGATTCTAAAAAGCTGAAACTTTGTCATTTGAAAGTTTCAGTATCATCAAACTTTGAGTTCCTTATTTTTTTTTTTAATTTTTAAAATTTTGCTTCCCTGCATATTTGAAGCTGCTTTTTCTGGTCCCTTTCCCCTTCTCCTCAAGACGTTAGTTTGTCTGTGGGAAATCACTTTTAGATATTGGGAGTCCAGTGTCTATACTTAAAGCTTGTGCATATTTTCAAAGAAATAACAATGTAGCAAGTTCAAAGGCTTTTGGATAAATACAAGCCTGTTTTTTGACCTTTATTAGAGAACTCTTGCCTTAATTGGTAGAAAGTTTAGAAATTGATGGAGAACAAAACAGATGGGTGGAAACAAGCACCTGGAGAGAGACAGAAAAAGAGAAAAACCTCAAAACAAAGGAGAAAATCACAGAAACATCTGACACTGAAAGAGCATGGTTGATAAGGAGACTATTAAAGAACTTTAAAACCAGCAGGGATCATTGGATTCCTAGAGATGAAAAATTGTTGATGAGACTTGCAAGACTTCAAAGCTTGCAGGAATTATTAGATTCCTAGCACATGAACTAATGGACAATGGATTTCTGTTGAACTATTTCTAAGACTGATGGACATGTACAAATTCTCAATTTATGATTATTTGATCATGTTATTTGTTATATCACTTCTAGCATGTGTTATGGTACTATGTGTTTATGTAATTTATATAATAATGTGTAATGTCTCTCATATTGATGGATTTATGTATACCTGTTTTTTCTAGCATCCTTTTTTTAATTTTATAATTATAATTCTTTTTGACAATACATATGCATGGGTAATTTTTTTTACAACATTATCCCTCGCATTCACTTCTTTTCCAAATTTTCCCCTCCCTTCCTCTACTCCCTTCCCTAGATGACCGGCAATCCCATACATGTTAAATGTGTTACGGCATATCCTAGATGCAATATATGTGTGTAAAACCACATTTCTTATTGCACGGTAAGAATAGGATTCCAAAGGTAAAAGTAACCTCGATAGAAAGACAATAATGCAAACATTTTACACTCAATTCCCAGTGTTCCTTCTCTGGGTGTAGCTGATTCTGTCCATCATTGATCAATTGGAATTGGATTAGCTCTACTCTATGTTGAAGATATCCACTTCAATCAGAATACATCTTCATACAGTATCATTGTTGAAGTGTATAATGATCTCCTAGTTCTGCTCATTTCATTCAGCATCAATTCATGTAAGTCTATCCAAGCCTCTCTGTATTCATCCTGCTGGTCATTTCTTACAGAGAAATAATATTCCATAACATTTATATTCCATAATTTACCCAACCATTCTCCAACTGATGGACATCCATTCATCTTCCAGTTTCTAGCTACAACAAAAAGAGCTGCCACAAACTTTTTGGCACATATATGTCTCTTTCCACTCTTTAGTATTTCTTTGGGATATAAGCCCAGTAGTAGCACTGCTGAATCAAAGGGCATGCACAGTTTGATAACTTTTTGGGCATAATTCGAAATTGCTCTCCAAAATGGTTGGATTCTTTCATAACTCCACCAACAATGCATCAGTGTCCCAGTTTTCCCACATCCCCTCTGACATTCATCATTATCTTTTCCTGTCATCTTAGCCAATCTGACAGGAGTGCAGTGGTATCTCAGAGTTGTCTTAATTTGTATTTCTCTGATCAGTAGTGATTTGGAACTCTCTTTCATTTGAGTGGAAATAGTTTCATCATCAATTTCATTATCTGAAAATTGTTCATAACCTTTGACCATTGATCAATTGGAGAATGGTTTGATTTCTTATAAATTAGAGTCAGTTCTCTATATATTTTGGAAATGAGGCCTTTATCAGAACCTTCAACTGTAAACATATTTTCCCTATTTGTTACTTCCCTTCTAATCTTGTTTACATTAGTTTTGTTTATACAAAAGATTTTTAATTTGATGTAATCAAGATTGGGGGCGGAGTCAAGATGGTGGAGAAAATACATGCGAATTTCTAAGCTCCCTTCTACTCTCAATAGCAATTAGTTAAATCAGCCTCAAAAATAATGCTGGACTGATAAAAACCACAAGGATTAGAAGCATAATTTACCAGCCAAAGTGAATCTGGAATTTCATCAGAAAAGGTTGGTTCTGAGGGGAGGAAAAAAAGACCACCACAGACAGAGTGGAACTAGGGACTAGCACATTGTGCCAAATTGGCTGGGGAGAACTCTGAGATCAGAGAAGCTACTGAGATAGAGAAATCTGGCATAGGCTGATAGCTCTATTCTGCTTGCAAACCAACAGTTCAGAAGAGAAATCAAAGCCACTTTAAAAAAAAATGCCACATCTTATAACTACCCCAATCCAGAAGTGACATAACACCAATGTGCAGCCACCTTCAGCTGTCTGGGGCTTTACCTTGGGTCAGTTAAAAACCTCAACAGAAGGGGACACAGCCCAGGGCAGCCTCTAATCCACATGTGGGGGCTCAGCCTAGGGCTCAGCCTGAGGCAGTGGAACTCTCCCAGCAGTGGAACTCCCCCAGCAGCAAAACTCCCGCAGCAGCGACTGTGCTTCCAGGGCTGCTAATATCCACGGCCCCATGGGGCGCTGTGGCGGGGTTGTGGCACTTTCACTGTTCAGCCACTAGCCTCAGGGCAGTTGCTACACCACACAGCTGGGGTCCCTCACAGGGCACTCCCTGCAGCACAGTGGTGCTAACCACCTCTGAATCATTTCTGGGGGAGGGAGGATGGGAATTCTTTCCCAGAGCTCTCTCTTAGCCCATTCTGCATCCTATCCCCGGTCTGGGAGGAAGCTGGTAAATTTCCTACCCAAGGGCAGATCCTACAGAGTTTTAACAATGAGTAAAACCCTGAAAAGAACAATTGACACCTTCTATACAGAGAAAGAGTGGGTATCCAATCCTAAGCAGGCTAACAGCAGACAGTTTCCAGATAACACCCTAAAGTGGAATGATACCTGCCCCCGATCACATAACTTTCCTAGAAGAGACTATTAAAAAGTTAAGAGAGTTAGAAGAAAAATTGGGAAAGGAAAGAGAAGCTATGCTAGAGAGTAACATCATCCTGAAATTTGAGTTGGAAAAAATAAAGAATTCATGGGAAATGCAGGAAAACAAAATTTGTGAACTAGAAAAGGTTAAAAAAATCACAGGAAAATAGGATTTCTGAAATGGAAAAGATAAAAAATTCCCAAGAAAGGAGGATATGTGAATTGGAAAAAGAAAATAACTCACTAAAAAAATTAGTGAAATGGGAAAAATTTCCACAGAACAAAATAATTCATTTAAAAACTCAATTGGACATATAGAAAAATAACTAAAAAATGTGCATGAAGAAAATAATTCATTAAAAATCAAGAATGAACAAATAGAAATGAATGATTTATTGAGAAACCAAGAATCAGTCAAAAAAAAAAAAAAAGCTGGAGAATTATGTCAAATATTTACTGGGAAATCTATAGACCTGGAAAATAGATCTAGGAGACATAATCTGAGGATCATTGGACTTCCCAAAAATTATGATGAAGAAAAGAGCCTAGATTCTATTTTACAGGAAATCATCAAAGAGAACTTCCAGAGATAATAGAAATAGAAGGGGAAATAGGCATTGAAAGAATTCATCAAACACCTTCTGAAAAAGACCCTAAAAAAAAGAACTCCACAGAACATTGTGGCTAAGCTTCAGAACTACCAGACTAAGGAAAAAAATATTGCAAGTAGCTAGGAAAAACAATTATAATATCAAGGTGCCACAATAAAGGTCACTCAAGATCTGGCTGCCTCCACATTAAAGGATTGAAGGGCCTGGAATCTGATATTCCAAAAGGCAAATGAACTTGGAATGCAGCCAAGAAGAAACTAGACAGATAGGTTTAGCATTTTCTTCCATGGAAGAACATGGACATTTAATGAAACAGAGGAATTCCATTTGTTTCTAAGAAAAAAATCCAGACCTAAACAAAAATTTGATCTACATCCACAAGACTCAAGAGAAGCAGGAAAATGTAAAAAGAACTCTTGAGAACTGTATTTCTGTTGTGGATATACAGAAAGTCCACATGTATAATTTGATTTTACTGATATAACATAAAAAAGGGAAGTAGTAAGGGAAAGGGGACAGTATCAGAAAATGGGAAAGGAGAGATAAAAAGAGGGAAACTACATCCCAGAAAGTGGCAAAGAAAATTTACCACATCTGAGGGAATTTAGAGAAGGGAAGAAACATTGTGAGAATCTTACTTTCATCAGAGTAGGCTCAAAGACTAAATAATTGACATATTTGTTATTCAGAGAATTCTCTCTCACCTCATTAAAAGAGGGGAGAGGAAAAGGGAAAAGGAAAACGGGAATAAGAGAAGGGTACAAGAAAAGGGAAGGGACTTAAAAGGAGGGGGAAGGGATATTAAAAAGGGAGGGCTGCATGATACAAGTGGGGTCCATAAGTTTAATACTGGGGAAGGAGTTCAGGGGGGACAAGGGAAAAAAGCATAATCTGATGATAATATGATGGCAGGAAATACAGAATTAGTAATTTTACCTGTAAAGGTGAATGGGATAAACTCTCCCATTAAACAGAGGCGGATAGCAGACTGGATCTAAAGTCAGAACCCTACAATATGTTGTTTCCAGGAAACACATTTAAAGCAAGGAGACACATACAGAGTAAAGGTAAAGGCTTCAGGTGAAGTCAAAAAAGCAGGGGTAGCCATCCTTATCTCAGATCAAGCAAAAGCAGAAATTGATCTAATTAAAAGAGATAAGGAAGGAAAATATATCCTACTAAAAGGTAGCATAGACAATGAAGCCATATCAATACTAAACATATATGCACCAAGTGGTATAGCATCTAACTTCCTAAAGGAAAAGTTAACAGAGTTGCAAGAAGAAATAGACAGCAAAACTACAATAGTGGGCGATCTCAACCTTGCACTCTCAGAATTAGAAAAATGAAACCACAAAACAAATAAGAAAGAAATTAAAGAGGTAAATAGATCAATAGAAAATTTAGTTATTATAGATCTTTGGAGAAAACTGAATGGTGATAGAAAGGAGTATATTTTCTTCTCAGCAGTTCATGGAACCTATGCAAAAAGTGACCATATATTGAGACATAAAGATCTCAAAATTAAATGCAGTAAGGCAGAAATAGTAAATGCTTTCTTCTCAGATCACAATGCAATAAAAACTACATTCAACAAGAAGTTAGGGGTAAACAGACCAAAAAGTAATTGAAAACTATATAATCTCATCTTAAAGAATGACTGGGTGACATATGAAAAGATGCTCCAAATCATTAATAATCAGAGAAATGCAAATTAATATAATTCTGAGATACCACTACATACCTGTCAGATTGGCTAGAATGACAGAGAAAGATAATGCAGAATGTTGGAGGAGATGTGGGAAAACAGGGACACTGATACATTGTTGGTGGAACTGTGAATACATCCAGCCATTCCTGAGAGCAATTTGGAACTATGCTCAAAAAGTTATCAAACCTTGCATACCCTTTGATCCAGCGGCTTTGCTACTGGGTTTATATCCCAAAGAGATCTTAAAAAAAGGAAAGGGATTTGTATGTACAAGAATCTTTGTGGCAGCCTTCTTTGTGGTGGCCAGAACCTGGAAAGTACATGGATGCCCATCAATTGGAGATTGGCTGAATAAATTGTGGTATATGAACAATATGGAATATTATTGTTCTGTAATAAATGACCAACAGGATGATTTCAGAAAGGCCTGGAGAGACTTACATGAACTGATGCTGAGTGAAATGAGCAGGAACAAGAGATCATTATATACTTCCAACAACAATAACATATGATGATCAATTCTAATGAAAGTGGCCCTCTCCAACAATGAGATGAACCAAATCAGTTCCAACAGAGCAGTAATGAACTGAACCAGCTACACTCAGAGAAAAAACTCTTGGAGATAACTATGAACCACTACATAGAATTTTCAATCCCTCCAATATTGTCCGCCTGCATTTTGGATTTTCCTTCACAGGCTAAATGTACACTATTTCAAAGTCCGATTCTTTTTGTTTAGCAAAACAACTGTTTGGACATGTATGCATATATTGCATTTAATTTATACTCTAACATATTTACCATGTATAGGTCAACCTGCCATCTGGGGCGGGGGGGAGAGGAGGGGAAAATTGGAACAAATGGTAATTGTCAATGTTGTAAAATTACCTATGCAAATATCTGGTAAATAAAAACTAATAAAAAAATGACTGGGTGAAACAGCAAATTATAGAAACAATTAATAACTTCACCAAAGATAATGACAATGATGAGATATCATACCAAAATTTGTGGGATGCAGCTAAAGTGATAATAAGGGGAGATTTTATATCTTTAGAGGCTTACTTGAATAAAATAGAAAAATAGAAGATCAATGAATTGGGTCTGCAACTTAAAAAGCTAGAAAAAGACCACATTAAAAAAACCCCAACCAAAAAGCAAACTTGCAATTCTAAAATTGAAAAGAGAAATCAATAATATTGAAAGTTAAAAAAAAAACTATTGAATTAATAAATAAAACTAAGAGTTGGCTTTATGAAAAAGCAAATAAAATAGATAAAGTTTTGGTAAATCTGATCAGAAAAAGAAAAGAGGAAAATCAAATTGTTAGTCTTAAAAATGAAAAGGGGATCTTTCTACAAATGAAGAGGATATTAGAGCAATAATAAGGAATTACTTTGCCCAACTTTGTGCCAATAAATTTGATAACTTAAGTGAAATGGATGACTACCTCCAAAAATATAGGCTTCTTAGATTAACAGAGGAGGAGTTAAACTGCTTAAACAGTCCCATTTCAGAAAAAGAAATAGAACAAGCTTGTTAGGATTACCAGGTGAGAACTGAGGTTGTCTGGACAGTGACAAGGTAAGAACTCAGGTTGTCTGGACAATTACAAGGTGAGAACTCAGATTGACTTGACAGCTCTCTGGCTCAGACGTTTGGTTTGGGCCTTTAAAGGGAATTTACACCTTAGGAATTCTAAGAGGAGCAAGTTCATTGGTGGAAGTATTTCTCCATGCCCCATTGAGGTGTTACATGCCCATTCTCTGGGAGGATAAAAGAAGGGCAGCATTGGGTCTGGGAGAATCGACTCTGGGATAGAGTTTTGATGCCAGGCAGGCTGAAAGGAGACCAGTCTGATTTGAGAAAGGACAAGAGCTGGAGGAGATTCAGAGCTCCCAAGAAACCTGCGCACAGAGGAAAAGATGTTACAGATCTCTTCCCAGAGAAGGATTATAATTGAACAGATGACTGGACCCTCACAATTCAAGAACTTTACACAAGCTATTAATCAACTCCTCAGGGGAAAATCCCCAGGACCAGATGGATTTACATGTGAATTCTACCAAACATTTAAAGAACAACTAACTCCAATGCTATATAAACTATTTGAAAAAATAGGGATTGAAGGAGTCCTACCAAATTCCTTTTATGACACAGACATGGTACTGATACCTAAACCAGGTAGGTTGAAAACTGAGAAAGAACACTATAGACCAATTTCCTTAATAAATATTGATACTAAAATCTTAAATAAGATATTAGCAAAAAGACTTCAGAAAATCATCCCCTGGATAATACTCTATGATCAAATAGGATTTATACCAGGAATGCAGGGCTGGTTTAATATTAGGAAAACTATTAGTATAATTGACCATATTAATAATTAAATTAATAAAAACCATATGATCATGCCAGTAGATGCAGAAAAAGCATTTGATCAAATACAGCATCCATTCCTACTAAAACACTTGAGAGTATAGGAATAAATGGACTATTCCTTAAAATAGTCAAGAGCATATATTTAAGACCTTGAGTCAGCATAATATGTTATGGAGACAAACTGGAACCTTTCTCAGTAAGATCAGGAGTGAAACAAGGTTGCCCACTATCACCATTACTATTCAATATTGTATGAGAAATGCTAGCCTCGGCAATAAGAGTTGAGAAAGAGATTAAAGGAATGAGAATAGGTAATGGGGAAATCAAAACTATTACTCTTTGCAGATGATATGATGGTATACTTAGAGAACCTCAGAGATTCTAATAAAAAGTTATTAGAAATAACCCACAACTTTAGCAAAGTTGCTAGATACAAAATAAATCCACATAAATCCTCAGCATTTTTATACATCACCAACAAAATCCAACAGCAAGAGATACAAAGAGAAATTCCATTCAAAACAATTGTCAAGAGTATAAAATATGCATATATACTGTCAAAATATTATAAATAAATTTTTTTTAAAAAGAGTATAAAATATTTGGGAATCCATCTACCAAAGAAAAGTAAGGAATTATATGAGCAAAATTACAAAACACTTGCCTCAAAAATAAAGTCAGATTTAAATAATTGGAAAGACATGAATTGCTCTTGGATAGGCCAAGCAAATATAATAAAGATGACAATGCTCCTCAAACTAATCTATTTATTTAGTGCTATACCAATCAGACTCCCAAAAAACCATTTTAATGACCTAGAAAAAATAACATCAAAATTCATATGGAAGAATAAAAGATCAAGAATTTCAAGGGAATTAATGAAAAAAAGTCAGATGAAGGTGGTCTAGCTGTACCTGATCTAAAGCTATATTATATAGTAGCAGTTACCAAAACCATTTGGTGTTGGCTAAAAAAAACACCAGTAGATCAGTAGAACAGATTATGTAAAAAGGACAAAAAAGGGTACATCTATAGCAATCTAGTCTTTCAGAAACCCAAAGATGCCAACATTTAAAATAAAAATTCATTATTTGCCAAGATGGCGGAGAAGAAACACACGACTCTGTGAACGTCCTCACTCCCTAACAACCAATTAGATAAATTAAGCCTCAGAAAAAGCCCTGGACTGATAGATACCACAAGGACTGGAAGCACAACTTACCAGCTGAAGAGAATCTGGAGTTTCAACAGAAAAGGTCAGTTCCCAGGGGAGGAAAAAGAGAGGCCAGCACAGACGGCTGGGTGCTAGCATACTGCGCCGATCGCGCTGGGAAGGGCTCTGGGATCAGAGAAGCCACTGAGATAAAAGAATCTGGCACAGGCTGTTAGCTCTTCTCTGCTTTTTATATAGCAGTTCAGAAGAGAAAGCTAAAATACCTTAAAAATTCAGATAGATTAGATTTTCCAGGACCCTGGGGGTGACTCAGCAGATCTGGGCACAAGGGGGCGTGGCCTCAGCTACCTCCTGAGAATAGTTAAGAGATTGACAAGTGGGTGGATACGGCCCAAGGTAACACACACTGCCTAGTTTAGCTGGAGGGAGTGGAACTCAGCTCCAGGAAGTCCCAGAGAAGCAGAACCTTTGAACTAGGGACCACGGTTTCTGGCAGACACTTCCAGTTTGAGTGCAGGGGCTTTTCACGTCACCTGCTGCAGACATCCACGCCCCACCGGGAAGCATAGGCTACGCTTTGTGCTGCCTTTACTGTTCAGTCTCAACCTCAGGGAAGCCACTAAAACACAGCTAATCACCTCTGAGGCACTTCCAGGGAGGGGGATGGGGAACTCTCTCCCAGAGCTCTATCTTAGCTCAGGCCCAGGGGCCGCTGCATCCATCCGGTCTGGGAGGAAGCTGGTAAATAAGTAAATAAATAATTTCCTACCCCAGGGACAGACGCCAAAACATTTTTTAAATATGAACAAAAAAGCCAGAAAAACCATAGATTCCTTCTACACAGAGAAAGAGCGGGTATCCAACCCCGAGGAAGTAAACAGCAGAGAGACAGCAGATAACAACCTAAAGGGGAACGATTCCTGCCCCCCATCACATAACTCTCTCCTTGAAGGGACTATTAAAAAATTAAGGGAGTTTGAAGAAAAATGGGGAAAGGAAAGGGAAGCTATGATAGAGAATAACAGCGTCCTGAAATTGGAGTTGGAAAAAATAAAGAATTCACAGGAGATGCAGGGAAACAAAATTTGTGAATTAGAAAAGGTTAAAAAATCACAGGAAAGTAGGATTTCTGAATTGGAAAAGATAAAAAAGTCTCAAGAAAATAGAATTTCTGAATTGGAAAAAGAAAATAATTCTCAAAAAAATTAGGGAAATGGAAAAAAATTCAATAGAGCAAAATAATTCATTTAAAAACGAAATTGGGCATTTACAAAAAGAACTAAAAACTGTGAAAGAAGGAAATAACTCCTTAAAAGTCAGGATGGAACAAATAGAAATGAATGATTCACAGAGAACCCAAGAATCAGTCAAACAAAACAAAAAAAAAAAAAAAATGAGAAGCTGGAGAACAACGTCAAATACTTACTGGGAAAATCTATAGACCTGGAAAATAGATCTAGGAGAGGATCTGCGGATCATTGGACTTCCAGAAAACTATGACCAAAAAAAGAGCCTAGATTCTATTTTACAGGAAATTATCAAAGAGAACTGTCCAGAGATAATAGAAACAGAAGGGAAAGTAGATGTGGAAAGAATTCATCGAACTCCTTCTGAAATAGACCCTAAAAAAAGAACACCACGGAATATTGTAGCTAAGCTGCAGAATTACCACACAAAGGAGAAAATCCTGCAAGCAGCTAGAAAAAAACAATTTAAATACCAAGGTGCCACAATAAGGGTCACTCAAGATCTGGCTGCCTCCACATTAAAAGATAGAAGGGCCTGGAACCTGATATTCCGTAAGGCAAAAGATCAAGGACTGCAACCAAGAATGAACTACCCAGCTAAGTTTAGCATCTTTTTCCATGGAAGAAGATGGTCATTCAATGAAATAGAGGAATTCTATATGTTTCTAAGAAAAAAACCAGACTTAAACAAAAAATTTGATCTACATCCACAAGACTGAAGAGAAACAGAAAAAGGTACACAGAACCCTTGAGAACTGTAACTCTGTTGTGGGTATATAAAAAGTACTCAAGGATAATTTGATTTTACTGATATAAAAGAAAAAAAGGGGGGTGTAGTAAAGGGAAGGAGGTCGTTTCAGAAAAAGGGGAAGGAATGATAAAAAGAGGGAAACTACATCCCAGGAAGAGGCATAGAAAATACACCATATCTGAGGGAACTTAGTGAGGGGGAGAATCATGGTGTGAATCTTACTCTCATCAGGAGAGGCTCAAAGAGTAAATAATTAACATATTTGTTTTTCAGAGAATTTTCTCTCACCTCATTAAAAGGGGGGAGAGGAAAAGGGAAAAGGAAAAGGAGAATAAGTGAAAGGACTTGGAGGGAGGGGGGAGGGATACTAAAAAAAAAGGGAGGGTTGGGCGTCACAAAGGGGGTCTATAAATTAAATATCGGGGAGGGGGATCAGGGGGGGTCAAGGGAAAAAGCATAATCTGGGGATAATATGATGGCAGGAAATACAGAATTAGTAATTTTAACTGTAAATGTAAATGGGATGAACGATCCCATCAAACAGAGACGGATAGCAGATTGGATCAAAAATCAGAACCCTACAATATGTTGTCTACAGGAAACACACTTAAAGCAGGGAGATACATACAGAGTAAAGGTAAAAGGTTGGAACAGAGCCTATTATGCTTCAGGTAAAGCCAAAAAAACAGGGGTAGCTATCCTTATCTCAGATCAAGCAAAAGCAGAAGTAGATCTCGTTAAAAAAGATAAGGAAGGAAACTATATCCTGCTGAAAGGTAGCATAAATAATGAAGACATATCAATACTAAACATATATGCACCAAGTGGTATAGCATCTAACTTTCTAAAGGAAAAGTTAAGAGAATTGCAAGAAGAAATAGACAGTAAAACTATAATAGTGGGAGATCTCAACCTTGCACTCTCAGATTTAGACAAATCAAACCACAAAACAAACAAGAAAGAAATTTAAAAAGTAAATAGAACATTAGAAAAACTAGGTATGATAGACCTTTGGAGAAAACTGAATGGCAATAGAAAGGAATATACTTTCTTCTCAGCAGTTCATGGATCCTATACAAAAATAGACCATATATTAGGACATAAAGATCTCAAAATTAAATGTAGGAAGGCAGAAATAATAAATGCCTTCTTCTCAGATCACAATGCAATAAAAGCTACATTCAGTAAAAAGTTAGGGGTAAATAATCCAAAAAGTAATTGGAAACTGAATAATCTCATCTTAAAGAATGACTGGGTGAAAGAGCAAATTATAGAAACAATTAATAATTTCACCCAAGATAATGACAATGATGAGACATCATACCAAAATCTTTGGGATGCAGCTAAAGCAGTAATAAGGGAAACTTTTATATCTTTAGAGGCTTATTTGAAGAAAATAGAGAAAGAGAAGATTAACGAATTGGGCTTACAACTTAAAAGGCTAGAAAAAGACCAAATTATAAACCCCCAACCAAAAACTAAACTTGAAATACAAAAATTAAAAGGAGAAATCAATAATATTGAAAGTAAAAAACTATTGAATTAATAAATAAAACCAAGAGTTGGTTTTATGAAAAAGCCAATAAAATAGATAAACCTTTGGTAAATTTGATCAGAAAAAAGAAAGAGGAAAATCAAATTGTTAGTCTTACAAATGAAAAGGGGGATCTTTCCACCAATGAAGAGGAAATTAGAGAAATAATAAGGAGTTACTTTGCCCAACTTTATGCCAATAAATTTGATAACTTAAGTGAAATAGATGACTTCCTCCAAAAATATAGGCTCCCTAGATTAACAGAGGAGGAGATAAATTGCTTAAATAGTCCCATTTCAGAAAAAGAAATAGAACAAGCTATTAATCAACTCCCCAGGAAAAAATCCCCAGGGCCAGATGGATTCACATGTGAATTCTACCAATCATTTAAAGAACAATTAGCCCCAATGTTATATAAATTATTTGAAAAAATGGGGGATGAAGGAGTCCTACCAAACTCCTTTTATGACACAGACATGGTACTGATACCTAAACCAGGTAGATTGAAAACTGAGAAAGAAAATTATAGACCAATCTCCTTAATGAATATTGATGCTAAAATCTTAAATAAGATATTAGCAAAAAAGACTTCAGAAAATCATCTCCAGGATAATACACTATGATCAAGTAGGATTTATTCCAGGAATGCAGGGCTGGTTTAATATTAGGAAAACTATTAATATAATTGACCATATTAATAATCAAATTAATAAGAACCATATGATCATGCCAGTAGATGCAGAAAAAGCATTTGACAAAATCCAACATCCATTCCTACTAAAAACTCTTGAGAGTATAGGAATAAATGGACTATTCCTTAGAATAATCAGGAGCATATATTTAAGACCGTCAGTAAGCATAATATGCAATAGAAATAAACTACATCCTTTCCCAGTAAGATCAGGAGTGAAACAAGGTTGCCCACTATCACCATTACTATTCAATATAGTACTAGAAACGCTAGCCTCGGCAATAAGAGCCGAGAAAGAGATTCAAGGAATTAGAGTAGGAAATGAGGAAATCAAACTATCACTTTTTGCAGATTACATGATGGTATACTTAGAGAACCCCAAAGACTCTGCTAAAAAGCTACTAGAAATAATTCAAAATTTCAGCAAAGTGGCAGGATACAAAATAAATCCACATAAATCCTTGGCATTTTTATATATCACTAACAAAATGCAACAGCAAGAGATACAAAGAGAAATTCCATTCCAAACAAATGTTGAGAGTATAAATTATTTGGGAATCCATCTACCAAAGAAAAGTCAGGAATTATATGAGAA
This sequence comes from Sminthopsis crassicaudata, assembly GCF_048593235.1. Taxonomy (NCBI): domain Eukaryota; kingdom Metazoa; phylum Chordata; class Mammalia; order Dasyuromorphia; family Dasyuridae; genus Sminthopsis; species Sminthopsis crassicaudata. The sequence goes on along the minus strand of NC_133621.1, from coordinate 37,322,163 downwards.
AAATTAAAAAACACTTGCCACAAAAATAAAATTAGATTTAAATAATTGGAAAGACATTCAGTGCTCTTGGATAGGCCGAGTGAATATAATAAAGATGACAATACTCCCCAAACTAATCTATTTATTTAGTGCTATACCAATCAGACTCCCAAGAAACTATTTCAATGACCTAGAAAAAATAACAACAAAATTCATATGGAAGAATAAAAGGTCGAGAATTGCAAGGGAACTAATGAAAAAAAAACTCAGAGGAAGATGGTCTAAGTGTACCTGATCTAAAGCTATATTATATAGCAGCAGTCACCAAAACCATTTGGTATTGGCTAAGAAATAGACCGGTAGATCAGTGGAACAGATTAGATACAAAGGACAAAAAAGGGTACATCTATAGCAATCTAATCTTTGACAAACCCAAAGATACCAACATCAGGGATAAAAATTCATTATTCGGAAAAAAACTGTTGGGAAAACTGGAAATTAATATGGCAGAAATTAGATATGGATCCACACTTAACACCATATACCAAGATAAGATCAAAATGGGTCCATGATTTAGGCATAAAGAGGGAGATAATAAATAGATTAGAGGAACAGAGGATAATCTACCTCTCAGACTTGTGGAGGAGGAAGGAATTTATGACCAGAGGAGAACTAGAGATCATTATTGATCACAAAATAGAAGATTTTGATTACATCAAACTAAAAAGTTTCTGTACAAATAATACTAATGCAAACAAGATTAGAAGGGAAGTAACAAATTGGGAAAATATTTTTAAAAACAAAGGTTCTGACAAAGGTCTCATTTCCAAAATATATAGAGAAGTGACCCTAATTTATAAGAAACCAAACCATTCTCCAATTGATAAATGGTCAAAGGATATGAACAGACAATTCTCAGATGAAGAAATTGAAACTATATCCACTCACATGAAAGAGTGTTCCAAATCACTACTGATCAGAGAAATGCAAATTAAGACAACTCTGAGATACCACTACACACCTGTCAGATTGGCTAAGATGACAGGAACAAATAATGATGAATGTTGGAGGGGATGTGGGGAAACTGGGACACTAATACATTGCTGGTGGAGTTGCGAAAGAATCCAGCCATTCTGGAGAGCAATCTGGAATTATGCCCAAAAAGTTATCAAATTGTCTATACCCTTTGACCCAGCAGCGCTACTACTGGGCTTATATCCCAAAGAAATACGAAAGAGCGGACAGAGACATATATGTGCCAAAATGTTTGTGGCAGCTCTTTTTGTTGTAGCTAGAAACTGGAAGATGAATGGATGTCCATCAGTTGGAGAATGGTTGGGTAAATTATGGTATATGAAGGTTATGGAATATTATTGCTCTGTAAGAAATGACCAGCAGGAGGAATACAGAGAGGCCTGGAGAGACTTACATCAACTGATGCTGAGTGAAATGAGCAGAACCAGAAGATCACTATACACTTCAACAACAATACTGTATGAGGATGTATTCTGATGGAAGTGGAAATCTTCAACATAAAGAAGAGCCAACTCACTTCCAGTTGATCAATGATGTACAGAGGTAGCTACACCCAGAGAAGAAACAATGGGAAGTGAATGTAAATTGTTAGCACTAATATCTGTCTGCCCATGTTACATGTACCTTCGGAATCTAATGCTTATTGTGCAACAAGAAAATGATATTCACACACATGTATTGTATCTAGGTTATATTGTAACACATGTAAAATGTATGGGATTGCCTGTCATCGGGGGAAGGGAATAGAGGGAGGGGGGGTAATTTGGAAAAATGAATACAAGGGATAATATTATATATATATATATATATATATATATATATATATATATATATATATATATATATATATATATATATATATATATATATAAAATAAAAAATTATTAATATTAAAAAAAAAAGAAAGAATCCAACCATCCTGGAGAGCAATCTGGAATTATGCCCAAAAAGTTTTCAAACTGTGCATACCCTTTGATCCACCAGTGCTACCAGTGGGCTTATATCCCAAAGAAATACTAAAGAGGGAAAAGGGACCTGTATATGCCAAAATGTTGGTGGCAGCTCTTTTTTATTGGCTAGAAACTGGAAAATGAATGGATGCTCATCCACTGGATAATGGTTAGGTAAATTATGGTATATGAATGTTATGGAATATTATTTCTCTGTAAGAAATGACCAGCAGGATGAATACAGAGAGGCTTGGAGAGACTTACATGAACTGATGCTGAGTGAAATGAGCAAAACCAGGAAATCATTATACACTTCAACAACAATAATGTATAAAGATATATTCTGATGGAAGTAGATATCTTCAACATAAAGAAGATCCAACTTGTTTCCAGTTGATCAACGATAGACCGAAACAAGTACACCCAGAGAAGGAACACTGGGAATTGAATGTAAACTATTAGTACTACTGTCTTTCTACTCATGTTACTTATACCTTTGGAATCCAATTCTTAATGTGCAACAAGAAAATTGGATTTACACACATATATTGTATCTAGGATATAGTGTAACACATGTAAAATGTATGGGATTGCCTGTCATCTAGGGGAGGGAGTAGAGGAAGGGAGGGGAGTATTTGGAAAAATGAATACAAGGGATAATGTTATAAAAAAAATTACTCATGAACATATACTTTCAAAAAAATTTTTATAACCAATTTGGAACATTTTTAATCTCTACTCCAATTAGAAATCTAATTGCCTAATTTTGTATCCTGGTTAACTTTTTTTTTTTTTTAATAAGTCTTCTTGGATAAATTGTTTTTAATCTGTCTCATTTTGTGTTCAAGATCTTTGGGCTGACTGTGTTGTCCACTGACTTATTTATCATGTCTATTTTTTTTTGCCAATAAATCATACAGCTCAGCTTGTTCTCTCAGCTATTAAATTAGCTATCATTGACAGTTAAAATTGTTCAGGTGTGGCCAACAATTACTACTGTCTGTTCCCTTCCTTTGAAGCACATAAAAAATCTTGGCCAAAAATCTTTTTATACTAGCAAAGAATTAGAAATTGAGGGGATGCCCTTTAGTTGGGGAATGGCTGAACAAGATGTAGCATAGGGTTGTGATAGAATACTATAGGGCTATAAGAAATAACAAACAGAATAGTTTTCAGAAAAACTTGGAAAGACTTCTATAACCTGAAAGGAAGTGAAGTGAATAGAATCAAGAGATTATTGTACAAAGTAACAGCAATATTATGACAAAAGTTCAACTGCAAAAGATTTAGCTATTCTTTAAAAAATAGTTTTTGTTCATTTTGTAACATTCTTTTTTTTAATTGAGTCTTAAATTCTCTTCCTCTCTCTTTTTTTAGGGGGAGAGGTGGTGTAATCAAATCTTTTTTTTATTTTTTATAGATTTTTTTGATGTTTTATTAACGTTATAATTATAAATTTTGACAGTACATATGCATGGGTAATTTTTTTTACAACATTATGCCTTGTATTCTCTTTTCCAAATTTTCTACTCCCTCCTTTTACTCCCTCTCTTATATGACAGGCAATCCCATATATATTAAATGTGTTAAAATATATCCTAGAAACAATATATGTGTGTAAAACCAAATTTCTTATTGCTCCATCAGAATTGGATTCCAAAGTTATAGATAACCTGGGTAGTAAGACAGTAGTGCAAACATTTTACACTCCTTTCCCAATGTTCCTTCTCTGGGTGTAGCTGTTTCTGTCCATCATTGATCAACTGGAACTGAAATAGATCTTTTCTGTGTTGAAGATATTCACTTCAATCAGAATACATCTTCATCCAGTATCATTGTTAAACTGTATATTGCTCTCCTGATTCTGCTCATTTCACTCAGCATCAGTTCATGTAAGTCTATCCAAGCCTCTCTGTATTCATCCTGCTGGTCATTTCTTACAGAGCAATAATATTCCATAACATTCATATACCATAATTTACCCAACCATTCTCCAATTGATGGGCATCCATTCAATTTACAATTTCTAGCCACTACAAAAAGGGCTGCCACAAACACTTTGGCACATACAGGTCCTTTTCCCTTCTTTAGTATTTCTGTTTTTTTTTAATTAATTTGATAATTATAATTTTTTGACAGTACATATGCATGGATAATAGTTTTACAACATTATCCCTTGTATTCACTTTTCAACATTTCCCCCTCCTTCCCGCTACTTCCTCCGCTAGATGACAGGCAATCCTATACATGTTTAATGTGTTACAGTATATCGTAGATAGAATATATGTGTGTAAAACCAAATTTCTTGTTGCACAATAAGAATTGGATTCCGAAGGTATAAGTAACCTGGGTAGAAAGACAATAGTGGAAACATTTTACACTCAATTCCCCATGTTACTTCTCTGGTTGTAGCTGTCTTTGTCGATCATTGATCAACAGGAAGTGAATTAGATCTTATCTATTTTTATTAATTTTATAATTATACTTTTTGACAGTACATATGCAGGGGTAATTTTTTTTACAACATTATTCCTCATTTTCATTTTTTCCAAATTTCCCCTCCCTCCCTTTATTCCCTCCCCTAGATGTCAATCCTATACATATTAAATTTGTTATATTATAACCTAAGTACAATATATGTGTGTAACACCACATTTCTTGTTGCACCTTACAAAATGGAATCCTAAGGTATAAGTAACCTGGGCAAAAAGACAATAATGCAAACAGTTTACACTCAAATCCCAGTGTTCCTTCTCTGTGTGTAGCTGTTTCTGTCCATCATTGCTCAACTGGACCTGAATTAGATCATCTGTTTGTTAAAGATATCTACTTCAATCAGAATATATCTTCATACAGTATTGTTGTTGTAGTGTACAGTGTTCTCCTGCTCATTTCACTCAGCATCAGTTCATTGTAAGTCTGTCCAAGTCTCTCTGTATTCATCCTGCTGGTCATTTCTTACAGAGACATAATATTCCATAACATTCATATTTAATAATTTACCCAACTATTTTCTAATTGATGGGCATCCATTCACTTTCCAGTTTCTAGCCACTATAAAAAGAGCTGCCACAAATATTTTGGCACATAAAGATCCCTTTCCCTTCTTTAGTATTTCTTTGGGATATAAACCCAGTAGTAGCACTGCTGGATCAAAGTGTATACCCAGTTTGATAACTTTTTGGCCATAGTTCGAAATTGCTCTCCAGAATGGCTGGATTCTTTCACAACTCCACCAATCATACATCAGTGTCCCAGTTTTCCCATATCCCCTCCAACATTCATCATTATTTTTCCCGTTATCTTAGCCAATCTAACAGGAGTGTAGTGGTATCTCAGAGTTGTCTTAATTTGCTCAGTTGTCTCTGATCAGTAGTGATTTGGAATACTCTTTCATATGAGTGTAAATAGTTTCAGTTTCATTATCTGAAAATTGTTTGTTCATATCCTTTGACCATTGATCAGTTGGAGAATGGTTGGATTTCTTATAAATTAGATTCAGATCTCTATATATTTTGGAAATGAGGCGTTTATCAGAACCTTTAACTGTAAACATTTTTCCCAATTTGTTACTTCCCTTCTAATCTTGTTTGCATTAGTTTTGTTTGTACAAAAGCTTTTTAATTTGATGTAATCAAAATCTTCTATTTTATGATCAATAATGATCTCTAGTTCTCCTTTGGTCATAAATTCCTTCCTCCTCCACAAGTCTGAGAGGTAAACTACAATGTTCCTCCAATCTATTTATGATCTAATTCTTTATGTCTAAATATGGACCCATTTTGATCTCATCTTGGTATATGGTGTTAAGTGCAAGTCCATATCTAATTTCTGCCATACTAATTTCCAGTTTTCCCAACAGATTTTTCAAATAATGAATTCTTATCCCAAAATTTTGGTATCTTTGGGTTTGTCGAACACTAGAGTGTTATAGTTGGACACTATTTTGTCCTGTGGACCTAACCTATTCCACTGATCAACTAGTCTATTTCTTAGCTAATACCAATTGATTTTGGTGATTGCTGCTTTATAATGTAGATTTAGATGAGGTACAGCTAGACCACCTTCATCTGATTTTTTTTTCATTAATTCCCTTGAAATTCTTGACCTTTTGTTCTTCCATAGGAATTTTGTTGTTATTTTTTCTAGGTCATTAAACTAGTTTCTTGGGAGTCTGATTGGTATAGCACTAAATAAATTGATTAGTTTAGGGATTCTAGTCATCTTTATTATATTTGCTGTGTCTAACCAAGAGCACTTAATCTCTTTCCAATTATTTAAATCTGAATTTATTTTTATGGCAAGTGTTTTGTAATTTTGCTCATGTCATTCCTGGCTTTTCTTTGGTTAATGGATTCCCAAATATTTATATACTCTTGACAGTTGTTTTGAATGGAATTTCTCTTTGTATCTCTTGCTTTTGCATTTTGTTGGTGATATATAAAAATGCTGAGGATTTATGTGGATTTTTTTGTATTGAGCAACTTTGCTCAAGTTGTGAATTATTTCTAATAACAAATCTCTGGGCTTCTCTAAGTATACCATCATATCATCTGCAAAGAGTGATAGTTTAATTTTTTCATTACCTACTCTTATTCCTTAAAAATGCAGAACCCTTTATGAATTTGCGTGTCATCCTTGCACAGGGGCCATGATAATCTTCTCTGTATGTTTCCAATTTTAGTATATGTGCTGCTGAAACAAGCACGGTCTCTAGCTTTCTTTCTCAGTTTCCAATCTACATGGTTTAGGTATTAGTACCATGCCTGTGTCAGAAAATGGGTTTGGTAGGACTCCTTCATCCCCTATTTTTTCCAAATAGTTTATATAGCATTGGAGCTAATTGTTCTTTAAATGTCTTTAAATGTTCTTTAAATCCATCTGGTTCTGGGGATTTTTTCTTAGGGATTTGATTCATAGCTTGTTCTATTTTTTTTTTCTGAAATAGGACTATTTAAGCAATTTACTTCCTCCTCTGTTCATCGGGGATGCCTATATTTTTGGAGATAGTTATCCATTTCACTTAAGTTTTCAAATTTATTGGCATAAAGTTGGGCAAAGTAACTCCTTATTATTGCTCTAATTTCCTCTTCATTGGTGGAAAGATCCCCCTTTTCATTTTTAAGACTAACAATTTGATTTTCCTCTTTCCTTTTTCTAATCAGATTGACCAAAGGTTTATATATTTTATTGGCTTTTTCATAAAACCAACTCAGGGAGAAAGAAAATATGGAGGAAACAGTGAAAAGAAGCCCACTGTGGGATGGCAATTCAGCTAAAATCCCACCACCTTCTAGAGGAAACATTTCTCAATCTCCCTTAATTCTGATACTTTCCATTCTTATCTTGCATTTAACTCAAATGTACATATTAATTGTATATTTCCCCATTAGACTGTTGGGTCTTTGAGGGTAGGGACTGAGTCTTGCCTTTCTTTGTATCTTCTGCACTCCCAGTGTCTAGCTTGCAGTAGGTACTTAATGGCTAACACATGACCAGAGAATTTGCAATGTCTTGGAAGATCATACTTGAAACACTGCCTACAGCCTTCATCGATATCATTTGGCCATTTTCTACTAGATGTCTTCAAGGAACCATTCTCTTCCATTCCCTTCTGCTTACTGCTGGGCTCTAGGATTTTTAACTTCTTTACTGAGAGAGTGCCCTCCCCTTTGTATTTAGGTAATAGGATTCAGCTGAAATGCACCAAGGAAAGTAGCTCTTTAAGAGCTTAGACACACAGAGTATTCTTAAAGACCACTGTTAGCTCTCTTGTGAAGCAGACTACAACCAGGGGTACTTAGCCAGAAAAATGCTTCCACATTCTTTTCAACTCCATTAATCCTACCTAATGTGACACTCTGGTCCCAGACTCTGGTTTGGCAACCTCTCCATTCCTTTGAACTACCATGCTGACAGTCACAGCTGAGGGTAATCAGCCCAGAGCTTCAGTTTGCATTTCTGTATTCTTACCAGCCACCACATTGCTAAAGTACTTTACTCATTTTGAAAGCCTAACATCACTATGTCACTATGATTTCCTGTTAACACCAATAACTTTGGGACTTTAACAGATCTGTAATTTCATTTATGTGAATACTGTAAGTCAGGTGCTGAAGTCCTTAAAGAACAATTCAGCACTCTTACTATTCCCATTATTCATTCAACACAGTGGGATTAAACCCAAGTTAACAGCTGGCTAAAGAAGTGAAAACAGTCCCTGACCTCAAGGGGTTGCTATTCTATTGGAAAGGACTTATGTTACTGCATAAGCATATACCTTATAGACAGTGGTCCTCAAACTTTTTAAATAGAGGGCCAGTTCATTGTCCCTCAGATTTGGACGGCCAGACTGTAGTAAAAACAAAAGCTCACACTCTGTCTCCACCCCTCAGCCCATTTGCCATAACCTGGCTGGCCTCATAAACATCCTCAAGGACTGTATCTGGCCCCAGGGCCTTAGTTTGAGAACCCCTGCTATAATCTGAAGAAGTCAAGAACATTAACAAGTTGGGAGGACAAGGTGGGGATCACAAAGGGACATCCCACCTTTACTATGCGTTGAGGAAAGCTGACATCCTAAAAGACAGAGGAGCAAGGAATGAGTTCCAGGCATGGGGGACTGACTGGTAAAGATATAGAGGCAGGAAATAAATGAGGAAGAAGAGAAGAGGGAAAATACCTTCCTTTACTATTAGTGATTGTTGACAAAGCTACCAGGTGATTCAGACAATGGTGATTCAGAAAAGCATATAATCTCAAGTGATCTTAGAGGCCAATGGATCCAACTTCTACTTAAAGCTTTCTATACTTTGATGTTCCTAAAATGGAAATACAGCAATCATAGAAAGGCTTAAAGAAAGCTTAAATAGTAGATACTTAGGCAGGACTTAGGAGGACCCATTCAAATCCTTTCAGATACTTTTTAGATGATCATCAGAGGAATCACCAAACTGTTCTCAGACTCAGTTTCATCATGTGTAAAATGTTCATAATAATAATGCTTAGCCTCCCAGGTTGTTATGAAGGTTAAATGAGAAAACATAAAATAATTTGCATGCCTTATGCACTATATAAGTGCTAGTTAGTGTTAGTATTATTATTATTGGGAGAGTATGTATTAGGATTAGCTATTGCTTAGCCATCTTTTTACAGGACTGTTGATGGCAGATGGAAGCCAGGAGGGAACAACCCAAAGTTGACTGTCCATGAGCCCCATGGGGAAAACATGTATTCATTCAGCAAGTATTGAGTACCCACTGGGTGAAGCACAGTTTTTGGTCCTAATTTTTGTCATTGTTGTTTGTCCTTCTTTCTCAAAGGAGACCATGCCCTCAGGGAGGTGTTGCTATGACATACAAGTTCATTGGATTAAAATGCAGGAGAACTATGCAAGGTCCCCAGAGCCATGTGGGTCCAATGGCTTTAAACCCATATTCTGGCTGGGCACTTAGGGTAAGTGAAATAGAGAGATTAGCATTGTTAGGATTACTAGGTGAGAACTCAGGTTGTCTAGACAATTACAAGGTGAGAACTCAGGATGACTTGATAGAAGAAGCAAGCTCATTGGCTGAAGTGGTTCTTCCCAGAAGCCCTTGCATTATCCCACGCCCATTCTCTGGGAGGATAAAAGAGACAACATTGGGCCCAGAGAGCAGATTGGCCTGGAGAAGGATAAGAGCTGGAGGAGATTCAAGAAGAAGACTCTGCACTACATCTAGCTTGACGCAGCTCTCTGCAGGAAGGGAAGTCGGCTCTCTGCAGGAAGGGAAGTCACTTCTCTGGACAAGAGTTAACAGCAACTGCCTGGAGACAACGGTTCACTACAGGAAGAAGAATCTGTCCAAAAGATTTGAGTAGACACAGCAGATCTCTTCCCAGAGAGCAATCGGCAGCTTCTGGAGACAACAGCTCGCTACAATTGGCGTCCAAACGTGGGACAGACACGGTCCTGATTCCAGTGGAAAAGCCTCCGATCCAGATCTCAGTCTCTCTGACACAGAACCGTGAGTAATGAGGAAACTTTGTTAAAGATTAAGTGAGTGTGCTAATAGATAAATAAGGAACTTAACTTGTTAAGGGCTAAACCAGGAATCTCTTATAGCTGAAATGGGGCAGATGTTAGCTATTTTCAATCCCTGGACCTCAGCCGACTCAACCCCAGCCCCAGAAGCAACCTCAGCTCCACCCCCATTCAGGAGTGGTACTATAGAGATTATAATCAAGATAATTGAGGAGCAGAGTTTACTTGTAACCTGGGTACAGATTGCTAAACTCTTGGGTGCATTAAGACGCACATCCCCTTGGTTCTTAGAGGAAGAAAAGATAGATGTAGATAAATGGAAGCTAGTGGGATATGAAATGAAAGAATGTCAAGCAAAAAATGGGCCTCGTTCAATTTCTGCAGAAGTATTTTATATCTACAACATAGTTCAATTAGCCTTAAACTATCAAGCAAGTTGTAGGAGAAGGAAAAGTTTTAAAAATGAACAGAGGAGGAAGTGTGAGGAAAAAAGGAAAGATCAAGATCTTGCCCTAGAGCAAGAAGATTTAAATGAGGAATTATGGTATGATTCTCTTGAAGAAGCTTCAACTCTGCCTAGAGAACAGATTATTGACAGGCCCACATCAACCCCACCTTCAGAGGTGGAGGAAGAAGGAGGGGAAGAGGCAGAAACACAAACAGAATTGCCTGTGAAGCAGCCTAAGCCTATGACAAGATTAGAAAAAGCATTGGTTAAAGCTAAGAGAGAAGGACAGGATATAAGTGATTTTATACATGCATATCCTGTGATTGAAAATACTGACTCTGTAGGTAAAAAAAGGAGAAGATATGCACCTTTAGATTTGAATAAAATTAAGGATTTGAAAAAAGGTTGTACCCTTTATGGGGCTACATCAGCTTATGTCAAAATGTTACTAGATGGTTTGTCTTATGAAGTCCTAACCCCGAATGATTGGAAATCCATAGCAAGGACATGTCTGGAACCTGGAGAAAATTTATTATGGCTTGCAGAATTTCATGAATTATGTAAAATTCAAGTCAGATGCAAATTGGAAATAGGAGTTAACACACAATTCACTTTTGAGCACTTGGCTGGTGAAGGTCGATATGGAGAGAATTCAGAACAGACTGATTATACCATGACAATATATTAACAAATTGCTAAGGCTGCAATAAAAGCTTGGGGTGTCCTCCCTGGACAGAAAGATCGCGGAGAAGCTTTCACTAAAATACAGCAAGGTCCCAATGAACCTTTTGCAGATTTTGTGGGACGTTTGCAAACTGCTGTCAAAAGAACTATTGGAGAAAATGCAGCTACAGAAATAATGACCAGACATCTGGCTAAGGAAAATGCCAATGAGATTTGCAAAAGAATTATATGGGGATTAGACAAAGATGCTCCTTTAGAGGAGATCATAAGACGCTGTGCTACAGTTGGAACAAATGCTTTTTACACCCGGACAATGATGAATGTGGAAAGACAGGGTCCCTCCTGGCAAGGGACTTCTAGAGAAACTCAGCGATGTTTTCAATGTGGAAAAATTGGACATCTAAGAGCTCAGTGTAGGTATGGAGATACAGTGAGAAGACAGGGTGAGAGAAGACCTAAAACCCCATGTCCAAAATGCAACAGAGGACTCCATTGGGCATCAGAGTGTAGAATAATTCAGGGAAATGGGATGAGGGGCCCAAGTCCAGGGCCCCAGGCAAAAAAGACTTGGGGCATGATGGCAGCTGATGTTACACCCAAAGAACCTTTAGAAGGCCAGGACTCTGATTTAATCAACCAGCAGAAAAGTAATCACATGGCAGAAAGGGATTACCCAATCAGTCAGCCAAAAGGCAATCAGATTGCAAAAATGGATTACACTTGGGGAGAATACAGGCCTTTTAAACCAACAGGGCTGTGTCCAGTGCAAACAATCCCAATATAATTGCCAGATGATGAGAAGAGATTTAGAAAGTGGTAAATGGAAGGGACCAGATAGGTTAACTGCCTGGGGGAGAGGGTTTGCTTGTATTTCTTCAGCAGGAGAAGGAATCAGATGGGTGCCAACGAGTCATATTCGCCTTGTCCATCAGAGAGAGACAGAAAAAGAGAAAGACCTCAAAATAAAGGAGAAGATCTAAGAAACATCTGACACTGAAAGAGCATGGATAATAAGAAGACTGTTAAAGAACTTTAAAACCATCAGGAATCATTGGACTTCCTCACACAAGATGAGACTAATGGACAATGGACTTATGGACATTTATAAATTTTCAATTTATGATTATTTGATTATGTTATATACTTCTAGCATGTGTTATGTTACTATGTGCTTATGTAATTTATGTAATTATCTGTAATACTTCCCATATTGATGGATTTATGTTTCAAGGTCATTTATGTAATTATCTGTAATATTTCCCATATTGATGGATTTATGTTTCAAGGTCATGACTGTCCTATGTTCTAAATCAAAAGAAAGGGGGAGATGTTAGGATTACTAGGTGAGAACTCAGGTTGTCTGGACAGTGACAAGGTGAGAATTCAGGTTGTCTGGACAATTACAAGGTGAGAACTCAGGATGACTTGATAGAAGAAGCAAGCTCATTGGCTGAAGTGGTTCTTCCCAGAAGCCCTTGCATTATCCCACGCCCATTCTCTGGGAGGATAAAAGAGACAACATTGGGCCCAGAGAGCAGATTGGCCTGGAGAAGGATAAGAGCTGGAGGAGATTCAAGAAGAAGACTCTGCACTACATCTGGCTTGACGCAGCTCTCTGCAGGAAGGGAAGTCGGCTCTCTGCAGGAAGGGAAGTCACTTCTCTGGACAAGAGTTAACAGCAACTGCCTGGAGACAACGGTTCACTACAGGAAGAAGAATCTGTCCAAAAGATTTGAGTAGACACAGCAGATCTCTTCCCAGAGAGCAATCGGCAGCTTCTGGAGACAACAGCTCGCTACAATTGGCGTCCAAACGTGGGGCAAGGACTTTTGCTTATCCTGACAAGAGGAGCTAGACCAGACCTTCGCATAGCATAATGGCTCCTACCCTCAAGGAACTTGCATAAAAAGGAGAAATAAGCCTGAATAGGACAATTTGTTGGGAATATGGTGAAGAGAATTCCTATTTTCCTACAATATGACTTAATGCCCTAAAAGAACCCTTGTACTGAGATCTGGGGATTTTGTAAAGTTCAGATCATCTTATATATATTTGACAGGTAGACATCACCCTTTAATTCCATGTGTATATACAAAGGAAATATTTGTGTGCTGAGATTTGGCAACCCAAACTGAACTGAACTGAATTGACATTTAGAAGTCTTCTAGCATCACAAAGTTGGCTAAGACAGCAGGGAACTGGAACAGCAAACAGAAGTAAACCAAACTGCCTCTTTATTGGGACTCCAATCTGAGCTAGCGAACTGCCTTTTCTGTTCAGTTAGGGCCTAGTCTGATATCTGTCTTGTAAGAAACATTTATTCAGTCATGGAATTGGGGGGAAAATCTCATTGCAGTGTCTGAACCTAGACCTTTGTGATCAGGAAACTAGATTATTAAGCCTAGACCTTAACTGGGAGCTCCAGTTATGTTGAGCAGAGAACTGGTCAGACCACAGATTTATGCAAGGACTTTTTTCATGTGTTCATTTTCATCAACCCCTATGTCTTATCTGAAAACTGGACTCATACTGCTTAGTCAGTTATCATTTCCGTGTTTGTTGACTGTTCACAGACACTTGGAAGGGACATCTCTTTTTCTGATTTCAGGGAATTGTATTTGTTAAGTATCCCCCTCCTAATTATGAACACCCTTAATTTTTACTCCTATTAGGAATCTGATTGCCTCATTTTATATCCTGGTAAACTGTTTTTTTAATTGATCTTCTTGGATTAATTGTTTTTAATCTGTCTCATTTTGTATTCAGGATCTTTGGGATGACTGTGTTGTCCACTGACCTATTTATCATGTCTAACTTTTTTTTTCCTAATAAACCATACAGCTTTGCTTGTTCCCTCAGCTATTTAATTAGCTATCATAGACAGTTAAAATTTTCCAGGTGTGGCCAACAATTACAACAATCCCTTCCTTTGAAGCACATAAAAAATCTTGCCAAAAAATGTTTTTATAATAGCAAAGAAGTAGAAATTGAGGGGATGCCCTTTAGTTGGGGAATGGCTGAACAAGTTGTAGTATAGGGTTGTGATAGAGGACTATAGTGCTAGAAGAAATGACAAACAGAATAGTTTTCCGAAAAATTTGGTAAGACTTCTATGACCTGATAAAAAGTGAAATGAGTAGAATCAAGAGATCATTGTACAGAGTAACAGAAATATTATACTTAAAGTTCGACTGGAAAAGATTTAGGTATTCTTTTAAAAACTGTTTTTGTTCATTTTGTAACATTCATTTTTTTAAATTTAATTTTTATTTTATTTTATAATTATAACTTTTTTTTTGACAGTACATATGCATGGGTAATTTTTTATAACATTATCCCTTGCACTTACTTCTGTTCAGATTTTTTCGCTTCTTCCCCCAACACCCTCCCCCAGATGGCAGGCAGTGTCATACATGTTAAATATATTACAATATATTCTAGATACAATATATGTGTGTAGAACAAAATTTCTTGTTGCACAGGAAGAATTGGATTCAGAAGGTAAAAATAACAGTTTACACTCATTTCCCAGTGTTCCTTTTCTGGATGTAGCTGATTCTGTCCATCATTAATCAATTGGAATTGGATTAGCTCTTCTCTATGTTGAAGATATCCACTTCCATCAGAATACATCCTCATACAGAATCATTGTTGAAGTGTATAATGATCTTCTGCTCGTTTCACTCAGTATCACTTGATGTAAGTCTCTCCAAGCCTCTCTGTATTTCTCCTGTTGGTCATTTCTTACAGAACAATAATATTCCATAACATTCATATGCCATAATTTGCCCAACCATTCTCCAATTGATGGACATCCATTCATCTTCCAGGTTCTAGCACTATGAAAAGGGCTGCCACAAACATTTTAGCACATACAGGTCCCTTTCCCTTCTTTAGTATTTCCTTGGGATATAAGCCCAGTAGTAGTATGGCTGGGTCAAAGGGTATGCACATTTTGATAACTTTTTGGGCATAATTCCAGATTGCTCTCCAGAATGGTTAGATTCTTTCACAACTCCACCAACAATGCATCAGTGTCCCAATTTTCCCACAGCCCCTCCACCATTCATCATTATTTGTTCCTGTCATCTTAGCCAATCTGACAGGTGTGTAATGATATCTCAGAGTTGTCTTAATTTGCATTTCTCTGATCAATAGTGATTTGGAACACTCTTTCATATGAGTGGAAATAGTTTTAATTTCATCATCTGAAAATTGTCTGTTCATATCCTTTGACCATTTATCAACTGGAGAATGGCTTGATTTCTTATAAATTAAAGTCAATTTTCTGCATATTTTGGAGATGAGGCCTTTATCAGAACCTTTAACTGTAAAAATGTTTTCCCAATTTGTAACATTTATTTTTTTTAAAAAATTGAGTCCTAAATTCTCTTCCTCTTTCTAAACCTCCCCCACCCATTGTGTTATCAATTAGATATGTAAGGTCATGGAATACTTATTGACTATATTGCCTCCCTCCCCCAAAATAGGCAAGAATAATAATGAAGTAAAAATAAACATACTTTAATCTGCACTCAGAGGTCATTGATTTTCTCTCGATGTGGATAACTTTTTCATCATGGGATCTTCATAATCATCTTTGATCATTGGATTGATCAGAGATCAATAATAAAATAATGTAAAAAAAAAAAAAAAGATTATCTAAGTCTTTCATGGTTAACCATTCTTGCAGTAATACTTACTATGTACAATGGTCTCCAGGTCCTAATTCACTTCATTTTTCATCACTTCATATCAGAGTGATTAATACTATGAGCCTTTATTTCCTATCTTTCCTATTAGGTCCCTTACTAGGTGGTAAGCCAGTACCTAACAATTCTCTAGCTCAGAGTTCACACCTTTAAAGGAGTTTACACTTTCAGACTTCTGAAAGGAGTTGACACCTTTGCAAGACCTTGCTCATTGGTCTGTAAGCCCATGCTCTGGGAGGATTTAAGGAGGCAGGATTCATGAGAAAGGGAATTCCAGATTCTGCTGTGGAGCTGACTGGGGACGCTTGGACAAGAGCAGATCCACAAGAACTGAAGGAAAAGCAGAGAAATATCCTCCTCCCAGTGAAGGATTATAATTGAGAGCAGACAGGACACTCCATTTTGGCGCCCAACTAGGGGAGCTGTGGTGTGGCTACAGGAGCCGGAGCAGCTGCACCCCAGTACAGGCAGTAGCAGTAGCGGCGGTGGCAGCGGCAGCCACTGGGGAGTTTAAGATGGAGGCAGTGGGGCCGACAGTGGCGGCTCTGCGGGAGCAGCGGCGCTACCGCTTATCTTGCGGGAGCCTGGGCCAGGACAATCTCACCGTGGTGCACGTGAAGGTCACGGACACGGCGATCTGGGCGCTGGAGACCTACCAGAGCCACAAGCATGGAACTCCTTCCAGACCTTCCATTCAGTTCCAGGGATTCAAGGGGCTGCTCAGAATTCCCAAAAAGGATCGTCCAAAGGAAGTGCAGAACTTTAGCTTCTCCCTGTCCACCCCTGGCAAAGATCACCCTCAGGAAAGCTTTGAGTGCATCCGCCAAACTGTCTCCACTTCTGGGGCCTCACAGCTCAACTGCCTGGGAGTTATTCAAGATCAAGTTACAGTCAGGGCAACAAAGGACTCCTTTCCTCTCAAGTGTCAAGAGAAGGCAGGAGGCAGGCAGAAGAGGAATCCCGGAACCCAGGTACAAACGTTAGCAAAGCCGGCAGACCAATTGGAGGAAGAAGAGAAGAAATTGGGAAAGCGCCTCCAGCTGGGCCACAGGCAGCCCCCGAGAGAAAAAGGGCAGCTCCTATTGAGCCTGCACCTACCGTCTGGAAGACCCAGCTGAAGGACAGTGTTTCTCGGAGGCCCTACAGGGACAGGGTGATTCACCTCCTGGCGCTGAAGACTTACAAGAAACCAGAACTCTTGGCTCGATTACAGAGAGATGGCGTTTATCAAAAAGACAAGGACTCCCTCGGAGCCATCCTTCAACAGGTGGCCAAGCTGAATCCCAAGGACCTCTCTTATTCCTTAAAGGATTCTGTATTTCAAGAGCTCCAAAAAGATTGGCCGGGATACAATGAGACAGAGAGAGAGTCCCTGGAGTTAGTGCTATCTAGAAAATTGAATCCATCTCCTCAGAATGACTCCAGCACCAGCGCTTCAGAAGCTCCTCAACGTTCTAGGAAAGATGCTGCGCATTCTGTTTCTCAGAAACGCCTCTTGGATTCAGATTTCATAGATCCTTTAAGGAATAAAAAACCTCGGATATCTCACCTGATAAATAGAGCTCATCCAACATGGAACGGTCTTTTGAATTCCACCCCTCAAAAAACTGCTGGGGCTCCACCACCACCACCACCACCTCCTGCTCCTCTTGCAGCTGCTGCCAGCTCAACTCCACCACCTCTTCCTTCAACCCACCTTCCAGTTTCAAATCTACCTCAGACTGCAAAGTCTAACTCCAATTCCCCTAGTACTCCAGAAAGCAGGGGGACTCAAGATCTACCTATGGACAGCTGTAGTCCAAATGGTAGCATCTTTGAGCGCCAGCAGGACAAAGATACCTCTAGGACTTCTTTGGAAATCCCACCCCCTGATTCAATCCTGTCGAAGGGTCCAAAGCCCATGGAAGACAAGCATTCAATGGCACATAAAAAATCTAAAACAAAATCTAAAAAACATAAGGAAAAGGACCCAATTCTAAAACAGCCCATTGAGGAAAAGGGGAAAGACCTTAAGACGAAAGAGAAAATTGCCAAGCTAAATAGCTCTAGTCTGGATTCAAATGATGGAGTTAAAGAGGTTGACCCCACCTCCACTAACCCTTCATCAACTATTGAACTACCAGATTACTTAATAAAATATATTACTGTTGTCTCCCATGAGCAACGCCAGAATTATACAGATGACTTCAATGCAGAGTATGATGAGTATAGAACTTTGCATGCCAGAATGGAGACTGTGGCCACAAGGTTTAGGAAACTTGATGCAAAACGTCAGCGTCTTTCTCCAGGCTCCAAAGAGTATCAGACCGTTAATGAAGAAGTCTTAGAAGAATATCAAAGGATCAATCAGGCTAGTCCCAATTACCATGAACAAAAATCCAGATGTAAATATCTTCATAACAAGTTGGCTCACATCAAAAGACTAATAGGTGAATTTGACCAACAGCACTCCACCACTGCTTAGACCAGAAGACGTGAATAAACTTAAATTTATTCATTTAAAAATCCAAATGAGTTGCTCTAAGATTCTAAAAAGTTGAAACTTTGTCATTTGAAAGTTTCAGTATTAGCAAACTTTATGTTCCTTTTTTTTTTTTTTTAATTTTGCTTCCCTGCATATTTGAAGCTGCTTTTTCTGATCCCTTTCCTCTTCCCCTCAAGATGTTAGTTTGTCTGTGGGAAATCACTTTTAGATATTGGGGGTCCAGTGTCTATACTTAAAGCTTCTGCCCATTTTGAAAGAAATAACAATGTAGCAAGTTCAAATGCTTTTGGACAAATATAAGACTGTTTTTTCACCTTTATTAGAAAACTCTTTGCCTTACTTGGTAGAAAGTTTAGAAATTGATGGAGAAGGAAACAGATGGGTGGCAACAAGCACCTTGAGACAAACAGAAAAAGAGAAAAATCTCAAAACAAAGCACAAGATTTGACAATGAAAGAGCATGGCTGATAAGGAGACTGCTAAAGAACTTTGAAACCAGCAGGGATCATTGGATTCCTAGAGGTGCAAAATTGTTGATGAGACTTGCAGGATTTCCAAGTTTGCAGGAATTATTGAATTCCTGGCACATGAACTAATGGACAATGGATTTCTGTTGAACTATTTCTAGGACTTATGGACATGGATAAATTCTCAGTTTATCTTTATTTGATCATATTATTTGTTATTTCACTTCTAGCATGTGTTATGATACTATGTATCTCTTTGTACCTCTTGCTGTTGGATTTTGTTGGTGATGCAAAAACAAAATGCTGAGGATTTATGTGGATTTATTTTGTATCCAATAACTTTGCTAAAGTTGTGGGTTATTTCTAATAACTTTTTCTTAGAATCTCTGGGGTTATCTAAGTATACTATCATATCATCTGCAAAGAGTGATAGTTTGATTTCTTCATTATCTACTTGTATTCCTTTAATCTCTTTTTTGACTCTTATTGCCCAGGCTAGCATTTCTAACATAATATTGGTGATATTGGGCAAACTTGTTCCACTCCTGATCTTACTGGGAAAGGTTCCAGTTTATCCCCATTACATGTGATAGTTACTCACAGTTTTAAATATATGCTCCTGACTAGTTTAAGGAATAATCCATTTATTCCTATACTCTCAAGTGTTTTTAGTGGGAATGGATGTTCTATTTTATCAAATGCTTTTTCTGCATCTATTGAGATGATCATATGGTTTTTGTTAATTTGATCATTAATGGGGTCAATTATACTAATAGTTTCCCTAATATTAACCCATCCCTGCATTCATGGTATAAATCCTACTTGATCATAGTATATTATTCTGGGGATTATTTTCTGAAGTTTTCTTGCTAATATCTTTTTTAAGATTTTAGCATCAATATTCATTAAGGAGATTGATCTATAGTTTTCTTTTTTTATTAATTTTATAATTATAATGTTTTGATAATTCATATGCATGGGTACATTTTATAACATTATCCCTTGTATTCATTTTTCCAAATGTTCCCCTCCCTCCTTCTACCCCCTTCCCTAGATGGCAGGCAATCCCATACATGTTAAATGTGTTACAGCATATCCTAGATGCAATATATGTGTGTAAAATCACATTGCTTGTTGAATGATACAAATTGGATTCCAAAAGGGATAAGTAACCTGGGTAGAAAAACAATAGTGTAAACAGTTTACACTCAATTCCCAGTGTTCCTTCTCTGGGTGTACCTGTTTCCGTCCATCACTGATCACTGGGAACTTAATTAGATCTTCTCTTTGTTGAAGATATCCACTTCAATCAGAATATATCTCCATGCAGTATGGTTGTTGAAGTGTATAGCGATCCACCTGTCAGATTGGCTAAGATGTCAGGAACAAATAATGATGAATGTTGGAGGGGATGTGGGAAAACTGGGACACTAATGCATTGTTGGTGGAGTTGTGAAAGAATCCAGCCATTCTGCAGAGCAATTTGGAACTATGCCCAAAAAGTTATCAAACTGTGCATACCCTTTGATCCAGCAGTGCTACTACTGGGCTCATATACCAAAGAAATAAGACAGATGAGAAAGGGACTTGTATGAGTCAAAAAGTTTTTGGCAGCCCTTTTTGTAGTGTCTAGAAACTGGAAAATGAATGGATGCCCATCAATTGGAGAATGGTTGGGTAAATTATGGTATATGAATGTTATGAAATATTATTGCTCTGTAAGAAATGACCAGCAGGATGAATACAGAGAGGTTTGCAGAGACTTACATGAACTAATGCTGAGTGAAATGAGCAGAACTAGAAGATCACTATACACTTCAACAACAATACTGTATGAAGATATATTGTGATGGAAGTTGATATCTTCAACATAAAGAAGATCCAACTTACTTCCAGTTGATCAATGATGGACAGAAACACTACACCAAGAGAAGTAACACTGGGAATTTAATGTGAATGGTTAGCACTACTGACTTTATACCCAGTTTACTTATACCTTTGAAATCCAATTCTTAACATGCAACAATAAAAGTGGATTTACACACATATGTTGTATCTAGGTTATATTGTAACACATTTAATATGTATAGGATTGCCTGTCATCTAAGGGAGGGAATAGAAGGAGGGAGGGGAAATTTTGGAAAAATGAAAACAAAGGAAATTGTTATAAAAAATTACTCATGCATATGTACAGTCACAAATTTTTTAAATTATACAATTAATAAAATAAAATAAAATAAAATATTTCTGCTACACTAAAAAAAAAAGAAGTGTATAGTGATCTCCTGCTTCTGCTCATTTCACTCAGCATCAGTTCATGTAAGTCTCTCCAAGCCTCTCTATATTCATCCTGCTGGTCATTTCTTACAGAGACATAATATTCCATAACATTCATATACCATAATTTACCCAACTATTTTCTAATTGATGGGCATCCATTCATTTTCCAGCTTATAGCCACTACAAAAAGAGCTGACACAATCATTTTGGCACATACAGATCCCTTTCCCTTGTTTAGTTTTAATTTGTGATATAAACCCAGTAGAAGCACTGCTAGATCAAAGGGTATGCAAAGTTTGATAACTTTTTGGACATAGTTCCAAATTACTCTCTAGAATGGCTAGATTCTTTCACAATACCACCAACAATGTGTCAGTGTGCCAGTTTTCCCTTATCCCCTCCAACATTCATCATTATTTTTTCCCGTTATCTTAGCCAATCTAACAGGAGTGCAGTGGTATCTCAGAGTTGTCTTAATTTGCTCAGTTGTCTCTGATCAGTAGTGATTGGGAATACTCTTTCATATGAGTGTAAATAGTTTCAGTTTCATTATCTGAAAATTGTTTGTTCATATCCTTTGACCATTGATCAGTTGGAGAATGGTTGGATTTCTTATAAATTAGATTCAGATCTCTATATATTTTGGAAATGAGGCCTTTATCAGAACCTTTAACTGTAAACATATTTTACCAATTTGTTACTTCCCTTCTAATCTTGTTTGCATTAGTTTTGTTTGTACAAAAGCTTTTTAATTTGATGCAATCAAAATCTTCTAATAATGATCTCTAGTTCTCCTTTGGTCATAAATTCCTTCCTCCTCCACAAGTCTGAGAGGTAAACTACAATGTTCCTCCAATCTATTTATGATCTAATTCTTTAAATCTAAATATGGACCCATTTTGATCTTATCTGGTATATGGTGTTAAGTGCAGGTCCATATCTAATTTCTGCCATACTAATTTCCAGTTTTCCCAACAGATTTTTCACATAATGAATTCTTATTCCAAAATTTTGGTATCTTTGGGTTTGTCGAACACTAGAGTGTTATAGTTGGACGCTATTTTGTCCTGTGGACGTAACCTATTCCACTGATCAACTAGTCTGTTTCTTAGCCAATACCAATTGATTTTGGTGATTGCTGCTTTATAATGTAGATTTAGATGAGGTACAGCTAGACCACCTTCATCTGATTTTTTTTTTCATTAATTCCCTTGAAATTCTTGACCTTTTGTTCTTCCATAGGAATTTTGTTGTTATTTTTTCTAGGTCATTAAACTAGTTTCTTGGGAGTCTGATTGGTATAGCACTAAATAAATTGATTAGTTTAGGGATTCTAGTCATCTTTATTATATTTGCTGTGTCTAACCAAGAGCACTTAATCTCTTTCCAATTATTTAAATCTGAATTTATTTTTATGGCAAGTGTTTTGTAATTTTGCTCATGTCATTCCCGGCTTTTCTTTGGTTAATGGATTCCCAAATATTTATACTCTTGACAGTTGGTATACCATCATATCATCTGCAAAGAGTGATAGTTTAATTTTTTCATTACCTACTCTTATTGCTTAAAAATGCAGAACCCTTCATGAATTTGCGTGTCATCCTGCTGAAGCAAGCACGGTCTCTAGCTTTCTTTCTCAGTTTCCAATCTACATGGTTTAGGTATCAGTACCATGCCTGTGTCAGAAAATGGATTTGGTAGGACTCCTTCATCTCCTTTTTTTTCAAATAGTTTATATCACATTGGGGCTAATTGTTCTTTAAATGTTTGGTAGAATTCACATGTAAATCCATCTGGTTCTGGGGATTTTTTCTTAGGGAGTTGATTCATAGCTTGTTCTATTTTTTTTTTTTTTTCTGAAATGGGATTATTTAAGCAATTTACTTCCTCCTCTGTTCATCTGGGAAGCCTATATTTTTGGAGATAGTCATCCATTTCACTTAAGTTTTCAAATTTATTGGCATAAAATTGGGCAAAGTAACTCATTATTGCTCTAATTTCCTCTTCATTGGTGGAAAGATCCCCCTTTTCATTTTTAAGACTAACAATTTGATTTTCCTCTTTCCTTTTTCTGATCAGATTGACGAAAGGTTTATATATTTTATTGGCTTTTCCATAAAACCAACTCAGGGAGAAAGAAAATATGGAGGAAACAGTGAAAAGAAGCCCACTGTGGGATGGCAATTCAGCTAAAATCCCACCACCTTCTACAGGAAACATTTCTCAATCTCTCTTAATTCTGATACTTTCCATTCTTATCTTGTATTTAACTCAAATGTACATATTAATTGTATATTTCCCCATTAGACTGTTGGGTCTTTGAGGGCAGGGACTGAGTCTTTCCTTTCTTTGCATTCCCAGCACTCCCAGTGTCTGGCATGTAGTAGGTGCTTAATGGCTAACACATGGCCAGAAAATTTGCAATGTCTTGGAAGATCATACCTGAAACACTGCCCACAGCCTTCATCGATATCATTTGGCCATTTTCTACTAGATGTCTTCAAGGAACCATTCTCTTCCATTCCCTTCTGCTTACTGCTGGGCTCTAGGATTTTTAACTTCTTTACTTAGAGAGTGCCCTCCCTCTTGCCTTTAGATAGTAGTATTCAGCTGAAATGCACCAAGGAAAGTAGCTCTTTAAGAGCTTAGACACACAGAGTATTCTTAAAGACCACTGTTAGCTCTCTTATGAAGCAGACTACAACCAGGGGTACTTAGCCAGAAAAATGCTTCCACATTCTTTTCAACTCCATTAATCCTACCTAATGTGACACTCTGGTCCCAGACTCTGGTTTGGCACAGAAAAAACCTCTCCATTCCTTTGAACTACCATGCTGACAGTCACAGCTGAGGGTAATCAGCCCAGAGCTTCAGTTTGCATTTCTGTATTCTTACCAGCCACCACATTGCTAAAGTACTTTACTCATTTTGAAAGCCTAACATCACTATGTCACTATGATTTCCTGTTAACACCAATAACTTTGGGACTTTAACAGATCTGTAATTTCATTTATGTGAATACTGTAAGTCAGGTGCTGAAGTCCTTAAAGAACAATTCAGCACTCTTACTATTCCCATTATTCATTCAACACAGTGGGATTAAACCCAAGTTAACAGCTGGCTAAAGAAGTGAAAACAGTCCCTGACCTCAAGGGGTTGCTATTCTATTGGAAAGGACTTATGTTACTGCATAAGCATATACCTTATAGACAGTGGTCCTCAAACTTTTTAAATAGAGGGCCAGTTCATTGTCCCTCAGATTTGGACGGCCAGACTGTAGTAAAAACAAAAGCTCACACTCTGTCTCCACCCCTCAGCCCATTTGCCATAACCTGGCTGGCCTCATAAACATCCTCAAGGACTGTATCTGGCCCCAGGGCCTTAGTTTGAGAACCCCTGCTATAGTCTGAAGAAGTCAAGAACATTAACAAGTTGGGGGGTACAAGGTGGGGATCACAAAGGGACATCCCACCTTTACTATGCCTTGAGGAAAGCTGACATCCTAAAAGACAGGGGAGCAAGGAGTAAGTTCCAGGCATGGGGGACTGACTGGGTAAAGATATGGAGGCAGGAAATAAATGAGGTAGGAGAGAAGAGGGAAAATATCTTCCTTTACTATTAGTGACTGTTGACAAAGCTACCAGGTTATAGTCAAAGATCACAAACCAGGATCAGACAATGGTGATTCAGAAAACCATATGATCTCAAGTGATCTTAGAGGCCAATGGATCCAACCTCTACTTAAAGCTTTCTATACTTTGATGTTCCTAAAATGGAAATACAGCAATCATAGAAAGAAAGCTTAAATAGTAGATACTTAGGCAGGACTTAGGAGGACCCATTCAAATCCTTTCAGATACTTTTTAGATGATCATCAGAGGAATCACCAAACTGTTCTCAGACTCAGTTTCATCATGTGTAAAATGTTCATAATAATAATGCTTAGCCTCCCAGGTTGTTATGAAGATTAAATGAGAAAACATAAAATAATTTGCATGCCTTATGCACTATATAAGTGCTAGTTAGTGTTAGTATTATTATTATTGGGGGAGTATGTATTAGGATTAGCTATTGCTTAGCCATCTTTTTACAGGACTGTCGGTGGCAGATGGAAGCCCGGAGGGAACAACCCAAAGTTGACTATCCATGAGCCCCATGGGGAAAACATGTATTCATTCAGCAAATATTCAGTGCCCATTGGGTCAGGCACAGTTTTTGGTCCTTATTTTCGTCATTGTTGTTTGTCCTTCTTTCTCAAAGGAGACCATGCCCTCAGGGAGGTGTTGCTATGACATACAAGTTCATTGGATTAAAATGCAGAAGAACTATGCAAGGTCCCCAGAGCCATGTGGGTCCAGTGGCTTTAAACCCATATTCTGGCTGGGCACTTAGGGTAAGGGGAATAGAGAGATTAGCATAATGGCTCCTACCCTCAAGGAACTTGCATGTAATAGGAGACATAAGCCTGAATAGGACAATTTGTTGGGAATATGGTGAAGAGAATTCCTATTTTCATCACAATATGACTTAATGCCCTATAAGAACCCTTGTACTGAGATCTGGGGATTTTGTAAGTTTCAGATCATCTCATATATGTCATTTTTGAAAGGTAGACATCCCCCTTCAATTCAATGTGTATATACGAAGGACATATTTGTGTGCTGAGATTTGGCAACCCAAACTGAACTGAACTGAATTGACATTTAGAAGTCTTCTAGCATCACAAAGTTGGCTAAGACAGCAGGGAACTGGAACAGCAAACAGGAGTAAACCAAACTGCCTCTTTATTGGGACTCCAATCTGAGCTAGCGAACTGCCTTTTCTGTTCAGTTAGGGCCTAGTCTGATATCTGTCTTGTAAGAAACCTTTATTCAGTCATGTAATTGGGGGGAAATCTCATTGCAGTGTCTGAACCAAGACCTGTATGATCAGGAAACTAGATTATTAAGCCTAGACCTTAACTGGGAACTTCAGTTATGTTGAGCAGAGAACTGGTCAGACCATAGATTTATGCAAGGACTTTTTTCATATGTGTTCATCTTCATCAACCCCTATGTCTTATCTGAAAACTGGACTCATACTGCTTAGTCAGTTATCATTTCCGTGTTTGTTGACTGTTCACAGACACTTGGAAGGGACATCTCTTTTTCTGATTTCAGGGAATTGTATTTGTTAAGTATCCCCCTCCTAATTATGTACACCCTTAATTTTTACTCCTATTAGGAATCTGATTGCCTCATTTTATATCCTGGTAAACTGTTTTTTTTAATTGATCTTCTTGGATTAATTGTTTTTAATCTGTCTCATTTTGTATTCAGGATCTTTGGGATGACTGTGTTGTCCACTGACCTATTTATCATGTCTAACTTTTTTTTTCCTAATAAACCATACAGCTTTGCTTATTCCCTCAGCTATTTAATTAGCTATCATAGACAGTTAAAATTTTCCAGGTGTGGCCAACAATTACAACAATCCTTTCCTTTGAAGCACATAAAAAATCTTGCCCAAAAATCTTTTTATAGTAGCAAAAAATTAGAAATTGAGGTGATGCCCTTTAGTTGGGGAATGGCTGAACAAGTTGTAGTATAGGGTTGTGATAGAGGACTATAGTGCTAGAAGAAATGACAAACAGAATAGTTTTCCGAAAAATTTGGTAAGACTTCTATACCTGATAAAAAGTGAAATGAGTAGAATCAAGAGATCATTGTACAAAGTAACAGAAATATTATATTTAAAGTTCGACTGGAAAAGATATAGGTATTCTTTTAAAAACTGTTTTTGTTCATTTTGTAACATTCATTTTTTTTAAAAATTGAGTCCTAAATTCTCTTCCTCTTTCTAAACCTCCCCCACCCATTGTGTTATCAATTAGATATGTAAGGTCATGGAATACTTATTAACTATGTTGCCTCCCTCCCCCAAAATAGGCAAGAATAATAATGAAGTAAAAATAAACATACTTTAATCTGCACTCAGAGGTCATTGATTTTCTCTCGAAGTGGATAACTTTTTTATCATGAGATCTTCATAATCATCTTTGATCATTGGATTGATCAGAGATCAATAATAAAATAATGTAAAAAAAAAAAAAAAGATTATCTAAGTCTTTCATGGTTGACCATTCTTGCAGTAATACTTACTATGTACAATGGTCTCCAGGTCCTAATTCACTTCATTTTTCATCACTTCATATCAGAGTGATTAATACTATTAGCCTTTATTTCCTATCTTTCCTATTAGGTCCCTTACTAGGTGGTAAGCCAGTACCTAACAATTCTCTAGCTCAGAGTTCACACCTTTAAAGGAGTTTACACTTTCAGACTTCTGAAAGGAGTTGACACCTTTGCAAGACCTTGCTCATTGGTCTGTAAGCCCATGCTCTGGGAGGATTTAAGGAGGCAGGATTCATGAGAAAGGGAATTCCAGATTCTGCTGTGGAGCTGACTGGGGACGCTTGGACAAGAGAAGATTCGCAAGAACGGAAGGAAAAGCAGAGAAAAATCCTCCTCCCAGAGAAGGCTTATAATTGAGAGCAGACAGGACACTCCATTTTGGCGCCCAACTAGGG
Source organism: Sminthopsis crassicaudata (assembly GCF_048593235.1). Taxonomy (NCBI): domain Eukaryota; kingdom Metazoa; phylum Chordata; class Mammalia; order Dasyuromorphia; family Dasyuridae; genus Sminthopsis; species Sminthopsis crassicaudata. The sequence goes on along the minus strand of NC_133621.1, from coordinate 37,294,532 downwards.
GAGCTGTGGTGTGGCTACAGGAGCCGGAGCAGCTGCACCCCAGTACAGGCAGTAGCAGTAGCGGCGGTGGCAGCGGCAGCCACTGGGGAGTTTAAGATGGAGGCAGTGGGGCCGACGGTGGCGGCTCTGCAGGAGCAGCGGCGCTACGGCTTATCTTGCATGAGCCTGGGCCAGGACAATCTAACCGTGGTGCACGTGAAACTCACGGACACGGCGATCCAGGCGCTGGAGACCTACCAGACCCTCAAGCATGGAACTCCTTCCAGACCTTCCATTCAGTTCCAGGGATTCGAGGGGCTGCTCAGAATTCCCAAAAAGGATCGTCCAAAGGAAGTGCAGAACTTTAGCTTCTACCTGTCCACCCCTGGCAAAGATCACCCTCAGGAAAGCTTTGAGTGCGTCCGCCAAACTGTCTCCACTTCTGGGGCCTCACAGCTCAATTGCCTGGCAGTTATTCAAGATCAAGTTACAGTCAGGGCAACAAAGGACTCCTCTCAAGTGTCAAGAGAAGGCAGGAGGCAGGCAGAAGAGGAATCCCGGAACCCAGGTACAAACGTTAGCAAAGCCGGCAGACCAATTGGAGGAAGAAGAGAAGAAATTGGGAAAGCGCCTCCAGCTGGGCCACAGGCAGCCCCCGAGAGAAAAAGGGCAGCTCCTATTGAGCCTGCACCTACCGTCTGGAAGACCCAGCTGAAGGACAGTGTTTCTCGGAGGCCCTACAGGGACAGGGTGATTCACCTCCTGGCGCTGAAGACTTACAAGAAACCAGAACTCTTGGCTCGATTACAGAGAGATGGCGTTTATCAAAAAGACAAGGACTCCCTCGGAGCCATCCTTCAACAGGTGGCCAAGCTGAATCCCAAGGACCTCTCTTATTCCTTAAAGGATTCTGTATTTCAAGAGCTCCAAAAAGATTGGCCGGGATACAATGAGACAGAGAGAGAGTCCCTGGAGTTAGTGCTATCTAGAAAACTGAATCCATCTCCTCAGAATGACTCCAGCACCAGCGCTTCAGAAGTTCCTCAACGTTCTAGGAAAGATGCTGTGCATTCTGTTTCTCAGAAACGCCTCTTGGATTCAGATTTCATAGATCCTTTAAGGAATAAAAAACCTCGGATATCTCACCTGATAAATAGAGCTCATCCAACATGGAACGGTCTTTTGAATTCCACCCCTCAAAAAACTGCTGGGGCTCCACCACCACCACCACCTCCTGCTCCTCCTGCAGCTGCTGCCAGCTCAACTCCACCACCTCTTCCTTCAACCCACCTTCCAGTTTCAAATCCTCCTCAGACTGCAAAGTCTAACTCCAATTCCCCTAGCACTCCAGAAAGCAGGGGGACTCAAGATCTACCTATGGACAGCTGTAGTCCAAATGGTAGCATCTTTGAGCGCCAGCAGGACAAAGATACCTCTAGGACTTCTTTGGAAATCCCACCCCCTGATTCAATCCTGTCGAAGGGTGCAAAGCCCATGGAAGACAAGCATTCAATGGCACATAAAAAATCTAAAGAAAAATCTAAAAAACATAAGGAAAAGGACCCAATTCAAAAACAGCCCATTGAGGAAAAGGGGAAAGACCTTAAGACGAAAGAGGAAATTGCCAAGCTAAATAGCTCTAGTCTGGATTCAAATGATGGAGTTAAAGAGGTTGACCCCACCTCCACTAACCCTTCATCAACTATTGAACTACCAGATTACTTAATAAAATATATTACTGTTGTCTCCCATGAGCAACGCCAGAATTATACAGATGACTTCAATGCAGAGTATGATGAGTATAGAACTTTGCATGCCAGAATGGAGACTGTGGCCACAAGGTTTAGGAAACTTGATGCAAAACGTCAGCGTCTTTCTCCAGGCTCCAAAGAGTATCAGACTGTTAATGAAGAAGTCTTAGAAGAATATCAAAGGATCAATCAGGCTAGTCCCAATTACCATGAACAAAAATCCAGATGTAAATATCTTCATAACAAGTTGGCTCACATCAAAAGACTAATAGGTGAATTTGACCAACAGCACTCCACCACTGCTTAGACCAGAAGACGTGAATAAACTTAAATTTATTCATTTAAAAATCCAAATGAGTTGCTCTAAGATTCTAAAAAGTTGAAACTTTGTCATTTGAAAGTTTCAGTATTAGCAAACTTTATGTTCCTTTTTTTTTTTTTTTAATTTTGCTTCCCTGCATATTTGAAGCTGCTTTTTCTGGTCCCTTTCCTCTTCCCCTCAAGATGTTAGTTTGTCTGTGGGAAATCACTTTTAGATATTAGGGGTCCAGTGTCTATACTTAAAGCTTCTGCCCATTTTGAAAGAAATAACAATGTAGCAAGTTCAAATGTTTTTGGACAAATATAAGACTGTTTTTTCACCTTTATTAGAAAACTCTTTGCCTTACTTGGTAGAAAGTTTAGAAATTGATGGAGAAGGAAACAGATGGGTGGCAACAAGCACCTTGAGACAAACAGAAAAAGAGAAAAATCTCAAAACAAAGCACAAGATTTGACAATGAAAGAGCATGGCTGATAAGGAGACTGCTAAAGAACTTTGAAACCAGCAGGGATCATTGGATTCCTAGAGGTGCAAAATTGTTGATGAGACTTGCAGGATTTCCAAGTTTGCAGGAATTATCGAATTCCTGGCACATGAACTAATGGACAATGGATTTCTGTTGAACTATTTCTAGGACTTATGGACATGGATAAATTCTCAGTTTATCTTTATTTGATCATATTATTTGTTATATCACTTCTAGCATGTGTTATGATACTATGTATCTCTTTGTACCTCTTGCTGTTGGATTTTGTTGGTGATGCAAAAACAAAATGCTGAGGATTTATGTGCATTTATTTTGTATCCAATAACTTTGCTAAAGTTGTGGGTTATTTCTAATAACTTTTTCTTAGAATTTCTGGGGTTATCTAAGTATACTATCATATCATCTGCAAAGAGTGATAGTTTGATTTCTTCATTACCTACTCGTATTCCTTTAATCTCTTTTTTGACTCTTATTGCCCAGGCTAGCATTTCTAACATAATATTGGTGATATTGGGCAAACTTGTTCCACTCCTGATCTTACTGGGAAAGGTTCCAGTTTATCCCCATTACATGTGATAGTTACTCACAGTTTTAAATATATGCTCCTGACTAGTTTAAGGAATAATCCATTTATTCCTATACTCTCAAGTGTTTTTAGTGGGAATGGATGTTCTATTTTATCAAATGCTTTTTCTGCATCTATTGAGATGATCATATGGTTTTTGTTAATTTGATCATTAATGGGGTCAATTATACTAATAGTTTCCCTAATATTAACCCATCCCTGCATTCATGGTATAAATCCTACTTGATCATAGTATATTATTCTGGGGATTATTTTCTGAAGTTTTCTTGCTAATATCTTTTTTAAGATTTTAGCATCAATATTCATTAAGGAGATTGATCTATAGTTTTCTTTTTTTATTAATTTTATAATTATAATGTTTTGATAATTCATATGCATGGGTACATTTTATAACATTATCCCTTGTATTCATTTTTCCAAATGTTCCCCTCCCTCCTTCTACCCCCTTCCCTAGATGGCAGGCAATCCCATACATGTTAAATGTGTTACAGCATATCCTAGATGCAATATATGTGTGTAAAATCACATTGCTTGTTGAATGATACAAATTGGATTCCAAAAGGGATAAGTAACCTGGGTAGAAAAACAATAGTGTAAACAGTTTACACTCAATTCCCAGTGTTCCTTCTCTGGGTGTACCTGTTTCCGTCCATCACTGATCACTGGGAACTTAATTAGATCTTCTCTTTGTTGAAGATATCCACTTCAATCAGAATATATCTCCATGCAGTATGGTTGTTGAAGTGTATAGCGATCCACCTGTCAGATTGGCTAAGATGTCAGGAACAAATAATGATGAATGTTGGAGGGGATGTGGGAAAACTGGGACACTAATGCATTGTTGGTGGAGTTGTGAAAGAATCCAGCCATTCTGCAGAGCAATTTGGAACTATGCCCAAAAAGTTATCAAACTGTGCATACCCTTTGATCCAGCAGTGCTACTACTGGGCTCATATACCAAAGAAATAAGACAGATGAGAAAGGGACTTGTTTGAGCCAAAAAGTTTTTGGCAGCCCTTTTTGTAGTGTCTAGAAACTGGAAAATGAATGGATGCCCATCAATTGGAGAATGGTTGGGTAAATTATGGCATATGAATGTTATGAAATATTATTGCTCTGTAAGAAATGACCAGCAGGATGAATACAGAGAGGTTTGCAGAGACTTTTGAATTGATGCTGAGTGAAATGAGCAGAACTAGAAGATCACTATACACTTCAACAACAATACTGTATGAAGATATATTGTGATGGAAGTTGATATCTTCAACATAAAGGAGATCCAACTTACTTCCAGTTGATCAATGATGGACAGAAACAGCTACACCAAGAGAAGAAACACTGGAAATTTAATGTGAATGGTTAGCACTACTGTCTTTATACCCAGTTTACTTATACCTTTGAAATCCAATTCTTAACATGCAACAAGAAAAGTGGATTTACACACATATATTGTATCTAGGTTATACTGTAAAACATTTAATATGTATAGGATTGCCTGTCATCTAAGGGAGGGAATAGAGGGAGGGAGGGGAAAATTTGGAAAAATGAAAACAAGGGATAATGTTATAAAAAATTACTCAGGCATATGTACAATCACAAATTTTTTTAAATTATACAATTAATAAAATAAAATAAAATAAAATATTTCTGCTACACTAAAAAAAAGTGTATAGTGATCTCCTGGTTCTGCTCATTTCACTCAGCATCAGTTCAGTTTGTGATCAATAATGATCTCTAGTTCTCCATTGGTCCTAAATTCCTTCCTCCTCCACAACTCTGAGAGGTAAACTATCCTATGTTCCTCTAATCTATTTATGATCTCATTCTTTATGCCTAAATCATGGACCCATTTTGATCTTATCTTGGTATATGGTGTTAAGTGTGGATTCATATCTAGTTTCTGCCATACTAATTTCCAGTTTTCCCAACAGTTTTTTTCAAATAATGAATTTTTATCCCTAATGTTGGTATCTTTGGGTTTGTCAAAGACTAAATTGCTCTAGATGTACCCTTTTTGTCCTTTGTACTTAATCTGTTCCACAGTTTGAATGGTCTATTTCTTAGCCAATACCAAATGGTTTTGGTGACTGCTGCTATATAATATAGCTTTAGATCAGGTACACCTAGACCACCTTCATCTGACTTTTTTTTTTCATTAGTTCCCTTGCAATTCTCGACCTTTTATTCTTCCATATGAATTTTGTTGTTATTTTTTCTAGGTCATTAAAATAGTTTGTTGGGAGTCTGATTGCTATAGCACTAAATAAATAGATTTGTTTAGGGAGTATTGTCATCTTAATTACATTCCCTCAGCCTATCCAAGAGCACTGAATGTCTTTCCAATTATTTAAATCTGTCTTTATTTTTGTGGCAAGTGTTTCGTAATTTTGGTCATATACTTCCTGACTATTCTTTGGTAGATGGATTCCCAAATATTTTACATTCTCAACATTTGTTTTGAATGGAATTTCTCTTTGTATTTCTTGCTGTTGCATTTTGTTGGTGATATATAAAAATGCTGAGGATTTATGTGGATTTATTTTGTATCCTGCAACTTTGCTAAAACTCTGAATTATTTCTAATAGCTTTTTAGCAGAGTCTTTGGGGTTCTCTAAGTATATCATCATTTCATCTGCAAAGAGTGATAGTTTGATTTCCTCATTTCATACTCTAATTCCTTGAATCTCTTTCTCGGCTGTTATTGCCAAGGCAAGCGTTTCTAGTACTATATTGAATTGTAATGGTGATAGTGGGCAAACTTGTTTCACTCCTGATCTTACTGGGAAAGTTCCAGTTTGTCTCTATTGCATTTTATGCTTACTGACGGTCATAAATATTTGCTCCTGATTATTCTAAGGAATTGTCCATTTATTCCTATACTTTCAAGTGTTTTTAGTAGGAATGGATGTTGGATTTTATCAAATGCTTTTTCTGCATCTACTGGCATGATCATATGGTTTTTATTAATTTGATTATTAATATGGTCAATTATACTAATAGTTTTCCTAATATTAAACCAGCCCTGCATTTTTGGTATAAATCCTACTTGATCATAGTGTATTATCCTGGGGATCATTTTGTGAAGTCTTTTTGCTAATATCTTACTTAAAATTTTAGCATTAATATTCATTCAGGAAATTGGTCTGGAGTTTTATTTCTCAGTTTTCGATCTACCTGGTTTATGTATCAGTACCATGTCTGTGTCATAAAAGGAGTTTGGTAGGACTCCTTCATCCCCTATTTTTTCAAATAGTTTATATAGCATTGGAGGTAATTGTTCTTTAAATGTTTGGTAGAATTCACTTGTAAATCCATCTGGTCCTAGGGATTTTTTCCTGGGGAGTTGATTAATAGCTTGTTTTTTTTCTTTTTCTGAAATGGGATTATTTAAGCAATTTATCTCCTCCTCTGTTAATCTAGGAAGCCTATATTTTTGGAGGAAGTCATCCATTTCACTTAAGTTATCAAATTTATTGGCATAAAGTTGGGCAAAGTAACTCCTTATTATTTCTCTAATTTCTGCTTCATTGGTTGAAAGATTCCCCTTTTCATTTGTAAGACTAACAATTGATTTTCCTCTTTCCTTTTTCTGATCAGATTTACCAAAAGTTTATCTATTTTATTGGCTTTTTCATAAAACCAACTCTAGGTTTTATTTGTTAATGCAATAGATTTTTTTTACTTTCAATATTATTGACTTCTTTTAATTTTTGTATTTCAAGTTTGATTTTTGGTTGGGGGTTTTTAATTTGGTCTTTTTCTAGCTTTTTAAGTTGCAGGCCCAATTCGTTAATCTTCTCTTTCTCGATTTTGTTCAAAGAAGCCTCTAAAAATATAAAATTTCCCCTTATTACCACTTTAGCTACATCCCACAGATTTTGGTATGATGTCTCATCATTGTCATTATCTTGGGTGAAATTATTAATTTTTTCTATAATTTGCTGTTTCACCCAGTCCTTCTTTAAGATGAGATTTTTCAGTTTCCAATTATTTTTTGGTCTATTTACCCCTCACTTCTTACTGAATGTAGCTTTTATTGCATTGTGACCTGAGAAAAAGGTATTTATAATTTCTGCCTTCCTGCATTTAATTTTGAGATCTTTATGTCCTAATATATGGTCAATTTTTGTATAGGTTCCATGAACTGCTGAGAAGAAAGTATATTCCTTTCTATCGCCATTCAATTTTCTCCAAAGGTCTATCATACCTAGTTTTTCTAATGTTCTATTTCCTTTTTAAATTTCTTTCTTATTTGTTTTGTGGTTTGATCTGTCAAAATCTGAGAGTGTAAGGCTGAGATCTCCCACTATTATAGTTTTGCTGTCTATTTCTTCTTGCAACTCTGTTAACTTTTCCTTTAGGAAATTAGATGCTATACCACTTGGTGCATATATGTTTAGTATTGATATGGCTTCATTGTTTATGCTACCTTTTAGCAGGATATAGTTTCCTCCCTTATCTCTTTTAATTAGATCAGCTTCTGCTTTTGCTTGATCTGAGATAAGGATGGCTACCCCTGCTTTTTTGGGTTTACCTGAAGCATAATAGATTCTGCTCCAACCTTTTACCTTTATTCTGTATGTATCTCCCTGCTTTAAGTGTGTTTCCTATAAACAATATATTGTAGGGTTCTGACTTTTGATCCAGTCTGCTATCCATCTCCATTTGATGGGAATGTTCATCCCATTCACATTTACAGTTAAAATGACTAATTCTGTATTTCCTGCCATCATATTATCCCCAGATTATGCTTTTTCCCTTGACCCCCGAACCCCTTCCCCAAAATTTAATTTATAGACCCCACTTGTGACATGCAGCCCTCCCTTTTTAGTATCCCTCCCCCCTCCTTCCAAGTCTTTCCCCTTATTCCCCTTTTCCTTTTCCCTCTTCCTCTCCCCCCTTTTAATGAAGTGAGAGAGAATTCTCTGAAAAACAAATATGTCAATTATTTACTCTTTGAGTCTATTCTGATGAGAGTAAGATTTACAGAATGTTTCTCCCCCTCTCTAAATTACCTCAGATATGGTATATTTTCTATGCCTCTTCCTGGGATTTAGTTTCCCTCTTTTTATCACTCCTTCCCCTTTTTCTGATACTACCCCCTTCCCTTTACTACTCTCCCTTTTTTATATCAGTAAAATATCAAATTATCCATGCGGACTTTCTATATATCCATAACAGAGATACAGTTCTCTTCAGTCCTGTGGATGTAGATCAAATTTTTTGTTTAAGTCTGGTTTTTTTCTTAGAAACAAATGGAATTCCTCTGTTTCCTTAAATGACCATGTTCTTCCATGGTAGAAAATGTTAAACTTAGCTGGGTAGTTTATTCTTGGTTGCAATCCTTGATCTTTTGCCTTTCGGAATATCAGGTTCCAGGCCCTTCAGTCCTTTAATGTGGAGACAGCCAGATCTTGAGTGACCCTTATTGTGGCCCCTTGATATTTGAATTGCTTTTTTCTAGCTGCTTGCAATATTTTTTCCTTAGTCTGGTAGTTCTGCAGCTTAGCCACAATATTCCGTGGTGTTCTTTTTTTAGGGTCTTTTTCAGAAGGTGTTTGATGAATTCTTTCAACGCCTATTTTCCCTTCTGTTTCTATTATCTCTGGACAGTTCTCTTTAATGATTTCCTGTAAAATAGAATCTAGGCTCTTTTTTTCATCATAATTTTCAGGAAGTCCAATGATCCTCAGATTATCTCTCCTAGATCTATTGTCCAAGTCTATAGATTTTCCCAGTAAGTATTTGACATTATTCTCCAGTTTTTCATTTTTTTTTGTTTTGTTTGACTGATTCTTGGGTTCTCAATGAATCATTCATTTCTATTTGTTCCATCCTGATTTTTAAGGAGTTATTTTCTTCATTCACATTTTTTAGTTCTTTTTGTATATGCCCAATTGAGTTTTTTTTAATTTTTTTTAAATTTTTTATTATATATATATATTTTTTTATAATATTATCCCTTGTATTCATTTTTTCAAATTATCCCTCCCTCCCTCTATTCCCTCCCCCCCGATGACAGGCAATCCCATTCATTTTACATGTGTTACAATATAGTCTAGATACCATACATGTGTGTGAATATCATTTTCTTGTTGCACAATAAACATTAGATTCCAAAGGTACATGCAACCTGGGCAGACAGATATTAGTGCTAACAATTTACATTCACTTCCCAGTGTTTCTTCTCTGGGTGTAGCTACCTCTGTCCATCATTGATCAACTGGAAGTGAGTTGGTTTTTCTTTATGTTGAAGATTTCCACTTCCATCAGAATACATCCTCATACAGCATTTTTGCTGAAGTGTACAGCGATCTTCTGGTTCTGCTCATTTCACTCAGCATCAGTTGATTTAAGTCTCTCCAGGCCTCTCTGTATTCCTCCTGCTGTTCATTTCTTACAGAGCAATAATATTCCATAACCTTCATATACCATAATTTACCCAACCATTCTCCAACTGATGGACATCCATTCATCTTCCAGTTTCTAGCTACAACAAAAAGAGCTGCCACAAACATTTTGGCACATATATGTCTCTTTCCGCTCTTTAGTATTTCTTTGGGATATGAGCCCAGTAGTAGCGCTGCTGGGTCAAAGGGTATGCACAATTTGATAACTTTTTGGGCATAATTCCAGATTGCTCTCCAGAATGGCTGGATTCTTTCGCAACTCCACCAGCAATGTATTAGTGTCCCAGTTTCCCCACATCCCCTCCAACATTCATCATTATTTTTTCCTGTCATCTTAGCCAATCTGACAGGTGTGTAGTGGTATCTCAGAGTTGTCTTAATTTGCATTTCTCTGATCAATAGTGATTTGGAACACTCTTTCATGTGAGTGGATATAGTTTCAATTTCTTCCTCTGAGAATTGTCTGTTCATATCCTTTGACCATTTATCAATTGGAGAATGGTTCGGTTTCTTATAAATTAGGGTCAGTTCTCTATATATTTTGGAAATGAGACCTTTGTCAGAACCTTTGTTTTTAAAAATATTTTCCCAATTTGTTACTTCCCTTCTAATCTTGTTTGCATTAGTATTATTTGTACAGAAACTTTTTAGTTTGATGTAATCAAAATCTTCTATTTTGTGATCAATAATGATCTCTAGTTCTCCTCTGGTCATAAATTCCTTCCCCAATTGAGTTTTTAAATGAATTATTTTGCTCTATTGAATTTTTTTTTCCATTTCCCTAATTTTTTTTTAGAAAATTATTTTCTTATTCGAATTTAGAAATCCTACTTTCTTGAGACTTTTTTTTATCTTTTCCAATTCAGAAATCCTACTTTCTTGAGAATTTTTTCATCTTTTCCAATTCAGAAATCCTACTTTCCTGTGATTTTTTAACCTTTTGTAATTCACAAATTTTGTTTCTCTGCATCTCCTATGAATTCTTTATTTTTTCTAACTCAAATTTCACAATGTTGTTATTCTCTATCATAGCTTCTCTTTCCTTTCCCCATTTTTCTTCAAACTCTCTTAACTTTTTAATAGTCTCTTCTAGGAGAGAGTTATGTGATGGAGGGCAGGTATCGTTCTCCTTTAGGCTGTCATCTGCTGACTCTCTGCTATTAACTTCCTCTGGGTTGGATACCTGCTCTTTCTCTGTGTAGAAGGAATCAAGGGTTCTCTTTAGCTTTTTACTCATGGTTTAAAAATCTTTTGGGGTCTGCCCTTGGGGTAAGAAGTTTATTTATTTATTTCTTTACCAGTTTCCTCCCAGACTGGATGGATGGAGCGGCCACTAAGCCTGATCTAAGAGATAGCTCTGGGAGAGAGTTCTGCTCCCCCTCCCTGGAAGTGCCTCAGAGGTGATTAGTACAATTGTGCTGTGAGGGTTGCCCAGTGAAGGACCCCGCTGTGTGTCCTAGAGACTTCCCTGAGGTTTAAGACTGAACAGTAAAGGTGATACAAAGCCCAGCCAATGGATCCCAGGGGGCATGAATATCAGCAGCTGACATGAAAAGCCCCTGTGATCAAACTGGAACTGTCTGCCCAGAAACAACAGTCCCTATTTCAAAAATTCCTCTTCTCTGGGACTTTCTTGGCTGAGTTCCACAGCCTCCAGCCAAGCCCGGCACTATGTGAATTAAATGTTGCCTCAGGCTGTGTCCACAATGTTCAAGCTCTTACTTACCCCAAGGTGGAGCTGGAAAGCAGAAAGCGGCTACACAGCCTTGCCGAGATCTGTTAAATTTTCATAATGATAATGTCTACCAACCCAGGTTGTTAAAAAGACTAAATGAGATAAAATACAAAACAATTTGCATGTCTTAAGCACCATCTAAGTGCTAGTTATTGTTAGTATTATTATTATTGGGGGAGTAATTTTTAGGATTAGCTATTGCATAAGCCATCTTGTTACAGGACTGTTGGTGGCAGAAGGTAGCCAGAAGGGAACAACCCAAAGTTGACTGTCCATGAGCCCCATGGGGAAAACATGTATTCATTCAGCAAGTATTCAGTACCCATTGGGCCAGGCACAGATCTTGGTGCTTATTGTTGTCATTGTTGTTTAGCCTACTTTCTCAAAGGAGACCATGCCCTCGGGGAGGTGGTGCTATGACATACAAGTTCATTGGATTACAATGCAAGGAAACTATGCAATGCCACCAGAGACATGTGGGTCTAGTGGCTTTAAACCCACACTCTGGCTTGGCACTTAGGGTGAGGGCAATAGAGAGATTAGCATAATGGCTCCTTCCCTCAAGGAACTTGCATCTAGTAGGAGAAATAAGCCTGAATAGGACAACTTGTTGGGAATAGGGTGAAGAGAATTCCTATTCTGGTAACAGTATGACTCAATGTCCTATAAGAACCCTTGTACTGAGATCTGGGGATTTTGTAAACTTCAGATCATCTCATACATGCCATTTTTGACAAGTGGATACCACTCATCAATTCAATGTGTATATACTAAGGACATACTTGTGTGCTAAGATTTGGCAACCCAAATTGAACATTTATCAAAAGTCTTCTAGCATCACAAAACATCACAAAGTTCTTTAAACCCGGAGGGAATTGGAACAGCAAACAGCAGTGAAGCAAACTGCCTCTTTATTGGCACTTCATTGTGGAGCTAGCACATTTCCTTTTCTGTTCAGTTAGGGCCTAGTCCAATTTATGTCTTGTGAGAAAACTTTACTCAGTCAAGGGAATTGGGGGGGGGGGAATCTCATTGCATTATCTGAATCTAGACCTGCGTGATCAGGAAACTAGATTATTAAGCCTAGACCTTAACTGAAAAGGTCAGTTATGTTGACCAGAGAACTAGACCTCTGCTTAGACTAGAAGTTGTGAATAAACTTAAGCTTATTTATTTAAAATTTCAAATGAATTGCTTGAAGATTATAAATTATTGAAACTTTGCCATTTGAAAGTTTCATTTTAGCAAACTTTGATTTTCTTTCCTTTTTTTTTTTTTTAAATTTTGCTTCGCCTGCATATTTGAAGTTGCTTTTTCTGATCCCTTTCCCCTTACCCTCAAGAGTTTTGTTTGTCTGTGGGAAATCACTTTTAGATATTGGGGGTACAGTGCCTATACTTAAAGGTTGCGCGCATTTTCAAAGAAATAATAATGTAGCAGGTTGAAATTCTTTTGGATAAATATAAGCCTATTTTTTTGACATTTATTAGAGAACTCTTTGCCTTAATTGCTAGAAAGTTTCAAAATTGATAGAGAAGGAAACAGATGGGTGGCAACAAGCACCTAGCGAAAGACAGAAAAAGATAAAAACCTCAAAACAAAGGAGAAGATCTAAGAAATGATCTAAGAAACCTCTGATACTGAAAGAGCATGGCTGATAAGGAGACTGTTAAACAACTTTAAAACCAGCAGGGATCATTAGATTCCTTGAGATGAAAAATTGTTGATGAGAATTCCAAGCTTTCAGGAATTATTGGATTCCTGGCACATGAACTAATAGACAGTGGATTTCTGTTGAACTGTTTCTTGGACTTATGGACATGTATAAATTCTCAATTTATGATTATTTGATCATGTAATTTGTTAATCACTTCTAGCATGTGTTATGATACTATGTGTTTATGTAATTTATATAATTATGTGTAATGTCTCCCATATTGATGAATTTCTGTATACCTACATTTGTTAGTATCATTTCTTCAACTTTAATAAATTTTTGACAGTACATATGAATGGGTAATTATTTTACAACAATATTTCTTGTATTAATTTTCCAAATTTCCCCTCCCTCCCTCTACTCCCTCCCCTAGATGACAGGCAATCCCACACATGTTAAATGTGTTACAGCATATCCTAGATATAATATATGTGTGTAAAACCAAAGTTCTTCTTGCACAGTAAGAATTACATTCTGAAGGTACAAGTAACCTGGATGGAAAGACAATAGTACAAATAGTTTACACTCAACTCCCAGTGTTCCTTCTCTCGGTGTAGATATTTCTGTCCATCATTGCTCAACTGGAACTGAATTAGATCTTCTCTTTGTTGAAGATATCCACTTCAATCAGAATATAACTCCATGCTGTATTGTTGTTGTAGTGTATAGTGATCTCCTGGTTCTGCGCATTTAACTCAGCATCAGTTGTAAGTCTTTCCAAGCCTCTCTATATTCACCCTGCTGGTCACTTCTTACAGAGCAATAATGTTCCATAAAATTCATACACCATAATTTACCTAACTATTCTCCAATTTATAGACATCCATTCATTTTCCAGTTTCTACCCATTGCAAATAGGGCTACCACAAACATATTGGCACATATGGTCCCTTTCCATTCTTTAGTATTTCTTTGGGATATAAGCCCAGTAGTAGGACTGCTGAATCAAAGGGTATATACACACTTTCATAACTTTTTGGGCATAGTTCCAAATTGCTTTCCAGAATGGCTAGATTCTTTCACAACTCCACCAACAAGGCCTCAGTGTCCCAGTTTTCCCGCATTCCCTCCAACATTCATTATGATCTTTTCCTGTCATTTTAGCCAAAATGACAGAAGTGTAGTGGTATCTCAGAGTAGTCTTAATTGGTATTTCTTTGATCAAGAGTGATTTGGAACACTCTTTCATATGAATGGAAATCGTTTCACTTTCATCATCTGAAATTTTCTGTTCCTATCCTTTGACCATTTATCAATTGGAGAATGGTTTGATTTCTTATAAATTAGAGTCCGTTCTCTATATATTTTGGAAATGAGACCTTTATCAAAATCTTCATCTGTAAACATATTTTCCCAATTTGTTACTTCCCTTCTAATCTTGTTTGCATTAGTTTTTTTGTTTTGTTTTTTTTGTTTTTGTTTGTTTTTTTTTTTTGTACAAAAGTTTTTTAATATCATGTAATCAAAATCTTCTATTTTGTGATCAATAATGATCTCTAGTTCTCCATTGGTCCTAAATTCCTTCCTTTTCCACAAGTCTGAGAGGTAAACTATCCTATATTCCTCTAATCTATTTATGATCTCATTCTTTATGCATAAATCATGGACTCATTTTGATCTTACCTTGGTATATGGTGTTAAGTGTGAGTCCATATCTAATTTCTGCCATACTAATTTCCATTTTTCCCAACAGCTTTTTTCAAATAATGAATTCTTATCCCAAAAGTTGGTATCTTTGGGTTTGTCAAACTCTAGATTGCTATAGTTGTACACTATTTTGTCCTGTGAACCTAAGGTGTTCCAATGATCCACTAATCTATTTCTTAGCCAATAGCAAATTATTCCCTTAATCTGTTTCACGACTTTTATTGCCGAGGCTAGCATTTCTAATACATTATTGAATAGTAATGGTGATAGTGGGCAACCTTGTTTCACTTCTGATCTTACTGGGAAAGGTTCCAGGTTATCCCCATTACATATGATGCTTACTGATAGTTTTAAATATATGCTCCTGACTATTTTAAAGAATAGTCCATTTATTCCTATACCCTCAAGTGTTTTTAATAGGAATGGATGTTGTCTTTTGGGGATAAAGAAATATTTGATCCTGATTATTCTAAGGAATAGTCCATTTATTCCTATACTCTCAAGTGTTTTTTAGTAGGAATGGATGTTGTATTTTATCAAATGTTTTTTCTGCATCTCCTGACAAAGTCATATGGTTTTTATTAATTTGATTATTAATATGGTTAATTATACTAATAGTTATCCTAATATTAAACCAGCCCTGTATTGCTCGTGTGAATCCTACTTGATCATAGGGTATTATCCTGCGGATGATTTTCTGAAGTCTTTTTGCTAATATCTTATTTAAGATTTTAGCATCAATATTCATTAAGGAGATTGGTCTATTGTTTTCTTTCTGTTTTCAACCTTCCTTCATCCCCTCTTTTCCCAAATAGTTTATATAACATTGGGCTAATTGTTCTTTAAATGTTTGGTAGAAGTCACATGACAAAAACTGCTGAGAAAACTGGAAATTAGTATGGCAGAAACTAGGCATGGACCCACATTGAACACCCCATACTAAGATAAGAACAAAATGGGTCCGAGATTTAGGCATAAAGAACGAAACCATAAATAAAATGGAGGAACATGGGATGGTTTCCCTCTCGGACTTGTGGAGGAGGAAGGAGCTGTTGTCCAAGGGAGAACTAGAGACCAGTATTGATCACAAAATAGAAAATTTTGATGACGCCAAATTAAAAAGTTGCTGCACAAGCAAAACTAATGCCAACAAGATTAGAAGGGAAGTAACAAATTGGGTAAACATTTTTACAGTTAAAGGTTCTGATAAAGGGCTCATCTCCAAATTATACAGAGAATTGACTTGACTTTATAGGAAATCAAGCCATTCTCCAATTGATAAATGGTCAAAGGATATGAACAGACAATTTTCAGATGATGAAATTAAAACTATTTCCACTCATATGAAAGAGTGTTCCAAACCACGATTGGTCAGAGAAATGCAAATTAAGACAACTCTGAGATATCATTGGACACCTGTCAGATTGGCTAAGATGACAGGAACTAATAACGATGAACGTTGGAGGGGCTGTGGGAAAACTGGGACACTGATGCATTGTCGGTGGAGTTGTGAAAGAATCCAACCATTCTGGAGAGCAATGTGGAATTATGCCCAAAAAGTTATCACAATGTGCATACCCTTTGACCCAGCACTGCTACTACTGGGCTTATATCCCAAGGATATACTAAAGAAGGGAAAGGTGTGCCAAAATGTTTCTGGCAGCCCTTGTCATAGTGGCTAAACCTGGAAAATGAATGGATGTCCATCAATTGGAGAATGGTTGGGTAAATTATGGTATATGAATGTTATGGAATATTATTGTTCTGTAAGAAATGACCAACTGGAGGAATACGGAGAGGCTTGGAGAGACTTATATCAACTGATGCTGAGTGAAACGAGTAAAACGAGGGGATCATTATAAACTTCAACAATGATACTGAATGAGGATGTATTCTGATGGAAGTGGATATCTTCAACATAGAGAAGAGCTGATCCAATTCCAATTGGTCAATGATGGACAGAATCAGCTACACCCAGAGAAGGGACACTGGGAAATGAGTGTAAACTAGGAGCATTGGTTTTTGGTTTGGTTTGGTCTGGTTTGGTTTGGTTTCTCTTCCCAGATTATTTATACCTTGAGAATACAATCCTTCCTTTGCAACAACAACAGAATGGGGTTCTGCACATATATATTGTACCTAGGATATACTATAAGATATTTAAGATGTATGGGAATGCCTGCCATCTAGGGGAGAGGGTGGAGGGAAGGAGGGGGAAACCCGGAAGAAAAGGTAGGACAGGGGATAAGGTTGTAAAAAAAAAATTACCTATGCATATGTACTGTCAAAAATGTTATACTTATACAAACTTAAGAAACAAAAAAGAAGATGAAGATCTTCTTGATCTTGAAAAAAAAAAAAATAAACCCATATTCTGGCTGGGCACTTAGGGTAAGGGGAATAGAGAGATTAGCATAATGGCTCCTTCCCTCGAGGAACTTGCATCTAATAGGAGAAATAAGCCTGAATAGGACAACTTGTTGGGAATAGGGTGAAGAGAATTCCTATTCTGGTAACAGTATGACTTAATGCCCTATAAGAACCCTTGTACTGAGATCTGGGGATTTTGTAAAGTTCAGATCATCTCATACATGCCATTTTTGACAAGTGGATGCCACTCATCAATTCAACGTGTATATACTAAGGACATACTTGTGTGCTAAGATTTGGCAACCCAAATTGAACATTTATCAAAAGTCTTCTAGCATCACATAGCATCACAAAGTTCTTTAAGCCCGGAGGGAATTGGAACAGCAAACAGCAGTGAAGCAAACTGCCTCTTTATTGGCACTTCATTGTGGAGCTAGCACATTTCCTTTTCTGTTCAGTTAGCCTAGTCCAAGATATGTCTTGTGAGAAAACTTTACTCAGTCAAGGGAATTGGGGGAAATCTCATTGCATTGTCTGAATCTAGACCTGCATGATCAGGAAACTAGATTATTAAGCCTAGACCTTAACTGAAAAGGTCGGTTATGTTGACCAGGGAACCTGGCCCATCACAGATTTATGCAAGGACTTTTCTCACATGGGTTCATCTTCATCAACCGGTATGTTTTATATGAAAACTGGTCCCAATCTGGTCAGTCAGTTATCATTTCCATGTTTTTTGACTGTTCACAAACACTTGGAAGGGAGGAAGAGGACATCTCTTTTTCTGATTTTAGGGAATTGTATTTGTTTAACATCCCCCCCACAAATTGGAACATCCTTAATCTTTACTCCAATTAGAAATCTGATTGCCTAATTTTGTATCCTGGTTAAGTGTTTAGTTTTTTTTTATTTTTTTTTTATTAATTCATCTTATTTGATTAATTGTTTTTAATCTGTCTCACTCTGTATTCAGGATCTATGGGCTGACTGATCAATGGGGGATCCACTGACCTATTTATCATGCCTCATTTTATTTGGCTAATAAATCATACAGCTCAGCTTGACCCCTCAGCTATTTAATTAGCTTTCATAGACAGTTAAACATTTTCAGGTGTGGCCCACAATTACGACTGTCTGTTCCCTTCCTTTGAAGCACAGAAGAAAATATTGGCCAAAAATCATTTTATAATAGCAAAGAATTAGAAATTGAGGGGATGCCCTTTAGTTGGGGAATGGCTGAACAAGATGTAGTATAGGGTTGTGACAGAATACTATAGTGCTAGAAGAAATGACAAACACATTAGTTTGCAGATAACTTGGAAAGACTTCTATGACCTCATACAAAGTGAAGTGACTAAATTCAAGAGATCATTGTACACAGTAACAGCAATATCATGAAAAAAGATCAGCTGGAAAAGATTTAGCTATTCTTGAAGAAAATTGTTTTTGTACATTTTGTAACATTCCTTTAAAAAAATGGAGTCGTAATTCTCTTCCTCTTTCTAAACCCTCCCCCACCTGTTGTGTTATAGATTATATATGTAAGGTCATGGAATACCTATTAACCGTGTTGCCTCCCCCCAAAAGAAAAGGCAAGTATAATAATAAAGTAAAACTAAACATACTTTAATCTTCACTCAGAGGTGGATAACATTTTCCTGAGGGGATCTTCATAGTCCTCTTTGATCATTGGATTGATTAGGGATCAATGATAAAAATGATTTTAAAAAAAGATTATCTATTTCTTTCATTGTTGACCATTCTGGCAATAATGCTTACTATGGATAATTTCTTCAGGTTCTACTCATTTCATTTTTCCTTCCTTCATATCAGAGTGATTCATACAATGAGCGCTATCTCCTCCCTCTATTTCCCGTTAGGTTCCTTCCTGGGGGCTAAGTCAGTACTTAACAGTTCTCTAGCTCAGAGTTGACACCTTTAGTTGCCACCTCTAAAGGAGTTGACACCTTCGCAAGAGCTTGCTGATTGGTCTGTAAGCCCATTCTCCGGGAGTATTTAAGGAGCCAGGATTCCGGAAGAAGGGAATTGCAGATTCTGCAGTGGAGCTGACTGGGGACGCTTGGACAAGAGAAGATTCGCAAGAACGGAAGGAAAAGCAGAGAAAAATCCTCCTCCCAGAGAAGGCTTATAATTGAGAGCAGACAGGACACTCCAATTTAGCGCCCAACGCGGGGAGCTGTGCTGGAGGGCAGCAGCAGCAGCAGAGGCAGCAGCAGCAGCAGCAGCAGCGGCCTCAGAAGCAGCAGCAGCAGCAGCAGCAGCAGCAGCAGCGGCCTCAGAAGCAGCGGCAGCAGCAGCACTAGCAGAAGCGGCAGCGGCAGCAGCAGCCTCCTGAGGAGCTTAACATGGCGACGGGGGGGCCGGCGGCGGGGGGTCTGCGCGAGCAGCGGCGCTACGGCTTATCTGGCGGGAGCCTGGGCCAGGACAATCTCACCGTGGTGCACGTGAAGCTCACGGACACGGCGATCCGGGCGCTGGAGACCTACCAGAGCCACAAGCATGGAACTCCTTCCAGACCTTCCATTCAGTTCCAGGGATTCGAGGGGCTGCTCAGAATTCCCAAAAAGGATCGTCCAAAGGAAGTGCAGAACTTTAGCTTCTCCCTGTCCACCCCTGGCAAAGATCACCCTCAGGAAAGCTTTGAGTGCGTCCGCCAAACTGTCTCCACTTCTGGGGCCTCACAGCTCCACTGCCTGGGAGTTATTCAAGATCAAGTTACAGTCAGGGCAACAAAGGACTCCTCTCAAGTGCCAAGAGACGGCAGGAGGCAGGCAGAAGAGGAATCCCGGAACCCAGGGACAAACGTTAGCAAAGCCGGCGGACCCATTGCAGGAAGAAGAGAAGAAATTGGGAAAGCGCCTCCAGCTGGGCCACAGGCAGCCCCCGAGAGAAAAAGGGCAGCTCCTATTGAGCCTGCACCTACCCTCCAGAAGACCCAGCTGAAGGACAGTGTTTCTGGGCGGCCCTACAGGGCCAGGGTGATTCACCTCCTGGCCCTGAAGACTTACAAGAAACCAGAACTCTTGGCTCGATTACAGAGAGATGGCGTTTCTCCAAAAGACAAGGACTCCCTCGGAGCCATCCTTCAACGGGTGGCCAAGCTGAATCCCAAGGACCTCTCTTATTCCTTAAAGGATTCTGTATTTCAAGAGCTCCAAAAAGATTGGCCGGGATACAATGAGACAGAGAGAGAGTCCCTGGAGTTAGTGCTATCGAGAAAATTGAATCCATCTCCCCAGAATGACTCGAGCACCAGCGCTTCAGAAGCTCCTCAACGTTCTAGGAAAGAGGCCTGCGCCTTCTGCTTCTCAGAAACGCCTCTTGGATTCAGATTTCATAGATCCTTTAAGGAATAAAAAACCTCGGATATCTCACCTGACAAATAGAGCTCCTCCAACATGCAACGGTCATTTGAATTCTACCCTTCAAAAAAAATGCTGGGGCTCCACCCCCACCCCCCATCACCTCCTCCCCTCTCCTCCTCCTCCTCCTCCTCCTCCTCCTCCTCCTCCTCCTCCTCCTCCTCCTCCAACTGCTGCCAGCCCAACTCCACCACCTCTTCCTTCAACCCACCTTCCAGTTTCAAATCCTCCTCAGACTGCAAAGTCTAGCTCCAAGTCCCCCTAGCACTCCAGAAGGCAGGGGGACTCAAGATCTACCTATGGACAGTCTGTAGTCCAAATGGTAGCATCTTTGAGCGCCAGCAGGACAAAGATACCTCTAGGACTTCTTTGGAAATCCCACCCCCTGATTCAATCCTGTCGAAGGGTGCAAAGCCCATGGAAGACAAGCATTCAATGGCACATAAAAAATCTAAAGAAAAATCTAAAAAACATAAGGAAAAGGACCCAATTCAAAAACAGCCCATTGAGGAAAAGGGGAAAGACCTTAAGACGAAAGAGGAAATTGCCAAGCTAAATAGCTCTAGTCTGGATTCAAATGATGGAGTTAAAGAGGTTGGCCCTACCTCCACTGACCCTTCATCAACTATTGAACTGCCAGATTACTTAATGAAATATATTGCTATTGGCTCACATGAGCAACGCCAGAATTATACAGATGACTTCAATACAGAGTATGATGAGTATAGAACTTTGCATGCCAGAATGGAGACGGTGGCCACAAGGTTTAGGAAACTTGATGCAAAACGTCAGCGTCTTTCTCCAGGCTCCAAAGAGTATCAGACTCTTCATGAAGAGGTCTTAAAAGAATATCAGAAGCTCAACCAGGCTAGTCCCAATTACCACGAAGAAAAATCCAGATGTGATTATCTTCATAACAAGTTGGCTCACATCAAAAGACTAATAGGTGAATTCGACCAACAGCACTAGACCTCTGCTTAGACCAGAAGATGTGAATAAACTTAAGCTTATTTATTTAAAATTTCAAATGAATTGCTGGAAGATTCTAAAATATTGAAACTTGGCCATTTGAAAGTTTCACTATTAGCAAACTTTGGGTTACGTTTTTTTTTTTTAATTTTGTAATTTTTTTACCACAATATTTCTTGTATTCATTTTTTCCAAATTTCCCCCTCTCTCCCTCTACTCCCTCCCCTAGATGACAGGCAATCCCACACATGTTAAATGTGTTAACAGCATATCCTAGATACAATATATGTGTGGAAAACCAAACTTCTTCTTGCACAGTAAGAATTGTATTCTGAAGGAACAAGTAACCTGGGTGGAAAGACAATAGTGCAAACAGTTTACACTCAACTCCCAGTGTTCCTTCTCTGGGTGTAGCTGTTTCTGTCCATCATTGCTCAACTGGAACTGAATCAGATCTTCTCTTTGTTGAAGATATCCACTTCAATCAGAATATTTCTCCATACAGTAGTATTGCTGTAGTGTACAGTGATCTCCTGGTTCTGCTCATTTCACTCAGCATCAGTTCATTGGAAGTCTTTCCAAGCCTCTCTATATTCACCCTGCTGGTCATTTCCTACAGAGCAATACTATTCCATAACATTCATATAGCATAATTCACCCAACTATTCTCCAATTGATGGGCATCCATTCAATTTCCATTTTCTACCCACTACAAATAGGGCTGCCACAAACATTTTGGCACATACAGGTCCCTTTCCATTCTTTAGTATTTCTTTGGGATATAAGCCCAGTAGTAGGACTGCTGAATCAAAGGGTATATACACACTTTCATAACTTTTTGGGCATAGTTCCAAATTGCTTTCCAGAATGGCTGGATTCTTTCACAACTCCACCAGCAAGGCCTCAGTGTCCCAGTTTTCCCGCATTCCCTCCAACATTCATTATGATCTTTTCCTGTCATCTTAGCCAAAATGACAGAAGTGTAGTGGTATCTCAGAGTAGTCTTAATTGGTATTTCTTTGATCAAGAGTGATTTGGAACACTCTTTCATATGAATGGAAGTCGTTTCACTTTCATCATCTGAAAATTTTCTGTTCCTATCCTTTGACCATTTATCAATTGGGGAATGGTTTGATTTCTTATAAATTAGAGTCCGTTCTCTATATATTTTGGAAATGAGACCTTTATCAAAATCTTCATCTGTAAACATATTTTCCCAATTTGTTACTTCCCTTCTAATCTTGTTTGCATTAGTTTTTTTGTTTTGTTTTTTTGTTTTTGTTTTTTTTTGGTTTTTTTGTACAAAAGTTTTTTAATTTCATGTAATCAAAATCTTCTATTTTGTGATCAATAATGATCTCTAGTTCTACATTGGTCCTAAATTCCTTCCTTTTCCACAAGTCTGAGAGGTAAACTATCCTATATTCCTCTAATCTATTTATGATCTCATTCTTTATGCATAAATCATGGACTCATTTTGATCTTACCTTGGTATATGGTGTTAAGTGTGAGTCCATATCTAATTTCTGCCATACTAATTTCCATTTTTCCCAACAGCTTTTTTCAAATAATGAATTCTTATCCCAAAAGTTGGTATCTTTGGGTTTGTCAAACTCTAGATTGCTATAGTTGTACACTATTTTGTCCTGTGAACCTAAGGTGTTCCAATGATCCACTAATCTATTTCTTAGCCAATAGCAAATTATTCCCTTAATCTGTTTCACGACTTTTATTGCCGAGGCTAGCATTTCTAATACATTATTGAATAGTAATGGTGATAGTGGGCAACCTTGTTTCACTTCTGATCTTACTGGGAAAGGTTCCAGGTTATCCCCATTACATATGATGCTTACTGATAGTTTTAAATATATGCTCCTGACTATTTTAAAGAATAGTCCATTTATTCCTATACCCTCAAGTGTTTTTAATAGGAATGGATGTTGTCTTTTGGGGATAAAGAAATATTTGATCCTGATTATTCTAAGGAATAGTCCATTTATTCCTATACTCTCAAGTGTTTTTTAGTAGGAATGGATGTTGTATTTTATCAAATGTTTTTTCTGCATCTCCTGACAAAGTCATATGGTTTTTATTAATTTGATTATTAATATGGTTAATTATACTAATAGTTATCCTAATATTAAACCAGCCCTGTATTGCTCGTGTGAATCCTACTTGATCATAGGGTATTATCCTGCGGATGATTTTCTGAAGTCTTTTTGCTAATATCTTATTTAAGATTTTAGCATCAATATTCATTAAGGAGATTGGTCTATTGTTTTCTTTCTGTTTTCAACCTTCCTTCATCCCCTCTTTTCCCAAATAGTTTATATAACATTGGGCTAATTGTTCTTTAAATGTTTGGTAGAAGTCACATGACAAAAACTGCTGAGAAAACTGGAAATTAGTATGGCAGAAACTAGGCATGGACCCACATTGAACACCCCATACTAAGATAAGAACAAAATGGGTCCGAGATTTAGGCATAAAGAACGAAATCATAAATAAAATGGAGGAACATGGGATGGTTTCCCTCTCGGACTTGTGGAGGAGGAAGGAGCTGTTGTCCAAGGGAGAACTAGAGACCAGTATTGATCACAAAATAGAAAATTTTGATGACGCCAAATTAAAAAGTTGCTGCACAAGCAAAACTAATGCCAACAAGATTAGAAGGGAAGTAACAAATTGGGTAAACATTTTTACAGTTAAAGGTTCTGATAAAGGGCTCATCTCCAAATTATACAGAGAATTGACTTGACTTTATAGGAAATCAAGCCATTCTCCAATTGATAAATGGTCAAAGGATATGAACAGACAATTTTCAGATGATGAAATTAAAACTATTTCCACTCATATGAAAGAGTGTTCCAAACCACGATTGGTCAGAGAAATGCAAATTAAGACAACTCTGAGATATCATTGGACACCTGTCAGATTGGCTAAGATGACAGGAACTAATAACGATGAACGTTGGAGGGGCTGTGGGAAAACTGGGACACTGATGCATTGTCGGTGGAGTTGTGAAAGAATCCAACCATTCTGGAGAGCAATGTGGAATTATGCCCAAAAAGTTATCACAATGTGCATACCCTTTGACCCAGCACTGCTACTACTGGGCTTATATCCCAAGGATATACTAAAGAAGGGAAAGGTGTGCCAAAATGTTTCTGGCAGCCCTTGTCATAGTGGCTAAACCTGGAAAATGAATGGATGTCCATCAATTGGAGAATGGTTGGGTAAATTATGGTATATGAATGTTATGGAATATTATTGTTCTGTAAGAAATGACCAACTGGAGGAATACGGAGAGGCTTGGAGAGACTTATATCAACTGATGCTGAGTGAAACGAGTAAAACGAGGGGATCATTATAAACTTCAACAATGATACTGAATGAGGATGTATTCTGATGGAAGTGGATATCTTCAACATAGAGAAGAGCTGATCCAATTCCAATTGGTCAATGATGGACAGAATCAGCTACACCCAGAGAAGGGACACTGGGAAATGAGTGTAAACTAGGAGCATTGGTTTTTGGTTTGGTTTGGTCTGGTTTGGTTTGGTTTCTCTTCCCAGATTATTTATACCTTGAGAATACAATCCTTCCTTTGCAACAACAACAGAATGGGGTTCTGCACATATATATTGTACCTAGGATATACTATAAGATATTTAAGATGTATGGGAATGCCTGCCATCTAGGGGAGAGGGTGGAGGAAAGGAGGGGGAAACCCGGAAGAAAAGGTAGGACAGGGGATAAGGTTGTAAAAAAAAAATTACCTATGCATATGTACTGTCAAAAATGTTATACTTATACAAACTTAAGAAACAAAAAAGAAGATGAAGATCTTCTTGATCTTGAAAAAAAAATAAATAAACCCATATTCTGGCTGGGCACTTAGGGTAAGGGGAATAGAGAGATTAGCATAATGGCTCCTTCCCTCGAGGAACTTGCATCTAATAGGAGAAATAAGCCTGAATAGGACAACTTGTTGGGAATAGGGTGAAGAGAATTCCTATTCTGGTAACAGTATGACTTAATGCCCTATAAGAACCCTTGTACTGAGATCTGGGGATTTTGTAAAGTTCAGATCATCTCATACATGCCATTTTTGACAAGTGGATGCCACTCATCAATTCAACGTGTATATACTAAGGACATACTTGTGTGCTAAGATTTGGCAACCCAAATTGAACATTTATCAAAAGTCTTCTAGCATCACATAGCATCACAAAGTTCTTTAAGCCCGGAGGGAATTGGAACAGCAAACAGCAGTGAAGCAAACTGCCTCTTTATTGGCACTTCATTGTGGAGCTAGCACATTTCCTTTTCTGTTCAGTTAGCCTAGTCCAAGATATGTCTTGTGAGAAAACTTTACTCAGTCAAGGGAATTGGGGGAAATCTCATTGCATTGTCTGAATCTAGACCTGCATGATCAGGAAACTAGATTATTAAGCCTAGACCTTAACTGAAAAGGTCGGTTATGTTGACCAGGGAACCTGGCCCATCACAGATTTATGCAAGGACTTTTCTCACATGGGTTCATCTTCATCAACCGGTATGTTTTATCTGAAAACTGGCCCCAATCTGGTCAGTTATCATTTCCATGGTTTTTGACTGTTCATAAACACTTGGAAGGGAGGAAGAGGACATCTCTTTTTCTTATTTTAGGGAATTGTATTTGTTTAATATCCCCCCCAAAAAATTTGGAACATCCTGAATCTTTACTCCAATTAGAAATCTGATTGCCTAATTTTGTATCCTGGTTGAGTGTTTAGTTTTTTTTTTTTTTTTATTAATTCATCTTATTTGATTAATTGTTTTTAATCTGTCTCACTCTGTATTCAGGATCTATGGGCTGACTGATCAGTGGGGGATCCACTGACCTATTTATCATGCCTCATTTTATTTGGCTAATAAATCATACAGCTCAGCTTGACCCCTCAGCTATTTAATTAGCTTTCATAGACAGTTAAACATTTTCAGGTGTGGCCCACAATTACGACTGTCTGTTCCCTTCCTTTGAAGCACAGAAGAAAATATTGGCCAAAAATCATTTTATAGTAGCAAAGAATTAGAAATTGAGGGGATGCCCTTTAGTTGGGGAATGGCTGAACAAGATGTAGTATAGGGTTGTGACAGAATACTATAGTGCTAGAAGAAATGACAAACACATTAGTTTGCAGATAACTTGGAAAGACTTCTATGACCTCATACAAAGTGAAGTGACTAAATTCAAGAGATCATTGTACACAGTAACAGCAATATCATGAAAAAAGATCAGCTGGAAAAGATTTAGCTATTCTTGAAGAAAATTGTTTTTGTACATTTTGTAACATTCCTTTAAAAAAATGGAGTCGTAATTCTCTTCCTCTTTCTAAACCCTCCCCCACCTGTTGTGTTATCGATTATATATGTAAGGTCATGGAATACCTATTAACCGTGTTGCCTCCCCCCAAAAGAAAAGGCAAGTATAATAATAAAGTAAAACTAAACATACTTTAATCTTCACTCAGAGGTGGATAACATTTTCCTGAGGGGATCTTCATAGTCCTCTTTGATCATTGGATTGATTAGGGATCAATGATAAAAATGATTTTAAAAAAAGATTATCTATTTCTTTCATTGTTGACCATTCTGGCAATAATGCTTACTATGGATAATTTCTTCAGGTTCTGCTCATTTCATTTTTCCTTCCTTCATATCAGAGTGATTCATACAATGAGCGCTATCTCCTCCCTCTATTTCCCGTTAGGTTCCTTCCTGGGGGCTAAGTCAGTACTTAACAGTTCTCTAGCTCAGAGTTGACACCTTTAGTTGCCACCTCTAAAGGAGTTGACACCTTCGCAAGAGCTTGCTGATTGGTCTGTAAGCCCATTCTCCGGGAGTATTTAAGGAGCCAGGATTCCGGAAGAAGGGAATTGCAGATTCTGCTGTGGAGCTGACTGGGGACGCTTGGACAAGAGAAGATTCGCAAGAACGGAAGGAAAAGCAGAGAAAAATCCTCCTCCCAGAGAAGGCTTATAATTGAGAGCAGACAGGACACTCCAATTTAGCGCCCAACGCGGGGAGCTGTGCTGGA
This sequence comes from Sminthopsis crassicaudata, assembly GCF_048593235.1. Lineage (NCBI taxonomy): Eukaryota > Metazoa > Chordata > Mammalia > Dasyuromorphia > Dasyuridae > Sminthopsis > Sminthopsis crassicaudata. The sequence continues at coordinate 37,267,094 of NC_133621.1, read as the reverse complement.
GGCAGCAGCAGCAGCAGAGGCAGCAGCAGCAGCAGCAGCAGCGGCCTCAGAAGCAGCGGCAGCAGCAGCAGCGGCCTCAGAAGCAGCGGCAGCAGCAGCACTAGCAGAAGCGGCAGCGGCAGCAGCAGCCTCCTGAGGAGCTTAACATGGCGACGGGGGGGCCGGCGGCGGGGGGTCTGCGCGAGCAGCGGCGCTACGGCTTATCTGGCGGGAGCCTGGGCCAGGACAATCTCACCGTGGTGCACGTGAAGCTCACGGACACGGCGATCCGGGCGCTGGAGACCTACCAGAGCCACAAGCATGGAACTCCTTCCAGACCTTCCATTCAGTTCCAGGGATTCGAGGGGCTGCTCAGAATTCCCAAAAAGGATCGTCCAAAGGAAGTGCAGAACTTTGGCTTCTCCCTGTCCACCCCTGGCAAAGATCACCCTCAGGAAAGCTTTGAGTGCGTCCGCCAAACTGTCTCCACTTCTGGGGCCTCACAGCTCCACTGCCTGGGAGTTATTCAAGATCAAGTTACAGTCAGGGCAACAAAGGACTCCTCTCAAGTGCCAAGAGACGGCAGGAGGCAGGCAGAAGAGGAATCCCGGAACCCAGGGACAAACGTTAGCAAAGCCGGCGGACCCATTGCAGGAAGAAGAGAAGAAATTGGGAAAGCGCCTCCAGCTGGGCCACAGGCAGCCCCCGAGAGAAAAAGGGCAGCTCCTATTGAGCCTGCACCTACCCTCCAGAAGACCCAGCTGAAGGACAGTGTTTCTGGGCGGCCCTACAGGGCCAGGGTGATTCACCTCCTGGCCCTGAAGACTTACAAGAAACCAGAACTCTTGGCTCGATTACAGAGAGATGGCGTTTCTCCAAAAGACAAGGACTCCCTCGGAGCCATCCTTCAACGGGTGGCCAAGCTGAATCCCAAGGACCTCTCTTATTCCTTAAAGGATTCTGTATTTCAAGAGCTCCAAAAAGATTGGCCGGGATACAATGAGACAGAGAGAGAGTCCCTGGAGTTAGTGCTATCGAGAAAATTGAATCCATCTCCCCAGAATGACTCGAGCACCAGCGCTTCAGAAGCTCCTCAACGTTCTAGGAAAGAGGCTGCGCCTTCTGCTTCTCAGAAACGCCTCTTGGATTCAGATTTCATAGATCCTTTAAGGAATAAAAAACCTCGGATATCTCACCTGACAAATAGAGCTCCTCCAACATGCAACGGTCATTTGAATTCTACCCTTCAAAAAAATGCTGGGGCTCCACCCCCACCCCCATCACCTCCTCCCTCTCCTCCTCCTCCTCCTCCTCCTCCTCCTCCTCCTCCTCCAACTGCTACCAGCCCAACTCCACCACCTCTTCCTTCAACCCACCTTCCAGTTTCAAATCCTCCTCAGACTGCAAAGTCTAGCTCCAAGTCCCCTAGCACTCCAGAAGGCAGGGGGACTCAAGATCTACCTATGGACAGCTGTAGTCCAAATGGTAGCATCTTTGAGCGCCAGCAGGACAAAGATACCTCTAGGACTTCTTTGGAAATCCCACCCCCTGATTCAATCCTGTCGAAGGGTGCAAAGCCCATGGAAGACAAGCATTCAATGGCACATAAAAAATCTAAAGAAAAATCTAAAAAACATAAGGAAAAGGACCCAATTCAAAAACAGCCCATTGAGGAAAAGGGGAAATACCTTAAGACGAAAGAGGAAATTGCCAAGCTAAATAGCTCTAGTCTGGATTCAAATGATGGAGTTAAAGAGGTTGGCCCTACCTCCACTGACCCTTCATCAACTATTGAACTGCCAGATTACTTAATGAAATATATTGCTATTGGCTCACATGAGCAACGCCAGAATTATACAGATGACTTCAATACAGAGTATGATGAGTATAGAACTTTGCATGCCAGAATGGAGACGGTGGCCACAAGGTTTAGGAAACTTGATGCAAAACGTCAGCGTCTTTCTCCAGGCTCCAAAGAGTATCAGACTCTTCATGAAGAGGTCTTAAAAGAATATCAGAAGCTCAACCAGGCTAGTCCCAATTACCACGAAGAAAAATCCAGATGTGATTATCTTCATAACAAGTTGGCTCACATCAAAAGACTAATAGGTGAATTCGACCAACAGCACTAGACCTCTGCTTAGACCAGAAGATGTGAATAAACTTAAGCTTATTTATTTAAAATTTCAAATGAATTGCTGGAAGATTCTAAAATATTGAAACTTGGCCATTTGAAAGTTTCACTATTAGCAAACTTTGGGTTACGTTTTTTTTTTTTAATTTTGTAATTTTTTTACCACAATATTTCTTGTATTCATTTTTTCCAAATTTCCCCCTCTCTCCCTCTACTCCCTCCCCTAGATGACAGGCAATCCCACACATGTTAAATGTGTTAACAGCATATCCTAGATACAATATATGTGTGGAAAACCAAACTTCTTCTTGCACAGTAAGAATTGTATTCTGAAGGAACAAGTAACCTGGGTGGAAAGACAATAGTGCAAACAGTTTACACTCAACTCCCAGTGTTCCTTCTCTGGGTGTAGCTGTTTCTGTCCATCATTGCTCAACTGGAACTGAATCAGATCTTCTCTTTGTTGAAGATATCCACTTCAATCAGAATATTTCTCCATACAGTAGTATTGCTGTAGTGTACAGTGATCTCCTGGTTCTGCTCATTTCACTCAGCATCAGTTCATTGGAAGTCTTTCCAAGCCTCTCTATATTCACCCTGCTGGTCATTTCCTACAGAGCAATACTATTCCATAACATTCATATAGCATAATTCACCCAACTATTCTCCAATTGATGGGCATCCATTCAATTTCCATTTTCTACCCACTACAAATAGGGCTGCCACAAACATTTTGGCACATACAGGTCCCTTTCCATTCTTTAGTATTTCTTTGGGATATAAGCCCAGTAGTAGGACTGCTGAATCAAAGGGTATATACACACTTTCATAACTTTTTGGGCATAGTTCCAAATTGCTTTCCAGAATGGCTGGATTCTTTCACAACTCCACCAGCAAGGCCTCAGTGTCCCAGTTTTCCCGCATTCCCTCCAACATTCATTATGATCTTTTCCTGTCATCTTAGCCAAAATGACAGAAGTGTAGTGGTATCTCAGAGTAGTCTTAATTGGTATTTCTTTGATCAAGAGTGATTTGGAACACTCTTTCATATGAATGGAAGTCGTTTCACTTTCATCATCTGAAAATTTTCTGTTCCTATCCTTTCACCATTTATCAATTGGGGAATGGTTTGATTTCTTATAAATTAGAGTCCGTTCTCTATATATTTTGGAAATGAGACCTTTATCAAAATCTTCATCTGTAAACATATTTTCCCAATTTGTTACTTCCCTTCTAATCTTGTTTGCATTAGTTTTTTTGTTTTGTTTTTTTGTTTTTGTTTTTTTTTGGTTTTTTTGTACAAAAGTTTTTTAATTTCATGTAATCAAAATCTTCTATTTTGTGATCAATAATGATCTCTAGTTCTCCATTGGTCCTAAATTCCTTCCTTTTCCACAAGTCTGAGAGGTAAACTATCCTATATTCCTCTAATCTATTTATGATCTCATTCTTTATGCATAAATCATGGACTCATTTTGATCTTACCTTGGTATATGGTGTTAAGTGTGAGTCCATATCTAATTTCTGCCATACTAATTTCCATTTTTCCCAACAGCTTTTTTCAAATAATGAATTCTTATCCCAAAAGTTGGTATCTTTGGGTTTGTCAAACTCTAGATTGCTATAGTTGTACACTATTTTGTCCTGTGAACCTAAGGTGTTCCAATGATCCACTAATCTATTTCTTAGCCAATAGCAAATTATTCCCTTAATCTGTTTCACGACTTTTATTGCCGAGGCTAGCATTTCTAATACATTATTGAATAGTAATGGTGATAGTGGGCAACCTTGTTTCACTTCTGATCTTACTGGGAAAGGTTCCAGGTTATCCCCATTACATATGATGCTTACTGATAGTTTTAAATATATGCTCCTGACTATTTTAAAGAATAGTCCATTTATTCCTATACCCTCAAGTGTTTTTAATAGGAATGGATGTTGTCTTTTGGGGATAAAGAAATATTTGATCCTGATTATTCTAAGGAATAGTCCATTTATTCCTATACTCTCAAGTGTTTTTTAGTAGGAATGGATGTTGTATTTTATCAAATGTTTTTTCTGCATCTCCTGACAAAGTCATATGGTTTTTATTAATTTGATTATTAATATGGTTAATTATACTAATAGTTATCCTAATATTAAACCAGCCCTGTATTGCTCGTGTGAATCCTACTTGATCATAGGGTATTATCCTGCGGATGATTTTCTGAAGTCTTTTTGCTAATATCTTATTTAAGATTTTAGCATCAATATTCATTAAGGAGATTGGTCTATTGTTTTCTTTCTGTTTTCAACCTTCCTTCATCCCCTCTTTTCCCAAATAGTTTATATAACATTGGGCTTTAAATGTTTGGTAGAAGTCACATGACAAAAACTGCTGAGAAAACTGGAAATTAGTATGGCAGAAACTAGGCATGGACCCACATTGAACACCCCATACTAAGATAAGAACAAAATGGGTCCGAGATTTAGGCATAAAGAACGAAATCATAAATAAAATGGAGGAACATGGGATGGTTTCCCTCTCGGACTTGTGGAGGAGGAAGGAGCTGTTGTCCAAGGGAGAACTAGAGACCAGTATTGATCACAAAATAGAAAATTTTGATGACGCCAAATTAAAAAGTTGCTGCACAAGCAAAACTAATGCCAACAAGATTAGAAGGGAAGTAACAAATTGGGTAAACATTTTTACAGTTAAAGGTTCTGATAAAGGGCTCATCTCCAAATTATACAGAGAATTGACTTGACTTTATAGGAAATCAAGCCATTCTCCAATTGATAAATGGTCAAAGGATATGAACAGACAATTTTCAGATGATGAAATTAAAACTATTTCCACTCATATGAAAGAGTGTTCCAAACCACGATTGGTCAGAGAAATGCAAATTAAGACAACTCTGAGATATCATTGGACACCTGTCAGATTGGCTAAGATGACAGGAACTAATAACGATGAACGTTGGAGGGGCTGTGGGAAAACTGGGACACTGATGCATTGTCGGTGGAGTTGTGAAAGAATCCAACCATTCTGGAGAGCAATGTGGAATTATGCCCAAAAAGTTATCACAATGTGCATACCCTTTGACCCAGCACTGCTACTACTGGGCTTATATCCCAAGGATATACTAAAGAAGGGAAAGGTGTGCCAAAATGTTTCTGGCAGCCCTTGTCATAGTGGCTAAACCTGGAAAATGAATGGATGTCCATCAATTGGAGAATGGTTGGGTAAATTATGGTATATGAATGTTATGGAATATTATTGTTCTGTAAGAAATGACCAACTGGAGGAATACGGAGAGGCTTGGAGAGACTTATATCAACTGATGCTGAGTGAAACGAGTAAAACGAGGGGATCATTATAAACTTCAACAATGATACTGAATGAGGATGTATTCTGATGGAAGTGGATATCTTCAACATAGAGAAGAGCTGATCCAATTCCAATTGGTCAATGATGGACAGAATCAGCTACACCCAGAGAAGGGACACTGGGAAATGAGTGTAAACTAGGAGCATTGGTTTTTGGTTTGGTTTGGTCTGGTTTGGTTTGGTTTCTCTTCCCAGATTATTTATACCTTGAGAATACAATCCTTCCTTTGCAACAACAACAGAATGGGGTTCTGCACATATATATTGTACCTAGGATATACTATAAGATATTTAAGATGTATGGGAATGCCTGCCATCTAGGGGAGAGGGTGGAGGGAAGGAGGGGGAAACCCGGAAGAAAAGGTAGGACAGGGGATAAGGTTGTAAAAAAAAAATTACCTATGCATATGTACTGTCAAAAATGTTATACTTATACAAACTTAAGAAACAAAAAAGAAGATGAAGATCTTCTTGATCTTGAAAAAAAAAAAAAATAAACCCATATTCTGGCTGGGCACTTAGGGTAAGGGGAATAGAGAGATTAGCATAATGGCTCCTTCCCTCGAGGAACTTGCATCTAATAGGAGAAATAAGCCTGAATAGGACAACTTGTTGGGAATAGGGTGAAGAGAATTCCTATTCTGGTAACAGTATGACTTAATGCCCTATAAGAACCCTTGTACTGAGATCTGGGGATTTTGTAAAGTTCAGATCATCTCATACATGCCATTTTTGACAAGTGGATGCCACTCATCAATTCAACGTGTATATACTAAGGACATACTTGTGTGCTAAGATTTGGCAACCCAAATTGAACATTTATCAAAAGTCTTCTAGCATCACATAGCATCACAAAGTTCTTTAAGCCCGGAGGGAATTGGAACAGCAAACAGCAGTGAAGCAAACTGCCTCTTTATTGGCACTTCATTGTGGAGCTAGCACATTTCCTTTTCTGTTCAGTTAGCCTAGTCCAAGATATGTCTTGTGAGAAAACTTTACTCAGTCAAGGGAATTGGGGGAAATCTCATTGCATTGTCTGAATCTAGACCTGCATGATCAGGAAACTAGATTATTAAGCCTAGACCTTAACTGAAAAGGTCGGTTATGTTGACCAGGGAACCTGGCCCATCACAGATTTATGCAAGGACTTTTCTCACATGGGTTCATCTTCATCAACCGGTATGTTTTATCTGAAAACTGGCCCCAATCTGGTCAGTCAGTTATCATTTCCATGTTTTTTGACTGTTCATAAACACTTGGAAGGGAGGAAGAGGACATCTCTTTTTCTTATTTTAGGGAATTGTATTTGTTTAATATCCCCCCCAAAAAATTTGGAACATCCTGAATCTTTACTCCAATTAGAAATCTGATTGCCTAATTTTGTATCCTGGTTAAGTGTTTAGTTTTTTTTTTTTTTTTTTTTTTTTTTTTTTTTTTTTTTTTTTTTTTATTAATTCATCTTATTTGATTAATTGTTTTTAATCTGTCTCACTCTGTATTCAGGATCTATGGGCTGACTGATCAGTGGGGGATCCACTGACCTATTTATCATGCCTCATTTTATTTGGCTAATAAATCATACAGCTCAGCTTGACCCCTCAGCTATTTAATTAGCTTTCATAGACAGTTAAACATTTTCAGGTGTGGCCCACAATTACGACTGTCTGTTCCCTTCCTTTGAAGCACAGAAGAAAATATTGGCCAAAAATCATTTTATAATAGCAAAGAATTAGAAATTGAGGGGATGCCCTTTAGTTGGGGAATGGCTGAACAAGATGTAGTATAGGGTTGTGACAGAATACTATAGTGCTAGAAGAAATGACAAACACATTAGTTTGCAGATAACTTGGAAAGACTTCTATGACCTCATACAAAGTGAAGTGACTAAATTCAAGAGATCATTGTACACAGTAACAGCAATATCATGAAAAAAGATCAGCTGGAAAAGATTTAGCTATTCTTGAAGAAAATTGTTTTTGTACATTTTGTAACATTCCTTTAAAAAAATGGAGTCGTAATTCTCTTCCTCTTTCTAAACCCTCCCCCACCTGTTGTGTTATCGATTATATATGTAAGGTCATGGAATACCTATTAACCGTGTTGCCTCCCCCCAAAAGAAAAGGCAAGTATAATAATAAAGTAAAACTAAACATACTTTAATCTTCACTCAGAGGTGGATAACATTTTCCTGAGGGGATCTTCATAGTCCTCTTTGATCATTGGATTGATTAGGGATCAATGATAAAAATGATTTTAAAAAAAGATTATCTATTTCTTTCATTGTTGACCATTCTGGCAATAATGCTTACTATGGATAATTTCTTCAGGTTCTGCTCATTTCATTTTTCCTTCCTTCATATCAGAGTGATTCATACAATGAGCGCTATCTCCTCCCTCTATTTCCCGTTAGGTTCCTTCCTGGGGGCTAAGTCAGTACTTAACAGTTCTCTAGCTCAGAGTTGACACCTTTAGTTGCCACCTCTAAAGGAGTTGACACCTTCGCAAGAGCTTGCTGATTGGTCTGTAAGCCCATTCTCCGGGAGTATTTAAGGAGCCAGGATTCCGGAAGAAGGGAATTGCAGATTCTGCTGTGGAGCTGACTGGGGACGCTTGGACAAGAGAAGATTCGCAAGAACGGAAGGAAAAGCAGAGAAAAATCCTCCTCCCAGAGAAGGCTTATAATTGAGAGCAGACAGGACACTCCAATTTAGCGCCCAACGCGGGGAGCTGTGCTGGAGGCAGCAGCAGCAGCAGAGGCAGCAGCAGCAGCAGCAGCAGCGGCCTCAGAAGCAGCGGCAGCAGCAGCAGCGGCCTCAGAAGCAGCGGCAGCAGCAGCACTAGCAGAAGCGGCAGCGGCAGCAGCAGCCTCCTGAGGAGCTTAACATGGCGACGGGGGGGCCGGCGGCGGGGGGTCTGCGCGAGCAGCGGCGCTACGGCTTATCTGGCGGGAGCCTGGGCCAGGACAATCTCACCGTGGTGCACGTGAAGCTCACGGACACGGCGATCCGGGCGCTGGAGACCTACCAGAGCCACAAGCATGGAACTCCTTCCAGACCTTCCATTCAGTTCCAGGGATTCGAGGGGCTGCTCAGAATTCCCAAAAAGGATCGTCCAAAGGAAGTGCAGAACTTTGGCTTCTCCCTGTCCACCCCTGGCAAAGATCACCCTCAGGAAAGCTTTGAGTGCGTCCGCCAAACTGTCTCCACTTCTGGGGCCTCACAGCTCCACTGCCTGGGAGTTATTCAAGATCAAGTTACAGTCAGGGCAACAAAGGACTCCTCTCAAGTGCCAAGAGACGGCAGGAGGCAGGCAGAAGAGGAATCCCGGAACCCAGGGACAAACGTTAGCAAAGCCGGCGGACCCATTGCAGGAAGAAGAGAAGAAATTGGGAAAGCGCCTCCAGCTGGGCCACAGGCAGCCCCCGAGAGAAAAAGGGCAGCTCCTATTGAGCCTGCACCTACCCTCCAGAAGACCCAGCTGAAGGACAGTGTTTCTGGGCGGCCCTACAGGGCCAGGGTGATTCACCTCCTGGCCCTGAAGACTTACAAGAAACCAGAACTCTTGGCTCGATTACAGAGAGATGGCGTTTCTCCAAAAGACAAGGACTCCCTCGGAGCCATCCTTCAACGGGTGGCCAAGCTGAATCCCAAGGACCTCTCTTATTCCTTAAAGGATTCTGTATTTCAAGAGCTCCAAAAAGATTGGCCGGGATACAATGAGACAGAGAGAGAGTCCCTGGAGTTAGTGCTATCGAGAAAATTGAATCCATCTCCCCAGAATGACTCGAGCACCAGCGCTTCAGAAGCTCCTCAACGTTCTAGGAAAGAGGCTGCGCCTTCTGCTTCTCAGAAACGCCTCTTGGATTCAGATTTCATAGATCCTTTAAGGAATAAAAAACCTCGGATATCTCACCTGACAAATAGAGCTCCTCCAACATGCAACGGTCATTTGAATTCTACCCTTCAAAAAAATGCTGGGGCTCCACCCCCACCCCCATCACCTCCTCCCTCTCCTCCTCCTCCTCCTCCTCCTCCTCCTCCTCCTCCTCCTCCTCCTCCTCCTCCTCCTCCTCCTCCTCCTCCTCCTCCAACTGCTGCCAGCCCAACTCCACCACCTCTTCCTTCAACCCACCTTCCAGTTTCAAATCCTCCTCAGACTGCAAAGTCTAGCTCCAAGTCCCCTAGCACTCCAGAAGGCAGGGGGACTCAAGATCTACCTATGGACAGCTGTAGTCCAAATGGTAGCATCTTTGAGCGCCAGCAGGACAAAGATACCTCTAGGACTTCTTTGGAAATCCCACCCCCTGATTCAATCCTGTCGAAGGGTGCAAAGCCCATGGAAGACAAGCATTCAATGGCACATAAAAAATCTAAAGAAAAATCTAAAAAACATAAGGAAAAGGACCCAATTCAAAAACAGCCCATTGAGGAAAAGGGGAAAGACCTTAAGACGAAAGAGGAAATTGCCAAGCTAAATAGCTCTAGTCTGGATTCAAATGATGGAGTTAAAGAGGTTGGCCCTACCTCCACTGACCCTTCATCAACTATTGAACTGCCAGATTACTTAATGAAATATATTGCTATTGGCTCACATGAGCAACGCCAGAATTATACAGATGACTTCAATACAGAGTATGATGAGTATAGAACTTTGCATGCCAGAATGGAGACGGTGGCCACAAGGTTTAGGAAACTTGATGCAAAACGTCAGCGTCTTTCTCCAGGCTCCAAAGAGTATCAGACTCTTCATGAAGAGGTCTTAAAAGAATATCAGAAGCTCAACCAGGCTAGTCCCAATTACCACGAAGAAAAATCCAGATGTGATTATCTTCATAACAAGTTGGCTCACATCAAAAGACTAATAGGTGAATTCGACCAACAGCACTAGACCTCTGCTTAGACCAGAAGATGTGAATAAACTTAAGCTTATTTATTTAAAATTTCAAATGAATTGCTGGAAGATTCTAAAATATTGAAACTTGGCCATTTGAAAGTTTCACTATTAGCAAACTTTGGGTTACGTTTTTTTTTTTTTTTTTAATTTTGTAATTTTTTTACCACAATATTTCTTGTATTCATTTTTTCCAAATTTCCCCCTCTCTCCCTCTACTCCCTCCCCTAGATGACAGGCAATCCCACACATGTTAAATGTGTTAACAGCATATCCTAGATACAATATATGTGTGGAAAACCAAACTTCTTCTTGCACAGTAAGAATTGTATTCTGAAGGAACAAGTAACCTGGGTGGAAAGACAATAGTGCAAACAGTTTACACTCAACTCCCAGTGTTCCTTCTCTGGGTGTAGCTGTTTCTGTCCATCATTGCTCAACTGGAACTGAATCAGATCTTCTCTTTGTTGAAGATATCCACTTCAATCAGAATATTTCTCCATACAGTAGTATTGCTGTAGTGTACAGTGATCTCCTGGTTCTGCTCATTTCACTCAGCATCAGTTCATTGGAAGTCTTTCCAAGCCTCTCTATATTCACCCTGCTGGTCATTTCCTACAGAGCAATACTATTCCATAACATTCATATAGCATAATTCACCCAACTATTCTCCAATTGATGGGCATCCATTCAATTTCCATTTTCTACCCACTACAAATAGGGCTGCCACAAACATTTTGGCACATACAGGTCCCTTTCCATTCTTTAGTATTTCTTTGGGATATAAGCCCAGTAGTAGGACTGCTGAATCAAAGGGTATATACACACTTTCATAACTTTTTGGGCATAGTTCCAAATTGCTTTCCAGAATGGCTGGATTCTTTCACAACTCCACCAGCAAGGCCTCAGTGTCCCAGTTTTCCCGCATTCCCTCCAACATTCATTATGATCTTTTCCTGTCATCTTAGCCAAAATGACAGAAGTGTAGTGGTATCTCAGAGTAGTCTTAATTGGTATTTCTTTGATCAAGAGTGATTTGGAACACTCTTTCATATGAATGGAAGTCGTTTCACTTTCATCATCTGAAAATTTTCTGTTCCTATCCTTTCACCATTTATCAATTGGGGAATGGTTTGATTTCTTATAAATTAGAGTCCGTTCTCTATATATTTTGGAAATGAGACCTTTATCAAAATCTTCATCTGTAAACATATTTTCCCAATTTGTTACTTCCCTTCTAATCTTGTTTGCATTAGTTTTTTTGTTTTGTTTTTTTGTTTTTGTTTTTTTTTGGTTTTTTTGTACAAAAGTTTTTTAATTTCATGTAATCAAAATCTTCTATTTTGTGATCAATAATGATCTCTAGGTCTCCATTGGTCCTAAATTCCTTCCTTTTCCACAAGTCTGAGAGGTAAACTATCCTATATTCCTCTAATCTATTTATGATCTCATTCTTTATGCATAAATCATGGACTCATTTTGATCTTACCTTGGTATATGGTGTTAAGTGTGAGTCCATATCTAATTTCTGCCATACTAATTTCCATTTTTCCCAACAGCTTTTTTCAAATAATGAATTCTTATCCCAAAAGTTGGTATCTTTGGGTTTGTCAAACTCTAGATTGCTATAGTTGTACACTATTTTGTCCTGTGAACCTAAGGTGTTCCAATGATCCACTAATCTATTTCTTAGCCAATAGCAAATTATTCCCTTAATCTGTTTCACGACTTTTATTGCCGAGGCTAGCATTTCTAATACATTATTGAATAGTAATGGTGATAGTGGGCAACCTTGTTTCACTTCTGATCTTACTGGGAAAGATTCCAGGTTATCCCCATTACATATGATGCTTACTGATAGTTTTAAATATATGCTCCTGACTATTTTAAAGAATAGTCCATTTATTCCTATACCCTCAAGTGTTTTTAATAGGAATGGATGTTGTCTTTTGGGGATAAAGAAATATTTGATCCTGATTATTCTAAGGAATAGTCCATTTATTCCTATACTCTCAAGTGTTTTTTAGTAGGAATGGATGTTGTATTTTATCAAATGTTTTTTCTGCATCTCCTGACAAAGTCATATGGTTTTTATTAATTTGATTATTAATATGGTTAATTATACTAATAGTTATCCTAATATTAAACCAGCCCTGTATTGCTCGTGTGAATCCTACTTGATCATAGGGTATTATCCTGCGGATGATTTTCTGAAGTCTTTTTGCTAATATCTTATTTAAGATTTTAGCATCAATATTCATTAAGGAGATTGGTCTATTGTTTTCTTTCTGTTTTCAACCTTCCTTCATCCCCTCTTTTCCCAAATAGTTTATATAACATTGGGCTAATTGTTCTTTAAATGTTTGGTAGAAGTCACATGACAAAAACTGCTGAGAAAACTGGAAATTAGTATGGCAGAAACTAGGCATGGACCCACATTGAACACCCCATACTAAGATAAGAACAAAATGGGTCCGAGATTTAGGCATAAAGAACGAAATCATAAATAAAATGGAGGAACATGGGATGGTTTCCCTCTCGGACTTGTGGAGGAGGAAGGAGCTGTTGTCCAAGGGAGAACTAGAGACCAGTATTGATCACAAAATAGAAAATTTTGATGACGCCAAATTAAAAAGTTGCTGCACAAGCAAAACTAATGCCAACAAGATTAGAAGGGAAGTAACAAATTGGGTAAACATTTTTACAGTTAAAGGTTCTGATAAAGGGCTCATCTCCAAATTATACAGAGAATTGACTTGACTTTATAGGAAATCAAGCCATTCTCCAATTGATAAATGGTCAAAGGATATGAACAGACAATTTTCAGATGATGAAATTAAAACTATTTCCACTCATATGAAAGAGTGTTCCAAACCACGATTGGTCAGAGAAATGCAAATTAAGACAACTCTGAGATATCATTGGACACCTGTCAGATTGGCTAAGATGACAGGAACTAATAACGATGAACGTTGGAGGGGCTGTGGGAAAACTGGGACACTGATGCATTGTCGGTGGAGTTGTGAAAGAATCCAACCATTCTGGAGAGCAATGTGGAATTATGCCCAAAAAGTTATCACAATGTGCATACCCTTTGACCCAGCACTGCTACTACTGGGCTTATATCCCAAGGATATACTAAAGAAGGGAAAGGTGTGCCAAAATGTTTCTGGCAGCCCTTGTCATAGTGGGCTAAACCTGGAAAATGAATGGATGTCCATCAATTGGAGAATGGTTGGGTAAATTATGGTATATGAATGTTATGGAATATTATTGTTCTGTAAGAAATGACCAACTGGAGGAATACGGAGAGGCTTGGAGAGACTTATATCAACTGATGCTGAGTGAAACGAGTAAAACGAGGGGATCATTATAAACTTCAACAATGATACTGAATGAGGATGTATTCTGATGGAAGTGGATATCTTCAACATAGAGAAGAGCTGATCCAATTCCAATTGGTCAATGATGGACAGAATCAGCTACACCCAGAGAAGGGACACTGGGAAATGAGTGTAAACTAGGAGCATTGGTTTTTGGTTTGGTTTGGTCTGGTTTGGTTTGGTTTCTCTTCCCAGATTATTTATACCTTGAGAATACAATCCTTCCTTTGCAACAACAACAGAATGGGGTTCTGCACATATATATTGTACCTAGGATATACTATAAGATATTTAAGATGTATGGGAATGCCTGCCATCTAGGGGAGAGGGTGGAGGGAAGGAGGGGGAAACCCGGAAGAAAAGGTAGGACAGGGGATAAGGTTGTAAAAAAAAAAATTACCTATGCATATGTACTGTCAAAAATGTTATACTTATACAAACTTAAGAAACAAAAAAGAAGATGAAGATCTTCTTGATCTTGAAAAAAAAATAAATAAACCCATATTCTGGCTGGGCACTTAGGGTAAGGGGAATAGAGAGATTAGCATAATGGCTCCTTCCCTCGAGGAACTTGCATCTAATAGGAGAAATAAGCCTGAATAGGACAACTTGTTGGGAATAGGGTGAAGAGAATTCCTATTCTGGTAACAGTATGACTTAATGCCCTATAAGAACCCTTGTACTGAGATCTGGGGATTTTGTAAAGTTCAGATCATCTCATACATGCCATTTTTGACAAGTGGATGCCACTCATCAATTCAACGTGTATATACTAAGGACATACTTGTGTGCTAAGATTTGGCAACCCAAATTGAACATTTATCAAAAGTCTTCTAGCATCACATAGCATCACAAAAGTTCTTTAAGCCCGGAGGGAATTGGAACAGCAAACAGCAGTGAAGCAAACTGCCTCTTTATTGGCACTTCATTGTGGAGCTAGCACATTTCCTTTTCTGTTCAGTTAGCCTAGTCCAAGATATGTCTTGTGAGAAAACTTTACTCAGTCAAGGGAATTGGGGGAAATCTCATTGCATTGTCTGAATCTAGACCTGCATGATCAGGAAACTAGATTATTAAGCCTAGACCTTAACTGAAAAGGTCGGTTATGTTGACCAGGGAACCTGGCCCATCACAGATTTATGCAAGGACTTTTCTCACATGGGTTCATCTTCATCAACCGGTATGTTTTATCTGAAAACTGGCCCCAATCAGTTATCATTTCCATGGTTTTTGACTGTTCATAAACACTTGGAAGGGAGGAAGAGGACATCTCTTTTTCTTATTTTAGGGAATTGTATTTGTTTAATATCCCCCCCAAAAAATTTGGAACATCCTGAATCTTTACTCCAATTAGAAATCTGATTGCCTAATTTTGTATCCTGGTTAAGTGTTTAGTTTTTTTTTTGTTTTTTTTTTTATTAATTCATCTTATTTGATTAATTGTTTTTAATCTGTCTCACTCTGTATTCAGGATCTATGGGCTGACTGATCAGTGGGGGATCCACTGACCTATTTATCATGCCTCATTTTATTTGGCTAATAAATCATACAGCTCAGCTTGACCCCTCAGCTATTTAATTAGCTTTCATAGACAGTTAAAACATTTTCAGGTGTGGCCCACAATTACGACTGTCTGTTCCCTTCCTTTGAAGCACAGAAGAAAATATTGGCCAAAAATCATTTTATAATAGCAAAGAATTAGAAATTGAGGGGATGCCCTTTAGTTGGGGAATGGCTGAACAAGATGTAGTATAGGGTTGTGACAGAATACTATAGTGCTAGAAGAAATGACAAACACATTAGTTTGCAGATAACTTGGAAAGACTTCTATGACCTCATACAAAGTGAAGTGACTAAATTCAAGAGATCATTGTACACAGTAACAGCAATATCATGAAAAAAGATCAGCTGGAAAAGATTTAGCTATTCTTGAAGAAAAATTGTTTTTGTACATTTTGTAACATTCCTTTAAAAAAATGGAGTCGTAATTCTCTTCCTCTTTCTAAACCCTCCCCCACCTGTTGTGTTATCGATTATATATGTAAGGTCATGGAATACCCTATTAACCGTGTTGCCTCCCCCCAAAAGAAAAGGCAAGTATAATAATAAAGTAAAAACTAAACATACTTTAATCTTCACTCAGAGGTGGATAACATTTTCCTGAGGGTGATCTTCATAGTCCTCTTTGATCATTGGATTGATTAGGGATCAATGATAAAAATGATTTTAAAAAAAGATTATCTATTTCTTTCATTGTTGACCATTCTGGCAATAATGCTTACTATGGATAATTTCTTCAGGTTCTGCTCATTTCATTTTTCCTTCCTTCATATCAGAGTGATTCATACAATGAGCGCTATCTCCTCCCTCTATTTCCCGTTAGGTTCCTTCCTGGGGGCTAAGTCAGTACTTAACAGTTCTCTAGCTCAGAGTTGACACCTTTAGTTGCCACCTCTAAAGGAGTTGACACCTTCGCAAGAGCTTGCTGATTGGTCTGTAAGCCCATTCTCCGGGAGTATTTAAGGAGCCAGGATTCCGGAAGAAGGGAATTGCAGATTCTGCGGTGGAGCTGACTGGGGACGCTTGGACAAGAGAAGATTCGCAAGAACGGAAGGAAAAGCAGAGAAAAATCCTCCTCCCAGAGAAGGCTTATAATTGAGAGCAGACAGGACACTCCAATTTAGCGCCCAACGCGGGGAGCTGTGCTGGAGGCAGCAGCAGCAGCAGAGGCAGCAGCAGCAGCAGCAGCAGCAGCAGCAGCAGCAGCAGCAGCAGCAACAGCGGCCTCAGAAGCAGCGGCAGCAGCAGCACTAGCAGAAGCGGCAGCGGCAGCAGCAGCCTCCTGAGGAGCTTAACATGGCGACGGGGGGGCCGGCGGCGGGGGGTCTGCGCGAGCAGCGGCGCTACGGCTTATCTGGCGGGAGCCTGGGCCAGGACAATCTCACCGTGGTGCACGTGAAGCTCACGGACACGGCGATCCGGGCGCTGGAGACCTACCAGAGCCACAAGCATGGAACTCCTTCCAGACCTTCCATTCAGTTCCAGGGATTCGAGGGGCTGCTCAGAATTCCCAAAAAGGATCGTCCAAAGGAAGTGCAGAACTTTAGCTTCTCCCTGTCCACCCCTGGCAAAGATCACCCTCAGGAAAGCTTTGAGTGCGTCCGCCAAACTGTCTCCACTTCTGGGGCCTCACAGCTCCACTGCCTGGGAGTTATTCAAGATCAAGTTACAGTCAGGGCAACAAAGGACTCCTCTCAAGTGCCAAGAGAAGGCAGGAGGCAGGCAGAAGAGGAATCCCGGAACCCAGGGACAAACGTTAGCAAAGCCGGCGGACCCATTGCAGGAAGAAGAGAAGAAATTGGGAAAGCGCCTCCAGCTGGGCCACAGGCAGCCCCCGAGAGAAAAAGGGCAGCTCCTATTGAGCCTGCACCTACCCTCCAGAAGACCCAGCTGAAGGACAGTGTTTCTGGGCGGCCCTACAGGGCCAGGGTGATTCACCTCCTGGCCCTGAAGACTTACAAGAAACCAGAACTCTTGGCTCGATTACAGAGAGATGGCGTTTCTCCAAAAGACAAGGACTCCCTCGGAGCCATCCTTCAACAGGTGGCCAAGCTGAATCCCAAGGACCTCTCTTATTCCTTAAAGGATTCTGTATTTCAAGAGCTCCAAAAAGATTGGCCGGGATACAATGAGACAGAGAGAGAGTCCCTGGAGTTAGTGCTATCGAGAAAATTGAATCCATCTCCCCAGAATGACTCGAGCACCAGCGCTTCAGAAGCTCCTCAACGTTCTAGGAAAGAGGCTGCGCCTTCTGCTTCTCAGAAACGCCTCTTGGATTCAGATTTCATAGATCCTTTAAGGAATAAAAAACCTCGGATATCTCACCTGACAAAGAGAGCTCCTCCAACATGCAACGGTCATTTGAATTCTACCCTTCAAAAAAATGCTGGGGCTCCACCCCCACCCCCATCACCTCCTCCCTCTCCTCCTCCTCCTCCTCCTCCTACTCCTCCTCCTCCTCCTCCAACTGCTGCCAGCCCAACTCCACCACCTCTTCCTTCAACCCACCTTCCAGTTTCAAATCCTCCTCAGACTGCAAAGTCTAGCTCCAAGTCCCCTAGCACTCCAGAAGGCAGGGGGACTCAAGATCTACCTATGGACAGCTGTAGTCCAAATGGTAGCATCTTTGAGCGCCAGCAGGACAAAGATACCTCTAGGACTTCTTTGGAAATCCCACCCCCTGATTCAATCCTGTCGAAGGGTGCAAAGCCCATGGAAGACAAGCATTCAATGGCACATAAAAAATCTAAAGAAAAATCTAAAAAACATAAGGAAAAGGACCCAATTCAAAAACAGCCCATTGAGGAAAAGGGGAAAGACCTTAAGACGAAAGAGGAAATTGCCAAGCTAAATAGCTCTAGTCTGGATTCAAATGATGGAGTTAAAGAGGTTGGCCCTACCTCCACTGACCCTTCATCAACTATTGAACTGCCAGATTACTTAATAAAATATATTGCTATTGGCTCACATGAGCAACGCCAGAATTATACAGATGACTTCAATACAGAGTATGATGAGTATAGAACTTTGCATGCCAGAATGGAGACGGTGGCCACAAGGTTTAGGAAACTTGATGCAAAACGTCAGCGTCTTTCTCCAGGCTCCAAAGAGTATCAGACTCTTCATGAAGAGGTCTTAAAAGAATATCAGAAGCTCAATCAGGCTAGTCCCAATTACCATGAAGAAAAATCCAGATGTGATTATCTTCATAACAAGTTGGCTCACATCAAAAGACTAATAGGTGAATTCGACCAACAGCACTAGACCTCTGCTTAGACCAGAAGATGTGAATAAACTTAAGCTTATTTATTTAAAATTTCAAATGAATTGCTGGAAGATTCTAAAATATTGAAACTTGGCCATTTGAAAGTTTCACTATTAGCAAACTTTGGGTTACGTTTTTTTTTTTTTTATTTTGTAATTTTTTTACCACAATATTTCTTGTATTCTTTTTTTCCAAATTTCCCCCTCTCTCCCTCTACTCCCTCCCCTAGATGACAGGCAATCCCACACATGTTAAATGTGTTAACAGCATATCCTAGATACAATATATGTGTGGAAAACCAAACTTCTTCTTGCACAGTAAGAATTGTATTCTGAAGGAACAAGTAACCTGGGTGGAAAGACAATAGTGCAAACAGTTTACACTCAACTCCCAGTGTTCCTTCTCTGGGTGTAGCTGTTTCTGTCCATCATTGCTCAACTGGAACTGAATCAGATCTTCTCTTTGTTGAAGATATCCACTTCAATCAGAATATTTCTCCATACAGTAGTATTGCTGTAGTGTACAGTGATCTCCTGGTTCTGCTCATTTCACTCAGCATCAGTTCATTGGAAGTCTTTCCAAGCCTCTCTATATTCACCCTGCTGATCATTTCCTACAGAGCAATACTATTCCATAACATTCATATAGCATAATTCACCCAACTATTTTCCAATTGATGGGCATCCATTCAATTTCCATTTTCTACCCACTTCAAATAGGGCTGCCACAAACATTTTGGCACATACAGGTCCCTTTCCATTCTTTAGTATTTCTTTGGGATATAAGCCCAGTAGTAGGACTGCTGAATCAAAGGGTATATACACACTTTCATAAATTTTTGGGCATAGTTCCAAATTGCTTTCCAGAATGGCTGGATTCTTTCACAACTCCACCAGCAAGGCCTCAGTGTCCCAGTTTTCCCGCATTCCCTCCAACATTCATTATGATCTTTTCCTGTCATCTTAGCCAAAATGACAGAAGTGTAGTGGTATCTCAGAGTAGTCTTAATTGGTATTTCTTTGATCAAGAGTGATTTGGAACACTCTTTCATATGAATGGAAGTCGTTTCACTTTCATCATCTGAAAATTTTCTGTTCCTATCCTTTGACCATTTATCAATTGGGGAATGGTTTGATTTCTTATAAATTAGAGTCCGTTCTCTATATATTTTGGAAATGAGACCTTTATCAAAATCTTCATCTGTAAACATATTTTCCCAATTTGTTACTTCCCTTCTAATCTTGTTTGCATTAGTTTTTTTGTTTTGTTTTTTTGTTTTTGTTTTTTTTTGGTTTTTTTGTACAAAAGTTTTTTAATTTCATGTAATCAAAATCTTCTATTTTGTGATCAATAATGATCTCTAGTTCTCCATTGGTCCTAAATTCCTTCCTTTTCCACAAGTCTGAGAGGTAAACTATCCTATATTCCTCTAATCTATTTATGATCTCATTCTTTATGCATAAATCATGGACTCATTTTGATCTTACCTTGGTATATGGTGTTAAGTGTGAGTCCATATCTAATTTCTGCCATACTAATTTCCATTTTTCCCAACAGCTTTTTTCAAATAATGAATTCTTATCCCAAAAGTTGGTATCTTTGGGTTTGTCAAACTCTAGATTGCTATAGTTGTACACTATTTTGTCCTGTGAACCTAAGGTGTTCCAATGATCCACTAATCTATTTCTTAGCCAATAGCAAATTATTCCCTTAATCTGTTTCACGACTTTTATTGCCGAGGCTAGCATTTCTAATACATTATTGAATAGTAATGGTGATAGTGGGCAACCTTGTTTCACTTCTGATCTTACTGGGAAAGGTTCCAGGTTATCCCCATTACATATGATGCTTACTGATAGTTTTAAATATATGCTCCTGACTATTTTAAAGAATAGTCCATTTATTCCTATACCCTCAAGTGTTTTTAATAGGAATGGATGTTGTCTTTTGGGGATAAAGAAATATTTGATCCTGATTATTCTAAGGAATAGTCCATTTATTCCTATACTCTCAAGTGTTTTTTAGTAGGAATGGATGTTGTATTTTATCAAATGTTTTTTCTGCATCTCCTGACAAAGTCATATGGTTTTTATTAATTTGATTATTAATATGGTTAATTATACTAATAGTTATCCTAATATTAAACCAGCCCTGTATTGCTCGTGTGAATCCTACTTGATCATAGTGTATTATCCTGCGGATGATTTTCTGAAGTCTTTTTGCTAATATCTTATTTAAGATTTTAGCATCAATATTCATTAAGGAGATTGGTCTATTGTTTTCTTTCTGTTTTCAACCTTCCTTCATCCCCTCTTTTCCCAAATAGTTTATATAACATTGGGCTAATTGTTCTTTAAATGTTTGGTAGAAGTCACATGACAAAAACTGCTGAGAAAACTGGAAATTAGTATGGCAGAAACTAGGCATGGACCCACATTGAACACCCCATACTAAGATAAGAACAAAATGGGTCCGAGATTTAGGCATAAAGAACGAAATCATAAATAAAATGGAGGAACATGGGATGGTTTCCCTCTCGGACTTGTGGAGGAGGAAAGAGTTGTTGTCCAAGGGAGAACTAGAGACCAGTATTGATCACAAAATAGAAAATTTTGATGACGCCAAATTAAAAAGTTGCTGCACAAGCAAAACTAATGCCAACAAGATTAGAAGGGAAGTAACAAATTGGGTAAACATTTTTACAGTTAAAGGTTCTGATAAAGGGCTCATCTCCAAATTATACAGAGAATTGACTTGACTTTATAGGAAATCAAGCCATTCTCCAATTGATAAATGGTCAAAGGATATGAACAGACAATTTTCAGATGATGAAATTAAAACTATTTCCACTCATATGAAAGAGTGTTCCAAACCACGATTGGTCAGAGAAATGCAAATTAAGACAACTCTGAGATATCATTGGACACCTGTCAGATTGGCTAAGATGACAGGAACTAATAACGATGAACGTTGGAGGGGCTGTGGGAAAACTGGGACACTGATGCATTGTCGGTGGAGTTGTGAAAGAATCCAACCATTCTGGAGAGCAATGTGGAATTATGCCCCAAAAGTTATCACAATGTGCATACCCTTTGACCCAGCAGTGCTACTACTGGGCTTATATCCCAAGGATATACTAAAGAAGGGAAAGGTGTGCCAAAATGTTTCTGGCAGCCCTTGTAATAGTGGCTAAACCTGGAAAATGAATGGATGTCCATCAATTGGAGAATGGTTGGGTAAATTATGGTATATGAATGTTATGGAATATTATTGTTCTGTAAGAAATGACCAACTGGAGGAATACGGAGAGGCTTGGAGAGACTTATATCAACTGATGCTGAGTGAAACGAGTAAAACGAGGGGATCATTATAAACTTCAACAATGATACTGAATGAGGATGTATTCTGATGGAAGTGGATATCTTCAACATAGAGAAGAGCTGATCCAATTCCAATTGGTCAATGATGGACAGAATCAGCTACACCCAGAGAAGGGACACTGGGAAATGAGTGTAAACTAGGAGCATTGGTTTTTGGTTTGGTTTGGTCTGGTTTGGTTTGGTTTCTCTTCCCAGATTATTTATACCTTGAGAATACAATCCTTCCTTTGCAACAACAACAGAATGGGGTTCTGCACATATATATTGTACCTAGGATATACTATAAGATATTTAAGATGTATGGGAATGCCTGCCATCTAGGGGAGAGGGTGGAGGGAAGGAGGGGGAAACCCGGAAGAAAAGGTAGGACAGGGGATAAGGTTGTAAAAAAAAAATTACCTATGCATATGTACTGTCAAAAATGTTATACTTATAAAAACTTAAGAAACAAAAAAGAAGATGAAGATCTTCTTGATCTTGAAAAAAAAAAATAAACCCATATTCTGGCTGGGCACTTAGGGTAAGGGGAATAGAGAGATTAGCATAATGGCTCCTTCCCTCAAGGAACTTGCATCTAATAGGAGAAATAAGCCTGAATAGCACAACTTGTTGGGAATAGGGTGAAGAGAATTCCTATTCTGGTAACAGTATGACTTAATGCCCTATAAGAACCCTTGTACTGAGATCTGGGGATTTTGTAAAGTTCAGATCATCTCATACATGCCATTTTTGACAAGTGGATGCCACTCATCAATTCAACGTGTATATACTAAGGACATACTTGTGTGCTAAGATTTGGCAACCCAAATTGAACATTTATCAAAAGTCTTCTAGCATCACATAGCATCACAAAGTTCTTTAAGCCCGGAGGGAATTGGAACAGCAAACAGCAGTGAAGCAAACTGCCTCTTTATTGGCACTTCATTGTGGAGCTAGCACATTTCCTTTTCTGTTCAGTTAGCCTAGTCCAAGATATGTCTTGTGAGAAAACTTTACTCAGTCAAGGGAATTGGGGGAAATCTCATTGCATTGTCTGAATCTAGACCTGCATGATCAGGAAACTAGATTATTAAGCCTAGACCTTAACTGAAAAGGTCGGTTATGTTGACCAGGGAACCTGGCCCATCACAGATTTATGCAAGGACTTTTCTCACATGGGTTCATCTTCATCAACCGGTATGTTTTATCTGAAAACTGGCCCCAATCTGGTCAGTCAGTTATCATTTCCATGTTTTTTGACTGTTCACAAACACTTGGAAGGGAGGAAGAGGACATCTCTTTTTCTGATTTTAGGGAATTGTATTTGTTAAATATCCCCCCCACAAATTGGAACATCCTTACTCTTTACTCCAATTAGAAATCTGATTGCCTAATTTTGTATCCTGGTTAAGTGTTTAGTTTTTTTTTTTTATTAATTCATCTTATTTGATTAATTGTTTTTAATCTGTCTCACTCTGTATTCAGGATCTATGGGCTGACTGATCAGTGGGGGATCCACTGACCTATTTATCATGCCTCATTTTATTTGGCTAATAAATCATACAGCTCAGCTTGACCCCTCAGCTATTTAATTAGCTTTCATAGACAGTTAAACATTTTCAGGTGTGGCCCACAATTACGACTGTCTGTTCCCTTCCTTTGAAGCACAGAAGAAAATATTGGCCAAAAATCATTTTATAATAGCAAAGAATTAGAAATTGAGGGGATGCCCTTTAGTTGGGGAATGGCTGAACAAGATGTAGTATAGGGTTGTGACAGAATACTATAGTGCTAGAAGAAATGACAAACACATTAGTTTGCAGATAACTTGGAAAGACTTCTATGACCTCATACAAAGTGAAGTGACTAAATTCAAGAGATCATTGTACACAGTAACAGCAATATCATGAAAAAAGATCAGCTGGAAAAGATTTAGCTATTCTTGAAGAAAATTGTTTTTGTACATTTTGTAACATTCCTTTAAAAAAATGGAGTCGTAATTCTCTTCCTCTTTCTAAACCCTCCCCCACCTGTTGTGTTATCGATTATATATGTAAGGTCATGGAATACCTATTAACCGTGTTGCCTCCCCCCAAAAGAAAAGGCAAGTATAATAATAAAGTAAAACTAAACATACTTTAATCTTCACTCAGAGGTGGATAACATTTTCCTGAGGGGATCTTCATAGTCCTCTTTGATCATTGGATTGATTAGGGATCAATGATAAAAATGATTTTAAAAAAAGATTATCTATTTCTTTCATTGTTGACCATTCTGGCAATAATGCTTACTATGGATAATTTCTTCAGGTTCTGCTCATTTCATTTTTCCTTCCTTCATATCAGAGTGATTCATACAATGAGCGCTATCTCCTCCCTCTATTTCCCGTTAGGTTCCTTCCTGGGGGCTAAGTCAGTACTTAACAGTTCTCTAGCTCAGAGTTGACACCTTTAGTTGCCACCTCTAAAGGAGTTGACACCTTCGCAAGAGCTTGCTGATTGGTCTGTAAGCCCATTCTCCGGGAGTATTTAAGGAGCCAGGATTCCGGAAGAAGGGAATTGCAGATTCTGCGGTGGAGCTGACTGGGGACGCTTGGACAAGAGAAGATTCGCAAGAACGGAAGGAAAAGCAGAGAAAAATCCTCCTCCCAGAGAAGGCTTATAATTGAGAGCAGACAGGACACTCCAATTTAGCGCCCAACGCGGGGAGCTGTGCTGGAGGCAGCAGCAGCAGCAGAGGCAGCAGCAGCAGCAGCAGCAGCAGCAGCAGCAGCAGCAGCAGCAGCAGCAGCAGCAGCAGCAACAGCGGCCTCAGAAGCAGCGGCAGCAGCAGCACTAGCAGAAGCGGCAGCGGCAGCAGCAGCCTCCTGAGGAGCTTAACATGGCGACGGGGGGGCCGGCGGCGGGGGGTCTGCGCGAGCAGCGGCGCTACGGCTTATCTGGCGGGAGCCTGGGCCAGGACAATCTCACCGTGGTGCACGTGAAGCTCACGGACACGGCGATCCGGGCGCTGGAGACCTACCAGAGCCACAAGCATGAAACTCCTTCCAGACCTTCCATTCAGTTCCAGGGATTCGAGGGGCTGCTCAGAATTCCCAAAAAGGATCGTCCAAAGGAAGTGCAGAACTTTAGCTTCTCCCTGTCAACCCCTGGCAAAGATCACCCTCAGGAAAGCTTTGAGTGCGTCCGCCAAACTGTCTCCACTTCTGGGGCCTCACAGCTCCACTGCCTGGGAGTTATTCAAGATCAAGTTACAGTCAGGGCAACAAAGGACTCCTCTCAAGTGCCAAGAGAAGGCAGGAGGCAGGCAGAAGAGGAATCCCGGAACCCAGGGACAAACGTTAGCAAAGCCGGCGGACCCATTGCAGGAAGAAGAGAAGAAATTGGGAAAGCGCCTCCAGCTGGGCCACAGGCAGCCCCCGAGAGAAAAAGGGCAGCTCCTATTGAGCCTGCACCTACCCTCCGGAAGACCCAGCTGAAGGACAGTGTTTCTGGGCGGCCCTACAGGGCCAGGGTGATTCACCTCCTGGCCCTGAAGACTTACAAGAAACCAGAACTCTTGGCTCGATTACAGAGAGATGGCGTTTCTCCAAAAGACAAGGACTCCCTCGGAGCCATCCTTCAACAGGTGGCCAAGCTGAATCCCAAGGACCTCTCTTATTCCTTAAAGGATTCTGTATTTCAAGAGCTCCAAAATGATTGGCCGGGATACAATGAGACAGAGAGAGAGTCCCTGGAGTTAGTGCTATCGAGAAAATTGAATCCATCTCCCCAGAATGACTCGAGCACCAGCGCTTCAGAAGCTCCTCAACGTTCTAGGAAAGAGGCTGCGCCTTCTGCTTCTCAGAAACGCCTCTTGGATTCAGATTTCATAGATCCTTTAAGGAATAAAAAACCTCGGATATCTCACCTGACAAATAGAGCTCATCCAACATGCAACGGTCATTTGAATTCTACCCTTCAAAAAAATGCTGGGGCTCCACCCCCACCCCCATCACCTCCTCCCTCTCCTCCTCCTCCTCCTCCTCCTCCTCCTCCTCCAACTGCTGCCAGCCCAACTCCACCACCTCTTCCTTCAACCCACCTTCCAGTTTCAAATCCTCCTCAGACTGCAAAGTCTAGCTCCAAGTCCCCTAGCACTCCAGAAGGCAGGGGGACTCAAGATCTACCTATGGACAGCTGTAGTCCAAATGGTAGCATCTTTGAGCGCCAGCAGGACAAAGATACCTCTAGGACTTCTTTGGAAATCCCACCCCCTGATTCAATCCTGTCGAAGGGTGCAAAGCCCATGGAAGACAAGCATTCAATGGCACATAAAAAATCTAAAGAAAAATCTAAAAAACATAAGGAAAAGGACCCAATTCAAAAACAGCCCATTGAGGAAAAGGGGAAAGACCTTAAGACGAAAGAGGAAATTGCCAAGCTAAATAGCTCTAGTCTGGATTCAAATGACGGAGTTAAAGAGGTTGGCCCTACCTCCACTGACCCTTCATCAACTATTGAACTGCCAGATTACTTAATAAAATATATTGCTATTGGCTCACATGAGCAACGCCAGAATTATACAGATGACTTCAATACAGAGTATGATGAGTATAGAACTTTGCATGCCAGAATGGAGACGGTGGCCACAAGGTTTAGGAAACTTGATGCAAAACGTCAGCGTCTTTCTCCAGGCTCCAAAGAGTATCAGACTCTTCATGAAGAGGTCTTAAAAGAATATCAGAAGCTCAATCAGGCTAGTCCCAATTACCATGAAGAAAAATCCAGATGTGATTATCTTCATAACAAGTTGGCTCACATCAAAAGACTAATAGGTGAATTCGACCAACAGCACTAGACCTCTGCTTAGACCAGAAGATGTGAATAAACTTAAGCTTATTTATTTAAAATTTCAAATGAATTGCTGGAAGATTCTAAAATATTGAAACTTGGCCATTTGAAAGTTTCACTATTAGCAAACTTTGGGTTACTTTTTTTTTTATTTTGTAATTTTTTTACCACAATATTTCTTGTATTCTTTTTTTCCAAATTTCCCCCTCTCTCCCTCTACTCCCTCCCCTAGATGACAGGCAATCCCACACATGTTAAATGTGTTAACAGCATATCCTAGATACAATATATGTGTGGAAAACCAAACTTCTTCTTGCACAGTAAGAATTGTATTCTGAAGGAACAAGTAACCTGGGTGGAAAGACAATAGTGCAAACAGTTTACACTCAACTCCCAGTGTTCTTTCTCTGGGTGTAGCTGTTTCTGTCCATCATTGCTCAACTGGAACTGAATCAGATCTTCTCTTTGTTGAAGATATCCACTTCAATCAGAATATTTCTCCATACAGTAGTATTGCTGTAGTGTACAGTGATCTCCTGGTTCTGCTCATTTCACTCAGCATCAGTTCATTGGAAGTCTTTCCAAGCCTCTCTATATTCACCCTGCTGGTCATTTCCTACAGAGCAATACTATTCCATAACATTCATATAGCATAATTCACCCAACTATTTTCCAATTGATGGGCATCCATTCAATTTCCATTTTCTACCCACTTCAAATAGGGCTGCCACAAACATTTTGGCACATACAGGTCCCTTTCCATTCTTTAGTATTTCTTTGGGATATAAGCCCAGTAGTAGGACTGCTGAATCAAAGGGTATATACACACTTTCATAACTTTTTGGGCATAGTTCCAAATTGCTTTCCAGAATGGCTGGATTCTTTCACAACTCCACCAGCAAGGCCTCAGTGTCCCAGTTTTCCCGCATTCCCTCCAACATTCATTATGATCTTTTCCTGTCATCTTAGCCAAAATGACAGAAGTGTAGTGGTATCTCAGAGTAGTCTTAATTGGTATTTCTTTGATCAAGAGTGATTTGGAACACTCTTTCATATGAATGGAAGTCGTTTCACTTTCATCATCTGAAAATTTTCTGTTCCTATCCTTTGACCATTTATCAATTGGGGAATGGTTTGATTTCTTATAAATTAGAGTCCGTTCTCTATATATTTTGGAAATGAGACCTTTATCAAAATCTTCATCTGTAAACATATTTTCCCAATTTGTTACTTCCCTTCTAATCTTGTTTGCATTAGTTTTTTTGTTTTGTTTTGTTTTTGTTTTGTTTTTTTTGTACAAAAGTTTTTTAATTTCATGTAATCAAAATCTTCTATTTTGTGATCAATAATGATCTCTAGTTCTCCATTGGTCCTAAATTCCTTCCTTTTCCACAAGTCTGAGAGGTAAACTATCCTATATTCCTCTAATCTATTTATGATCTCATTCTTTATGCATAAATCATGGACTCATTTTGATCTTACCTTGGTATATGGTGTTAAGTGTGAGTCCATATCTAATTTCTGCCATACTAATTTCCATTTTTCCCAACAGCTTTTTTCAAATAATGAATTCTTATCCCAAAAGTTGGTATCTTTGGGTTTGTCAAACTCTAGATTGCTATAGTTGTACACTATTTTGTCCTGTGAACCTAAGGTGTTCCAATGATCCACTAATCTATTTCTTAGCCAATAGCAAATTATTCCCTTAATCTGTTTCACGACTTTTATTGCCGAGGCTAGCATTTCTAATACATTATTGAATAGTAATGGTGATAGTGGGCAACCTTGTTTCACTTCTGATCTTACTGGGAAAGGTTCCAGGTTATCCCCATTACATATGATGCTTACTGATAGTTTTAAATATATGCTCCTGACTATTTTAAAGAATAGTCCATTTATTCCTATACCCTCAAGTGTTTTTAATAGGAAAGGATGTTGTCTTTTGGGGATAAAGAAATATTTGATCCTGATTATTCTAAGGAATAGTCCATTTATTCCTATACTCTCAAGTGTTTTTTAGTAGGAATGGATGTTGTATTTTATCAAATGTTTTTTCTGCATCTCCTGACAAAGTCATATGGTTTTTATTAATTTGATTATTAATATGGTTAATTACACTAATAGTTATCCTAATATTAAACCAGCCCTGTATTCCTCGTGTGAATCCTACTTGATCATAGTGTATTATCCTGCGGATGATTTTCTGAAGTCTTTTTGCTAATATCTTATTTAAGATTTTAGCATCAATATTCATTAAGGAGATTGGTCTATTGTTTTCTTTCTGTTTTCAACCTTCCTTCATCCCCTCTTTTCCCAAATAGTTTATATAACATTGGGCTAATTGTTCTTTAAATGTTTGGTAGAAGTCACATGACAAAAACTGCTGAGAAAACTGGAAATTGGTATGGCAGAAACTAGGCATGGACCCACATTGAACACCCCATACTAAGATAAGAACAAAATGGGTCCGAGATTTAGGCATAAAGAACGAAATCATAAATAAAATGGAGGAACATGGGATGGTTTCCCTCTCGGACTTGTGGAGGAGGAAGGAGTTGTTGTCCAAGGGAGAACTAGAGACCAGTATTGATCACAAAATAGAAAATTTTGATGACGCCAAATTAAAAAGTTGCTGCACAAGCAAAACTAATGCCAACAAGATTAGAAGGGAAGTAACAAATTGGGTAAACATTTTTACAGTTAAAGGTTCTGATAAAGGGCTCATCTCCAAATTATACAGAGAATTGACTTGACTTTATAGGAAATCAAGCCATTCTCCAATTGATAAATGGTCAAAGGATATGAACAGACAATTTTCAGATGATGAAATTAAAACTATTTCCACTCATATGAAAGAGTGTTCCAAACCACGATTGGTCAGAGAAATGCAAATTAAGACAACTCTGAGATATCATTGGACACCTGTCAGATTGGCTAAGATGACAGGAACTAATAACGATGAACGTTGGAGGGGCTGTGGGAAAACTGGGACACTGATGCATTGTCGGTGGAGTTGTGAAAGAATCCAACCATTCTGGAGAGCAATGTGGAATTATGCCCAAAAAGTTATCACAATGTGCATACCCTTTGACCCAGCAGTGCTACTACTGGGCTTATATCCCAAGGATATACTAAAGAAGGGAAAGGTGTGCCAAAATGTTTCTGGCAGCCCTTGTCATAGTGGCTAAACCTGGAAAATGAATGGATGTCCATCAATTGGAGAATGGTTGGGTAAATTATGGTATATGAATGTTATGGAATATTATTGTTCTGTAAGAAATGACCAACTGGAGGAATACGGAGAGGCTTGGAGAGACTTATATCAACTGATGCTGAGTGAAACGAGTAAAACGAGGGGATCATTATAAACTTCAACAATGATACTGAATGAGGATGTATTCTGATGGAAGTGGATATCTTCAACATAGAGAAGAGCTGATCCAATTCCAATTGGTCAATGATGGACAGAATCAGCTACACCCAGAGAAGGGACACTGGGAAATGAGTGTAAACTAGGAGCATTGGTTTTTGGTTTGGTTTGGTCTGGTTTGGTTTGGTTTCTCTTCCCAGATTATTTATACCTTGAGAATACAATCCTTCCTTTGCAACAACAACAGAATGGGGTTCTGCACATATATATTGTACCTAGGATATACTATAAGATATTTAAGATGTATGGGAATGCCTGCCATCTAGGGGAGAGGGTGGAGGGAAGGAGGGGGAAACCCGGAAGAAAAGGTAGGACAGGGGATAAGGTTGTAAAAAAAAAATTACCTATGCATATGTACTGTCAAAAATGTTATACTTATAAAAACTTAAGAAACAAAAAAGAAGATGAAGATCTTCTTGATCTTGAAAAAAAATAAATAAACCCATATTCTGGCTGGGCACTTAGGGTAAGGGGAATAGAGAGATTAGCATAATGGCTCCTTCCCTCAAGGAACTTGCATCTAATAGGAGAAATAAGCCTGAATAGGACAACTTGTTGGGAATAGGGTGAAGAGAATTCCTATTCTGGTAACAGTATGACTTAATGCCCTATAAGAACCCTTGTACTGAGATCTGGGGATTTTGTAAAGTTCAGATCATCTCATACATGCCATTTTTGACAAGTGGATGCCACTCATCAATTCAACGTGTATATACTAAGGACATACTTGTGTGCTAAGATTTGGCAACCCAAATTGAACATTTATCAAAAGTCTTCTAGCATCACATAGCATCACAAAGTTCTTTAAGCCCGGAGGGAATTGGAACAGCAAACAGCAGTGAAGCAAACTGCCTCTTTATTGGCACTTCATTGTGGAGCTAGCACATTTCCTTTTCTGTTCAGTTAGCCTAGTCCAAGATATGTCTTGTGAGAAAACTTTACTCAGTCAAGGGAATTGGGGGAAATCTCATTGCATTGTCTGAATCTAGACCTGCATGATCAGGAAACTAGATTATTAAGCCTAGACCTTAACTGAAAAGGTCGGTTATGTTGACCAGGGAACCTGGCCCATCACAGATTTATGCAAGGACTTTTCTCACATGGGTTCATCTTCATCAACCGGTATGTTTTATCTGAAAACTGGCCCCAATCTGGTCAGTTATCATTTCCATGTTTTTTGACTGTTCACAAACACTTGGAAGGGAGGAAGAGGACATCTCTTTTTCTTATTTTAGGGAATTGTATTTGTTTAATATCCCCCCCAAAAAATTTGGAACATCCTTAATCTTTACTCCAATTAGAAATCTGATTGCCTCATTTTGTATCCTGGTTAAGTGTTTAGTTTTGTTTTTTTTTTTTTTTTATTAATTCATCTTATTTGATTAATTGTTTTTAATCTGTCTCACTCTGTATTCAGGATCTATGGGCTGACTGATCAGTGGGGGATCCACTGACCTATTTATCATGCCTCATTTTATTTGGCTAATAAATCATACAGCTCAGCTTGACCCCTCAGCTATTTAATTAGCTTTCATAGACAGTTAAACATTTTCAGGTGTGGCCCACAATTACGACTGTCTGTTCCCTTCCTTTGAAGCACAGAAGAAAATATTGGCCAAAAATCATTTTATAATAGCAAAGAATTAGAAATTGAGGGGATGCCCTTTAGTTGGGGAATGGCTGAACAAGATGTAGTATAGGGTTGTGACAGAATACTATAGTGCTAGAAGAAATGACAAACACATTAGTTTGCAGATAACTTGGAAAGACTTCTATGACCTCATACAAAGTGAAGTGACTAAATTCAAGAGATCATTGTACACAGTAACAGCAATATCATGAAAAAAGATCAGCTGGAAAAGATTTAGCTATTCTTGAAGAAAATTGTTTTTGTACATTTTGTAACATTCCTTTAAAAAAATGGAGTCGTAATTCTCTTCCTCTTTCTAAACCCTCCCCCACCTGTTGTGTTATCGATTATATATGTAAGGTCATGGAATACCTATTAACCGTGTTGCCTCCCCCCAAAAGAAAAGGCAAGTATAATAATAAAGTAAAACTAAACATACTTTAATCTTCACTCAGAGGTGGATAACATTTTCCTGAGGGGATCTTCATAGTCCTCTTTGATCATTGGATTGATTAGGGATCAATGATAAAAATGATTTTAAAAAAAGATTATCTATTTCTTTCATTGTTGACCATTCTGGCAATAATGCTTACTATGGATAATTTCTTCAGGTTCTGCTCATTTCATTTTTCCTTCCTTCATATCAGAGTGATTCATACAATGAGCGCTATCTCCTCCCTCTATTTCCCGTTAGGTTCCTTCCTGGGGGCTAAGTCAGTACTTAACAGTTCTCTAGCTCAGAGTTGACACCTTTAGTTGCCACCTCTAAAGGAGTTGACACCTTCGCAAGAGCTTGCTGATTGGTCTGTAAGCCCATTCTCCGGGAGTATTTAAGGAGCCAGGATTCCGGAAGAAGGGAATTGCAGATTCTGCTGTGGAGCTGACTGGGGACGCTTGGACAAGAGAAGATTCGCAAGAACGGAAGGAAAAGCAGAGAAAAATCCTCCTCCCAGAGAAGGCTTATAATTGAGAGCAGACAGGACACTCCAATTTAGCGCCCAACGCGGGGAGCTGTGCTGGAGGCAGCAGCAGCAGCAGAGGCAGCAGCAGCAGCAGCAGCAGCGGCCTCAGAAGCAGCGGCAGCAGCAGCTGCGGCCTCAGAAGCAGCGGCAGCAGCAGCAGTGGCCTCAGAAGCAGCGGCAGCAGCAGCACTAGCAGAAGCGGCAGCGGCAGCAGCAGCCTCCTGAGGAGCTTAACATGGCGACGGGGGGGCCGGCGGCGGGGGGTCTGCGCGAGCAGCGGCGCTACGGCTTATCTGGCGGGAGCCTGGGCCAGGACAATCTCACCGTGGTGCACGTGAAGCTCACGGACACGGCGATCCGGGCGCTGGAGACCTACCAGAGCCACAAGCATGGAACTCCTTCCAGACCTTCCATTCAGTTCCAGGGATTCGAGGGGCTGCTCAGAATTCCCAAAAAGGATCGTCCAAAGGAAGTGCAGAACTTTGGGTTCTCCCTGTCCACCCCTGGCAAAGATCACCCTCAGGAAAGCTTTGAGTGCGTCCGCCAAACTGTCTCCCCTTCTGGGGCCTCACAGCTCCACTGCCTGGGAGTTATTCAAGATCAAGTTACAGTCAGGGCAACAAAGGACTCCTCTCAAGTGCCAAGAGAAGGCAGGAGGCAGGCAGAAGAGGAATCCCGGAACCCAGGGACAAACGTTAGCAAAGCCGGCGGACCCATTGCAGGAAGAAGAGAAGAAATTGGGAAAGCGCCTCCAGCTGGGCCACAGGCAGCCCCCGAGAGAAAAAGGGCAGCTCCTATTGAGCCTGCACCTACCCTCCGGAAGACCCAGCTGAAGGACAGTGTTTCTGGGCGGCCCTACAGGGCCAGGGTGATTCACCTCCTGGCCCTGAAGACTTACAAGAAACCAGAACTCTTGGCTCGATTACAGAGAGATGGCGTTTCTCCAAAAGACAAGGACTCCCTCGGAGCCATCCTTCAACAGGTGGCCAAGCTGAATCCCAAGGACCTCTCTTATTCCTTAAAGGATTCTGTATTTCAAGAGCTCCAAAAAGATTGGCCGGGATACAATGAGACAGAGAGAGAGTCCCTGGAGTTAGTGCTATCGAGAAAATTGAATCCATCTCCCCAGAATGACTCGAGCACCAGCGCTTCAGAAGCTCCTCAACGTTCTAGGAAAGAGGCTGCGCCTTCTGCTTCTCAGAAACGCCTCTTGGATTCAGATTTCATAGATCCTTTAAGGAATAAAAAACCTCGGATATCTCACCTGACAAAGAGAGCTCATCCAACATGCAACGGTCATTTGAATTCTACCCTTCAAAAAAATGCTGGGGCTCCACCCCCACCCCCATCACCTCCTCCCTCTCCTCCTCCTCCTCCTCCTCCTCCTCCAACTGCTGCCAGCCCAACTCCACCACCTCTTCCTTCAACCCACCTTCCAGTTTCAAATCCTCCTCAGACTGCAAAGTCTAGCTCCAAGTCCCCTAGCACTCCAGAAGGCAGGGGGACTCAAGATCTACCTATGGACAGCTGTAGTCCAAATGGTAGCATCTTTGAGCGCCAGCAGGACAAAGATACCTCTAGGACTTCTTTGGAAATCCCACCCCCTGATTCAATCCTGTCGAAGGGTGCAAAGCCCATGGAAGACAAGCATTCAATGGCACATAAAAAATCTAAAGAAAAATCTAAAAAACATAAGGAAAAGGACCCAATTCAAAAACAGCCCATTGAGGAAAAGGGGAAAGACCTTAAGACGAAAGAGGAAATTGCCAAGCTAAATAGCTCTAGTCTGGATTCAAATGATGGAGTTAAAGAGGTTGGCCCTACCTCCACTGACCCTTCATCAACTATTGAACTGCCAGATTACTTAATAAAATATATTGCTATTGGCTCACATGAGCAACGCCAGAATTATACAGATGACTTCAATACAGAGTATGATGAGTATAGAACTTTGCATGCCAGAATGGAGACGGTGGCCACAAGGTTTAGGAAACTTGATGCAAAACGTCAGCGTCTTTCTCCAGGCTCCAAAGAGTATCAGACTCTTCATGAAGAGGTCTTAAAAGAATATCAGAAGCTCAATCAGGCTAGTCCCAATTACCACGAAGAAAAATCCAGATGTGATTATCTTCATAACAAGTTGGCTCACATCAAAAGACTAATAGGTGAATTCGACCAACAGCACTAGACCTCTGCTTAGACCAGAAGATGTGAATAAACTTAAGCTTATTTATTTAAAATTTCAAATGAATTGCTGGAAGATTCTAAAATATTGAAACTTGGCCATTTGAAAGTTTCACTATTAGCAAACTTTGGGTTACGTTTTTTTTTTTTTTAATTTTGTAATTTTTTTACCACAATATTTCTTGTATTCATTTTTTCCAAATTTCCCCCTCTCTCCCTCTACTCCCTCCCCTAGATGACAGGCAATCCCACACATGTTAAATGTGTTAACAGCATATCCTAGATACAATATATGTGTGGAAAACCAAACTTCTTCTTGCACAGTAAGAATTGTATTCTGAAGGAACAAGTAACCTGGGTGGAAAGACAATAGTGCAAACAGTTTACACTCAACTCCCAGTGTTCCTTCTCTGGGTGTAGCTGTTTCTGTCCATCATTGCTCAACTGGAACTGAATCAGATTTTCTCTTTGTTGAAGATATCCACTTCAATCAGAATATTTCTCCATACAGTAGTATTGCTGTAGTGTACAGTGATCTCCTGGTTCTGCTCATTTCACTCAGCATCAGTTCATTGGAAGTCTTTCCAAGCCTCTCTATATTCACCCTGCTGGTCATTTCCTACAGAGCAATACTATTCCATAACATTCATATAGCATAATTCACCCAACTATTCTCCAATTGATGGGCATCCATTCAATTTCCATTTTCTACCCACTACAAATAGGGCTGCCACAAACATTTTGGCACATACAGGTCCCTTTCCATTCTTTAGTATTTCTTTGGGATATAAGCCCAGTAGTAGGACTGCTGAATCAAAGGGTATATACACACTTTCATAACTTTT
Organism: Sminthopsis crassicaudata; assembly: GCF_048593235.1. Classification (NCBI taxonomy): domain Eukaryota; kingdom Metazoa; phylum Chordata; class Mammalia; order Dasyuromorphia; family Dasyuridae; genus Sminthopsis; species Sminthopsis crassicaudata. Next base: position 37,231,272 of record NC_133621.1, on the reverse strand, counting down.
TGGGCATAGTTCCAAATTGCTTTCCAGAATGGCTGGATTCTTTCACAACTCCACCAGCAAGGCCTCAGTGTCCCAGTTTTCCCGCATTCCCTCCAACATTCATTATGATCTTTTCCTGTCATCTTAGCCAAAATGACAGAAGTGTAGTGGTATCTCAGAGTAGTCTTAATTGGTATTTCTTTGATCAAGAGTGATTTGGAACACTCTTTCATATGAATGGAAGTCGTTTCACTTTCATCATCTGAAAATTTTCTGTTCCTATCCTTTCACCATTTATCAATTGGGGAATGGTTTGATTTCTTATAAATTAGAGTCCGTTCTCTATATATTTTGGAAATGAGACCTTTATCAAAATCTTCATCGGTAAACATATTTTCCCAATTTGTTACTTCCCTTCTAATCTTGTTTGCATTAGTTTTTTTGTTTTGTTTTTTTGTTTTTGTTTTTTTTTTGTTTTTTTTGTACAAAAGTTTTTTAATTTCATGTAATCAAAATCTTCTATTTTGTGATCAATAATGATCTCTAGTTCTCCATTGGTCCTAAATTCCTTCCTTTTCCACAAGTCTGAGAGGTAAACTATCCTATATTCCTCTAATCTATTTATGATCTCATTCTTTATGCATAAATCATGGACTCATTTTGATCTTACCTTGGTATATGGTGTTAAGTGTGAGTCCATATCTAATTTCTGCCATACTAATTTCCATTTTTCCCAACAGCTTTTTTCAAATAATGAATTCTTATCCCAAAAGTTGGTATCTTTGGGTTTGTCAAACTCTAGATTGCTATAGTTGTACACTATTTTGTCCTGTGAACCTAAGGTGTTCCAATGATCCACTAATCTATTTCTTAGCCAATAGCAAATTATTCCCTTAATCTGTTTCACGACTTTTATTGCCGAGGCTAGCATTTCTAATACATTATTGAATAGTAATGGTGATAGTGGGCAACCTTGTTTCACTTCTGATCTTACTGGGAAAGGTTCCAGGTTATCCCCATTACATATGATGCTTACTGATAGTTTTAAATATATGCTCCTGACTATTTTAAAGAATAGTCCATTTATTCCTATACCCTCAAGTGTTTTTAATAGGAATGGATGTTGTCTTTTGGGGATAAAGAAATATTTGATCCTGATTATTCTAAGGAATAGTCCATTTATTCCTATACTCTCAAGTGTTTTTTAGTAGGAATGGATGTTGTATTTTATCAAATGTTTTTTCTGCATCTCCTGACAAAGTCATATGGTTTTTATTAATTTGATTATTAATATGGTTAATTATACTAATAGTTATCCTAATATTAAACCAGCCCTGTATTCCTCGTGTGAATCCTACTTGATCATAGGGTATTATCCTGCGGATGATTTTCTGAAGTCTTTTTGCTAATATCTTATTTAAGATTTTAGCATCAATATTCATTAAGGAGATTGGTCTATTGTTTTCTTTCTGTTTTCAACCTTCCTTCATCCCCTCTTTTCCCAAATAGTTTATATAACATTGGGCTAATTGTTCTTTAAATGTTTGGTAGAAGTCACATGACAAAAACTGCTGAGAAAACTGGAAATTAGTATGGCAGAAACTAGGCATGGACCCACATTGAACACCCCATACTAAGATAAGAACAAAATGGGTCCGAGATTTAGGCATAAAGAACGAAATCATAAATAAAATGGAGGAACATGGGATGGTTTCCCTCTCGGACTTGTGGAGGAGGAAGGAGCTGTTGTCCAAGGGAGAACTAGAGACCAGTATTGATCACAAAATAGAAAATTTTGATGACGCCAAATTAAAAAGTTGCTGCACAAGCAAAACTAATGCCAACAAGATTAGAAGGGAAGTAACAAATTGGGTAAACATTTTTACAGTTAAAGGTTCTGATAAAGGGCTCATCTCCAAATTATACAGAGAATTGACTTGACTTTATAAGAAATCAAGCCATTCTCCAATTGATAAATGGTCAAAGGATATGAACAGACAATTTTCAGATGATGAAATTAAAACTATTTCCACTCATATGAAAGAGTGTTCCAAACCACGATTGGTCAGAGAAATGCAAATTAAGACAACTCTGAGATATCATTGGACACCTGTCAGATTGGCTAAGATGACAGGAACTAATAACGATGAACGTTGGAGGGGCTGTGGGAAAACTGGGACACTGATGCATTGTCGGTGGAGTTGTGAAAGAATCCAACCATTCTGGAGAGCAATGTGGAATTATACCCAAAAAGTTATCACAATGTGCATACCCTTTGACCCAGCACTGCTACTACTGGGCTTATATCCCAAGGATATACTAAAGAAGGGAAAGGTGTGCCAAAATGTTTCTGGCAGCCCTTGTCATAGTGGCTAAACCTGGAAAATGAATGGATGTCCATCAATTGGAGAATGGTTGGGTAAATTATGGTATATGAATGTTATGGAATATTATTGTTCTGTAAGAAATGACCAACTGGAGGAATAAGGAGAGGCTTGGAGAGACTTATATCAACTGATGCTGAGTGAAACGAGTAAAACGAGGGGATCATTATAAACTTCAACAATGATACTGAATGAGGATGTATTCTGATGGAAGTGGATATCTTCAACATAGAGAAGAGCTGATCCAATTCCAATTGGTCAATGATGGACAGAATCAGCTACACCCAGAGAAGGGACACTGGGAAATGAGTGTAAACTAGGAGCATTGGTTTTTGGTTTGGTTTGGTCTGGTTTGGTTTGGTTTCTCTTCCCAGATTATTTATACCTTGAGAATACAATCCTTCCTTTGCAACAACAACAGAATGGGGTTCTGCACATATATATTGTACCTAGGATATACTATAAGATATTTAAGATGTATGGGAATGCCTGCCATCTAGGGGAGAGGGTGGAGGGAAGGAGGGGGAAACCCGGAAGAAAAGGTAGGACAGGGGATAAGGTTGTTAAAAAAAAAAATTACCTATGCATATGTACTGTCAAAAATGTTATACTTATACAAACTTAAGAAACAAAAAAGAAGATGAAGATCTTCTTGATCTTGAAAAAAAAAAAAATAAACCCATATTCTGCCTGGGCACTTAGGGTAAGGGGAATAGAGAGATTAGCATAATGGCTCCTTCCCTCGAGGAACTTGCATCTAATAGGAGAAATAAGCCTGAATAGGACAACTTGTTGGGAATAGGGTGAAGAGAATTCCTATTCTGGTAACAGTATGACTTAATGCCCTATAAGAACCCTTGTACTGAGATCTGGGGATTTTGTAAAGTTCAGATCATCTCATACATGCCATTTTTGACAAGTGGATGCCACTCATCAATTCAACGTGTATATACTAAGGACATACTTGTGTGCTAAGATTTGGCAACCCAAATTGAACATTTATCAAAAGTCTTCTAGCATCACATAGCATCACAAAGTTCTTTAAGCCCGGAGGGAATTGGAACAGCAAACAGCAGTGAAGCAAACTGCCTCTTTATTGGCACTTCATTGTGGAGCTAGCACATTTCCTTTTCTGTTCAGTTAGCCTAGTCCAAGATATGTCTTGTGAGAAAACTTTACTCAGTCAAGGGAATTGGGGGAAATCTCATTGCATTGTCTGAATCTAGACCTGCATGATCAGGAAACTAGATTATTAAGCCTAGACCTTAACTGAAAAGGTCGGTTATGTTGACCAGGGAACCTGGCCCATCACAGATTTATGCAAGGACTTTTCTCACATGGGTTCATCTTCATCAACCGGTATGTTTTATCTGAAAACTGGCCCCAATCTGGTCAGTTATCATTTCCATGGTTTTTGACTGTTCATAAACACTTGGAAGGGAGGAAGAGGACATCTCTTTTTCTTATTTTAGGGAATTGTATTTGTTTAATATCCCCCCCAAAAAATTTGGAACATCCTGAATCTTTACTCCAATTAGAAATCTGATTGCCTAATTTTGTATCCTGGTTAAGTGTTTAGTTTTTTTGTTTTTTTTTTTTTTTTTTATTAATTCATCTTATTTGATTAATTGTTTTTAATCTGTCTCACTCTGTATTCAGGATCTATGGGCTGACTGATCAGTGGGGGATCCACTGACCTATTTATCATGCCTCATTTTATTTGGCTAATAAATCATACAGCTCAGCTTGACCCCTCAGCTATTTAATTAGCTTTCATAGACAGTTAAACATTTTCAGGTGTGGCCCACAATTACGACTGTCTGTTCCCTTCCTTTGAAGCACAGAAGAAAATATTGGCCAAAAATCATTTTATAATAGCAAAGAATTAGAAATTGAGGGGATGCCCTTTAGTTGGGGAATGGCTGAACAAGATGTAGTATAGGGTTGTGATAGAATACTATAGTGCTAGAAGAAATGACAAACACATTAGTTTGCAGATAACTTGGAAAGACTTCTATGACCTCATACAAAGTGAAGTGACTAAATTCAAGAGATCATTGTACACAGTAACAGCAATATCATGAAAAAAGATCAGCTGGAAAAGATTTAGCTATTCTTGAAGAAAATTGTTTTTGTACATTTTGTAACATTCCTTTAAAAAAATGGAGTCGTAATTCTCTTCCTCTTTCTAAACCCTCCCCCACCTGTTGTGTTATCGATTATATATGTAAGGTCATGGAATACCTATGAACCGTGTTGCCTCCCCCCAAAAGAAAAGGCAAGTATAATAATAAAGTAAAACTAAACATACTTTAATCTTCACTCAGAGGTGGATAACATTTTCCTGAGGGGATCTTCATAGTCCTCTTTGATCATTGGATTGATTAGGGATCAATGATAAAAATGATTTTAAAAAAAGATTATCTATTTCTTTCATTGTTGACCATTCTGGCAATAATGCTTACTATGGATAATTTCTTCAGGTTCTGCTCATTTCATTTTTCCTTCCTTCATATCAGAGTGATTCATACAATGAGCGCTATCTCCTCCCTCTATTTCCCGTTAGGTTCCTTCCTGGGGGCTAAGTCAGTACTTAACAGTTCTCTAGCTCAGAGTTGACACCTTTAGTTGCCACCTCTAAAGGAGTTGACACCTTCGCAAGAGCTTGCTGATTGGTCTGTAAGCCCATTCTCCGGGAGTATTTAAGGAGCCAGGATTCCGGAAGAAGGGAATTGCAGATTCTGCGGTGGAGCTGACTGGGGACGCTTGGACAAGAGAAGATTCGCAAGAACGGAAGGAAAAGCAGAGAAAAATCCTCCTCCCAGAGAAGGCTTATAATTGAGAGCAGACAGGACACTCCAATTTAGCGCCCAACGCGGGGAGCTGTGCTGGAGGCAGCAGCAGCAGCAGAGGCAGCAGCAGCAGCAGCGGCCTCAGAAGCAGCGGCAGCAGCAGCAGCAGCAGCGGCCTCAGAAGCAGCGGCAGCAGCAGCACTAGCAGAAGCGGCAGCGGCAGCAGCAGCCTCCTGAGGAGCTTAACATGGCGACGGGGGGGCCGGCGGCGGGGGGTCTGCGCGAGCAGCGGCGCTACGGCTTATCTGGCGGGAGCCTGGGCCAGGACAATCTCACCGTGGTGCACGTGAAGCTCACGGACACGGCGATCCGGGCGCTGGAGACCTACCAGAGCCACAAGCATGGAACTCCTTCCAGACCTTCCATTCAGTTCCAGGGATTCGAGGGGCTGCTCAGAATTCCCAAAAAGGATCGTCCAAAGGAAGTGCAGAACTTTAGCTTCTCCCTGTCCACCCCTGGCAAAGATCACCCTCAGGAAAGCTTTGAGTGCGTCCGCCAAACTGTCTCCACTTCTGGGGCCTCACAGCTCCACTGCCTGGGAGTTATGCAAGATCAAGTTACAGTCAGGGCAACAAAGGACTCCTCTCAAGTGCCAAGAGAAGGCAGGAGGCAGGCAGAAGAGGAATCACGGAACCCAGGGACAAACGTTAGCAAAGCCGGCGGACCCATTGCAGGAAGAAGAGAAGAAATTGGGAAAGCGCCTCCAGCTGGGCCACAGGCAGCCCCCGAGAGAAAAAGGGCAGCTCCTATTGAGCCTGCACCTACCCTCCGGAAGACCCAGCTGAAGGACAGTGTTTCTGGGCGGCCCTACAGGGCCAGGGTGATTCACCTCCTGGCCCTGAAGACTTACAAGAAACCAGAACTCTTGGCTCGATTACAGAGAGATGGCGTTTCTCCAAAAGACAAGGACTCCCTCGGAGCCATCCTTCAACAGGTGGCCAAGCTGAATCCCAAGGACCTCTCTTATTCCTTAAAGGATTCTGTATTTCAAGAGCTCCAAAAAGATTGGCCGGGATACAATGAGACAGAGAGAGAGTCCCTGGAGTTAGTGCTATCGAGAAAATTGAATCCATCTCCCCAGAATGACTCGAGCACCAGCGCTTCAGAAGCTCCTCAACGTTCTAGGAAAGAGGCTGCGCCTTCTGCTTCTCAGAAACGCCTCTTGGATTCAGATTTCATAGATCCTTTAAGGAATAAAAAACCTCGGATATCTCACCTGACAAAGAGAGCTCATCCAACATGCAACGGTCATTTGAATTCTACCCTTCAAAAAAATGCTGGGGCTCCACCCCCACCCCCATCACCTCCTCCCTCTCCTCCTCCTCCTCCTCCTCCTCCTCCAACTGCTGCCAGCCCAACTGCACCACCTCTTCCTTCAACCCACCTTCCAGTTTCAAATCCTCCTCAGACTGCAAAGTCTAGCTCCAAGTCCCCTAGCACTCCAGAAGGCAGGGGGACTCAAGATCTACCTATGGACAGCTGTAGTCCAAATGGTAGCATCTTTGAGCGCCAGCAGGACAAAGATACCTCTAGGACTTCTTTGGAAATCCCACCCCCTGATTCAATCCTGTCGAAGGGTGCAAAGCCCATGGAAGACAAGCATTCAATGGCACATAAAAAATCTAAAGAAATATCTAAAAAACATAAGGAAAAGGACCCAATTCAAAAACAGCCCATTGAGGAAAAGGGGAAAGACCTTAAGACGAAAGAGGAAATTGCCAAGCTAAATAGCTCTAGTCTGGATTCAAATGATGGAGTTAAAGAGGTTGGCCCTACCTCCACTGACCCTTCATCAACTATTGAACTGCCAGATTACTTAATAAAATATATTGCTATTGGCTCACATGAGCAACGCCAGAATTATACAGATGACTTCAATACAGAGTATGATGAGTATAGAACTTTGCATGCCAGAATGGAGACGGTGGCCACAAGGTTTAGGAAACTTGATGCAAAACGTCAGCGTCTTTCTCCAGGCTCCAAAGAGTATCAGACTCTTCATGAAGAGGTCTTAAAAGAATATCAGAAGCTCAATCAGGCTAGTCCCAATTACCATGAAGAAAAATCCAGATGTGATTATCTTCATAACAAGTTGGCTCACATCAAAAGACTAATAGGTGAATTCGACCAACAGCACTAGACCTCTGCTTAGACCAGAAGATGTGAATGAACTTAAGCTTATTTATTTAAAATTTCAAATGAATTGCTGGAAGATTCTAAAATATTGAAACTTGGCCATTTGAAAGTTTCACTATTAGCAAACTTTGGGTTACGTTTTTTTTTTTATTTTGTAATTTTTTTACCACAATATTTCTTGTATTCATTTTTTCCAAATTTCCCCCTCTCTCCCTCTACTCCCTCCCCTAGATGACAGGCAATCCCACACATGTTAAATGTGTTAACAGCATATCCTAGATACAATATATGTGTGGAAAACCAAACTTCTTCTTGCACAGTAAGAATTGTATTCTGAAGGAACAAGTAACCTGGGTGGAAAGACAATAGTGCAAACAGTTTACACTCAACTCCCAGTGTTCCTTCTCTGGGTGTAGCTGTTTCTGTCCATCATTGCTCAACTGGAACTGAATCAGATCTTCTCTTTGTTGAAGATATCCACTTCAATCAGAATATTTCTCCATACAGTAGTATTGCTGTAGTGTACAGTGATCTCCTGGTTCTGCTCATTTCACTCAGCATCAGTTCATTGGAAGTCTTTCCAAGCCTCTCTATATTCACCCTGCTGGTCATTTCCTACAGAGCAATACTATTCCATAACATTCATATAGCATAATTCACCCAACTATTATCCAATTGATGGGCATCCATTCAATTTCCATTTTCTACCCACTACAAATAGGGCTGCCACAAACATTTTGGCACATTCAGGTCCCTTTCCATTCTTTAGTATTTCTTTGGGATATAAGCCCAGTAGTAGGACTGCTGAATCAAAGGGTATATACACACTTTCATAACTTTTGGGGCATAGTTCCAAATTGCATTCCAGAATGGCTGGATTCTTTCACAACTCCACCAGCAAGGCCTCAGTGTCCCAGTTTTCCCGCATTCCCTCCAACATTCATTATGATCTTTTCCTGTCATCTTAGCCAAAATGACAGAAGTGTAGTGGTATCTCAGAGTAGTCTTAATTGGTATTTCTTTGATCAAGAGTGATTTGGAACACTCTTTCATATGAATGGAAGTCGTTTCACTTTCATCATCTGAAAATTTTCTGTTCCTATCCTTTGACCATTTATCAATTGGGGAATGGTTTGATTTCTTATAAATTAGAGTCCGTTCTCTATATATTTTGGAAATGAGACCTTTATCAAAATCTTCATCTGTAAACATATTTTCCCAATTTGTTACTTCCCTTCTAATCTTGTTTGCATTAGTTTTTTTTTTGTTTTGTTTTTTTTTTTTGTTTTTTTTGTACAAAAGTTTTTTAATTTCATGTAATCAAAATCTTCTATTTTGTGATCAATAATGATCTCTAGTTCTCCATTGGTCCTAAATTCCTTCCTTTTCCACAAGTCTGAGAGGTAAACTATCCTATATTCCTCTAATCTATTTATGATCTCATTCTTTATGCATAAATCATGGACTCATTTTGATCTTACCTTGGTATATGGTGTTAAGTGTGAGTCCATATCTAATTTCTGCCATACTAATTTCCATTTTTCCCAACAGCTTTTTTCAAATAATGAATTCTTATCCCAAAAGTTGGTATCTTTGGGTTTGTCAAACTCTAGATTGCTATAGTTGTACACTATTTTGTCCTGTGAACCTAAGGTGTTCCAATGATCCACTAATCTATTTCTTAGCCAATAGCAAATTATTCCCTTAATCTGTTTCACGACTTTTATTGCCGAGGCTAGCATTTCTAATACATTATTGAATAGTAATGGTGATAGTGGGCAACCTTGTTTCACTTCTGATCTTACTGGGAAAGGTTCCAGGTTATCCCCATTACATATGATGCTTACTGATAGTTTTAAATATATGCTCCTGACTATTTTAAAGAATAGTCCATTTATTCCTATACCCTCAAGTGTTTTTAATAGGAATGGTTGTTGTCTTTGGGGGATAAAGAAATATTTGATCCTGATTATTCTAAGGAATAGTCCATTTATTCCTATACTCTCAAGTGTTTTTTAGTAGGAATGGATGTTGTATTTTATCAAATGTTTTTTCTGCATCTCCTGACAAAGTCATATGGTTTTTATTAATTTGATTATTAATATGGTTAATTATACTAATAGTTATCCTAATATTAAACCAGCCCTGTATTCCTCGTGTGAATCCTACTTGATCATAGGGTATTATCCTGCGGATGATTTTCTGAAGTCTTTTTGCTAATATCTTATTTAAGATTTTAGCATCAATATTCATTAAGGAGATTGGTCTATTGTTTTCTTTCTGTTTTCAACCTTCCTTCATCCCCTCTTTTCCCAAATAGTTTATATAACATTGGGCTAATTGTTCTTTAAATGTTTGGTAGAAGTCACATGACAAAAACTGCTGAGAAAACTGGAAATTAGTATGGCAGAAACTAGGCATGGACCCACATTGAACACCCCATACTAAGATAAGAACAAAATGGGTCCGAGATTTAGGCATAAAGAACGAAATCATAAATAAAATGGAGGAACATGGGATGGTTTCCCTCTCGGACTTGTGGAGGAGGAAGGAGCTGTTGTCCAAGGGAGAACTAGAGACCAGTATTGATCACAAAATAGAAAATTTTGATGACGCCAAATTAAAAAGTTGCTGCACAAGCAAAACTAATGCCAACAAGATTAGAAGGGAAGTAACAAATTGGGTAAACATTTTTACAGTTAAAGGTTCTGATAAAGGGCTCATCTCCAAATTATACAGAGAATTGACTTGACTTTATAGGAAATCAAGCCATTCTCCAATTGATAAATGGTCAAAGGATATGAACAGACAATTTTCAGATGATGAAATTAAAACTATTTCCACTCATATGAAAGAGTGTTCCAAACCACGATTGGTCAGAGAAATGCAAATTAAGACAACTCTGAGATATCATTGGACACCTGTCAGATTGGCTAAGATGACAGGAACTAATAACGATGAACGTTGGAGGGGCTGTGGGAAAACTGGGACACTGATGCATTGTCGGTGGAGTTGTGAAAGAATCCAACCATTCTGGAGAGCAATGTGGAATTATGCCCCAAAAGTTATCACAATGTGCATACCCTTTGACCCAGCAGTGCTACTACTGGGCTTATATCCCAAGGATATACTAAAGAAGGGAAAGGTGTGCCAAAATGTTTCTGGCAGCCCTTGTCATAGTGGCTAAACCTGGAAAATGAATGGATGTCCATCAATTGGAGAATGGTTGGGTAAATTATGGTATATGAATGTTATGGAATATTATTGTTCTGTAAGAAATGACCAACTGGAGGAATACGGAGAGGCTTGGAGAGACTTATATCAACTGATGCTGAGTGAAACGAGTAAAACGAGGGGATCATTATAAACTTCAACAATGATACTGAATGAGGATGTATTCTGATGGAAGTGGATATCTTCAACATAGAGAAGAGCTGATCCAATTCCAATTGGTCAATGATGGACAGAATCAGCTACACCCAGAGAAGGGACACTGGGAAATGAGTGTAAACTAGGAGCATTGGTTTTTGGTTTGGTTTGGTCTGGTTTGGTTTGGTTTCTCTTCCCAGATTATTTATACCTTGAGAATACAATCCTTCCTTTGCAACAACAACAGAATGGGGTTCTGCACATATATATTGTACCTAGGATATACTATAAGATATTTAAGATGTATGGGAATGCCTGCCATCTAGGGGAGAGGGTGGAGGGAAGGAGGGGGAAACCCGGAAGAAAAGGTAGGACAGGGGATAAGGTTGTAAAAAAAAAAAATTACCTATGCATATGTACTGTCAAAAATGTTATACTTATACAAACTTAAGAAACAAAAAAGAAGATGAAGATCTTCTTGATCTTGAAAAAAAAAAAAATAAACCCATATTCTGGCTGGGCACTTAGGGTAAGGGGAATAGAGAGATTAGCATAATGGCTCCTTCCCTCGAGGAACTTGCATCTAATAGGAGAAATAAGCCTGAATAGGACAACTTGTTGGGAATAGGGTGAAGAGAATTCCTATTCTGGTAACAGTATGACTTAATGCCCTATAAGAACCCTTGTACTGAGATCTGGGGATTTTGTAAAGTTCAGATCATCTCATACATGCCATTTTTGACAAGTGGATGCCACTCATCAATTCAACGTGTATATACTAAGGACATACTTGTGTGCTAAGATTTGGCAACCCAAATTGAACATTTATCAAAAGTCTTCTAGCATCACATAGCATCACAAAGTTCTTTAAGCCCGGAGGGAATTGGAACAGCAAACAGCAGTGAAGCAAACTGCCTCTTTATTGGCACTTCATTGTGGAGCTAGCACATTTCCTTTTCTGTTCAGTTAGCCTAGTCCAAGATATGTCTTGTGAGAAAACTTTACTCAGTCAAGGGAATTGGGGGAAATCTCATTGCATTGTCTGAATCTAGACCTGCATGATCAGGAAACTAGATTATTAAGCCTAGACCTTAACTGAAAAGGTCGGTTATGTTGACCAGGGAACCTGGCCCATCACAGATTTATGCAAGGACTTTTCTCACATGGGTTCATCTTCATCAACCGGTATGTTTTATCTGAAAACTGGCCCCAATCTGGTCAGTCAGTTATCATTTCCATGTTTTTTGACTGTTCACAAACACTTGGAAGGGAGGAAGAGGACATCTCTTTTTCTGATTTTAGGGAATTGTATTTGTTAAATATCCCCCCCACAAATTGGAACATCCTTACTCTTTACTCCAATTAGAAATCTGATTGCCTAATTTTGTATCCTGGTTAAGTGTTTAGTTTTTTTTTTTTATTAATTCATCTTATTTGATTAATTGTTTTTAATCTGTCTCACTCTGTATTCAGGATCTATGGGCTGACTGATCAGTGGGGGATCCACTGACCTATTTATCATGCCTCATTTTATTTGGCTAATAAATCATACAGCTCAGCTTGACCCCTCAGCTATTTAATTAGCTTTCATAGACAGTTAAACATTTTCAGGTGTGGCCCACAATTACGACTGTCTGTTCCCTTCCTTTGAAGCACAGAAGAAAATATTGGCCAAAAATCATTTTATAATAGCAAAGAATTAGAAATTGAGGGGATGCCCTTTAGTTGCGGAATGGCTGAACAAGATGTAGTATAGGGTTGTGACAGAATACTATAGTGCTAGAAGAAATGACAAACACATTAGTTTGCAGATAACTTGGAAAGACTTCTATGACCTCATACAAAGGGAAGTGACTAAATTCAAGAGATCATTGTACACAGTAACAGCAATATCATGAAAAAAGATCAGCTGGAAAAGATTTAGCTATTCTTGAAGAAAATTGTTTTTGTACATTTTGTAACATTCCTTTAAAAAAATGGAGTCGTAATTCTCTTCCTCTTTCTAAACCCTCCCCCACCTGTTGTGTTATCGATTATATATGTAACGTCATAGAATACCTATGAACCGTGTTGCCTCCCCCCAAAAGAAAAGGCAAGTATAATAATAAAGTAAAACTAAACATACTTTAATCTTCACTCAGAGGTGGATAACATTTTCCTGAGGGGATCTTCATAGTCCTCTTTGATCATTGGATTGATTAGGGATCAATGATAAAAATGATTTTAAAAAAAGATTATCTATTTCTTTCATTGTTGACCATTCTGGCAATAATGCTTACTATGGATAATTTCTTCAGGTTCTGCTCATTTCATTTTTCCTTCCTTCATATCAGAGTGATTCATACAATGAGCGCTATCTCCTCCCTCTATTTCCCGTTAGGTTCCTTCCTGGGGGCTAAGTCAGTACTTAACAGTTCTCTAGCTCAGAGTTGACACCTTTAGTTGCCACCTCTAAAGGAGTTGACACCTTCGCAAGAGCTTGCTGATTGGTCTGTAAGCCCATTCTCCGGGAGTATTTAAGGAGCCAGGATTCCGGAAGAAGGGAATTGCAGATTCTGCGGTGGAGCTGACTGGGGACGCTTGGACAAGAGAAGATTCGCAAGAACGGAAGGAAAAGCAGAGAAAAATCCTCCTCCCAGAGAAGGCTTATAATTGAGAGCAGACAGGACACTCCAATTTAGCGCCCAACGCGGGGAGCTGTGCTGGAGGCAGCAGCAGCAGCAGCAGCAGCAGCAGCAGCAGCAGCAGCAGCAGCAGCAGCAGCAGCAGCAACAGCGGCCTCAGAAGCAGCGGCAGCAGCAGCAACAGCGGCCTCAGAAGCAGCGGCAGCAGCAGCCTCCTGAGGAGCTTAACATGGCGACGGGGGGGCCGGCGGCGGGGGGTCTGCGCGAGCAGCGGCGCTACGGCTTATCTGGCGGGAGCCTGGGCCAGGACAATCTCACCGTGGTGCACGTGAAGCTCACGGACACGGCGATCCGGGCGCTGGAGACCTACCAGAGCCACAAGCATGGAACTCCTTCCAGACCTTCCATTCAGTTCCAGGGATTCGAGGGGCTGCTCAGAATTCCCAAAAAGGATCGTCCAAAGGAAGTGCAGAACTTTGGCTTCTCCCTGTCCACCCCTGGCAAAGATCACCCTCAGGAAAGCTTTGAGTGCGTCCGCCAAACTGTCTCCCCTTCTGGGGCCTCACAGCTCCACTGCCTGGGAGTTATTCAAGATCAAGTTACAGTCAGGGCAACAAAGGACTCCTCTCAAGTGCCAAGAGAAGGCAGGAGGCAGGCAGAAGAGGAATCCCGGAACCCAGGGACAAACGTTAGCAAAGCCGGCGGACCCATTGCAGGAAGAAGAGAAGAAATTGGGAAAGCGCCTCCAGCTGGGCCACAGGCAGCCCCCGAGAGAAAAAGGGCAGCTCCTATTGAGCCTGCACCTACCCTCCGGAAGACCCAGCTGAAGGACAGTGTTTCTGGGCGGCCCTACAGGGCCAGGGTGATTCACCTCCTGGCCCTGAAGACTTACAAGAAACCAGAACTCTTGGCTCGATTACAGAGAGATGGCGTTTCTCCAAAAGACAAGGACTCCCTCGGAGCCATCCTTCAACAGGTGGCCAAGCTGAATCCCAAGGACCTCTCTTATTCCTTAAAGGATTCTGTATTTCAAGAGCTCCAAAAAGATTGGCCGGGATACAATGAGACAGAGAGAGAGTCCCTGGAGTTAGTGCTATCGAGAAAATTGAATCCATCTCCCCAGAATGACTCGAGCACCAGCGCTTCAGAAGCTCCTCAACGTTCTAGGAAAGAGGCTGCGCCTTCTGCTTCTCAGAAACGCCTCTTGGATTCAGATTTCATAGATCCTTTAAGGAATAAAAAACCTCGGATATCTCACCTGACAAAGAGAGCTCATCCAACATGCAACGGTCATTTGAATTCTACCCTTCAAAAAAATGCTGGGGCTCCACCCCCACCCCCATCACCTCCTCCCTCTCCTCCTCCTCCTCCTCCTCCTACTCCTCCTCCTCCTCCTCCTCCTCCTCCAACTGCTGCCAGCCCAACTCCACCACCTCTTCCTTCAACCCACCTTCCAGTTTCAAATCCTCCTCAGACTGCAAAGTCTAGCTCCAAGTCCCCTAGCACTCCAGAAGGCAGGGGGACTCAAGATCTACCTATGGACAGCTGTAGTCCAAATGGTAGCATCTTTGAGCGCCAGCAGGACAAAGATACCTCTAGGACTTCTTTGGAAATCCCACCCCCTGATTCAATCCTGTCGAAGGGTGCAAAGCCCATGGAAGACAAGCATTCAATGGCACATAAAAAATCTAAAGAAAAATCTAAAAAACATAAGGAAAAGGACCCAATTCAAAAACAGCCCATTGAGGAAAAGGGGAAAGACCTTAAGACGAAAGAGGAAATTGCCAAGCTAAATAGCTCTAGTCTGGATTCAAATGATGGAGTTAAAGAGGTTGGCCCTACCTCCACTGACCCTTCATCAACTATTGAACTGCCAGATTACTTAATAAAATATATTGCTATTGGCTCACATGAGCAACGCCAGAATTATACAGATGACTTCAATACAGAGTATGATGAGTATAGAACTTTGCATGCCAGAATGGAGACGGTGGCCACAAGGTTTAGGAAACTTGATGCAAAACGTCAGCGTCTTTCTCCAGGCTCCAAAGAGTATCAGACTCTTCATGAAGAGGTCTTAAAAGAATATCAGAAGCTCAATCAGGCTAGTCCCAATTACCACGAAGAAAAATCCAGATGTGATTATCTTCATAACAAGTTGGCTCACATCAAAAGACTAATAGGTGAATTCGACCAACAGCACTAGACCTCTGCTTAGACCAGAAGATGTGAATAAACTTAAGCTTATTTATTTAAAATTTCAAATGAATTGCTGGAAGATTCTAAAATATTGAAACTTGGCCATTTGAAAGTTTCATTATTAGCAAACTTTGGGTTACGTTTTTTTTTGATTTTGTAATTTTTTTACCACAATATTTCTTGTATTCATTTTTTCCAAATTTCCCCCTCTCTCCCTCTACTCCCTCCCCTAGATGACAGGCAATCCCACACATGTTAAATGTGTTAACAGCATATCCTAGATATAATATATGTGTGGAAAACCAAACTTCTTCTTGCACAGTAAGAATTGTATTCTGAAGGAACAAGTAACCTGGGTGGAAAGACAATAGTGCAAACAGTTTACACTAAACTCCCAGTGTTCCTTCTCTGGGTGTAGCTGTTTCTGTCCATCATTGCTCAACTGGAACTGAATCAGATCTTCTCTTTGTTGAAGATATCCACTTCAATCAGAATATTTCTCCATACAATAGTATTGCTGTAGTGTACAGTGATCTCCTGGTTCTGCTCATTTCACTCAGCATCAGTTCATTGGAAGTCTCTCCAAGCCTCTCTATATTCACCCTGCTGGTCATTTCCTACAGAGCAATACTATTCCATAACATTCATATAGCATAATTCACCCAACTATTCTCCAATTGATGGGCATCCATTCAATTTCCATTTTCTACCCACTACAAATAGGGCTGCCACAAACATTTTGGCACATACAGGTTCCTTTCCATTCTTTAGTATTTCTTTGGGATATAAGCCCAGTAGTAGGACTGCTGAATCAAAGGGTATATACACACTTTCATAACTTTTGGGGCATAGTTCCAAATTGCTTTCCAGAATGGCTGGATTCTTTCACAACTCCACCAGCAAGGCCTCAGTGTCCCAGTTTTCCCGCATTCCCTCCAACATTCATTATGATCTTTTCCTGTCATCTTAGCCAAAATGACAGAAGTGTAGTGATATCTCAGAGTAATCTTAATTGGTATTTCTTTGATCAAGAGTGTTTTGGAACACTCTTTCATATGAATGGAAGTCGTTTCACTTTCATCATCTGAAATTTTTCTGTTCCTATCCTTTGACCATTTATCAATTGGGGAATGGTTTGATTTCTTATAAATTAGAGTCCGTTCTCTATATATTTTGGAAATGAGACCTTTATCAAAATCTTCATCGGTAAACATATTTTCCCAATTTGTTACTTCCCTTCTAATCTTGTTTGCATTAGTTTTTTTGTTTTGTTTTTTTGTTTTTGTTTTTTTGTACAAAAGTTTTTTAATTTCATGTAATCAAAATCTTCTATTTTGTGATCAATAATGATCTCTAGTTCTACATTGGTCCTAAATTCCTTCCTTTTCCACAAGTCTGAGAGGTAAACTATCCTATATTCCTCTAATCTATTTATGATCTCATTCTTTATGCATAAATCATGGACTCATTTTGATCTTACCTTGGTATATGGTGTTAAGTGTGAGTCCATATCTAATTTCTGCCATACTAATTTCCATTTTTCCCAAGAGCTTTTTTCAAATAATGAATTCTTATCCCAAAAGTTGGTATCTTTGGGTTTGTCAAACTCTAGATTGCTATAGTTGTACACTATTTTGTCCTGTGAACCTAAGGTGTTCCAATGATCCACTAATCTATTTCTTAGCCAATAGCAAATTATTCCCTTAATCTGTTTCACGACTTTTATTGCCGAGGCTAGCATTTCTAATACATTATTGAATAGTAATGGTGATAGTGGGCAACCTTGTTTCACTTCTGATCTTACTGGGAAAGGTTCCAGGTTATCCCCATTACATATGATGCTTACTGATAGTTTTAAATATATGCTCCTGACTATTTTAAAGAATAGTCCATTTATTCCTATACCCTCAAGTGTTTTTAATAGGAATGGATGTTGTCTTTGGGGGATAAAGAAATATTTGATCCTGATTATTCTAAGGAATAGTCCATTTATTCCTATACTCTCAAGTGTTTTTTAGTAGGAATGGATGTTGTATTTTATCAAATGTTTTTTCTGCATCTCCTGACAAAGTCATATGGTTTTTATTAATTTGATTATTAATATGGTTAATTATACTAATAGTTATCCTAATATTAAACCAGCCCTGTATTCCTCGTGTGAATCCTACTTGATCATAGGGTATTATCCTGCGGATGATTTTCTGAAGTCTTTTTGCTAATATCTTATTTAAGATTTTAGCATCAATATTCATTAAGGAGATTGGTCTATTGTTTTCTTTCTGTTTTCAACCTTCCTTCATCCCCTCTTTTCCCAAATAGTTTATATAACATTGGGCTAATTGTTCTTTAAATGTTTGGTAGAAGTCACATGACAAAAACTGCTGAGAAAACTGGAAATTAGTATGGCAGAAACTAGGCATGGACCCACATTGAACACCCCATACTAAGATAAGAACAAAATGGGTCCGAGATTTAGGCATAAAGAACGAAATCATAAATAAAATGGAGGAACATGGGATGGTTTCCCTCTCGGACTTGTGGAGGAGGAAGGAGCTGTTGTCCAAGGGAGAACTAGAGACCAGTATTGATCACAAAATAGAAAATTTTGATGACGCCAAATTAAAAAGTTGCTGCACAAGCAAAACTAATGCCAACAAGATTAGAAGGGAAGTAACAAATTGGGTAAACATTTTTACAGTTAAAGGTTCTGATAAAGGGCTCATCTCCAAATTATACAGAGAATTGACTTGACTTTATAAGAAATCAAGCCATTCTCCAATTGATAAATGGTCAAAGGATATGAACAGACAATTTTCAGATGATGAAATTAAAACTATTTCCACTCATATGAAAGAGTGTTCCAAACCACGATTGGTCAGAGAAATGCAAATTAAGACAACTCTGAGATATCATTGGACACCTGTCAGATTGGCTAAGATGACAGGAACTAATAACGATGAACGTTGGAGGGGCTGTGGGAAAACTGGGACACTGATGCATTGTCGGTGGAGTTGTGAAAGAATCCAACCATTCTGGAGAGCAATGTGGAATTATACCCAAAAAGTTATCACAATGTGCATACCCTTTGACCCAGCACTGCTACTACTGGGCTTATATCCCAAGGATATACTAAAGAAGGGAAAGGTGTGCCAAAATGTTTCTGGCAGCCCTTGTCATAGTGGCTAAACCTGGAAAATGAATGGATGTCCATCAATTGGAGAATGGTTGGGTAAATTATGGTATATGAATGTTATGGAATATTATTGTTCTGTAAGAAATGACCAACTGGAGGAATAAGGAGAGGCTTGGAGAGACTTATATCAACTGATGCTGAGTGAAACGAGTAAAACGAGGGGATCATTATAAACTTCAACAATGATACTGAATGAGGATGTATTCTGATGGAAGTGGATATCTTCAACATAGAGAAGAGCTGATCCAATTCCAATTGGTCAATGATGGACAGAATCAGCTACACCCAGAGAAGGGACACTGGGAAATGAGTGTAAACTAGGAGCATTGGTTTTTGGTTTGGTTTGGTCTGGTTTGGTTTGGTTTCTCTTCCCAGATTATTTATACCTTGAGAATACAATCCTTCCTTTGCAACAACAACAGAATGGGGTTCTGCACATATATATTGTACCTAGGATATACTATAAGATATTTAAGATGTATGGGAATGCCTGCCATCTAGGGGAGAGGGTGGAGGGAAGGAGGGGGAAACCCGGAAGAAAAGGTAGGACAGGGGATAAGGTTGTAAAAAAAAAAAAATTACCTATGCATATGTACTGTCAAAAATGTTATACTTAAACAAACTTAAGAAACAAAAAAGAAGATGAAGATCTTCTTGATCTTGAAAAAAAAAAAATAAACCCATATTCTGGCTGGGCACTTAGGGTAAGGGGAATAGAGAGATTAGCATAATGGCTCCTTCCCTCGAGGAACTTGCATCTAATAGGAGAAATAAGCCTGAATAGGACAACTTGTTGGGAATAGGGTGAAGAGAATTCCTATTCTGGTAACAGTATGACTTAATGCCCTATAAGAACCCTTGTACTGAGATCTGGGGATTTTGTAAAGTTCAGATCATCTCATACATGCCATTTTTGACAAGTGGATGCCACTCATCAATTCAACGTGTATATACTAAGGACATACTTGTGTGCTAAGATTTGGCAACCCAAATTGAACATTTATCAAAAGTCTTCTAGCATCACATAGCATCACAAAGTTCTTTAAGCCCGGAGGGAATTGGAACAGCAAACAGCAGTGAAGCAAACTGCCTCTTTATTGGCACTTCATTGTGGAGCTAGCACATTTCCTTTTCTGTTCAGTTAGCCTAGTCCAAGATATGTCTTGTGAGAAAACTTTACTCAGTCAAGGGAATTGGGGGAAATCTCATTGCATTGTCTGAATCTAGACCTGCATGATCAGGAAACTAGATTATTAAGCCTAGACCTTAACTGAAAAGGTCGGTTATGTTGACCAGGGAACCTGGCCCATCACAGATTTATGCAAGGACTTTTCTCACATGGGTTCATCTTCATCAACCGGTATGTTTTATCTGAAAACTGGCCCCAATCTGGTCAGTTATCATTTCCATGGTTTTTGACTGTTCATAAACACTTGGAAGGGAGGAAGAGGACATCTCTTTTTCTTATTTTAGGGAATTGTATTTGTTTAATATCCCCCCCAAAAAATTTGGAACATCCTGAATCTTTACTCCAATTAGAAATCTGATTGCCTAATTTTGTATCCTGGTTAAGTGTTTAGTTTTTTTTTTTTTTTTTTATTAATTCATCTTATTTGATTAATTGTTTTTAATCTGTCTCACTCTGTATTCAGGATCTATGGGCTGACTGATCAGTGGGGGATCCACTGACCTATTTATCATGCCTCATTTTATTTGGCTAATAAATCATACAGCTCAGCTTGACCCCTCAGCTATTTAATTAGCTTTCATAGACAGTTAAACATTTTCAGGTGTGGCCCACAATTACGACTGTCTGTTCCCTTCCTTTGAAGCACAGAAGAAAATATTGGCCAAAAATCATTTTATAATAGCAAAGAATTAGAAATTGAGGGGATGCCCTTTAGTTGGGGAATGGCTGAACAAGATGTAGTATAGGGTTGTGACAGAATACTATAGTGCTAGAAGAAATGACAAACACATTAGTTTGCAGATAACTTGGAAAGACTTCTATGACCTCATACAAAGTGAAGTGACTAAATTCAAGAGATCATTGTACACAGTAACAGCAATATCATGAAAAAAGATCAGCTGGAAAAGATTTAGCTATTCTTTAAGAAAATTGTTTTTGTACATTTTGTAACATTCCTTTAAAAAAAATGGAGTCGTAATTCTCTTCCTCTTTCTAAACCCTCCCCCACCTGTTGTGTTATCGATTATATATGTAAGGTCATGGAATACCTATTAACCGTGTTGCCTCCCCCCAAAAGAAAAGGCAAGTATAATAATAAAGTAAAACTAAACATACTTTAATCTTCACTCAGAGGTGGATAACATTTTCCTGAGGGGATCTTCATAGTCCTCTTTGATCATTGGATTGATTAGGGATCAATGATAAAAATGATTTTAAAAAAAGATTATCTATTTCTTTCATTGTTGACCATTCTGGCAATAATGCTTACTATGGATAATTTCTTCAGGTTCTGCTCATTTCATTTTTCCTTCCTTCATATCAGAGTGATTCATACAATGAGCGCTATCTCCTCCCTCTATTTCCCGTTAGGTTCCTTCCTGGGGGCTAAGTCAGTACTTAACAGTTCTCTAGCTCAGAGTTGACACCTTTAGTTGCCACCTCTAAAGGAGTTGACACCTTCGCAAGAGCTTGCTGATTGGTCTGTAAGCCCATTCTCCGGGAGTATTTAAGGAGCCAGGATTCCGGAAGAAGGGAATTGCAGATTCTGCGGTGGAGCTGACTGGGGACGCTTGGACAAGAGAAGATTCGCAAGAACGGAAGGAAAAGCAGAGAAAAATCCTCCTCCCAGAGAAGGCTTATAATTGAGAGCAGACAGGACACTCCAATTTAGCGCCCAACGCGGGGAGCTGTGCTGGAGGCAGCAGCAGCAGCAGCGGCAGCAGCAGCAGCAGCAGCAGCGGCCTCAGAAGCAGCGGCAGCAGCAGCAGCGGCCTCAGAAGCAGCGGCAGCAGCAGCACTAGCAGAAGCGGCAGCGGCAGCAGCAGCCTCCTGAGGAGCTTAACATGGCGACGGGGGGGCCGGCGGCGGGGGGTCTGCGCGAGCAGCGGCGCTACGGCTTATCTGGCGGGAGCCTGGGCCAGGACAATCTCACCGTGGTGCACGTGAAGCTCACGGACACGGCGATCCGGGCGCTGGAGACCTACCAGAGCCACAAGCATGGAACTCCTTCCAGACCTTCCATTCAGTTCCAGGGATTCGAGGGGCTGCTCAGAATTCCCAAAAAGGATCGTCCAAAGGAAGTGCAGAACTTTGGGTTCTCCCTGTCCACCCCTGGCAAAGATCACCCTCAGGAAAGCTTTGAGTGCGTCCGCCAAACTGTCTCCCCTTCTGGGGCCTCACAGCTCCACTGCCTGGGAGTTATTCAAGATCAAGTTACAGTCAGGGCAACAAAGGACTCCTCTCAAGTGCCAAGAGAAGGCAGGAGGCAGGCAGAAGAGGAATCCCGGAACCCAGGGACAAACGTTAGCAAAGCCGGCGGACCCATTGCAGGAAGAAGAGAAGAAATTGGGAAAGCGCCTCCAGCTGGGCCACAGGCAGCCCCCGAGAGAAAAAGGGCAGCTCCTATTGAGCCTGCACCTACCCTCCAGAAGACCCAGCTGAAGGACAGTGTTTCTGGGCGGCCCTACAGGGCCAGGGTGATTCACCTCCTGGCCCTGAAGACTTACAAGAAACCAGAACTCTTGGCTCGATTACAGAGAGATGGCGTTTCTCCAAAAGACAAGGACTCCCTCGGAGCCATCCTTCAACAGGTGGCCAAGCTGAATCCCAAGGACCTCTCTTATTCCTTAAAGGATTCTGTATTTCAAGAGCTCCAAAAAGATTGGCCGGGATACAATGAGACAGAGAGAGAGTCCTGGAGTTAGTGCTATCGAGAAAATTGAATCCATCTCCCCAGAATGACTCGAGCACCAGCGCTTCAGAAGCTCCTCAACGTTCTAGGAAAGAGGCTGCGCCTTCTGCTTCTCAGAAACGCCTCTTGGATTCAGATTTCATAGATCCTTTAAGGAATAAAAAACCTCGGATATCTCACCTGACAAATAGAGCTCCTCCAACATGCAACGGTCATTTGAATTCCTACCCTTCAAAAAAATGCTGGGGCTCCACCCCCACCCCCATCACCTCCTCCCTCTCCTCCTCCTCCTCCTCCTCCTCCTCCTCCTCCTCCTCCTCCTCCTCCAACTGCTGCCAGCCCAACTCCACCACCTCTTCCTTCAACCCACCTTCCAGTTTCAAATCCTCCTCAGACTGCAAAGTCTAGCTCCAAGTCCCCTAGCACTCCAGAAGGCAGGGGGGACTCAAGATCTACCTATGGACAGCTGTAGTCCAAATGGTAGCATCTTTGAGCGCCAGCAGGACAAAGATACCTCTAGGACTTCTTTGGAAATCCCACCCCCTGATTCAATCCTGTCGAAGGGTGCAAAGCCCATGGAAGACAAGCATTCAATGGGCACATAAAAAATCTAAAGAAAAAATCTAAAAAACATAAGGAAAAGGACCCAATTCAAAAACAGCCCATTGAGGAAAAGGGGAAAGACCTTAAGACGAAAGAGGAAATTGCCAAGCTAAATAGCTCTAGTCTGGATTCAAATGACGGAGTTAAAGAGGTTGGCCCTACCTCCACTGACCCTTCATCAACTATTGAACTGCCAGATTACTTAATAAAATATATTGCTATTGGCTCACATGAGCAACGCCAGAATTATACAGATGACTTCAATACAGAGTATGATGAGTATAGAACTTTGCATGCCAGAATGGAGACGGTGGCCACAAGGTTTAGGAAACTTGATGCAAAACGTCAGCGTCTTTCTCCAGGCTCCAAAGAGTATCAGACTCTTCATGAAGAGGTCTTAAAAGAATATCAGAAGCTCAATCAGGCTAGTCCCAATTACCATGAAGAAAAATCCAGATGTGATTATCTTCATAACAAGTTGGCTCACATCAAAAGACTAATAGGTGAATTCGACCAACAGCACTAGACCTCTGCTTAGACCAGAAGATGTGAATAAACTTAAGCTTATTTATTTAAAATTTCAAATGAATTGCTGGAAGATTCTAAAATATTGAAACTTGGCCATTTGAAAGTTTCACTATTAGCAAACTTTGGGTTACGTTTTTTTTTTTATTTTGTAATTTTTTTACCACAATATTTCTTGTATTCTTTTTTTCCAAATTTCCCCCTCTCTCCCTCTACTCCCTCCCCTAGATGACAGGCAATCCCACACATGTTAAATGTGTTAACAGCATATCCTAGATACAATATATGTGTGGAAAACCAAACTTCTTCTTGCACAGTAAGAATTGTATTCTGAAGGAACAAGTAACCTGGGTGGAAAGACAATAGTGCAAACAGTTTACACTCAACTCCCAGTGTTCTTTCTCTGGGTGTAGCTGTTTCTGTCCATCATTGCTCAACTGGAACTGAATCAGATCTTCTCTTTGTTGAAGATATCCACTTCAATCAGAATATTTCTCCATACAGTAGTATTGCTGTAGTGTACAGTGATCTCCTGGTTCTGCTCATTTCACTCAGCATCAGTTCATTGGAAGTCTTTCCAAGCCTCTCTATATTCACCCTGCTGGTCATTTCCTACAGAGCAATACTATTCCATAACATTCATATAGCATAATTCACCCAACTATTTTCCAATTGATGGGCATCCATTCAATTTCCATTTTCTACCCACTTCAAATAGGGCTGCCACAAACATTTTGGCACATACAGGTCCCTTTCCATTCTTTAGTATTTCTTTGGGATATAAGCCCAGTAGTAGGACTGCTGAATCAAAGGGTATATACACACTTTCATAACTTTTTGGGCATAGTTCCAAATTGCTTTCCAGAATGGCTGGATTCTTTCACAACTCCACCAGCAAGGCCTCAGTGTCCCAGTTTTCCCGCATTCCCTCCAACATTCATTATGATCTTTTCCTGTCATCTTAGCCAAAATGACAGAAGTGTAGTGGTATCTCAGAGTAGTCTTAATTGGTATTTCTTTGATCAAGAGTGATTTGGAACACTCTTTCATATGAATGGAAGTCGTTTCACTTTCATCATCTGAAAATTTTCTGTTCCTATCCTTTGACCATTTATCAATTGGGGAATGGTTTGATTTCTTATAAATTAGAGTCCGTTCTCTATATATTTTGGAAATGAGACCTTTATCAAAATCTTCATCTGTAAACATATTTTCCCAATTTGTTACTTCCCTTCTAATCTTGTTTGCATTAGTTTTTTTGTTTTGTTTTGTTTTTGTTTTGTTTTTTTTGTACAAAAGTTTTTTAATTTCATGTAATCAAAATCTTCTATTTTGTGATCAATAATGATCTCTAGTTCTCCATTGGTCCTAAATTCCTTCCTTTTCCACAAGTCTGAGAGGTAAACTATCCTATATTCCTCTAATCTATTTATGATCTCATTCTTTATGCATAAATCATGGACTCATTTTGATCTTACCTTGGTATATGGTGTTAAGTGTGAGTCCATATCTAATTTCTGCCATACTAATTTCCATTTTTCCCAACAGCTTTTTTCAAATAATGAATTCTTATCCCAAAAGTTGGTATCTTTGGGTTTGTCAAACTCTAGATTGCTATAGTTGTACACTATTTTGTCCTGTGAACCTAAGGTGTTCCAATGATCCACTAATCTATTTCTTAGCCAATAGCAAATTATTCCCTTAATCTGTTTCACGACTTTTATTGCCGAGGCTAGCATTTCTAATACATTATTGAATAGTAATGGTGATAGTGGGCAACCTTGTTTCACTTCTGATCTTACTGGGAAAGGTTCCAGGTTATCCCCATTACATATGATGCTTACTGATAGTTTTAAATATATGCTCCTGACTATTTTAAAGAATAGTCCATTTATTCCTATACCCTCAAGTGTTTTTAATAGGAAAGGATGTTGTCTTTTGGGGATAAAGAAATATTTGATCCTGATTATTCTAAGGAATAGTCCATTTATTCCTATACTCTCAAGTGTTTTTTAGTAGGAATGGATGTTGTATTTTATCAAATGTTTTTTCTGCATCTCCTGACAAAGTCATATGGTTTTTATTAATTTGATTATTAATATGGTTAATTATACTAATAGTTATCCTAATATTAAACCAGCCCTGTATTCCTCGTGTGAATCCTACTTGATCATAGGGTATTATCCTGCGGATGATTTTCTGAAGTCTTTTTGCTAATATCTTATTTAAGATTTTAGCATCAATATTCATTAAGGAGATTGGTCTATTGTTTTCTTTCTGTTTTCAACCTTCCTTCATCCCCTCTTTTCCCAAATAGTTTATATAACATTGGGCTAATTGTTCTTTAAATGTTTGGTAGAAGTCACATGACAAAAACTGCTGAGAAAACTGGAAATTAGTATGGCAGAAACTAGGCATGGACCCACATTGAACACCCCATACTAAGATAAGAACAAAATGGGTCCGAGATTTAGGCATAAAGAACGAAATCATAAATAAAATGGAGGAACATGGGATGGTTTCCCTCTCGGACTTGTGGAGGAGGAAGGAGCTGTTGTCCAAGGGAGAACTAGAGACCAGTATTGATCACAAAATAGAAAATTTTGATGACGCCAAATTAAAAAGTTGCTGCACAAGCAAAACTAATGCCAACAAGATTAGAAGGGAAGTAACAAATTGGGTAAACATTTTTACAGTTAAAGGTTCTGATAAAGGGCTCATCTCCAAATTATACAGAGAATTGACTTGACTTTATAAGAAATCAAGCCATTCTCCAATTGATAAATGGTCAAAGGATATGAACAGACAATTTTCAGATGATGAAATTAAAACTATTTCCACTCATATGAAAGAGTGTTCCAAACCACGATTGGTCAGAGAAATGCAAATTAAGACAACTCTGAGATATCATTGGACACCTGTCAGATTGGCTAAGATGACAGGAACTAATAACGATGAACGTTGGAGGGGCTGTGGGAAAACTGGGACACTGATGCATTGTCGGTGGAGTTGTGAAAGAATCCAACCATTCTGGAGAGCAATGTGGAATTATGCCCAAAAAGTTATCACAATGTGCATACCCTTTGACCCAGCACTGCTACTACTGGGCTTATATCCCAAGGATATACTAAAGAAGGGAAAGGTGTGCCAAAATGTTTCTGGCAGCCCTTGTCATAGTGGCTAAACCTGGAAAATGAATGGATGTCCATCAATTGGAGAATGGTTGGGTAAATTATGGTATATGAATGTTATGGAATATTATTGTTCTGTAAGAAATGACCAACTGGAGGAATACGGAGAGGCTTGGAGAGACTTATATCAACTGATGCTGAGTGAAACGAGTAAAACGAGGGGATCATTATAAACTTCAACAATGATACTGAATGAGGATGTATTCTGATGGAAGTGGATATCTTCAACATAGAGAAGAGCTGATCCAATTCCAATTGGTCAATGATGGACAGAATCAGCTACACCCAGAGAAGGGACACTGGGAAATGAGTGTAAACTAGGAGCATTGGTTTTTGGTTTGGTTTGGTCTGGTTTGGTTTGGTTTCTCTTCCCAGATTATTTATACCTTGAGAATACAATCCTTCCTTTGCAACAACAACAGAATGGGGTTCTGCACATATATATTGTACCTAGGATATACTATAAGATATTTAAGATGTATGGGAATGCCTGCCATCTAGGGGAGAGGGTGGAGGGAAGGAGGGGGAAACCCGGAAGAAAAGGTAGGACAGGGGATAAGGTTGTAAAAAAAAAAAATTACCTATGCATATGTACTGTCAAAAATGTTATACTTATACAAACTTAAGAAACAAAAAAGAAGATGAAGATCTTCTTGATCTTGAAAAAAAAAAAATAAACCCATATTCTGGCTGGGCACTTAGGGTAAGGGGAATAGAGAGATTAGCATAATGGCTCCTTCCCTCGAGGAACTTGCATCTAATAGGAGAAATAAGCCTGAATAGGACAACTTGTTGGGAATAGGGTGAAGAGAATTCCTATTCTGGTAACAGTATGACTTAATGCCCTATAAGAACCCTTGTACTGAGATCTGGGGATTTTGTAAAGTTCAGATCATCTCATACATGCCATTTTTGACAAGTGGATGCCACTCATCAATTCAACGTGTATATACTAAGGACATACTTGTGTGCTAAGATTTGGCAACCCAAATTGAACATTTATCAAAAGTCTTCTAGCATCACATAGCATCACAAAGTTCTTTAAGCCCGGAGGGAATTGGAACAGCAAACAGCAGTGAAGCAAACTGCCTCTTTATTGGCACTTCATTGTGGAGCTAGCACATTTCCTTTTCTGTTCAGTTAGCCTAGTCCAAGATATGTCTTGTGAGAAAACTTTACTCAGTCAAGGGAATTGGGGGAAATCTCATTGCATTGTCTGAATCTAGACCTGCATGATCAGGAAACTAGATTATTAAGCCTAGACCTTAACTGAAAAGGTCGGTTATGTTGACCAGGGAACCTGGCCCATCACAGATTTATGCAAGGACTTTTCTCACATGGGTTTATCTTCATCAACCGGTATGTTTTATCTGAAAACTGACCCCAATCTGGTCAGTTATCATTTCCATGGTTTTTGACTGTTCATAAACACTTGGAAGGGAGGAAGAGGACATCTCTTTTTCTTATTTTAGGGAATTGTATTTGTTTAATATCCCCCCCAAAAAATTTGGAACATCCTGAATCTTTACTCCAATTAGAAATCTGATTGCCTAATTTTGTATCCTGGTTAAGTGTTTAGTTTTTTTTTTTTTTTTTTTATTAATTCATCTTATTTGATTAATTGTTTTTAATCTGTCTCACTCTGTATTCAGGATCTATGGGCTGACTGATCAGTGGGGGATCCACTGACCTATTTATCATGCCTCATTTTATTTGGCTAATAAATCATACAGCTCAGCTTGACCCCTCAGCTATTTAATTAGCTTTCATAGACAGTTAAACATTTTCAGGTGTGGCCCACAATTACGACTGTCTGTTCCCTTCCTTTGAAGCACAGAAGAAAATATTGGCCAAAAATCATTTTATAATAGCAAAGAATTAGAAATTGAGGGGATGCCCTTTAGTTGGGGAATGGCTGAACAAGATGTAGTATAGGGTTGTGACAGAATACTATAGTGCTAGAAGAAATGACAAACACATTAGTTTGCAGATAACTTGGAAAGACTTCTATGACCTCATACAAAGTGAAGTGACTAAATTCAAGAGATCATTGTACACAGTAACAGCAATATCATGAAAAAAGATCAGCTGGAAAAGATTTAGCTATTCTTGAAGAAAATTGTTTTTGTACATTTTGTAACATTCCTTTAAAAAAATGGAGTCGTAATTCTCTTCCTCTTTCTAAACCCTCCCCCACCTGTTGTGTTATCGATTATATATGTAAGGTCATGGAATACCTATTAACCGTGTTGCCTCCCCCCAAAAGAAAAGGCAAGTATAATAATAAAGTAAAACTAAACATACTTTAATCTTCACTCAGAGGTGGATAACATTTTCCTGAGGGGATCTTCATAGTCCTCTTTGATCATTGGATTGATTAGGGATCAATGATAAAAATGATTTTAAAAAAAGATTATCTATTTCTTTCATTGTTGACCATTCTGGCAATAATGCTTACTATGGATAATTTCTTCAGGTTCTGCTCATTTCATTTTTCCTTCCTTCATATCAGAGTGATTCATACAATGAGCGCTATCTCCTCCCTCTATTTCCCGTTAGGTTCCTTCCTGGGGGCTAAGTCAGTACTTAACAGTTCTCTAGCTCAGAGTTGACACCTTCAGTTGCCACCTCTAAAGGAGTTGACACCTTCGCAAGAGCTTGCTGATTGGTCTGTAAGCCCATTCTCCGGGAGTATTTAAGGAGCCAGGATTCCGGAAGAAGGGAATTGCAGATTCTGCAGTGGAGCTGACTGGGGACGCTTGGACAAGAGAAGATTCGCAAGAACGGAAGGAAAAGCAGAGAAAAATCCTCCTCCCAGAGAAGGCTTATAATTGAGAGCAGACAGGACACTCCAATTTAGCGCCCAACGCGGGGAGCTGTGCTGGAGGCAGCAGCAGCAGCAGAGGCAGCAGCAGCAGCAGCAGCAGCGGCCTCAGAAGCAGCGGCAGCAGCAGCTGCGGCCTCAGAAGCAGCGGCAGCAGCAGCAGCGGCCTCAGAAGCAGCGGCAGCAGCAGCACTAGCAGAAGCGGCAGCGGCAGCAGCAGCCTCCTGAGGAGCTTAACATGGCGACGGGGGGGCCGGCGGCGGGGGGTCTGCGCGAGCAGCGGCGCTACGGCTTATCTGGCGGGAGCCTGGGCCAGGACAATCTCACCGTGGTGCACGTGAAGCTCACGGACACGGCGATCCGGGCGCTGGAGACCTACCAGAGCCACAAGCATGGAACTCCTTCCAGACCTTCCATTCAGTTCCAGGGATTCGAGGGGCTGCTCAGAATTCCCAAAAAGGATCGTCCAAAGGAAGTGCAGAACTTTGGCTTCTCCCTGTCCACCCCTGGCAAAGATCACCCTCAGGAAAGCTTTGAGTGCGTCCGCCAAACTGTCTCCCCTTCTGGGGCCTCACAGCTCCACTGCCTGGGAGTTATTCAAGATCAAGTTACAGTCAGGGCAACAAAGGACTCCTCTCAAGTGCCAAGAGAAGGCAGGAGGCAGGCAGAAGAGGAATCCCGGAACCCAGGGACAAACGTTAGCAAAGCCGGCGGACCCATTGCAGGAAGAAGAGAAGAAATTGGGAAAGCGCCTCCAGCTGGGCCACAGGCAGCCCCCGAGAGAAAAAGGGCAGCTCCTATTGAGCCTGCACCTACCCTCCGGAAGACCCAGCTGAAGGACAGTGTTTCTGGGCGGCCCTACAGGGCCAGGGTGATTCACCTCCTGGCCCTGAAGACTTACAAGAAACCAGAACTCTTGGCTCGATTACAGAGAGATGGCGTTTCTCCAAAAGACAAGGACTCCCTCGGAGCCATCCTTCAACAGGTGGCCAAGCTGAATCCCAAGGACCTCTCTTATTCCTTAAAGGATTCTGTATTTCAAGAGCTCCAAAAAGATTGGCCGGGATACAATGAGACAGAGAGAGAGTCCCTGGAGTTAGTGCTATCGAGAAAATTGAATCCATCTCCCCAGAATGACTCGAGCACCAGCGCTTCAGAAGCTCCTCAACGTTCTAGGAAAGAGGCTGCGCCTTCTGCTTCTCAGAAACGCCTCTTGGATTCAGATTTCATAGATCCTTTAAGGAATAAAAAACCTCGGATATCTCACCTGACAAAGAGAGCTCCTCCAACATGCAACGGTCATTTGAATTCTACCCTTCAAAAAAATGCTGGGGCTCCACCCCCACCCCCATCACCTCCTCCCTCTCCTCCTCCTCCTCCTCCTCCTCCTCCTCCTCCTCCTCCTCCTCCTCCTCCAACTGCTGCCAGCCCAACTCCACCACCTCTTCCTTCAACCCACCTTCCAGTTTCAAATCCTCCTCAGACTGCAAAGTCTAGCTCCAAGTCCCCTAGCACTCCAGAAGGCAGGGGGACTCAAGATCTACCTATGGACAGCTGTAGTCCAAATGGTAGCATCTTTGAGCGCCAGCAGGACAAAGATACCTCTAGGACTTCTTTGGAAATCCCACCCCCTGATTCAATCCTGTCGAAGGGTGCAAAGCCCATGGAAGACAAGCATTCAATGGCACATAAAAAATCTAAAGAAAAATCTAAAAAACATAAGGAAAAGGACCCAATTCAAAAACAGCCCATTGAGGAAAAGGGGAAAGACCTTAAGACGAAAGAGGAAATTGCCAAGCTAAATAGCTCTAGTCTGGATTCAAATGATGGAGTTAAAGAGGTTGGCCCTACCTCCACTGACCCTTCATCAACTATTGAACTGCCAGATTACTTAATAAAATATATTGCTATTGGCTCACATGAGCAACGCCAGAATTATACAGATGACTTCAATACAGAGTATGATGAGTATAGAACTTTGCATGCCAGAATGGAGACGGTGGCCACAAGGTTTAGGAAACTTGATGCAAAACGTCAGCGTCTTTCTCCAGGCTCCAAAGAGTATCAGACTCTTCATGAAGAGGTCTTAAAAGAATATCAGAAGCTCAATCAGGCTAGTCCCAATTACCACGAAGAAAAATCCAGATGTGATTATCTTCATAACAAGTTGGCTCACATCAAAAGACTAATAGGTGAATTCGACCAACAGCACTAGACCTCTGCTTAGACCAGAAGATGTGAATAAACTTAAGCTTATTTATTTAAAATTTCAAATGAATTGCTGGAAGATTCTAAAATATTGAAACTTGGCCATTTGAAAGTTTCACTATTAGCAAACTTTGGGTTACGTTTTTTTTTTTTTTAATTTTGTAATTTTTTTACCACAATATTTCTTGTATTCATTTTTTCCAAATTTCCCCCTCTCTCCCTCTACTCCCTTCCCTAGATGACAGGCAATCCCACACATGTTAAATGTGTTAACAGCATATCCTAGATACAATATATGTGTGGAAAACCAAACTTCTTCTTGCACAGTAAGAATTGTATTCTGAAGGAACAAGTAACCTGGGTGGAAAGACAATAGTGCAAACAGTTTACACTCAACTCCCAGTGTTCCTTCTCTGGGTGTAGCTGTTTCTGTCCATCATTGCTCAACTGGAACTGAATCAGATTTTCTCTTTGTTGAAGATATCCACTTCAATCAGAATATTTCTCCATACAGTAGTATTGCTGTAGTGTACAGTGATCTCCTGGTTCTGCTCATTTCACTCAGCATCAGTTCATTGGAAGTCTTTCCAAGCCTCTCTATATTCACCCTGCTGGTCATTTCCTACAGAGCAATACTATTCCATAACATTCATATAGCATAATTCACCCAACTATTCTCCAATTGATGGGCATCCATTCAATTTCCATTTTCTACCCACTACAAATAGGGCTGCCACAAACATTTTGGCACATACAGGTCCCTTTCCATTCTTTAGTATTTCTTTGGGATATAAGCCCAGTAGTAGGACTGCTGAATCAAAGGGTATATACACACTTTCATAACTTTTTGGGCATAGTTCCAAATTGCTTTCCAGAATGGCTGGATTCTTTCACAACTCCACCAGCAAGGCCTCAGTGTCCCAGTTTTCCCGCATTCCCTCCAACATTCATTATGATCTTTTCCTGTCATCTTAGCCAAAATGACAGAAGTGTAGTGGTATCTCAGAGTAGTCTTAATTGGTATTTCTTTGATCAAGAGTGATTTGGAACACTCTTTCATATGAATGGAAGTCGTTTCACTTTCATCATCTAAAAATTTTCTGTTCCTATCCTTTCACCATTTATCAATTGGGGAATGGTTTGATTTCTTATAAATTAGAGTCCGTTCTCTATATATTTTGGAAATGAGACCTTTATCAAAATCTTCATCGGTAAACATATTTTCCCAATTTGTTACTTCCCTTCTAATCTTGTTTGCATTAGTTTTTTTGTTTTGTTTTTTTGTTTTTGTTTTTTTTTTGTTTTTTTTGTACAAAAGTTTTTTAATTTCATGTAATCAAAATCTTCTATTTTGTGATCAATAATGATCTCTAGTTCTCCATTGGTCCTAAATTCCTTCCTTTTCCACAAGTCTGAGAGGTAAACTATCCTATATTCCTCTAATCTATTTATGATCTCATTCTTTATGCATAAATCATGGACTCATTTTGATCTTACCTTGGTATATGGTGTTAAGTGTGAGTCCATATCTAATTTCTGCCATACTAATTTCCATTTTTCCCAACAGCTTTTTTCAAATAATGAATTCTTATCCCAAAAGTTGGTATCTTTGGGTTTGTCAAACTCTAGATTGCTATAGTTGTACACTATTTTGTCCTGTGAACCTAAGGTGTTCCAATGATCCACTAATCTATTTCTTAGCCAATAGCAAATTATTCCCTTAATCTGTTTCACGACTTTTATTGCCGAGGCTAGCATTTCTAATACATTATTGAATAGTAATGGTGATAGTGGGCAACCTTGTTTCACTTCTGATCTTACTGGGAAAGGTTCCAGGTTATCCCCATTACATATGATGCTTACTGATAGTTTTAAATATATGCTCCTGACTATTTTAAAGAATAGTCCATTTATTCCTATACCCTCAAGTGTTTTTAATAGGAATGGATGTTGTCTTTTGGGGATAAAGAAATATTTGATCCTGATTATTCTAAGGAATAGTCCATTTATTCCTATACTCTCAAGTGTTTTTTAGTAGGAATGGATTTTGTATTTTATCAAATGTTTTTTCTGCATCTCCTGACAAAGTCATATGGTTTTTATTAATTTGATTATTAATATGGTTAATTATACTAATAGTTATCCTAATATTAAACCAGCCCTGTATTCCTCGTGTGAATCCTACTTGATCATAGGGTATTATCCTGCGGATGATTTTCTGAAGTCTTTTTGCTAATATCTTATTTAAGATTTTAGCATCAATATTCATTAAGGAGATTGGTCTATTGTTTTCTTTCTGTTTTCAACCTTCCTTCATCCCCTCTTTTCCCAAATAGTTTATATAACATTGGGCTAATTGTTCTTTAAATGTTTGGTAGAAGTCACATGACAAAAACTGCTGAGAAAACTGGAAATTAGTATGGCAGAAACTAGGCATGGACCCACATTGAACACCCCATACTAAGATAAGAACAAAATGGGTCCGAGATTTAGGCATAAAGAACGAAATCATAAATAAAATGGAGGAACATGGGATGGTTTCCCTCTCGGACTTGTGGAGGAGGAAGGAGCTGTTGTCCAAGGGAGAACTAGAGACCAGTATTGATCACAAAATAGAAAATTTTGATGACGCCAAATTAAAAAGTTGCTGCACAAGCAAAACTAATGCCAACAAGATTAGAAGGGAAGTAACAAATTGGGTAAACATTTTTACAGTTAAAGGTTCTGATAAAGGGCTCATCTCCAAATTATACAGAGAATTGACTTGACTTTATAAGAAATCAAGCCATTCTCCAATTGATAAATGGTCAAAGGATATGAACAGACAATTTTCAGATGATAAAATTAAAACTATTTCCACTCATATGAAAGAGTGTTCCAAACCACGATTGGTCAGAGAAATGCAAATTAAGACAACTCTGAGATATCATTGGACACCTGTCAGATTGGCTAAGATGACAGGAACTAATAACGATGAACGTTGGAGGGGCTGTGGGAAAACTGGGACACTGATGCATTGTCGGTGGAGTTGTGAAAGAATCCAACCATTCTGGAGAGCAATGTGGAATTATGCCCAAAAAGTTATCACAATGTGCATACCCTTTGACCCAGCACTGCTACTACTGGGCTTATATCCCAAGGATATACTAAAGAAGGGAAAGGTGTGCCAAAATGTTTCTGGCAGCCCTTGTCATAGTGGCTAAACCTGGAAAATGAATGGATGTCCATCAATTGGAGAATGGTTGGGTAAATTATGGTATATGAATGTTATGGAATATTATTGTTCTGTAAGAAATGACCAACTGGAGGAATACGGAGAGGCTTGGAGAGACTTATATCAACTGATGCTGAGTGAAACGAGTAAAACGAGGGATCATTATAAACTTCAACAATGATACTGAATGAGGATGTATTCTGATGGAAGTGGATATCTTCAACATAGAGAAGAGCTGATCCAATTCCAATTGGTCAATGATGGACAGAATCAGCTACACCCAGAGAAGGGACACTGGGAAATGAGTGTAAACTAGGAGCATTGGTTTTTGGTTTGGTTTGGTCTGGTTTGGTTTGGTTTCTCTTCCCAGATTATTTATACCTTGAGAATACAATCCTTCCTTTGCAACAACAACAGAATGGGGTTCTGCACATATATATTGTACCTAGGATATACTATAAGATATTTAAGATGTATGGGAATGCCTGCCATCTAGGGGAGAGGGTGGAGGGAAGGAGGGGGAAACCCGGAAGAAAAGGTAGGACAGGGGATAAGGTTGTAAAAAAAAAAAATTACCTATGCATATGTACTGTCAAAAATGTTATACTTATACAAACTTAAGAAACAAAAAAGAAGATGAAGATCTTCTTGATCTTGAAAAAAAAAAAAATAAACCCATATTCTGGCTGGGCACTTAGGGTAAGGGGAATAGAGAGATTAGCATAATGGCTCCTTCCCTCGAGGAACTTGCATCTAATAGGAGAAATAAGCCTGAATAGGACAACTTGTTGGAATAGGGTGAAGAGAATTCCTATTCTGGTAACAGTATGACTTAATGCCCTATAAGAACCCTTGTACTGAGATCTGGGGATTTTGTAAAGTTCAGATCATCTCATACATGCCATTTTTGACAAGTGGATGCCACTCATCAATTCAACGTGTATATACTAAGGACATACTTGTGTGCTAAGATTTGGCAACCCAAATTGAACATTTATCAAAAGTCTTCTAGCATCACATAGCATCACAAAGTTCTTTAAGCCCGGAGGGAATTGGAACAGCAAACAGCAGTGAAGCAAACTGCCTCTTTATTGGCACTTCATTGTGGAGCTAGCACATTTCCTTTTCTGTTCAGTTAGCCTAGTCCAAGATATGTCTTGTGAGAAAACTTTACTCAGTCAAGGGAATTGGGGGAAATCTCATTGCATTGTCTGAATCTAGACCTGCATGATCAGGAAACTAGATTATTAAGCCTAGACCTTAACTGAAAAGGTCGGTTATGTTGACCAGGGAACCTGGCCCATCACAGATTTATGCAAGGACTTTTCTCACATGGGTTCATCTTCATCAACCGGTATGTTTTATCTGAAAACTGGCCCCAATCTGGTCAGTTATCATTTCCATGGTTTTTGACTGTTCATAAACACTTGAAAGGGAGGAAGAGGACATCTCTTTTTCTTATTTTAGGGAATTGTATTTGTTTAATATCCCCCCCAAAAAATTTGGAACATCCTGAATCTTTACTCCAATTAGAAATCTGATTGCCTAATTTTGTATCCTGGTTAAGTGTTTAGTTTTTTTTTTTTTTTTTATTAATTCATCTTATTTGATTAATTGTTTTTAATCTGTCTCACTCTGTATTCAGGATCTATGGGCTGACTGATCAGTGGGGGATCCACTGACCTATTTATCATGCCTCATTTTATTTGGCTAATAAATCATACAGCTCAGCTTGACCCCTCAGCTATTTAATTAGCTTTCATAGACAGTTAAACATTTTCAGGTGTGGCCCACAATTACGACTGTCTGTTCCCTTCCTTTGAAGCACAGAAGAAAATATTGGCCAAAAATCATTTTATAATAGCAAAGAATTAGAAATTGAGGGGATGCCCTTTAGTTGGGGAATGGCTGAACAAGATGTAGTATAGGGTTGTGACAGAATACTATAGTGCTAGAAGAAATGACAAACACATTAGTTTGCAGATAACTTGGAAAGACTTCTATGACCTCATACAAAGTGAAGTGACTAAATTCAAGAGATCATTGTACACAGTAACAGCAATATCATGAAAAAAGATCAGCTGGAAAAGATTTAGCTATTCTTTAAGAAAATTGTTTTTGTACATTTTGTAACATTCCTTTAAAAAAAATGGAGTCGTAATTCTCTTCCTCTTTCTAAACCCTCCCCCACCTGTTGTGTTATCGATTATATATGTAAGGTCATGGAATACCTATTAACCGTGTTGCCTCCCCCCAAAAGAAAAGGCAAGTATAATAATAAAGTAAAACTAAACATACTTTAATCTTCACTCAGAGGTGGATAACATTTTCCTGAGGGGATCTTCATAGTCCTCTTTGATCATTGGATTGATTAGGGATCAATGATAAAAATGATTTTAAAAAAAGATTATCTATTTCTTTCATTGTTGACCATTCTGGCAATAATGCTTACTATGGATAATTTCTTCAGGTTCTGCTCATTTCATTTTTCCTTCCTTCATATCAGAGTGATTCATACAATGAGCGCTATCTCCTCCCTCTATTTCCCGTTAGGTTCCTTCCTGGGGGCTAAGTCAGTACTTAACAGTTCTCTAGCTCAGAGTTGACACCTTTAGTTGCCACCTCTAAAGGAGTTGACACCTTCGCAAGAGCTTGCTGATTGGTCTGTAAGCCCATTCTCCGGGAGTATTTAAGGAGCCAGGATTCCGGAAGAAGGGAATTGCAGATTCTGCGGTGGAGCTGACTGGGGACGCTTGGACAAGAGAAGATTCGCAAGAACGGAAGGAAAAGCAGAGAAAAATCCTCCTCCCAGAGAAGGCTTATAATTGAGAGCAGACAGGACACTCCAATTTAGCGCCCAACGCGGGGAGCTGTGCTGGAGGCAGCAGCAGCAGCAGCGGCAGCAGCGGCAGCAGCAGCAGCAGCGGCAGCGGCAGCAGCAGCAGCAGCAGCAGCAGCAGCAGCAG
Organism: Sminthopsis crassicaudata; assembly: GCF_048593235.1. Taxonomy (NCBI): domain Eukaryota; kingdom Metazoa; phylum Chordata; class Mammalia; order Dasyuromorphia; family Dasyuridae; genus Sminthopsis; species Sminthopsis crassicaudata. The sequence continues at coordinate 37,193,124 of NC_133621.1, read as the reverse complement.
CAGCAGCAGCAGCGGCGGCCTCAGAAGCAGCGGCAGCAGCAGCACTAGCAGAAGCGGCAGCGGCAGCAGCAGCCTCCTGAGGAGCTTAACATGGCGACGGGGGGGCCGGCGGCGGGGGGTCTGCGCGAGCAGCGGCGCTACGGCTTATCTGGCGGGAGCCTGGGCCAGGACAATCTCACCGTGGTGCACGTGAAGCTCACGGACACGGCGATCCGGGCGCTGGAGACCTACCAGAGCCACAAGCATGGAACTCCTTCCAGACCTTCCATTCAGTTCCAGGGATTCGAGGGGCTGCTCAGAATTCCCAAAAAGGATCGTCCAAAGGAAGTGCAGAACTTTAGCTTCTCCCTGTCCACCCCTGGCAAAGATCACCCTCAGGAAAGCTTTGAGTGCGTCAGCCAAACTGTCTCCACTTCTGGGGCCTCACAGCTCCACTGCCTGGGAGTTATTCAAGATCAAGTTACAGTCAGGGCAACAAAGGACTCCTCTCAAGTGCCAAGAGAAGGCAGGAGGCAGGCAGAAGAGGAATCCCGGAACCCAGGGACAAACGTTAGCAAAGCCGGCGGACCCATTGCAGGAAGAAGAGAAGAAATTGGGAAAGCGCCTCCAGCTGGGCCACAGGCAGCCCCCGAGAGAAAAAGGGCAGCTCCTATTGAGCCTGCACCTACCCTCCAGAAGACCCAGCTGAAGGACAGTGTTTCTGGGCGGCCCTACAGGGCCAGGGTGATTCACCTCCTGGCCCTGAAGACTTACAAGAAACCAGAACTCTTGGCTCGATTACAGAGAGATGGCGTTTCTCCAAAAGACAAGGACTCCCTCGGAGCCATCCTTCAACAGGTGGCCAAGCTGAATCCCAAGGACCTCTCTTATTCCTTAAAGGATTCTGTATTTCAAGAGCTCCAAAAAGATTGGCCGGGATACAATGAGACAGAGAGAGAGTCCCTGGAGTTAGTGCTATCGAGAAAATTGAATCCATCTCCCCAGAATGACTCGAGCACCAGCGCTTCAGAAGCTCCTCAACGTTCTAGGAAAGAGGCTGCGCCTTCTGCTTCTCAGAAACGCCTCTTGGATTCAGATTTCATAGATCCTTTAAGGAATAAAAAACCTCGGATATCTCACCTGACAAAGAGAGCTCATCCAACATGCAACGGTCATTTGAATTCTACCCTTCAAAAAAATGCTGGGGCTCCACCCCCACCCCCATCACCTCCTCCCTCTCCTCCTCCTCCTCCTCCTCCTCCTCCTCCTCCTCCTCCTCCAACTGCTGCCAGCCCAACTCCACCACCTCTTCCTTCAACCCACCTTCCAGTTTCAAATCCTCCTCAGACTGCAAAGTCTAGCTCCAAGTCCCCTAGCACTCCAGAAGGCAGGGGGACTCAAGATCTACCTATGGACAGCTGTAGTCCAAATGGTAGCATCTTTGAGCGCCAGCAGGACAAAGATACCTCTAGGACTTCTTTGGAAATCCCACCCCCTGATTCAATCCTGTCGAAGGGTGCAAAGCCCATGGAAGACAAGCATTCAATGGCACATAAAAAATCTAAAGAAAAATCTAAAAAACATAAGGAAAAGGACCCAATTCAAAAACAGCCCATTGAGGAAAAGGGGAAAGACCTTAAGACGAAAGAGGAAATTGCCAAGCTAAATAGCTCTAGTCTGGATTCAAATGATGGAGTTAAAGAGGTTGGCCCTACCTCCACTGACCCTTCATCAACTATTGAACTGCCAGATTACTTAATAAAATATATTGCTATTGGCTCACATGAGCAACGCCAGAATTATACAGATGACTTCAATACAGAGTATGATGAGTATAGAACTTTGCATGCCAGAATGGAGACGGTGGCCACAAGGTTTAGGAAACTTGATGCAAAACGTCAGCGTCTTTCTCCAGGCTCCAAAGAGTATCAGACTCTTCATGAAGAGGTCTTAAAAGAATATCAGAAGCTCAATCAGGCTAGTCCCAATTACCATGAAGAAAAATCCAGATGTGATTATCTTCATAACAAGTTGGCTCACATCAAAAGACTAATAGGTGAATTCGACCAACAGCACTAGACCTCTGCTTAGACCAGAAGATGTGAATAAACTTAAACTTATTTATTTAAAATTTCAAATGAATTGCTGGAAGATTCTAAAATATTGAAACTTGGCCATTTGAAAGTTTCATTATTAGCAAACTTTGGGTTACGTTTTTTTTTGATTTTGTAATTTTTTTACCACAATATTTCTTGTATTCATTTTTTCCAAATTTCCCCCTCTCTCCCTCTACTCCCTCCCCTAGATGACAGGCAATCCCACACATGTTAAATGTGTTAACAGCATATCCTAGATATAATATATGTGTGGAAAACCAAACTTCTTCTTGCACAGTAAGAATTGTATTCTGAAGGAACAAGTAACCTGGGTGGAAAGACAATAGTGCAAACAGTTTACACTAAACTCCCAGTGTTCCTTCTCTGGGTGTAGCTGTTTCTGTCCATCATTGCTCAACTGGAACTGAATCAGATCTTCTCTTTGTTGAAGATATCCACTTCAATCAGAATATTTCTCCATACAGTAGTATTGCTGTAGTGTACAGTGATCTCCTGGTTCTGCTCATTTCACTCAGCATCAGTTCATTGGAAGTCTCTCCAAGCCTCTCTATATTCACCCTGCTGGTCATTTCCTACAGAGCAATACTATTCCATAACATTCATATAGCATAATTCACCCAACTATTCTCCAATTGATGGGCATCCATTCAATTTCCATTTTCTACCCACTACAAATAGGGCTGCCACAAACATTTTGGCACATACAGGTCCCTTTCCATTCTTTAGTATTTCTTTGGGATATAAGCCCAGTAGTAGGACTGCTGAATCAAAGGGTATATACACACTTTCATAACTTTTGGGGCATAGTTCCAAATTGCTTTCCAGAATGGCTGGATTCTTTCACAACTCCACCAGCAAGGCCTCAGTGTCCCAGTTTTCCCGCATTCCCTCCAACATTCATTATGATCTTTTCCTGTCATCTTAGCCAAAATGACAGAAGTGTAGTGATATCTCAGAGTAATCTTAATTGGTATTTCTTTGATCAAGAGTGTTTTGGAACACTCTTTCATATGAATGGAAGTCGTTTCACTTTCATCATCTGAAATTTTTCTGTTCCTATCCTTTGACCATTTATCAATTGGGGAATGGTTTGATTTCTTATAAATTAGAGTCCGTTCTCTATATATTTTGGAAATGAGACCTTTATCAAAATCTTCATCGGTAAACATATTTTCCCAATTTGTTACTTCCCTTCTAATCTTGTTTGCATTAGTTTTTTTGTTTTGTTTTTTTGTTTTTGTTTTTTTTGTACAAAAGTTTTTTAATTTCATGTAATCAAAATCTTCTATTTTGTGATCAATAATGATCTCTAGTTCTACATTGGTCCTAAATTCCTTCCTTTTCCACAAGTCTGAGAGGTAAACTATCCTATATTCCTCTAATCTATTTATGATCTCATTCTTTATGCATAAATCATGGACTCATTTTGATCTTACCTTGGTATATGGTGTTAAGTGTGAGTCCATATCTAATTTCTGCCATACTAATTTCCATTTTTCCCAAGAGCTTTTTTCAAATAATGAATTCTTATCCCAAAAGTTGGTATCTTTGGGTTTGTCAAACTCTAGATTGCTATAGTTGTACACTATTTTGTCCTGTGAACCTAAGGTGTTCCAATGATCCACTAATCTATTTCTTAGCCAATAGCAAATTATTCCCTTAATCTGTTTCACGACTTTTATTGCCGAGGCTAGCATTTCTAATACATTATTGAATAGTAATGGTGATAGTGGGCAACCTTGTTTCACTTCTGATCTTACTGGGAAAGGTTCCAGGTTATCCCCATTACATATGATGCTTACTGATAGTTTTAAATATATGCTCCTGACTATTTTAAAGAATAGTCCATTTATTCCTATACCCTCAAGTGTTTTTAATAGGAATGGATGTTGTCTTTGGGGGATAAAGAAATATTTGATCCTGATTATTCTAAGGAATAGTCCATTTATTCCTATACTCTCAAGTGTTTTTTAGTAGGAATGGATGTTGTATTTTATCAAATGTTTTTTCTGCATCTCCTGACAAAGTCATATGGTTTTTATTAATTTGATTATTAATATGGTTAATTATACTAATAGTTATCCTAATATTAAACCAGCCCTGTATTCCTCGTGTGAATCCTACTTGATCATAGGGTATTATCCTGCGGATGATTTTCTGAAGTCTTTTTGCTAATATCTTATTTAAGATTTTAGCATCAATATTCATTAAGGAGATTGGTCTATTGTTTTCTTTCTGTTTTCAACCTTCCTTCATCCCCTCTTTTCCCAAATAGTTTATATAACATTGGGCTAATTGTTCTTTAAATGTTTGGTAGAAGTCACATGACAAAAACTGCTGAGAAAACTGGAAATTAGTATGGCAGAAACTAGGCATGGACCCACATTGAACACCCCATACTAAGATAAGAACAAAATGGGTCCGAGATTTAGGCATAAAGAACGAAATCATAAATAAAATGGAGGAACATGGGATGGTTTCCCTCTCGGACTTGTGGAGGAGGAAGGAGCTGTTGTCCAAGGGAGAACTAGAGACCAGTATTGATCACAAAATAGAAAATTTTGATGACGCCAAATTAAAAAGTTGCTGCACAAGCAAAACTAATGCCAACAAGATTAGAAGGGAAGTAACAAATTGGGTAAACATTTTTACAGTTAAAGGTTCTGATAAAGGGCTCATCTCCAAATTATACAGAGAATTGACTTGACTTTATAAGAAATCAAGCCATTCTCCAATTGATAAATGGTCAAAGGATATGAACAGACAATTTTCAGATGATGAAATTAAAACTATTTCCACTCATATGAAAGAGTGTTCCAAACCACGATTGGTCAGAGAAATGCAAATTAAGACAACTCTGAGATATCATTGGACACCTGTCAGATTGGCTAAGATGACAGGAACTAATAACGATGAACGTTGGAGGGGCTGTGGGAAAACTGGGACACTGATGCATTGTCGGTGGAGTTGTGAAAGAATCCAACCATTCTGGAGAGCAATGTGGAATTATACCCAAAAAGTTATCACAATGTGCATACCCTTTGACCCAGCACTGCTACTACTGGGCTTATATCCCAAGGATATACTAAAGAAGGGAAAGGTGTGCCAAAATGTTTCTGGCAGCCCTTGTCATAGTGGCTAAACCTGGAAAATGAATGGATGTCCATCAATTGGAGAATGGTTGGGTAAATTATGGTATATGAATGTTATGGAATATTATTGTTCTGTAAGAAATGACCAACTGGAGGAATAAGGAGAGGCTTGGAGAGACTTATATCAACTGATGCTGAGTGAAACGAGTAAAACGAGGGGATCATTATAAACTTCAACAATGATACTGAATGAGGATGTATTCTGATGGAAGTGGATATCTTCAACATAGAGAAGAGCTGATCCAATTCCAATTGGTCAATGATGGACAGAATCAGCTACACCCAGAGAAGGGACACTGGGAAATGAGTGTAAACTAGGAGCATTGGTTTTTGGTTTGGTTTGGTCTGGTTTGGTTTGGTTTCTCTTCCCAGATTATTTATACCTTGAGAATACAATCCTTCCTTTGCAACAACAACAGAATGGGGTTCTGCACATATATATTGTACCTAGGATATACTATAAGATATTTAAGATGTATGGGAATGCCTGCCATCTAGGGGAGAGGGTGGAGGGAAGGAGGGGGAAACCCGGAAGAAAAGGTAGGACAGGGGATAAGGTTGTAAAAAAAAAAAATTACCTATGCATATGTACTGTCAAAAATGTTATACTTATACAAACTTAAGAAACAAAAAAGAAGATGAAGATCTTCTTGATCTTGAAAAAAAAAAAATAAACCCATATTCTGGCTGGGCACTTAGGGTAAGGGGAATAGAGAGATTAGCATAATGGCTCCTTCCCTCGAGGAACTTGCATCTAATAGGAGAAATAAGCCTGAATAGGACAACTTGTTGGGAATAGGGTGAAGAGAATTCCTATTCTGGTAACAGTATGACTTAATGCCCTATAAGAACCCTTGTACTGAGATCTGGGGATTTTGTAAAGTTCAGATCATCTCATACATGCCATTTTTGACAAGTGGATGCCACTCATCAATTCAACGTGTATATACTAAGGACATACTTGTGTGCTAAGATTTGGCAACCCAAATTGAACATTTATCAAAAGTCTTCTAGCATCACATAGCATCACAAAGTTCTTTAAGCCCGGAGGGAATTGGAACAGCAAACAGCAGTGAAGCAAACTGCCTCTTTATTGGCACTTCATTGTGGAGCTAGCACATTTCCTTTTCTGTTCAGTTAGCCTAGTCCAAGATATGTCTTGTGAGAAAACTTTACTCAGTCAAGGGAATTGGGGGAAATCTCATTGCATTGTCTGAATCTAGACCTGCATGATCAGGAAACTAGATTATTAAGCCTAGACCTTAACTGAAAAGGTCGGTTATGTTGACCAGGGAACCTGGCCCATCACAGATTTATGCAAGGACTTTTCTCACATGGGTTCATCTTCATCAACCGGTATGTTTTATCTGAAAACTGGCCCCAATCTGGTCAGTTATCATTTCCATGGTTTTTGACTGTTCATAAACACTTGGAAGGGAGGAAGAGGACATCTCTTTTTCTTATTTTAGGGAATTGTATTTGTTTAATATCCCCCCCCAAAAATTTGGAACATCCTGAATCTTTACTCCAATTAGAAATCTGATTGCCTAATTTTGTATCCTGGTTAAGTGTTTAGTTTTTTTTTTTTTTTTTATTAATTCATCTTATTTGATTAATTGTTTTTAATCTGTCTCACTCTGTATTCAGGATCTATGGGCTGACTGATCAGTGGGGGATCCACTGACCTATTTATCATGCCTCATTTTATTTGGCTAATAAATCATACAGCTCAGCTTGACCCCTCAGCTATTTAATTAGCTTTCATAGACAGTTAAACATTTTCAGGTGTGGCCCACAATTACGACTGTCTGTTCCCTTCCTTTGAAGCACAGAAGAAAATATTGGCCAAAAATCATTTTATAATAGCAAAGAATTAGAAATTGAGGGGATGCCCTTTAGTTGGGGAATGGCTGAACAAGATGTAGTATAGGGTTGTGACAGAATACTATAGTGCTAGAAGAAATGACAAACACATTAGTTTGCAGATAACTTGGAAAGACTTCTATGACCTCATACAAAGTGAAGTGACTAAATTCAAGAGATCATTGTACACAGTAACAGCAATATCATGAAAAAAGATCAGCTGGAAAAGATTTAGCTATTCTTTAAGAAAATTGTTTTTGTACATTTTGTAACATTCCTTTAAAAAAAATGGAGTCGTAATTCTCTTCCTCTTTCTAAACCCTCCCCCACCTGTTGTGTTATCGATTATATATGTAAGGTCATGGAATACCTATTAACCGTGTTGCCTCCCCCCAAAAGAAAAGGCAAGTATAATAATAAAGTAAAACTAAACATACTTTAATCTTCACTCAGAGGTGGATAACATTTTCCTGAGGGGATCTTCATAGTCCTCTTTGATCATTGGATTGATTAGGGATCAATGATAAAAATGATTTTAAAAAAAGATTATCTATTTCTTTCATTGTTGACCATTCTGGCAATAATGCTTACTATGGATAATTTCTTCAGGTTCTGCTCATTTCATTTTTCCTTCCTTCATATCAGAGTGATTCATACAATGAGCGCTATCTCCTCCCTCTATTTCCCGTTAGGTTCCTTCCTGGGGGCTAAGTCAGTACTTAACAGTTCTCTAGCTCAGAGTTGACACCTTTAGTTGCCACCTCTAAAGGAGTTGACACCTTCGCAAGAGCTTGCTGATTGGTCTGTAAGCCCATTCTCCGGGAGTATTTAAGGAGCCAGGATTCCGGAAGAAGGGAATTGCAGATTCTGCGGTGGAGCTGACTGGGGACGCTTGGACAAGAGAAGATTCGCAAGAACGGAAGGAAAAGCAGAGAAAAATCCTCCTCCCAGAGAAGGCTTATAATTGAGAGCAGACAGGACACTCCAATTTAGCGCCCAACGCGGGGAGCTGTGCTGGAGGCAGCAGCAGCAGCAGCGGCAGCAGCAGCAGCAGCAGCAGCGGCCTCAGAAGCAGCGGCAGCAGCAGCAGCGGCCTCAGAAGCAGCGGCAGCAGCAGCACTAGCAGAAGCGGCAGCGGCAGCAGCAGCCTCCTGAGGAGCTTAACATGGCGACGGGGGGGCCGGCGGCGGGGGGTCTGCGCGAGCAGCGGCGCTACGGCTTATCTGGCGGGAGCCTGGGCCAGGACAATCTCACCGTGGTGCACGTGAAGCTCACGGACACGGCGATCCGGGCGCTGGAGACCTACCAGAGCCACAAGCATGGAACTCCTTCCAGACCTTCCATTCAGTTCCAGGGATTCGAGGGGCTGCTCAGAATTCCCAAAAAGGATCGTCCAAAGGAAGTGCAGAACTTTGGCTTCTCCCTGTCCACCCCTGGCAAAGATCACCCTCAGGAAAGCTTTGAGTGCGTCCGCCAAACTGTCTCCCCTTCTGGGGCCTCACAGCTCCACTGCCTGGGAGTTATTCAAGATCAAGTTACAGTCAGGGCAACAAAGGACTCCTCTCAAGTGCCAAGAGAAGGCAGGAGGCAGGCAGAAGAGGAATCCCGGAACCCAGGGACAAACGTTAGCAAAGCCGGCGGACCCATTGCAGGAAGAAGAGAAGAAATTGGGAAAGCGCCTCCAGCTGGGCCACAGGCAGCCCCCGAGAGAAAAAGGGCAGCTCCTATTGAGCCTGCACCTACCCTCCAGAAGACCCAGCTGAAGGACAGTGTTTCTGGGCGGCCCTACAGGGCCAGGGTGATTCACCTCCTGGCCCTGAAGACTTACAAGAAACCAGAACTCTTGGCTCGATTACAGAGAGATGGCGTTTCTCCAAAAGACAAGGACTCCCTCGGAGCCATCCTTCAACAGGTGGCCAAGCTGAATCCCAAGGACCTCTCTTATTCCTTAAAGGATTCTGTATTTCAAGAGCTCCAAAAAGATTGGCCGGGATACAATGAGACAGAGAGAGAGTCCCTGGAGTTAGTGCTATCGAGAAAATTGAATCCATCTCCCCAGAATGACTCGAGCACCAGCGCTTCAGAAGCTCCTCAACGTTCTAGGAAAGAGGCTGCGCCTTCTGCTTCTCAGAAACGCCTCTTGGATTCAGATTTCATAGATCCTTTAAGGAATAAAAAACCTCGGATATCTCACCTGACAAAGAGAGCTCATCCAACATGCAACGGTCATTTGAATTCTACCCTTCAAAAAAATGCTGGGGCTCCACCCCCACCCCCATCACCTCCTCCCTCTCCTCCTCCTCCTCCTCCTCCTACTCCTCCTCCTCCTCCTCCAACTGCTGCCAGCCCAACTCCACCACCTCTTCCTTCAACCCACCTTCCAGTTTCAAATCCTCCTCAGACTGCAAAGTCTAGCTCCAAGTCCCCTAGCACTCCAGAAGGCAGGGGGACTCAAGATCTACCTATGGACAGCTGTAGTCCAAATGGTAGCATCTTTGAGCGCCAGCAGGACAAAGATACCTCTAGGACTTCTTTGGAAATCCCACCCCCTGATTCAATCCTGTCGAAGGGTGCAAAGCCCATGGAAGACAAGCATTCAATGGCACATAAAAAATCTAAAGAAATATCTAAAAAACATAAGGAAAAGGACCCAATTCAAAAACAGCCCATTGAGGAAAAGGGGAAAGACCTTAAGACGAAAGAGGAAATTGCCAAGCTAAATAGCTCTAGTCTGGATTCAAATGATGGAGTTAAAGAGGTTGGCCCTACCTCCACTGACCCTTCATCAACTATTGAACTGCCAGATTACTTAATAAAATATATTGCTATTGGCTCACATGAGCAACGCCAGAATTATACAGATGACTTCAATACAGAGTATGATGAGTATAGAACTTTGCATGCCAGAATGGAGACGGTGGCCACAAGGTTTAGGAAACTTGATGCAAAACGTCAGCGTCTTTCTCCAGGCTCCAAAGAGTATCAGACTCTTCATGAAGAGGTCTTAAAAGAATATCAGAAGCTCAATCAGGCTAGTCCCAATTACCATGAAGAAAAATCCAGATGTGATTATCTTCATAACAAGTTGGCTCACATCAAAAGACTAATAGGTGAATTCGACCAACAGCACTAGACCTCTGCTTAGACCAGAAGATGTGAATAAACTTAAGCTTATTTATTTAAAATTTCAAATGAATTGCTGGAAGATTCTAAAATATTGAAACTTGGCCATTTGAAAGTTTCACTATTAGCAAACTTTGGGTTACGTTTTTTTTTTTTATTTTGTAATTTTTTTACCACAATATTTCTTGTATTCATTTTTTCCAAATTTCCCCCTCTCTCCCTCTACTCCCTCCCCTAGATGACAGGCAATCCCACACATGTTAAATGTGTTAACAGCATATCCTAGATACAATATATGTGTGGAAAACCAAACTTCTTCTTGCACAGTAAGAATTGTATTCTGAAGGAACAAGTAACCTGGGTGGAAAGACAATAGTGCAAACAGTTTACACTCAACTCCCAGTGTTCCTTCTCTGGGTGTAGCTGTTTCTGTCCATCATTGCTCAACTGGAACTGAATCAGATCTTCTCTTTGTTGAAGATATCCACTTCAATCAGAATATTTCTCCATACAGTAGTATTGCTGTAGTGTACAGTGATCTCCTGGTTCTGCTCATTTCACTCAGCATCAGTTCATTGGAAGTCTCTCCAAGCCTCTCTATATTCACCCTGCTGGTCATTTCCTACAGAGCAATACTATTCCATAACATTCATATAGCATAATTCACCCAACTATTCTCCAATTGATGGGCATCCATTCAATTTCCATTTTCTACCCACTACAAATAGGGCTGCCACAAACATTTTGGCACATACAGGTCCCTTTCCATTCTTTAGTATTTCTTTGGGATATAAGCCCAGTAGTAGGACTGCTGAATCAAAGGGTATATACACACTTTCATAACTTTTGGGGCATAGTTCCAAATTGCTTTCCAGAATGGCTGGATTCTTTCACAACTCCACCAGCAAGGCCTCAGTGTCCCAGTTTTCCCGCATTCCCTCCAACATTCATTATGATCTTTTCCTGTCATCTTAGCCAAAATGACAGAAGTGTAGTGATATCTCAGAGTAATCTTAATTGGTATTTCTTTGATCAAGAGTGTTTTGGAACACTCTTTCATATGAATGGAAGTCGTTTCACTTTCATCATCTGAAATTTTTCTGTTCCTATCCTTTGACCATTTATCAATTGGGGAATGGTTTGATTTCTTATAAATTAGAGTCCGTTCTCTATATATTTTGGAAATGAGACCTTTATCAAAATCTTCATCGGTAAACATATTTTCCCAATTTGTTACTTCCCTTCTAATCTTGTTTGCATTAGTTTTTTTGTTTTGTTTTTTTGTTTTTGTTTTTTTTGTACAAAAGTTTTTTAATTTCATGTAATCAAAATCTTCTATTTTGTGATCAATAATGATCTCTAGTTCTACATTGGTCCTAAATTCCTTCCTTTTCCACAAGTCTGAGAGGTAAACTATCCTATATTCCTCTAATCTATTTATGATCTCATTCTTTATGCATAAATCATGGACTCATTTTGATCTTACCTTGGTATATGGTGTTAAGTGTGAGTCCATATCTAATTTCTGCCATACTAATTTCCATTTTTCCCAACAGCTTTTTTCAAATAATGAATTCTTATCCCAAAAGTTGGTATCTTTGGGTTTGTCAAACTCTAGATTGCTATAGTTGTACACTATTTTGTCCTGTGAACCTAAGGTGTTCCAATGATCCACTAATCTATTTCTTAGCCAATAGCAAATTATTCCCTTAATCTGTTTCACGACTTTTATTGCCGAGGCTAGCATTTCTAATACATTATTGAATAGTAATGGTGATAGTGGGCAACCTTGTTTCACTTCTGATCTTACTGGGAAAGGTTCCAGGTTATCCCCATTACATATGATGCTTACTGATAGTTTTAAATATATGCTCCTGACTATTTTAAAGAATAGTCCATTTATTCCTATACCCTCAAGTGTTTTTAATAGGAATGGATGTTGTCTTTTGGGGATAAAGAAATATTTGATCCTGATTATTCTAAGGAATAGTCCATTTATTCCTATACTCTCAAGTGTTTTTTAGTAGGAATGGATGTTGTATTTTATCAAATGTTTTTTCTGCATCTCCTGACAAAGTCATATGGTTTTTATTAATTTGATTATTAATATGGTTAATTATACTAATAGTTATCCTAATATTAAACCAGCCCTGTATTCCTCGTGTGAATCCTACTTGATCATAGGGTATTATCCTGCGGATGATTTTCTGAAGTCTTTTTGCTAATATCTTATTTAAGATTTTAGCATCAATATTCATTAAGGAGATTGGTCTATTGTTTTCTTTCTGTTTTCAACCTTCCTTCATCCCCTCTTTTCCCAAATAGTTTATATAACATTGGGCTAATTGTTCTTTAAATGTTTGGTAGAAGTCACATGACAAAAACTGCTGAGAAAACTGGAAATTAGTATGGCAGAAACTAGGCATGGACCCACATTGAACACCCCATACTAAGATAAGAACAAAATGGGTCCGAGATTTAGGCATAAAGAACGAAATCATAAATAAAATGGAGGAACATGGGATGGTTTCCCTCTCGGACTTGTGGAGGAGGAAGGAGCTGTTGTCCAAGGGAGAACTAGAGACCAGTATTGATCACAAAATAGAAAATTTTGATGACGCCAAATTAAAAAGTTGCTGCACAAGCAAAACTAATGCCAACAAGATTAGAAGGGAAGTAACAAATTGGGTAAACATTTTTACAGTTAAAGGTTCTGATAAAGGGCTCATCTCCAAATTATACAGAGAATTGACTTGACTTTATAAGAAATCAAGCCATTCTCCAATTGATAAATGGTCAAAGGATATGAACAGACAATTTTCAGATGATGAAATTAAAACTATTTCCACTCATATGAAAGAGTGTTCCAAACCACGATTGGTCAGAGAAATGCAAATTAAGACAACTCTGAGATATCATTGGACACCTGTCAGATTGGCTAAGATGACAGGAACTAATAACGATGAACGTTGGAGGGGCTGTGGGAAAACTGGGACACTGATGCATTGTCGGTGGAGTTGTGAAAGAATCCAACCATTCTGGAGAGCAATGTGGAATTATACCCAAAATGTTATCACAATGTGCATACCCTTTGACCCAGCACTGCTACTACTGGGCTTATATCCCAAGGATATACTAAAGAAGGGAAAGGTGTGCCAAAATGTTTCTGGCAGCCCTTGTCATAGTGGCTAAACCTGGAAAATGAATGGATGTCCATCAATTGGAGAATGGTTGGGTAAATTATGGTATATGAATGTTATGGAATATTATTGTTCTGTAAGAAATGACCAACTGGAGGAATACGGAGAGGCTTGGAGAGACTTATATCAACTGATGCTGAGTGAAACGAGTAAAACGAGGGGATCATTATAAACTTCAACAATGATACTGAATGAGGATGTATTCTGATGGAAGTGGATATCTTCAACATAGAGAAGAGCTGATCCAATTCCAATTGGTCAATGATGGACAGAATCAGCTACACCCAGAGAAGGGACACTGGGAAATGAGTGTAAACTAGGAGCATTGGTTTTTGGTTTGGTTTGGTCTGGTTTGGTTTGGTTTCTCTTCCCAGATTATTTATACCTTGAGAATACAATCCTTCCTTTGCAACAACAACAGAATGGGGTTCTGCACATATATATTGTACCTAGGATATACTATAAGATATTTAAGATGTATGGGAATGCCTGCCATCTAGGGGAGAGGGTGGAGGGAAGGAGGGGGAAACCCGGAAGAAAAGGTAGGACAGGGGATAAGGTTGTAAAAAAAAAAATTACCTATGCATATGTACTGTCAAAAATGTTATACTTATAAAAACTTAAGAAACAAAAAAGAAGATGAAGATCTTCTTGATCTTGAAAAAAAAATAAATAAACCCATATTCTGGCTGGGCACTTAGGGTAAGGGGAATAGAGAGATTAGCATAATGGCTCCTTCCCTCAAGGAACTTGCATCTAATAGGAGAAATAAGCCTGAATAGCACAACTTGTTGGGAATAGGGTGAAGAGAATTCCTATTCTGGTAACAATATGACTTAATGCCCTATAAGAACCCTTGTACTGAGATCTGGGGATTTTGTAAAGTTCAGATCATCTCATACATGCCATTTTTGACAAGTGGATGCCACTCATCAATTCAACGTGTATATACTAAGGACATACTTGTGTGCTAAGATTTGGCAACCCAAATTGAACATTTATCAAAAGTCTTCTAGCATCACATAGCATCACAAAGTTCTTTAAGCCCGGAGGGAATTGGAACAGCAAACAGCAGTGAAGCAAACTGCCTCTTTATTGGCACTTCATTGTGGAGCTAGCACATTTCCTTTTCTGTTCAGTTAGCCTAGTCCAAGATATGTCTTGTGAGAAAACTTTACTCAGTCAAGGGAATTGGGGGAAATCTCATTGCATTGTCTGAATCTAGACCTGCATGATCAGGAAACTAGATTATTAAGCCTAGACCTTAACTGAAAAGGTCGGTTATGTTGACCAGGGAACCTGGCCCATCACAGATTTATGCAAGGACTTTTCTCACATGGGTTCATCTTCATCAACCGGTATGTTTTATCTGAAAACTGGCCCCAATCTGGTCAGTCAGTTATCATTTCCATGTTTTTTGACTGTTCACAAACACTTGGAAGGGAGGAAGAAGACATCTCTTTTTCTGATTTTAGGGAATTGTATTTGTTAAATATCCCCCCCACAAATTGGAACATCCTTACTCTTTACTCCAATTAGAAATCTGATTGCCTAATTTTGTATCCTGGTTAAGTGTTTAGTTTTTTTTTTTTATTAATTCATCTTATTTGATTAATTGTTTTTAATCTGTCTCACTCTGTATTCAGGATCTATGGGCTGACTGATCAGTGGGGGATCCACTGACCTATTTATCATGCCTCATTTTATTTGGCTAATAAATCATACAGCTCAGCTTGACCCCTCAGCTATTTAATTAGCTTTCATAGACAGTTAAACATTTTCAGGTGTGGCCCACAATTACGACTGTCTGTTCCCTTCCTTTGAAGCACAGAAGAAAATATTGGCCAAAAATCATTTTATAATAGCAAAGAATTAGAAATTGAGGGGATGCCCTTTAGTTGGGGAATGGCTGAACAAGATGTAGTATAGGGTTGTGATAGAATACTATAGTGCTAGAAGAAATGACAAACACATTAGTTTGCAGATAACTTGGAAAGACTTCTATGACCTCATACAAAGTGAAGTGACTAAATTCAAGAGATCATTGTACACAGTAACAGCAATATCATGAAAAAAGATCAGCTGGAAAAGATTTAGCTATTCTTGAAGAAAATTGTTTTTGTACATTTTGTAACATTCCTTTAAAAAAATGGAGTCGTAATTCTCTTCCTCTTTCTAAACCCTCCCCCACCTGTTGTGTTATCGATTATATATGTAAGGTCATGGAATACCTATTAACCGTGTTGCCTCCCCCCAAAAGAAAAGGCAAGTATAATAATAAAGTAAAACTAAACATACTTTAATCTTCACTCAGAGGTGGATAACATTTTCCTAAGGGGATCTTCATAGTCCTCTTTGATCATTGGATTGATTAGGGATCAATGATAAAAATGATTTTAAAAAAAGATTATCTATTTCTTTCATTGTTGACCATTCTGGCAATAATGCTTACTATGGATAATTTCTTCAGGTTCTGCTCATTTCATTTTTCCTTCCTTCATATCAGAGTGATTCATACAATGAGCGCTATCTCCTCCCTCTATTTCCCGTTAGGTTCCTTCCTGGGGGCTAAGTCAGTACTTAACAGTTCTCTAGCTCAGAGTTGACACCTTTAGTTGCCACCTCTAAAGGAGTTGACACCTTCGCAAGAGCTTGCTGATTGGTCTGTAAGCCCATTCTCCGGGAGTATTTAAGGAGCCAGGATTCCGGAAGAAGGGAATTGCAGATTCTGCGGTGGAGCTGACTGGGGACGCTTGGACAAGAGAAGATTCGCAAGAACGGAAGGAAAAGCAGAGAAAAATCCTCCTCCCAGAGAAGGCTTATAATTGAGAGCAGACAGGACACTCCAATTTAGCGCCCAACGCGGGGAGCTGTGCTGGAGGCAGCAGCAGCAGCAGAGGCAGCAGCAGCAGCAGCGGCCTCAGAAGCAGCGGCAGCAGCAGCAGCAGCAGCGGCCTCAGAAGCAGCGGCAGCAGCAGCACTAGCAGAAGCGGCAGCGGCAGCAGCAGCCTCCTGAGGAGCTTAACATGGCGACGGGGGGGCCGGCGGCGGGGGGTCTGCGCAAGCAGCGGCGCTACGGCTTATCTGGCGGGAGCCTGGGCCAGGACAATCTCACCGTGGTGCACGTGAAGCTCACGGACACGGCGATCCGGGCGCTGGAGACCTACCAGAGCCACAAGCATGGAACTCCTTCCAGACCTTCCATTCAGTTCCAGGGATTCGAGGGGCTGCTCAGAATTCCCAAAAAGGATCGTCCAAAGGAAGTGCAGAACTTTAGCTTCTCCCTGTCCACCCCTGGCAAAGATCACCCTCAGGAAAGCTTTGAGTGCGTCCGCCAAACTGTCTCCACTTCTGGGGCCTCACAGCTCCACTGCCTGGGAGTTATGCAAGATCAAGTTACAGTCAGGGCAACAAAGGACTCCTCTCAAGTGCCAAGAGAAGGCAGGAGGCAGGCAGAAGAGGAATCCCGGAACCCAGGGACAAACGTTAGCAAAGCCGGCGGACCCATTGCAGGAAGAAGAGAAGAAATTGGGAAAGCGCCTCCAGCTGGGCCACAGGCAGCCCCCGAGAGAAAAAGGGCAGCTCCTATTGAGCCTGCACCTACCCTCCGGAAGACCCAGCTGAAGGACAGTGTTTCTGGGCGGCCCTACAGGGCCAGGGTGATTCACCTCCTGGCCCTGAAGACTTACAAGAAACCAGAACTCTTGGCTCGATTACAGAGAGATGGCGTTTCTCCAAAAGACAAGGACTCCCTCGGAGCCATCCTTCAACAGGTGGCCAAGCTGAATCCCAAGGACCTCTCTTATTCCTTAAAGGATTCTGTATTTCAAGAGCTCCAAAAAGATTGGCCGGGATACAATGAGACAGAGAGAGAGTCCCTGGAGTTAGTGCTATCGAGAAAATTGAATCCATCTCCCCAGAATGACTCGAGCACCAGCGCTTCAGAAGCTCCTCAACGTTCTAGGAAAGAGGCTGCGCCTTCTGCTTCTCAGAAACGCCTCTTGGATTCAGATTTCATAGATCCTTTAAGGAATAAAAAACCTCGGATATCTCACCTGACAAAGAGAGCTCATCCAACATGCAACGGTCATTTGAATTCTACCCTTCAAAAAAATGCTGGGGCTCCACCCCCACCCCCATCACCTCCTCCCTCTCCTCCTCCTCCTCCTCCTCCTCCTCCTCCTCCTCCTCCTCCAACTGCTGCCAGCCCAACTGCACCACCTCTTCCTTCAACCCACCTTCCAGTTTCAAATCCTCCTCAGACTGCAAAGTCTAGCTCCAAGTCCCCTAGCACTCCAGAAGGCAGGGGGACTCAAGATCTACTATGGACAGCTGTAGTCCAAATGGTAGCATCTTTGAGCGCCAGCAGGACAAAGATACCTCTAGGACTTCTTTGGAAATCCCACCCCCCTGATTCAATCCTGTCGAAGGGTGCAAAGCCCATGGAAGACAAGCATTCAATGGCACATAAAAAATCTAAAGAAATATCTAAAAAACATAAGGAAAAGGACCCAATTCAAAAACAGCCCATTGAGGAAAAGGGGAAAGACCTTAAGACGAAAGAGGAAATTGCCAAGCTAAATAGCTCTAGTCTGGATTCAAATGATGGAGTTAAAGAGGTTGGCCCTACCTCCACTGACCCTTCATCAACTATTGAACTGCCAGATTACTTAATAAAATATATTGCTATTGGCTCACATGAGCAACGCCAGAATTATACAGATGACTTCAATACAGAGTATGATGAGTATAGAACTTTGCATGCCAGAATGGAGACGGTGGCCACAAGGTTTAGGAAACTTGATGCAAAACGTCAGCGTCTTTCTCCAGGCTCCAAAGAGTATCAGACTCTTCATGAAGAGGTCTTAAAAGAATATCAGAAGCTCAATCAGGCTAGTCCCAATTACCATGAAGAAAAATCCAGATGTGATTATCTTCATAACAAGTTGGCTCACATCAAAAGACTAATAGGTGAATTCGACCAACAGCACTAGACCTCTGCTTAGACCAGAAGATGTGAATAAACATAAGCTTATTTATTTAAAATTTCAAATGAATTGCTGGAAGATTCTAAAATATTGAAACTTGGCCATTTGAAAGTTTCACTATTAGCAAACTTTGGGTTACGTTTTTTTTTTTTATTTTGTAATTTTTTTACCACAATATTTCTTGTATTCATTTTTTCCAAATTTCCCCCTCTCTCCCTCTACTCCCTCCCCTAGATGACAGGCAATCCCACACATGTTAAATGTGTTAACAGCATATCCTAGATACAATATATGTGTGGAAAACCAAACTTCTTCTTGCACAGTAAGAATTGTATTCTGAAGGAACAAGTAACCTGGGTGGAAAGACAATAGTGCAAACAGTTTACACTCAACTCCCAGTGTTCCTTCTCTGGGTGTAGCTGTTTCTGTCCATCATTGCTCAACTGGAACTGAATCAGATCTTCTCTTTGTTGAAGATATCCACTTCAATCAGAATATTTCTCCATACAGTAGTATTGCTGTAGTGTACAGTGATCTCCTGGTTCTGCTCATTTCACTCAGCATCAGTTCATTGGAAGTCTTTCCAAGCCTCTCTATATTCACCCTGCTGGTCATTTCCTACAGAGCAATACTATTCCATAACATTCATATAGCATAATTCACCCAACTATTATCCAATTGATGGGCATCCATTCAATTTCCATTTTCTACGCACTACAAATAGGGCTGCCACAAACATTTTGGCACATTCAGGTCCCTTTCCATTCTTTAGTATTTCTTTGGGATATAAGCCCAGTAGTAGGACTGCTGAATCAAAGGGTATATACACACTTTCATAACTTTTGGGGCATAGTTCCAAATTGCTTTCCAGAATGGCTGGATTCTTTCACAACTCCACCAGCAAGGCCTCAGTGTCCCAGTTTTCCCGCATTCCCTCCAACATTCATTATGATCTTTTCCTGTCATCTTAGCCAAAATGACAGAAGTGTAGTGGTATCTCAGAGTAGTCTTAATTGGTATTTCTTTGATCAAGAGTGATTTGGAACACTCTTTCATATGAATGGAAGTCGTTTCACTTTCATCATCTGAAAATTTTCTGTTCCTATCCTTTGACCATTTATCAATTGGGGAATGGTTTGATTTCTTATAAATTAGAGTCCGTTCTCTATATATTTTGGAAATGAGACCTTTATCAAAATCTTCATCTGTAAACATATTTTCCCAATTTGTTACTTCCCTTCTAATCTTGTTTGCATTAGTTTTTTTTTTGTTTTGTTTTTTTTTTTGTTTTTTTTGTACAAAAGTTTTTTAATTTCATGTAATCAAAATCTTCTATTTTGTGATCAATAATGATCTCTAGTTCTCCATTGGTCCTAAATTCCTTCCTTTTCCACAAGTCTGAGAGGTAAACTATCCTATATTCCTCTAATCTATTTATGATCTCATTCTTTATGCATAAATCATGGACTCATTTTGATCTTACCTTGGTATATGGTGTTAAGTGTGAGTCCATATCTAATTTCTGCCATACTAATTTCCATTTTTCCCAACAGCTTTTTTCAAATAATGAATTCTTATCCCAAAAGTTGGTATCTTTGGGTTTGTCAAACTCTAGATTGCTATAGTTGTACACTATTTTGTCCTGTGAACCTAAGGTGTTCCAATGATCCACTAATCTATTTCTTAGCCAATAGCAAATTATTCCCTTAATCTGTTTCACGACTTTTATTGCCGAGGCTAGCATTTCTAATACATTATTGAATAGTAATGGTGATAGTGGGCAACCTTGTTTCACTTCTGATCTTACTGGGAAAGGTTCCAGGTTATCCCCATTACATATGATGCTTACTGATAGTTTTAAATATATGCTCCTGACTATTTTAAAGAATAGTCCATTTATTCCTATACCCTCAAGTGTTTTTAATAGGAATGGTTGTTGTCTTTGGGGGATAAAGAAATATTTGATCCTGATTATTCTAAGGAATAGTCCATTTATTCCTATACTCTCAAGTGTTTTTTAGTAGGAATGGATGTTGTATTTTATCAAATGTTTTTTCTGCATCTCCTGACAAAGTCATATGGTTTTTATTAATTTGATTATTAATATGGTTAATTATACTAATAGTTATCCTAATATTAAACCAGCCCTGTATTCCTCGTGTGAATCCTACTTGATCATAGTGTATTATCCTGCGGATGATTTTCTGAAGTCTTTTTGCTAATATCTTATTTAAGATTTTAGCATCAATATTCATTAAGGAGATTGGTCTATTGTTTTCTTTCTGTTTTCAACCTTCCTTCATCCCCTCTTTTCCCAAATAGTTTATATAACATTGGGCTAATTGTTCTTTAAATGTTTGGTAGAAGTCACATGACAAAAACTGCTGAGAAAACTGGAAATTAGTATGGCAGAAACTAGGCATGGACCCACATTGAACACCCCATACTAAGATAAGAACAAAATGGGTCCGAGATTTAGGCATAAAGAACGAAATCATAAATAAAATGGAGGAACATGGGATGGTTTCCCTCTCGGACTTGTGGAGGAGGAAGGAGTTATTGTCCAAGGGAGAACTAGAGACCAGTATTGATCACAAAATAGAAAATTTTGATGACGCCAAATTAAAAAGTTGCTGCACAAGCAAAACTAATGCCAACAAGATTAGAAGGGAAGTAACAAATTGGGTAAACATTTTTACAGTTAAAGGTTCTGATAAAGGGCTCATCTCCAAATTATACAGAGAATTGACTTGACTTTATAGGAAATCAAGCCATTCTCCAATTGATAAATGGTCAAAGGATATGAACAGACAATTTTCAGATGATGAAATTAAAACTATTTCCACTCATATGAAAGAGTGTTCCAAACCACGATTGGTCAGAGAAATGCAAATTAAGACAACTCTGAGATATCATTGGACACCTGTCAGATTGGCTAAGATGACAGGAACTAATAACGATGAACGTTGGAGGGGCTGTGGGAAAACTGGGACACTGATGCATTGTCGGTGGAGTTGTGAAAGAATCCAACCATTCTGGAGAGCAATGTGGAATTATGCCCAAAAAGTTATCACAATGTGCATACCCTTTGACCCAGCACTGCTACTACTGGGCTTATATCCCAAGGATATACTAAAGAAGGGAAAGGTGTGCCAAAATGTTTCTGGCAGCCCTTGTCATAGTGGCTAAACCTGGAAAATGAATGGATGTCCATCAATTGGAGAATGGTTGGGTAAATTATGGTATATGAATGTTATGGAATATTATTGTTCTGTAAGAAATGACCAACTGGAGGAATACGGAGAGGCTTGGAGAGACTTATATCAACTGATGCTGAGTGAAACGAGTAAAACGAGGGGATCATTATAAACTTCAACAATGATACTGAATGAGGATGTATTCTGATGGAAGTGGATATCTTCAACATAGAGAAGAGCTGATCCAATTCCAATTGGTCAATGATGGACAGAATCAGCTACACCCAGAGAAGGGACACTGGGAAATGAGTGTAAACTAGGAGCATTGGTTTTTGGTTTGGTTTGGTCTGGTTTGGTTTGGTTTCTCTTCCCAGATTATTTATACCTTGAGAATACAATCCTTCCTTTGCAACAACAACAGAATGGGGTTCTGCACATATATATTGTACCTAGGATATACTATAAGATATTTAAGATGTATGGGAATGCCTGCCATCTAGGGGAGAGGGTGGAGGGAAGGAGGGGGAAACCCGGAAGAAAAGGTAGGACAGGGGATAAGGTTGTAAAAAAAAAAAATTACCTATGCATATGTACTGTCAAAAATGTTATACTTATACAAACTTAAGAAACAAAAAAGAAGATGAAGATCTTCTTGATCTTGAAAAAAAAAAAATAAACCCATATTCTGGCTGGGCACTTAGGGTAAGGGGAATAGAGAGATTAGCATAATGGCTCCTTCCCTCGAGGAACTTGCATCTAATAGGAGAAATAAGCCTGAATAGGACAACTTGTTGGGAATAGGGTGAAGAGAATTCCTATTCTGGTAACAGTATGACTTAATGCCCTATAAGAACCCTTGTACTGAGATCTGGGGATTTTGTAAAGTTCAGATCATCTCATACATGCCATTTTTGACAAGTGGATGCCACTCATCAATTCAACATGTATATACTAAGGACATACTTGTGTGCTAAGATTTGGCAACCCAAATTGAACATTTATCAAAAGTCTTCTAGCATCACATAGCATCACAAAGTTCTTTAAGCCCGGAGGGAATTGGAACAGCAAACAGCAGTGAAGCAAACTGCCTCTTTATTGGCACTTCATTGTGGAGCTAGCACATTTCCTTTTCTGTTCAGTTAGCCTAGTCCAAGATATGTCTTGTGAGAAAACTTTACTCAGTCAAGGGAATTGGGGGAAATCTCATTGCATTGTCTGAATCTAGACCTGCATGATCAGGAAACTAGATTATTAAGCCTAGACCTTAACTGAAAAGGTCGGTTATGTTGACCAGGGAACCTGGCCCATCACAGATTTATGCAAGGACTTTTCTCACATGGGTTCATCTTCATCAACCGGTATGTTTTATCTGAAAACTGGCCCCAATCTGGTCAGTCAGTTATCATTTCCATGTTTTTTGACTGTTCACAAACACTTGGAAGGGAGGAAGAGGACATCTCTTTTTCTGATTTTAGGGAATTGTATTTGTTAAATATCCCCCCCACAAATTGGAACATCCTTACTCTTTACTCCAATTAGAAATCAGATTGCCTAATTTTGTATCCTGGTTAAGTGTTTAGTTTTTTTTTTTTTATTAATTCATCTTATTTGATTAATTGTTTTTAATCTGTCTCACTCTGTATTCAGGATCTATGGGCTGACTGATCAGTGGGGGATCCACTGACCTATTTATCATGCCTCATTTTATTTGGCTAATAAATCATACAGCTCAGCTTGACCCCTCAGCTATTTAATTAGCTTTCATAGACAGTTAAACATTTTCAGGTGTGGCCCACAATTACGACTGTCTGTTCCCTTCCTTTGAAGCACAGAAGAAAATATTGGCCAAAAATCATTTTATAATAGCAAAGAATTAGAAATTGAGGGGATGCCCTTTAGTTGGGGAATGGCTGAACAAGATGTAGTATAGGGTTGTGACAGAATACTATAGTGCTAGAAGAAATGACAAACACATTAGTTTGCAGATAACTTGGAAAGACTTCTATGACCTCATACAAAGTGAAGTGACTAAATTCAAGAGATCATTGTACACAGTAACAGCAATATCATGAAAAAAGATCAGCTGGAAAAGATTTAGCTATTCTTGAAGAAAATTGTTTTTGTACATTTTGTAACATTCCTTTAAAAAAATGGAGTCGTAATTCTCTTCCTCTTTCTAAACCCTCCCCCACCTGTTGTGTTATCGATTATATATGTAACGTCATAGAATACCTATTAACCGTGTTGCCTCCCCCCAAAAGAAAAGGCAAGTATAATAATAAAGTAAAACTAAACATACTTTAATCTTCACTCAGAGGTGGATAACATTTTCCTGAGGGGATCTTCATAGTCCTCTTTGATCATTGGATTGATTAGGGATCAATGATAAAAATGATTTTAAAAAAAGATTATCTATTTCTTTCATTGTTGACCATTCTGGCAATAATGCTTACTATGGATAATTTCTTCAGGTTCTGCTCATTTCATTTTTCCTTCCTTCATATCAGAGTGATTCATACAATGAGCGCTATCTCCTCCCTCTATTTCCCGTTAGGTTCCTTCCTGGGGGCTAAGTCAGTACTTAACAGTTCTCTAGCTCAGAGTTGACACCTTTAGTTGCCACCTCTAAAGGAGTTGACACCTTCGCAAGAGCTTGCTGATTGGTCTGTAAGCCCATTCTCCGGGAGTATTTAAGGAGCCAGGATTCCGGAAGAAGGGAATTGCAGATTCTGCGGTGGAGCTGACTGGGGACGCTTGGACAAGAGAAGATTCGCAAGAACGGAAGGAAAAGCAGAGAAAAATCCTCCTCCCAGAGAAGGCTTATAATTGAGAGCAGACAGGACACTCCAATTTAGCGCCCAACGCGGGGAGCTGTGCTGGAGGCAGCAGCAGCAGCAGAGGCAGCAGCAGCAGCAGCAGCAGCAGCAGCAGCAGCAGCAGCAGCAGCAGCAGCAACAGCGGCCTCAGAAGCAGCGGCAGCAGCAGCACTAGCAGAAGCGGCAGCGGCAGCAGCAGCCTCCTGAGGAGCTTAACATGGCGACGGGGGGGCCGGCGGCGGGGGGTCTGCGCGAGCAGCGGCGCTACGGCTTATCTGGCGGGAGCCTGGGCCAGGACAATCTCACCGTGGTGCACGTGAAGCTCACGGACACGGCGATCCGGGCGCTGGAGACCTACCAGAGCCACAAGCATGGAACTCCTTCCAGACCTTCCATTCAGTTCCAGGGATTCGAGGGGCTGCTCAGAATTCCCAAAAAGGATCGTCCAAAGGAAGTGCAGAACTTTAGCTTCTCCCTGTCAACCCCTGGCAAAGATCACCCTCAGGAAAGCTTTGAGTGCGTCCGCCAAACTGTCTCCACTTCTGGGGCCTCACAGCTCCACTGCCTGGGAGTTATTCAAGATCAAGTTACAGTCAGGGCAACAAAGGACTCCTCTCAAGTGCCAAGAGAAGGCAGGAGGCAGGCAGAAGAGGAATCCCGGAACCCAGGGACAAACGTTAGCAAAGCCGGCGGACCCATTGCAGGAAGAAGAGAAGAAATTGGGAAAGCGCCTCCAGCTGGGCCACAGGCAGCCCCCGAGAGAAAAAGGGCAGCTCCTATTGAGCCTGCACCTACCCTCCGGAAGACCCAGCTGAAGGACAGTGTTTCTGGGCGGCCCTACAGAGCCAGGGTGATTCACCTCCTGGCCCTGAAGACTTACAAGAAACCAGAACTCTTGGCTCGATTACAGAGAGATGGCGTTTCTCCAAAAGACAAGGACTCCCTCGGAGCCATCCTTCAACAGGTGGCCAAGCTGAATCCCAAGGACCTCTCTTATTCCTTAAAGGATTCTGTATTTCAAGAGCTCCAAAATGATTGGCCGGGATACAATGAGACAGAGAGAGAGTCCCTGGAGTTAGTGCTATCGAGAAAATTGAATCCATCTCCCCAGAATGACTCGAGCACCAGCGCTTCAGAAGCTCCTCAACGTTCTAGGAAAGAGGCTGCGCCTTCTGCTTCTCAGAAACGCCTCTTGGATTCAGATTTCATAGATCCTTTAAGGAATAAAAAACCTCGGATATCTCACCTGACAAATAGAGCTCATCCAACATGCAACGGTCATTTGAATTCTACCCTTCAAAAAAATGCTGGGGCTCCACCCCCACCCCCATCACCTCCTCCCTCTCCTCCTCCTCCTCCTCCTCCTCCTCCTCCTCCAACTGCTGCCAGCCCAACTCCACCACCTCTTCCTTCAACCCACCTTCCAGTTTCAAATCCTCCTCAGACTGCAAAGTCTAGCTCCAAGTCCCCTAGCACTCCAGAAGGCAGGGGGACTCAAGATCTACCTATGGACAGCTGTAGTCCAAATGGTAGCATCTTTGAGCGCCAGCAGGACAAAGATACCTCTAGGACTTCTTTGGAAATCCCACCCCCTGATTCAATCCTGTCGAAGGGTGCAAAGCCCATGGAAGACAAGCATTCAATGGCACATAAAAAATCTAAAGAAAAATCTAAAAAACATAAGGAAAAGGACCCAATTCAAAAACAGCCCATTGAGGAAAAGGGGAAAGACCTTAAGACGAAAGAGGAAATTGCCAAGCTAAATAGCTCTAGTCTGGATTCAAATGACGGAGTTAAAGAGGTTGGCCCTACCTCCACTGACCCTTCATCAACTATTGAACTGCCAGATTACTTAATAAAATATATTGCTATTGGCTCACATGAGCAACGCCAGAATTATACAGATGACTTCAATACAGAGTATGATGAGTATAGAACTTTGCATGCCAGAATGGAGACGGTGGCCACAAGGTTTAGGAAACTTGATGCAAAACGTCAGCGTCTTTCTCCAGGCTCCAAAGAGTATCAGACTCTTCATGAAGAGGTCTTAAAAGAATATCAGAAGCTCAATCAGGCTAGTCCCAATTACCATGAAGAAAAATCCAGATGTGATTATCTTCATAACAAGTTGGCTCACATCAAAAGACTAATAGGTGAATTCGACCAACAGCACTAGACCTCTGCTTAGACCAGAAGATGTGAATAAACTTAAGCTTATTTATTTAAAATTTCAAATGAATTGCTGGAAGATTCTAAAATATTGAAACTTGGCCATTTGAAAGTTTCACTATTAGCAAACTTTGGGTTACGTTTTTTTTTTTTATTTTGTAATTTTTTTACCACAATATTTCTTGTATTCATTTTTTCCAAATTTCCCCCTCTCTCCCTCTACTCCCTCCCCTAGATGACAGGCAATCCCACACATGTTAAATGTGTTAACAGCATATCCTAGATACAATATATGTGTGGAAAACCAAACTTCTTCTTGCACAGTAAGAATTGTATTCTGAAGGAACAAGTAACCTGGGTGGAAAGACAATAGTGCAAACAGTTTACACTCAACTCCCAGTGTTCCTTCTCTGGGTGTAGCTGTTTCTGTCCATCATTGCTCAACTGGAACTGAATCAGATCTTCTCTTTGTTGAAGATATCCACTTCAATCAGAATATTTCTCCATACAGTAGTATTGCTGTAGTGTACAGTGATCTCCTGGTTCTGCTCATTTCACTCAGCATCAGTTCATTGGAAGTCTTTCCAAGCCTATCTTTCACCCTGCTGATCATTTCCTACAGAGCAATACTATTCCATAACATTCATATAGCATAATTCACCCAACTATTTTCCAATTGATGGGCATCCATTCAATTTCCATTTTCTACCCACTTCAAATAGGGCTGCCACAAACATTTTGGCACATACAGGTCCCTTTCCATTCTTTAGTATTTCTTTGGGATATAAGCCCAGTAGTAGGACTGCTGAATCAAAGGGTATATACACACTTTCATAACTTTTTGGGCATAGTTCCAAATTGCTTTCCAGAATGGCTGGATTCTTTCACAACTCCACCAGCAAGGCCTCAGTGTCCCAGTTTTCCCGCATTCCCTCCAACATTCATTATGATCTTTTCCTGTCATCTTAGCCAAAATGACAGAAGTGTAGTGGTATCTCAGAGTAGTCTTAATTGGTATTTCTTTGATCAAGAGTGATTTGGAACACTCTTTCATATGAATGGAAGTCGTTTCACTTTCATCATCTGAAAATTTTCTGTTCCTATCCTTTGACCATTTATCAATTGGGGAATGGTTTGATTTCTTATAAATTAGAGTCCGTTCTCTATATATTTTGGAAATGAGACCTTTATCAAAATCTTCATCTGTAAACATATTTTCCCAATTTGTTACTTCCCTTCTAATCTTGTTTGCATTAGTTTTTTTTTGTTTTGTTTTTGTTTTGTTTTTTTTGTACAAAAGTTTTTTAATTTCATGTAATCAAAATCTTCTATTTTGTGATCAATAATGATCTCTAGTTCTCCATTGGTCCTAAATTCCTTCCTTTTCCACAAGTCTGAGAGGTAAACTATCCTATATTCCTCTAATCTATTTATGATCTCATTCTTTATGCATAAATCATGGACTCATTTTGATCTTACCTTGGTATATGGTGTTAAGTGTGAGTCCATATCTAATTTCTGCCATACTAATTTCCATTTTTCCCAACAGCTTTTTTCAAATAATGAATTCTTATCCCAAAAGTTGGTATCTTTGGGTTTGTCAAACTCTAGATTGCTATAGTTGTACACTATTTTGTCCTGTGAACCTAAGGTGTTCCAATGATCCACTAATCTATTTCTTAGCCAATAGCAAATTATTCCCTTAATCTGTTTCACGACTTTTATTGCCGAGGCTAGCATTTCTAATACATTATTGAATAGTAATGGTGATAGTGGGCAACCTTGTTTCACTTCTGATCTTACTGGGAAAGGTTCCAGGTTATCCCCATTACATATGATGCTTACTGATAGTTTTAAATATATGCTCCTGACTATTTTAAAGAGTAGTCCATTTATTCCTATACCCTCAAGTGTTTTTAATAGGAATGGATGTTGTCTTTGGGGGATAAAGAAATATTTGATCCTGATTATTCTAAGGAATAGTCCATTTATTCCTATACTCTCAAGTGTTTTTTAGTAGGAATGGATGTTGTATTTTATCAAATGTTTTTTCTGCATCTCCTGACAAAGTCATATGGTTTTTATTAATTTGATTATTAATATGGTTAATTATACTAATAGTTATCCTAATATTAAACCAGCCTTGTATTGCTCGTGTGAATCCTACTTGATCATAGTGTATTATCCTGCGGATGATTTTCTGAAGTCTTTTTGCTAATATCTTATTTAAGATTTTAGCATCAATATTCATTAAGGAGATTGGTCTATTGTTTTCTTTCTGTTTTCAACCTTCCTTCATCCCCTCTTTTCCCAAATAGTTTATATAACATTGGGCTAATTGTTCTTTAAATGTTTGGTAGAAGTCACATGACAAAAACTGCTGAGAAAACTGGAAATTAGTATGGCAGAAACTAGGCATGGACCCACATTGAACACCCCATACTAAGATAAGAACAAAATGGGTCCGAGATTTAGGCATAAAGAACGAAATCATAAATAAAATGGAGGAACATGGGATGGTTTCCCTCTCGGACTTGTGGAGGAGGAAAGAGTTGTTGTCCAAGGGAGAACTAGAGACCAGTATTGATCACAAAATAGAAAATTTTGATGACGCCAAATTAAAAAGTTGCTGCACAAGCAAAACTAATGCCAACAAGATTAGAAGGGAAGTAACAAATTGGGTAAACATTTTTACAGTTAAAGGTTCTGATAAAGGGCTCATCTCCAAATTATACAGAAAATTGACTTGACTTTATAGGAAATCAAGCCATTCTCCAATTGATAAATGGTCAAAGGATATGAACAGACAATTTTCAGATGATGAAATTAAAACTATTTCCACTCATATGAAAGAGTGTTCCAAACCACGATTGGTCAGAGAAATGCAAATTAAGACAACTCTGAGATATCATTGGACACCTGTCAGATTGGCTAAGATGACAGGAACTAATAACGATGAACGTTGGAGGGGCTGTGGGAAAACTGGGACACTGATGCATTGTCGGTGGAGTTGTGAAAGAATCCAACCATTCTGGAGAGCAATGTGGAATTATGCCCCAAAAGTTATCACAATGTGCATACCCTTTGACCCAGCAGTGCTACTACTGGGCTTATATCCCAAGGATATACTAAAGAAGGGAAAGGTGTGCCAAAATGTTTCTGGCAGCCCTTGTCATAGTGGCTAAACCTGGAAAATGAATGGATGTCCATCAATTGGAGAATGGTTGGGTAAATTATGGTATATGAATGTTATGGAATATTATTGTTCTGTAAGAAATGACCAACTGGAGGAATACGGAGAGGCTTGGAGAGACTTATATCAACTGATGCTGAGTGAAACGAGTAAAACGAGGGGATCATTATAAACTTCAACAATGATACTGAATGAGGATGTATTCTGATGGAAGTGGATATCTTCAACATAGAGAAGAGCTGATCCAATTCCAATTGGTCAATGATGGACAGAATCAGCTACACCCAGAGAAGGGACACTGGGAAATGAGTGTAAACTAGGAGCATTGGTTTTTGGTTTGGTTTGGTCTGGTTTGGTTTGGTTTCTCTTCCCAGATTATTTATACCTTGAGAATACAATCCTTCCTTTGCAACAACAACAGAATGGGGTTCTGCACATATATATTGTACCTAGGATATACTATAAGATATTTAAGATGTATGGGAATGCCTGCCATCTAGGGGAGAGGGTGGAGGGAAGGAGGGGGAAACCCGGAAGAAAAGGTAGGACAGGGGATAAGGTTGTAAAAAAAAAATTACCTATGCATATGTACTGTCAAAAATGTTATACTTATAAAAACTTAAGAAACAAAAAAGAAGATGAAGATCTTCTTGATCTTGAAAAAAAAATAAATAAACCCATATTCTGGCTGGGCACTTAGGGTAAGGGGAATAGAGAGATTAGCATAATGGCTCCTTCCCTCGAGGAACTTGCATCTAATAGGAGAAATAAGCCTGAATAGGACAACTTGTTGGGAATAGGGTGAAGAGAATTCCTATTCTGGTAACAGTATGACTTAATGCCCTATAAGAACCCTTGTACTGAGATCTGGGGATTTTGTAAAGTTCAGATCATCTCATACATGCCATTTTTGACAAGTGGATGCCACTCATCAATTCAACGTGTATATACTAAGGACATACTTGTGTGCTAAGATTTGGCAACCCAAATTGAACATTTATCAAAAGTCTTCTAGCATCACATAGCATCACAAAGTTCTTTAAGCCCGGAGGGAATTGGAACAGCAAACAGCAGTGAAGCAAACTGCCTCTTTATTGGCACTTCATTGTGGAGCTAGCACATTTCCTTTTCTGTTCAGTTAGCCTAGTCCAAGATATGTCTTGTGAGAAAACTTTACTCAGTCAAGGGAATTGGGGGAAATCTCATTGCATTGTCTGAATCTAGACCTGCATGATCAGGAAACTAGATTATTAAGCCTAGACCTTAACTGAAAAGGTCGGTTATGTTGACCAGGGAACCTGGCCCATCACAGATTTATGCAAGGACTTTTCTCACATGGGTTCATCTTCATCAACCGGTATGTTTTATCTGAAAACTGGCCCCAATCTGGTCAGTCAGTTATCATTTCCATGTTTTTTGACTGTTCACAAACACTTGGAAGGGAGGAAGAGGACATCTCTTTTTCTGATTTTAGGGAATTGTATTTGTTAAATATCCCCCCCACAAATTGGAACATCCTTACTCTTTACTCCAATTAGAAATCTGATTGCCTAATTTTGTATCCTGGTTAAGTGTTTAGTTTTTTTTTTTTATTAATTCATCTTATTTGATTAATTGTTTTTAATCTGTCTCACTCTGTATTCAGGATCTATGGGCTGACTGATCAGTGGGGGATCCACTGACCTATTTATCATGCCTCATTTTATTTGGCTAATAAATCATACAGCTCAGCTTGACCCCTCAGCTATTTAATTAGCTTTCATAGACAGTTAAACATTTTCAGGTGTGGCCCACAATTACGACTGTCTGTTCCCTTCCTTTGAAGCACAGAAGAAAATATTGGCCAAAAATCATTTTATAATAGCAAAGAATTAGAAATTGAGGGGATGCCCTTTAGTTGCGGAATGGCTGAACAAGATGTAGTATAGGGTTGTGACAGAATACTATAGTGCTAGAAGAAATGACAAACACATTAGTTTGCAGATAACTTGGAAAGACTTCTATGACCTCATACAAAGTGAAGTGACTAAATTCAAGAGATCATTGTACACAGTAACAGCAATATCATGAAAAAAGATCAGCTGGAAAAGATTTAGCTATTCTTGAAGAAAATTGTTTTTGTACATTTTGTAACATTCCTTTAAAAAAATGGAGTCGTAATTCTCTTCCTCTTTCTAAACCCTCCCCCACCTGTTGTGTTATCGATTATATATGTAACGTCATAGAATACCTATTAACCGTGTTGCCTCCCCCCAAAAGAAAAGGCAAGTATAATAATAAAGTAAAACTAAACATACTTTAATCTTCACTCAGAGGTGGATAACATTTTCCTGAGGGGATCTTCATAGTCCTCTTTGATCATTGGATTGATTAGGGATCAATGATAAAAATGATTTTAAAAAAAGATTATCTATTTCTTTCATTGTTGACCATTCTGGCAATAATGCTTACTATGGATAATTTCTTCAGGTTCTGCTCATTTCATTTTTCCTTCCTTCATATCAGAGTGATTCATACAATGAGCGCTATCTCCTCCCTCTATTTCCCGTTAGGTTCCTTCCTGGGGGCTAAGTCAGTACTTAACAGTTCTCTAGCTCAGAGTTGACACCTTTAGTTGCCACCTCTAAAGGAGTTGACACCTTCGCAAGAGCTTGCTGATTGGTCTGTAAGCCCATTCTCCGGGAGTATTTAAGGAGCCAGGATTCCGGAAGAAGGGAATTGCAGATTCTGCGGTGGAGCTGACTGGGGACGCTTGGACAAGAGAAGATTCGCAAGAACGGAAGGAAAAGCAGAGAAAAATCCTCCTCCCAGAGAAGGCTTATAATTGAGAGCAGACAGGACACTCCAATTTAGCGCCCAACGCGGGGAGCTGTGCTGGAGGCAGCAGCAGCAGCAGAGGCAGCAGCAGCAGCAGCAGCAGCAGCAGCAGCAGCAGCAGCAGCAGCAACAGCGGCCTCAGAAGCAGCGGCAGCAGCAGCACTAGCAGAAGCGGCAGCGGCAGCAGCAGCCTCCTGAGGAGCTTAACATGGCGACGGGGGGGCCGGCGGCGGGGGGGTCTGCGCGAGCAGCGGCGCTACGGCTTATCTGGCGGGAGCCTGGGCCAGGACAATCTCACCGTGGTGCACGTGAAGCTCACGGACACGGCGATCCGGGCGCTGGAGACCTACCAGAGCCACAAGCATGGAACTCCTTCCAGACCTTCCATTCAGTTCCAGGGATTCGAGGGGCTGCTCAGAATTCCCAAAAAGGATCGTCCAAAGGAAGTGCAGAACTTTAGCTTCTCCCTGTCAACCCCTGGCAAAGATCACCCTCAGGAAAGCTTTGAGTGCGTCCGCCAAACTGTCTCCACTTCTGGGGCCTCACAGCTCCACTGCCTGGGAGTTATTCAAGATCAAGTTACAGTCAGGGCAACAAAGGACTCCTCTCAAGTGCCAAGAGAAGGCAGGAGGCAGGCAGAAGAGGAATCCCGGAACCCAGGGACAAACGTTAGCAAAGCCGGCGGACCCATTGCAGGAAGAAGAGAAGAAATTGGGAAAGCGCCTCCAGCTGGGCCACAGGCAGCCCCCGAGAGAAAAAGGGCAGCTCCTATTGAGCCTGCACCTACCCTCCGGAAGACCCAGCTGAAGGACAGTGTTTCTGGGCGGCCCTACAGAGCCAGGGTGATTCACCTCCTGGCCCTGAAGACTTACAAGAAACCAGAACTCTTGGCTCGATTACAGAGAGATGGCGTTTCTCCAAAAGACAAGGACTCCCTCGGAGCCATCCTTCAACAGGTGGCCAAGCTGAATCCCAAGGACCTCTCTTATTCCTTAAAGGATTCTGTATTTCAAGAGCTCCAAAATGATTGGCCGGGATACAATGAGACAGAGAGAGAGTCCCTGGAGTTAGTGCTATCGAGAAAATTGAATCCATCTCCCCAGAATGACTCGAGCACCAGCGCTTCAGAAGCTCCTCAACGTTCTAGGAAAGAGGCTGCGCCTTCTGCTTCTCAGAAACGCCTCTTGGATTCAGATTTCATAGATCCTTTAAGGAATAAAAAACCTCGGATATCTCACCTGACAAATAGAGCTCATCCAACATGCAACGGTCATTTGAATTCTACCCTTCAAAAAAATGCTGGGGCTCCACCCCCACCCCCATCACCTCCTCCCTCTCCTCCTCCTCCTCCTCCTCCTCCTCCTCCTCCTCCTCCTCCAACTGCTGCCAGCCCAACTCCACCACCTCTTCCTTCAACCCACCTTCCAGTTTCAAATCCTCCTCAGACTGCAAAGTCTAGCTCCAAGTCCCCTAGCACTCCAGAAGGCAGGGGGACTCAAGATCTACCTATGGACAGCTGTAGTCCAAATGGTAGCATCTTTGAGCGCCAGCAGGACAAAGATACCTCTAGGACTTCTTTGGAAATCCCACCCCCTGATTCAATCCTGTCGAAGGGTGCAAAGCCCATGGAAGACAAGCATTCAATGGCACATAAAAAATCTAAAGAAAAATCTAAAAAACATAAGGAAAAGGACCCAATTCAAAAACAGCCCATTGAGGAAAAGGGGAAAGACCTTAAGACGAAAGAGGAAATTGCCAAGCTAAATAGCTCTAGTCTGGATTCAAATGACGGAGTTAAAGAGGTTGGCCCTACCTCCACTGACCCTTCATCAACTATTGAACTGCCAGATTACTTAATAAAATATATTGCTATTGGCTCACATGAGCAACGCCAGAATTATACAGATGACTTCAATACAGAGTATGATGAGTATAGAACTTTGCATGCCAGAATGGAGACGGTGGCCACAAGGTTTAGGAAACTTGATGCAAAACGTCAGCGTCTTTCTCCAGGCTCCAAAGAGTATCAGACTCTTCATGAAGAGGTCTTAAAAGAATATCAGAAGCTCAATCAGGCTAGTCCCAATTACCATGAAGAAAAATCCAGATGTGATTATCTTCATAACAAGTTGGCTCACATCAAAAGACTAATAGGTGAATTCGACCAACAGCACTAGACCTCTGCTTAGACCAGAAGATGTGAATAAACTTAAGCTTATTTATTTAAAATTTCAAATGAATTGCTGGAAGATTCTAAAATATTGAAACTTGGCCATTTGAAAATTTCACTATTAGCAAACTTTGGGTTACGTTTTTTTTTTTTTATTTTGTAATTTTTTTACCACAATATTTCTTGTATTCTTTTTTTCCAAATTTCCCCCTCTCTCCCTCTACTCCCTCCCCTAGATGACAGGCAATCCCACACATGTTAAATGTGTTAACAGCATATCCTAGATACAATATATGTGTGGAAAACCAAACTTCTTCTTGCACAGTAAGAATTGTATTCTGAAGGAACAAGTAACCTGGGTGGAAAGACAATAGTGCAAACAGTTTACACTCAACTCCCAGTGTTCTTTCTCTGGGTGTAGCTGTTTCTGTCCATCATTGCTCAACTGGAACTGAATCAGATCTTCTCTTTGTTGAAGATATCCACTTCAATCAGAATATTTCTCCATACAGTAGTATTGCTGTAGTGTACAGTGATCTCCTGGTTCTGCTCATTTCACTCAGCATCAATTCATTGGAAGTCTTTCCAAGCCTCTCTATATTCACCCTGCTGGTCATTTCCTACAGAGCAATACTATTCCATAACATTCATATAGCATAATTCACCCAACTATTTTCCAATTGATGGGCATCCATTCAATTTCCATTTTCTACCCACTTCAAATAGGGCTGCCACAAACATTTTGGCACATACAGGTCCCTTTCCATTCTTTAGTATTTCTTTGGGATATAAGCCCAGTAGTAGGACTGCTCAATCAAAGGGTATATACACACTTTCATAACTTTTTGGGCATAGTTCCAAATTGCTTTCCAGAATGGCTGGATTCTTTCACAACTCCACCAGCAAGGCCTCAGTGTCCCAGTTTTCCCGCATTCCCTCCAACATTCATTATGATCTTTTCCTGTCATCTTAGCCAAAATGACAGAAGTGTAGTGGTATCTCAGAGTAGTCTTAATTGGTATTTCTTTGATCAAGAGTGATTTGGAACACTCTTTCATATGAATGGAAGTCGTTTCACTTTCATCATCTGAAAATTTTCTGTTCCTATCCTTTGACCATTTATCAATTGGGGAATGGTTTGATTTCTTATAAATTAGAGTCCGTTCTCTATATATTTTGGAAATGAGACCTTTATCAAAATCTTCATCTGTAAACATATTTTCCCAATTTGTTACTTCCCTTCTAATCTTGTTTGCATTAGTTTTTTTTTTTGTTTTGTTTTTGTTTTGTTTTTTTTGTACAAAAGTTTTTTAATTTCATGTAATCAAAATCTTCTATTTTGTGATCAATAATGATCTCTAGTTCTCCATTGGTCCTAAATTCCTTCCTTTTCCACAAGTCTGAGAGGTAAACTATCCTATATTCCTCTAATCTATTTATGATCTCATTCTTTATGCATAAATCATGGACTCATTTTGATCTTACCTTGGTATATGGTGTTAAGTGTGAGTCCATATCTAATTTCTGCCATACTAATTTCCATTTTTCCCAACAGCTTTTTTCAAATAATGAATTCTTATCCCAAAAGTTGGTATCTTTGGGTTTGTCAAACTCTAGATTGCTATAGTTGTACACTATTTTGTCCTGTGAACCTAAGGTGTTCCAATGATCCACTAATCTATTTCTTAGCCAATAGCAAATTATTCCCTTAATCTGTTTCACGACTTTTATTGCCGAGGCTAGCATTTCTAATACATTATTGAATAGTAATGGTGATAGTGGGCAACCTTGTTTCACTTCTGATCTTACTGGGAAAGGTTCCAGGTTATCCCCATTACATATGATGCTTACTGATAGTTTTAAATATATGCTCCTGACTATTTTAAAGAATAGTCCATTTATTCCTATACCCTCAAGTGTTTTTAATAGGAAAGGATGTTGTCTTTTGGGGATAAAGAAATATTTGATCCTGATTATTCTAAGGAATAGTCCATTTATTCCTATACTCTCAAGTGTTTTTTAGTAGGAATGGATGTTGTATTTTATCAAATGTTTTTTCTGCATCTCCTGACAAAGTCATATGGTTTTTATTAATTTGATTATTAATATGGTTAATTATACTAATAGTTATCCTAATATTAAACCAGCCCTGTATTCCTCGTGTGAATCCTACTTGATCATAGTGTATTATCCTGCGGATGATTTTCTGAAGTCTTTTTGCTAATATCTTATTTAAGATTTTAGCATCAATATTCATTAAGGAGATTGGTCTATTGTTTTCTTTCTGTTTTCAACCTTCCTTCATCCCCTCTTTTCCCAAATAGTTTATATAACATTGGGCTAATTGTTCTTTAAATGTTTGGTAGAAGTCACATGACAAAAACTGCTGAGAAAACTGGAAATTAGTATGGCAGAAACTAGGCATGGACCCACATTGAACACCCCATACTAAGATAAGAACAAAATGGGTCCGAGATTTAGGCATAAAGAACGAAATCATAAATAAAATGGAGGAACATGGGATGGTTTCCCTCTCGGACTTGTGGAGGAGGAAGGAGCTGTTGTCCAAGGGAGAACTAGAGACCAGTATTGATCACAAAATAGAAAATTTTGATGACGCCAAATTAAAAAGTTGCTGCACAAGCAAAACTAATGCCAACAAGATTAGAAGGGAAGTAACAAATTGGGTAAACATTTTTACAGTTAAAGGTTCTGATAAAGGGCTCATCTCCAAATTATACAGAGAATTGACTTGACTTTATAAGAAATCAAGCCATTCTCCAATTGATAAATGGTCAAAGGATATGAACAGACAATTTTCAGATGATGAAATTAAAACTATTTCCACTCATATGAAAGAGTGTTCCAAACCACGATTGGTCAGAGAAATGCAAATTAAGACAACTCTGAGATATCATTGGACACCTGTCAGATTGGCTAAGATGACAGGAACTAATAACGATGAACGTTGGAGGGGCTGTGGGAAAACTGGGACACTGATGCATTGTCGGTGGAGTTGTGAAAGAATCCAACCATTCTGGAGAGCAATGTGGAATTATGCCCAAAAAGTTATCACAATGTGCATACCCTTTGACCCAGCACTGCTACTACTGGGCTTATATCCCAAGGATATACTAAAGAAGGGAAAGGTGTGCCAAAATGTTTCTGGCAGCCCTTGTCATAGTGGCTAAACCTGGAAAATGAATGGATGTCCATCAATTGGAGAATGGTTGGGTAAATTATGGTATATGAATGTTATGGAATATTATTGTTCTGTAAGAAATGACCAACTGGAGGAATACGGAGAGGCTTGGAGAGACTTATATCAACTGATGCTGAGTGAAACGAGTAAAACGAGGGGATCATTATAAACTTCAACAATGATACTGAATGAGGATGTATTCTGATGGAAGTGGATATCTTCAACATAGAGAAGAGCTGATCCAATTCCAATTGGTCAATGATGGACAGAATCAGCTACACCCAGAGAAGGGACACTGGGAAATGAGTGTAAACTAGGAGCATTGGTTTTTGGTTTGGTTTGGTCTGGTTTGGTTTGGTTTCTCTTCCCAGATTATTTATACCTTGAGAATACAATCCTTCCTTTGCAACAACAACAGAATGGGGTTCTGCACATATATATTGTACCTAGGATATACTATAAGATATTTAAGATGTATGGGAATGCCTGCCATCTAGGGGAGAGGGTGGAGGGAAGGAGGGGGAAACCCGGAAGAAAAGGTAGGACAGGGGATAAGGTTGTAAAAAAAAAAAATTACCTATGCATATGTACTGTCAAAAATGTTATACTTATACAAACTTAAGAAACAAAAAAGAAGATGAAGATCTTCTTGATCTTGAAAAAAAAAAAATAAACCCATATTCTGGCTGGGCACTTAGGGTAAGGGGAATAGAGAGATTAGCATAATGGCTCCTTCCCTCGAGGAACTTGCATCTAATAGGAGAAATAAGCCTGAATAGGACAACTTGTTGGGAATAGGGTGAAGAGAATTCCTATTCTGGTAACAGTATGACTTAATGCCCTATAAGAACCCTTGTACTGAGATCTGGGGATTTTGTAAAGTTCAGATCATCTCATACATGCCATTTTTGACAAGTGGATGCCACTCATCAATTCAACGTGTATATACTAAGGACATACTTGTGTGCTAAGATTTGGCAACCCAAATTGAACATTTATCAAAAGTCTTCTAGCATCACATAGCATCACAAAGTTCTTTAAGCCCGGAGGGAATTGGAACAGCAAACAGCAGTGAAGCAAACTGCCTCTTTATTGGCACTTCATTGTGGAGCTAGCACATTTCCTTTTCTGTTCAGTTAGCCTAGTCCAAGATATGTCTTGTGAGAAAACTTTACTCAGTCAAGGGAATTGGGGGAAATCTCATTGCATTGTCTGAATCTAGACCTGCATGATCAGGAAACTAGATTATTAAGCCTAGACCTTAACTGAAAAGGTCGGTTATGTTGACCAGGGAACCTGGCCCATCACAGATTTATGCAAGGACTTTTCTCACATGGGTTCATCTTCATCAACCGGTATGTTTTATCTGAAAACTGGCCCCAATCTGGTCAGTTATCATTTCCATGGTTTTTGACTGTTCATAAACACTTGGAAGGGAGGAAGAGGACATCTCTTTTTCTTATTTTAGGGAATTGTATTTGTTTAATATCCCCCCCAAAAAATTTGGAACATCCTGAATCTTTACTCCAATTAGAAATCTGATTGCCTCATTTTGTATCCTGGTTAAGTGTTTATTTATTTTTTTTTATTAATTCATCTTATTTGATTAATTGTTTTTAATCTGTCTCACTCTGTATTCAGGATCTATGGGCTGACTGATCAGTGGGGGATCCACTGACCTATTTATCATGCCTCATTTTATTTGGCTAATCATACAGCTCAGCTTGACCCCTCAGCTATTTAATTAGCTTTCATAGACAGTTAAACATTTTCAGGTGTGGCCCACAATTACGACTGTCTGTTCTCTTCCTTTGAAGCACAGAAGAAAATATTGGCCAAAAATCATTTTATAATAGCAAAGAATTAGAAATTGAGGGGATGCCCTTTAGTTGGGGAATGGCTGAACAAGATGTAGTATAGGGTTGTGATAGAATACTATAGTGCTAGAAGAAATGACAAACACATTAGTTTGCAGATAACTTGGAAAGACTTCTATGACCTCATACAAAGTGAAGTGACTAAATTCAAGAGATCATTGTACACAGTAACAGCAATATCATGAAAAAAGATCAGCTGGAAAAGATTTAGCTATTCTTGAAGAAAATTGTTTTTGTACATTTTGTAACATTCCTTTAAAAAAATGGAGTCGTAATTCTCTTCCTCTTTCTAAACCCTCCCCCACCTGTTGTGTTATCGATTATATATGTAAGGTCATGGAATACCTATTAACCGTGTTGCCTCCCCCCAAAAGAAAAGGCAAGTATAATAATAAAGTAAAACTAAACATACTTTAATCTTCACTCAGAGGTGGATAACATTTTCCTGAGGGGATCTTCATAGTCCTCTTTGATCATTGGATTGATTAGGGATCAATGATAAAAATGATTTTAAAAAAAGATTATCTATTTCTTTCATTGTTGACCATTCTGGCAATAATGCTTACTATGGATAATTTCTTCAGGTTCTGCTCATTTCATTTTTCCTTCCTTCATATCAGAGTGATTCATACAATGAGCGCTATCTCCTCCCTCTATTTCCCGTTAGGTTCCTTCCTGGGGGCTAAGTCAGTACTTAACAGTTCTCTAGCTCAGAGTTGACACCTTTAGTTGCCACCTCTAAAGGAGTTGACACCTTCGCAAGAGCTTGCTGATTGGTCTGTAAGCCCATTCTCCGGGAGTATTTAAGGAGCCAGGATTCCGGAAGAAGGGAATTGCAGATTCTGCGGTGGAGCTGACTGGGGACGCTTGGACAAGAGAAGATTCGCAAGAACGGAAGGAAAAGCAGAGAAAAATCCTCCTCCCAGAGAAGGCTTATAATTGAGAGCAGACAGGACACTCCAATTTAGCGCCCAACGCGGGGAGCTGTGCTGGAGGCAGCAGCAGCAGCAGAGGCAGCAGCAGCAGCAGCAGCAGCGGCAGCAGCAGCAGCAGCAGCAGCAGCAGCAGCAGCAGCAGCAGCAGCACTAGCAGAAGCGGCAGCGGCAGCAGCAGCACTAGCAGAAGCGGCAGCGGCAGCAGCAGCCTCCTGAGGAGCTTAACATGGCGACGGGGGGGCCGGCGGCGGGGGGTCTGCGCGAGCAGCGGCGCTACGGCTTATCTGGCGGGAGCCTGGGCCAGGACAATCTCACCGTGGTGCACGTGAAGCTCACGGACACGGCGATCCGGGCGCTGGAGACCTACCAGAGCCACAAGCATGGAACTCCTTCCAGACCTTCCATTCAGTTCCAGGGATTCGAGGGGCTGCTCAGAATTCCCAAAAAGGATCGTCCAAAGGAAGTGCAGAACTTTAGCTTCTCCCTGTCCACCCCTGGCAAAGATCACCCTCAGGAAAGCTTTGAGTGCGTCCGCCAAACTGTCTCCACTTCTGGGGCCTCACAGCTCCACTGCCTGGGAGTTATTCAAGATCAAGTTACAGTCAGGGCAACAAAGGACTCCTCTCAAGTGCCAAGAGAAGGCAGGAGGCAGGCAGAAGAGGAATCCCGGAACCCAGGGACAAACGTTAGCAAAGCCGGCGGACCCATTGCAGGAAGAAGAGAAGAAATTGGGAAAGCGCCTCCAGCTGGGCCACAGGCAGCCCCCGAGAGAAAAAGGGCAGCTCCTATTGAGCCTGCACCTACCCTCCGGAAGACCCAGCTGAAGGACAGTGTTTCTGGGCGGCCCTACAGGGCCAGGGTGATTCACCTCCTGGCCCTGAAGACTTACAAGAAACCAGAACTCTTGGCTCGATTACAGAGAGATGGCGTTTCTCCAAAAGACAAGGACTCCCTCGGAGCCATCCTTCAACAGGTGGCCAAGCTGAATCCCAAGGACCTCTCTTATTCCTTAAAGGATTCTGTATTTCAAGAGCTCCAAAAAGATTGGCCGGGATACAATGAGACAGAGAGAGAGTCCCTGGAGTTAGTGCTATCGAGAAAATTGAATCCATCTCCCCAGAATGACTCGAGCACCAGCGCTTCAGAAGCTCCTCAACGTTCTAGGAAAGAGGCTGAGCCTTCTGCTTCTCAGAAACGCCTCTTGGATTCAGATTTCATAGATCCTTTAAGGAATAAAAAACCTCGGATATCTCACCTGACAAAGAGAGCTCCTCCAACATGCAACGGTCATTTGAATTCTACCCTTCAAAAAAATGCTGGGGCTCCACCCCCACCCCCATCACCTCCTCCCTCTCCTCCTCCTCCTCCTCCTCCTCCTCCTCCTCCTCCAACTGCTGCCAGCCCAACTCCACCACCTCTTCCTTCAACCCACCTTCCAGTTTCAAATCCTCCTCAGACTGCAAAGTCTAGCTCCAAGTCCCCTAGCACTCCAGAAGGCAGGGGGACTCAAGATCTACCTATGGACAGCTGTAGTCCAAATGGTAGCATCTTTGAGCGCCAGCAGGACAAAGATACCTCTAGGACTTCTTTGGAAATCCCACCCCCTGATTCAATCCTGTCGAAGGGTGCAAAGCCCATGGAAGACAAGCATTCAATGGCACATAAAAAATCTAAAGAAAAATCTAAAAAACATAAGGAAAAGGACCCAATTCAAAAACAGCCCATTGAGGAAAAGGGGAAAGACCTTAAGACGAAAGAGGAAATTGCCAAGCTAAATAGCTCTAGTCTGGATTCAAATGATGGAGTTAAAGAGGTTGGCCCTACCTCCACTGACCCTTCATCAACTATTGAACTGCCAGATTACTTAATAAAATATATTGCTATTGGCTCACATGAGCAACGCCAGAATTATACAGATGACTTCAATACAGAGTATGATGAGTATAGAACTTTGCATGCCAGAATGGAGACGGTGGCCACAAGGTTTAGGAAACTTGATGCAAAACGTCAGCGTCTTTCTCCAGGCTCCAAAGAGTATCAGACTCTTCATGAAGAGGTCTTAAAAGAATATCAGAAGCTCAACCAGGCTAGTCCCAATTACCACGAAGAAAAATCCAGATGTGATTATCTTCA
Organism: Sminthopsis crassicaudata; assembly: GCF_048593235.1. Taxonomy (NCBI): domain Eukaryota; kingdom Metazoa; phylum Chordata; class Mammalia; order Dasyuromorphia; family Dasyuridae; genus Sminthopsis; species Sminthopsis crassicaudata. Next base: position 37,150,193 of record NC_133621.1, on the reverse strand, counting down.
TAACAAGTTGGCTCACATCAAAAGACTAATAGGTGAATTCGACCAACAGCACTAGACCTCTGCTTAGACCAGAAGATGTGAATAAACTTAAGCTTATTTATTTAAAATTTCAAATGAATTGCTGGAAGATTCTAAAATATTGAAACTTGGCCATTTGAAAGTTTCACTATTAGCAAACTTTGGGTTACGTTTTTTTTTTTTTAATTTTGTAATTTTTTTACCACAATATTTCTTGTATTCATTTTTTCCAAATTTCCCCCTCTCTCCCTCTACTCCCTCCCCTAGATGACAGGCAATCCCACACATGTTAAATGTGTTAACAGCATATCCTAGATACAATATATGTGTGGAAAACCAAACTTCTTCTTGCACAGTAAGAATTGTATTCTGAAGGAACAAGTAACCTGGGTGGAAAGACAATAGTGCAAACAGTTTACACTCAACTCCCAGTGTTCCTTCTCTGGGTGTAGCTGTTTCTGTCCATCATTGCTCAACTGGAACTGAATCAGATCTTCTCTTTGTTGAAGATATCCACTTCAATCAGAATATTTCTCCATACAGTAGTATTGCTGTAGTGTACAGTGATCTCCTGGTTCTGCTCATTTCACTCAGCATCAGTTCATTGGAAGTCTTTCCAAGCCTCTCTATATTCACCCTGCTGGTCATTTCCTACAGAGCAATACTATTCCATAACATTCATATAGCATAATTCACCCAACTATTCTCCAATTGATGGGCATCCATTCAATTTCCATTTTCTACCCACTACAAATAGGGCTGCCACAAACATTTTGGCACATACAGGTCCCTTTCCATTCTTTAGTATTTCTTTGGTATATAAGCCCAGTAGTAGGACTGCTGAATCAAAGGGTATATACACACTTTCATAACTTTTGGGGCATAGTTCCAAATTGCTTTCCAGAATGGCTGGATTCTTTCACAACTCCACCAGCAAGGCCTCAGTGTCCCAGTTTTCCCGCATTCCCTCCAACATTCATTATGATCTTTTCCTGTCATCTTAGCCAAAATGACAGAAGTGTAGTGGTATCTCAGAGTAGTCTTAATTGGTATTTCTTTGATCAAGAGTGATTTGGAACACTCTTTCATATGAATGGAAGTCGTTTCACTTTCATCATCTGAAAATTTTCTGTTCCTATCCTTTGACCATTTATCAATTGGGGAATGGTTTGATTTCTTATAAATTAGAGTCCGTTCTCTATATATTTTGGAAATGAGACCTTTATCAAAATCTTCATCTGTAAACATATTTTCCCAATTTGTTACTTCCCTTCTAATCTTGTTTGCATTAGTTTTTTTGTTTTGTTTTTTTGTTTTTGTTTTTTTTTGGTTTTTGTGTACAAAATTTTTTTTAATTTCATGTAATCAAAATCTTCTATTTTGTGATCAATAATGATCTCTAGTTCTCCATTGGTCCTAAATTCCTTCCTTTTCCACAAGTCTGAGAGGTAAACTATCCTATATTCCTCTAATCTATTTATGATCTCATTCTTTATGCATAAATCATGGACTCATTTTGATCTTACCTTGGTATATGGTGTTAAGTGTGAGTCCATATCTAATTTCTGCCATACTAATTTCCATTTTTCCCAACAGCTTTTTTCAAATAATGAATTCTTATCCCAAAAGTTGGTATCTTTGGGTTTGTCAAACTCTAGATTGCTATAGTTGTACACTATTTTGTCCTGTGAACCTAAGGTGTTCCAATGATCCACTAATCTATTTCTTAGCCAATAGCAAATTATTCCCTTAATCTGTTTCACGACTTTTATTGCCGAGGCTAGCATTTCTAATACATTATTGAATAGTAATGGTGATAGTGGGCAACCTTGTTTCACTTCTGATCTTACTGGGAAAGGTTCCAGGTTATCCCCATTACATATGATGCTTACTGATAGTTTTAAATATATGCTCCTGACTATTTTAAAGAATAGTCCATTTATTCCTATACCCTCAAGTGTTTTTAATAGGAATGGATGTTGTCTTTTGGGGATAAAGAAATATTTGATCCTGATTATTCTAAGGAATAGTCCATTTATTCCTATACTCTCAAGTGTTTTTTAGTAGGAATGGATGTTGTATTTTATCAAATGTTTTTTCTGCATCTCCTGACAAAGTCATATGGTTTTTATTAATTTGATTATTAATATGGTTAATTATACTAATAGTTATCCTAATATTAAACCAGCCCTGTATTGCTCGTGTGAATCCTACTTGATCATAGGGTATTATCCTGCGGATGATTTTCTGAAGTCTTTTTGCTAATATCTTATTTAAGATTTTAGCATCAATATTCATTAAGGAGATTGGTCTATTGTTTTCTTTCTGTTTTCAACCTTCCTTCATCCCCTCTTTTCCCAAATAGTTTATATAACATTGGGCTAATTGTTCTTTAAATGTTTGGTAGAAGTCACATGACAAAAACTGCTGAGAAAACTGGAAATTAGTATGGCAGAAACTAGGCATGGACCCACATTGAACACCCCATACTAAGATAAGAACAAAATGGGTCCGAGATTTAGGCATAAAGAACGAAATCATAAATAAAATGGAGGAACATGGGATGGTTTCCCTCTCGGACTTGTGGAGGAGGAAGGAGCTGTTGTCCAAGGGAGAACTAGAGACCAGTATTGATCACAAAATAGAAAATTTTGATGACGCCAAATTAAAAAGTTGCTGCACAAGCAAAACTAATGCCAACAAGATTAGAAGGGAAGTAACAAATTGGGTAAACATTTTTACAGTTAAAGGTTCTGATAAAGGGCTCATCTCCAAATTATACAGAGAATTGACTTGACTTTATAAGAAATCAAGCCATTCTCCAATTGATAAATGGTCAAAGGATATGAACAGACAATTTTCAGATGATGAAATTAAAACTATTTCCACTCATATGAAAGAGTGTTCCAAACCACGATTGGTCAGAGAAATGCAAATTAAGACAACTCTGAGATATCATTGGACACCTGTCAGATTGGCTAAGATGACAGGAACTAATAACGATGAACGTTGGAGGGGCTGTGGGAAAACTGGGACACTGATGCATTGTCGGTGGAGTTGTGAAAGAATCCAACCATTCTGGAGAGCAATGTGGAATTATGCCCAAAAAGTTATCACAATGTGCATACCCTTTGACCCAGCACTGCTACTACTGGGCTTATATCCCAAGGATATACTAAAGAAGGGAAAGGTGTGCCAAAATGTTTCTGGCAGCCCTTGTCATAGTGGCTAAACCTGGAAAATGAATGGATGTCCATCAATTGGAGAATGGTTGGGTAAATTATGGTATATGAATGTTATGGAATATTATTGTTCTGTAAGAAATGACCAACTGGAGGAATACGGAGAGGCTTGGAGAGACTTATATCAACTGATGCTGAGTGAAACGAGTAAAACGAGGGGATCATTATAAACTTCAACAATGATACTGAATGAGGATGTATTCTGATGGAAGTGGATATCTTCAACATAGAGAAGAGCTGATCCAATTCCAATTGGTCAATGATGGACAGAATCAGCTACACCCAGAGAAGGGACACTGGGAAATGAGTGTAAACTAGGAGCATTGGTTTTTGGTTTGGTTTGGTCTGGTTTGGTTTGGTTTCTCTTCCCAGATTATTTATACCTTGAGAATACAATCCTTCCTTTGCAACAACAACAGAATGGGGTTCTGCACATATATATTGTACCTAGGATATACTATAAGATATTTAAGATGTATGGGAATGCCTGCCATCTAGGGGAGAGGGTGGAGGGAAGGAGGGGGAAACCCGGAAGAAAAGGTAGGACAGGGGATAAGGTTGTAAAAAAAAAAATTACCTATGCATATGTACTGTCAAAAATGTTATACTTATACAAACTTAAGAAACAAAAAAGAAGATGAAGATCTTCTTGATCTTGAAAAAAAAAAAATAAACCCATATTCTGGCTGGGCACTTAGGGTAAGGGGAATAGAGAGATTAGCATAATGGCTCCTTCCCTCGAGGAACTTGCATCTAATAGGAGAAATAAGCCTGAATAGGACAACTTGTTGGGAATAGGGTGAAGAGAATTCCTATTCTGGTAACAGTATGACTTAATGCCCTATAAGAACCCTTGTACTGAGATCTGGGGATTTTGTAAAGTTCAGATCATCTCATACATGCCATTTTTGACAAGTGGATGCCACTCATCAATTCAACGTGTATATACTAAGGACATACTTGTGTGCTAAGATTTGGCAACCCAAATTGAACATTTATCAAAAGTCTTCTAGCATCACATAGCATCACAAAGTTCTTTAAGCCCGGAGGGAATTGGAACAGCAAACAGCAGTGAAGCAAACTGCCTCTTTATTGGCACTTCATTGTGGAGCTAGCACATTTCCTTTTCTGTTCAGTTAGCCTAGTCCAAGATATGTCTTGTGAGAAAACTTTACTCAGTCAAGGGAATTGGGGGAAATCTCATTGCATTGTCTGAATCTAGACCTGCATGATCAGGAAACTAGATTATTAAGCCTAGACCTTAACTGAAAAGGTCGGTTATGTTGACCAGGGAACCTGGCCCATCACAGATTTATGCAAGGACTTTTCTCACATGGGTTCATCTTCATCAACCGGTATGTTTTATCTGAAAACTGGCCCCAATCTGGTCAGTTATCATTTCCATGGTTGTTGACTGTTCATAAACACTTGGAAGGGAGGAAGAGGACATCTCTTTTTCTTATTTTAGGGAATTGTATTTGTTTAATATCCCCCCAAAAAAATTTGGAACATCCTGAATCTTTACTCCAATTAGAAATCTGATTGCCTAATTTTGTATCCTGGTTAAGTGTTTAGTTGTTTTTTTTTTTTTTTTTTTTTTTAATTCATCTTATTTGATTAATTGTTTTTAATCTGTCTCACTCTGTATTCAGGATCTATGGGCTGACTGATCAGTGGGGGATCCACTGACCTATTTATCATGCCTCATTTTATTTGGCTAATAAATCATACAGCTCAGCTTGACCCCTCAGCTATTTAATTAGCTTTCATAGACAGTTAAACATTTTCAGGTGTGGCCCACAATTACGACTGTCTGTTCCCTTCCTTTGAAGCACAGAAGAAAATATTGGCCAAAAATCATTTTATAATAGCAAAGAATTAGAAATTGAGGGGATGCCCTTTAGTTGGGGAATGGCTGAACAAGATGTAGTATAGGGTTGTGACAGAATACTATAGTGCTAGAAGAAATGACAAACACATTAGTTTGCAGATAACTTGGAAAGACTTCTATGACCTCATACAAAGTGAAGTGACTAAATTCAAGAGATCATTGTACACAGTAACAGCAATATCATGAAAAAAGATCAGCTGGAAAAGATTTAGCTATTCTTGAAGAAAATTGTTTTTGTACATTTTGTAACATTCCTTTAAAAAAATGGAGTCGTAATTCTCTTCCTCTTTCTAAACCCTCCCCCACCTGTTGTGTTATCGATTATATATGTAAGGTCATGGAATACCTATTAACCGTGTTGCCTCCCCCCAAAAGAAAAGGCAAGTATAATAATAAAGTAAAACTAAACATACTTTAATCTTCACTCAGAGGTGGATAACATTTTCCTGAGGGGATCTTCATAGTCCTCTTTGATCATTGGATTGATTAGGGATCAATGATAAAAATGATTTTAAAAAAAGATTATCTATTTCTTTCATTGTTGACCATTCTGGCAATAATGCTTACTATGGATAATTTCTTCAGGTTCTGCTCATTTCATTTTTCCTTCCTTCATATCAGAGTGATTCATACAATGAGCGCTATCTCCTCCCTCTATTTCCCGTTAGGTTCCTTCCTGGGGGCTAAGTCAGTACTTAACAGTTCTCTAGCTCAGAGTTGACACCTTTAGTTGCCACCTCTAAAGGAGTTGACACCTTCGCAAGAGCTTGCTGATTGGTCTGTAAGCCCATTCTCCGGGAGTATTTAAGGAGCCAGGATTCCGGAAGAAGGGAATTGCAGATTCTGCGGTGGAGCTGACTGGGGACGCTTGGACAAGAGAAGATTCGCAAGAACGGAAGGAAAAGCAGAGAAAAATCCTCCTCCCAGAGAAGGCTTATAATTGAGAGCAGACAGGACACTCCAATTTAGCGCCCAACGCGGGGAGCTGTGCTGGAGGCAGCAGCAGCAGCAGAGGCAGCAGCAGCAGCAGCAGCAGCGGCCTCAGAAGCAGCGGCAGCAGCAGCAGCGGCCTCAGAAGCAGCGGCAGCAGCAGCACTAGCAGAAGCGGCAGTGGCAGCAGCAGCCTCCTGAGGAGCTTAACAAGGCGACTGGGGGGCCGGCGGCGGGGGGTCTGCGCGAGCAGCGGCGCTACGGCTTATCTGGCGGGAGCCTGGGCCAGGACAATCTCACCGTGGTGCACGTGAAGCTCACGGACACGGCGATCCGGGCGCTGCAGACCTACCAGAGCCACAAGCATGGAACTCCTTCCAGACCTTCCATTCAGTTTCCAGGGATTCGAGGGGCTGCTCAGAATTCCCAAAAAGGATCGTCCAAAGGAAGTGCAGAACTTTGGCTTCTCCCTGTCCACCCCTGGCAAAGATCACCCTCAGGAAAGCTTTGAGTGCGTCCGCCAAACTGTCTCCACTTCTGGGGCCTCACAGCTCCACTGCCTGGGAGTTATTCAAGATCAAGTTTACAGTCAGGGCAACAAAGGACTCCTCTCAAGTGCCAAGAGAAGGCAGGAGGCAGGCAGAAGAGGAATCCCGGAACCCAGGGACAAAACGTTAGCAAAGCCGGCGGACCCATTGCAGGAAGAAGAGAAGAAATTGGGGAAAGCGCCTCCAGCTGGGCCACAGGCGGCCCCCGAGAGAAAAAGGGCAGCTCCTATTGAGCCTGCACCTACCCTCCAGAAGACCCAGCTGAAGGACAGTGTTTCTGGGCGGCCCTACAGGGCCAGGGTGATTCACCTCCTGGCCCTGAAGACTTACAAGAAACCAGAACTCTTGGCTCGATTACAGAGAGATGGCGTTTCTCCAAAAGACAAGGACTCCCTCGGAGCCATCCTTCAACAGGTGGCCAAGCTGAATCCCAAGGGACCTCTCTTATTCCTTAAAGGATTCTGTATTTCAAGAGCTCCAAAAAGATTGGCCGGGATACAATGAGACAGAGAGAGAGTCCCTGGAGTTAGTGCTATCGAGAAAAATTGAATCCATCTCCCCAGAATGACTCGAGCACCAGCGCTTCAGAAGCTCCTCAACGTTCTAGGAAAGAGGCTGCGCCTTCTGCTTCTCAGAAACGCCTCTTGGATTCAGATTTCATAGATCCTTTAAGGAATAAAAAACCTCGGATATCTCACCTGACAAAGAGAGCTCCTCCAACATGCAACGGTCATTTGAATTCTACCCTTCAAAAAAATGCTGGGGCTCCACCCCCCACCCCCATCACCTCCTCCCCTCTCCTCCTCCTCCTCCTCCTCCTCCTCCTCCTCCTCCTCCAACTGCTGCCAGCCCAACTCCACCACCTCTTCCTTCAACCCACCTTCCAGTTTCAAATCCTCCTCAGACTGCAAAGTCTAGCTCCAAGTCCCCTAGCACTCCAGAAGGTAGGGGGACTCAAGATCTACCTATGGACAGCTGTAGTCCAAATGGTAGCATCTTTGAGCGCCAGCAGGACAAAGATACCTCTAGGACTTCTTTGGAAATCCCACCCCCTGATTCAATCCTGTCGAAGGGTGCAAAGCCCATGGAAGACAAGCATTCAATGGCACATAAAAAATCTAAAGAAAAATCTAAAAAACATAAGGAAAAGGACCCAATTCAAAAACAGCCCATTGAGGAAAAGGGGAAAGACCTTAAGACGAAAGAGGAAATTGCCAAGCTAAATAGCTCTAGTCTGGATTCAAATGATGGAGTTAAAGAGGTTGGCCCTACCTCCACTGACCCTTCATCAACTATTGAACTGCCAGATTACTTAATAAAATATATTGCTATTGGCTCACATGAGCAACGCCAGAATTATACAGATGACTTCAATACAGAGTATGATGAGTATAGAACTTTGCATGCCAGAATGGAGACGGTGGCCACAAGGTTTAGGAAACTTGATGCAAAACGTCAGCGTCTTTCTCCAGGCTCCAAAGAGTATCAGACTCTTCATGAAGAGGTCTTAAAAGAATATCAGAAGCTCAACCAGGCTAGTCCCAATTACCACGAAGAAAAATCCAGATGTGATTATCTTCATAACAAGTTGGCTCACATCAAAAGACTAATAGGTGAATTCGACCAACAGCACTAGACCTCTGCTTAGACCAGAAGATGTGAATAAACTTAAGCTTATTTATTTAAAATTTCAAATGAATTGCTGGAAGATTCTAAAATATTGAAACTTGGCCATTTGAAAGTTTCACTATTAGCAAACTTTGGGTTACTTTTTTTTTTTTTTTAATTTTGTAATTTTTTTACCACAATATTTCTTGTATTCATTTTTTCCAAATTTCCCCCTCTCTCCCTCTACTCCCTCCCCTAGATGACAGGCAATCCCACACATGTTAAATGTGTTAACAGCATATCCTAGATACAATATATGTGTGGAAAACCAAACTTCTTCTTGCACAGTAAGAATTGTATTCTGAAGGAACAAGTAACCTGGGTGGAAAGACAATAGTGCAAACAGTTTACACTCAACTCCCAGTGTTCCTTCTCTGGGTGTAGCTGTTTCTGTCCATCATTGCTCAACTGGAACTGAATCAGATCTTCTCTTTGTTGAAGATATCCACTTCAATCAGAATATTTCTCCATACAGTAGTATTGCTGTAGTGTACAGTGATCTCCTGGTTCTGCTCATTTCACTCAGCATCAGTTCATTGGAAGTCTTTCCAAGCCTCTCTATATTCACCCTGCTGGTCATTTCCTACAGAGAAATACTATTCCATAACATTCATATAGCATAATTCACCCAACTATTCTCCAATTGATGGGCATCCATTCAATTTCCATTTTCTACCCACTACAAATAGGGCTGCCACAAACATTTTGGCACATACAGGTCCCTTTCCATTCTTTAGTATTTCTTTGGGATATAAGCCCAGTAGTAGGACTGCTGAATCAAAGGGTATATACACACTTTCATAACTTTTTGGGCATAGTTCCAAATTGCTTTCCAGAATGGCTGGATTCTTTCACAACTCCACCAGCAAGGCCTCAGTGTCCCAGTTTTCCCGCATTCCCTCCAACATTCATTATGATCTTTTCCTGTCATTTTAGCCAAAATGACAGAAGTGTAGTGGTATCTCAGAGTAGTCTTAATTTGTATTTCTTTGATCAAGAGTGATTTGGAACACTCTTTCATATGAATGGAAATCGTTTCACTTTCATCATCTGAAATTTTCTGTTCCTATCCTTTGACCATTTATCAATTGGAGAATGGTTTGATTTCTTATAAATTAGAGTCCGTTCTCTATATATTTTGGAAATGAGACCTTTATCAAAATCTTCATCTGTAAACATATTTTCCCAATTTGTTACTTCCCTTCTAATCTTGTTTGCATTAGTTTTTTTGTTTTGTTTTTTTTGTTTTTGTTTGTTTTTGTTTTTTTTGTACAAAAGTTTTTTAATTTCATGTAATCAAAATCTTCTATTTTGTGATCAATAATGATCTCTAGTTCTCCATTGGTCCTAAATTCCTTCCTTTTCCACAAGTCTGAGAGGTAAACTATCCTATATTCCTCTAATCTATTTATGATCTCATTCTTTATGCATAAATCATGGACTCATTTTGATCTTACCTTGGTATATGGTGTTAAGTGTGAGTCCATATCTAATTTCTGCCATACTAATTTCCATTTTTCCCAACAGCTTTTTTCAAATAATGAATTCTTATCCCAAAAGTTGGTATCTTTGGGTTTGTCAAACTCTAGATTGCTATAGTTGTACACTATTTTGTCCTGTGAACCTAAGGTGTTCCAATGATCCACTAATCTATTTCTTAGCCAATAGCAAATTATTCCCTTAATCTGTTTCACGACTTTAATTGCCGAGGCTAGCATTTCTAATACATTATTGAATAGTAATGGTGATAGTGGGCAACCTTGTTTCACTTCTGATCTTACTGGGAAAGGTTCCAGGTTATCCCCATTACATATGATGCTTACTGATAGTTTTAAATATATGCTCCTGACTATTTTAAAGAATAGTCCATTTATTCCTATACCCTCAAGTGTTTTTAATAGGAATGGATGTTGTCTTTTGGGGATAAAGAAATATTTGATCCTGATTATTCTAAGGAATAGTCCATTTATTCCTATACTCTCAAGTGTTTTTTAGTAGGAATGGATGTTGTATTTTATCAAATGTTTTTTCTGCATCTCCTGACAAAGTCATATGGTTTTTATTAATTTGATTATTAATATGGTTAATTATACTAATAGTTATCCTAATATTAAACCAGCCCTGTATTGCTCGTGTGAATCCTACTTGATCATAGGGTATTATCCTGCGGATGATTTTCTGAAGTCTTTTTGCTAATATCTTATTTAAGATTTTAGCATCAATATTCATTAAGGAGATTGGTCTATTGTTTTCTTTCTGTTTTCAACCTTCCTTCATCCCCTCTTTTCCCAAATAGTTTATATAACATTGGGCTAATTGTTCTTTAAATGTTTGGTAGAAGTCACATGACAAAAACTGCTGAGAAAACTGGAAATTAGTATGGCAGAAACTAGGCATGGACCCACATTGAACACCCCATACTAAGATAAGAACAAAATGGGTCCGAGATTTAGGCATAAAGAACGAAATCATAAATAAAATGGAGGAACATGGGATGGTTTCCCTCTCGGACTTGTGGAGGAGGAAGGAGCTGTTGTCCAAGGGAGAACTAGAGACCAGTATTGATCACAAAATAGAAAATTTTGATGACGCCAAATTAAAAAGTTGCTGCACAAGCAAAACTAATGCCAACAAGATTAGAAGGGAAGTAACAAATTGGGTAAACATTTTTACAGTTAAAGGTTCTGATAAAGGGCTCATCTCCAAATTATACAGAGAATTGACTTGACTTTATAGGAAATCAAGCCATTCTCCAATTGATAAATGGTCAAAGGATATGAACAGACAATTTTCAGATGATGAAATTAAAACTATTTCCACTCATATGAAAGAGTGTTCCAAACCACGATTGGTCAGAGAAATGCAAATTAAGACAACTCTGAGATATCATTGGACACCTGTCAGATTGGCTAAGATGACAGGAACTAATAACGATGAACGTTGGAGGGGCTGTGGGAAAACTGGGACACTGATGCATTGTCGGTGGAGTTGTGAAAGAATCCAACCATTCTGGAGAGCAATGTGGAATTATGCCCAAAAAGTTATCACAATGTGCATACCCTTTGACCCAGCACTGCTACTACTGGGCTTATATCCCAAGGATATACTAAAGAAGGGAAAGGTGTGCCAAAATGTTTCTGGCAGCCCTTGTCATAGTGGCTAAACCTGGAAAATGAATGGATGTCCATCAATTGGAGAATGGTTGGGTAAATTATGGTATATGAATGTTATGGAATATTATTGTTCTGTAAGAAATGACCAACTGGAGGAATACGGAGAGGCTTGGAGAGACTTATATCAACTGATGCTGAGTGAAACGAGTAAAACGAGGGGATCATTATAAACTTCAACAATGATACTGAATGAGGATGTATTCTGATGGAAGTGGATATCTTCAACATAGAGAAGAGCTGATCCAATTCCAATTGGTCAATGATGGACAGAATCAGCTACACCCAGAGAAGGGACACTGGGAAATGAGTGTAAACTAGGAGCATTGGTTTTTGGTTTGGTTTGGTCTGGTTTGGTTTGGTTTCTCTTCCCAGATTATTTATACCTTGAGAATACAATCCTTCCTTTGCAACAACAACAGAATGGGGTTCTGCACATATATATTGTACCTAGGATATACTATAAGATATTTAAGATGTATGGGAATGCCTGCCATCTAGGGGAGAGGGTGGAGGGAAGGAGGGGGAAACCCGGAAGAAAAGGTAGGACAGGGGATAAGGTTGTAAAAAAAAAATTACCTATGCATATGTACTGTCAAAAATGTTATACTTATACAAACTTAAGAAACAAAAAAGAAGATGAAGATCTTCTTGATCTTGAAAAAAAAATAAATAAACCCATATTCTGGCTGGGCACTTAGGGTAAGGGGAATAGAGAGATTAGCATAATGGCTCCTTCCCTCGAGGAACTTGCATCTAATAGGAGAAATAAGCCTGAATAGGACAACTTGTTGGGAATAGGGTGAAGAGAATTCCTATTCTGGTAACAGTATGACTTAATGCCCTATAAGAACCCTTGTACTGAGATCTGGGGATTTTGTAAAGTTCAGATCATCTCATACATGCCATTTTTGACAAGTGGATGCCACTCATCAATTCAACGTGTATATACTAAGGACATACTTGTGTGCTAAGATTTGGCAACCCAAATTGAACATTTATCAAAAGTCTTCTAGCATCACATAGCATCACAAAGTTCTTTAAGCCCGGAGGGAATTGGAACAGCAAACAGCAGTGAAGCAAACTGCCTCTTTATTGGCACTTCATTGTGGAGCTAGCACATTTCCTTTTCTGTTCAGTTAGCCTAGTCCAAGATATGTCTTGTGAGAAAACTTTACTCAGTCAAGGGAATTGGGGGAAATCTCATTGCATTGTCTGAATCTAGACCTGCATGATCAGGAAACTAGATTATTAAGCCTAGACCTTAACTGAAAAGGTCGGTTATGTTGACCAGGGAACCTGGCCCATCACAGATTTATGCAAGGACTTTTCTCACATGGGTTCATCTTCATCAACCGGTATGTTTTATCTGAAAACTGGCCCCAATCTGGTCAGTTATCATTTCCATGGTTTTTGACTGTTCATAAACACTTGGAAGGGAGGAAGAGGACATCTCTTTTTCTTATTTTAGGGAATTGTATTTGTTTAATATCCCCCCCAAAAAATTTGGAACATCCTGAATCTTTACTCCAATTAGAAATCTGATTGCCTAATTTTGTATCCTGGTTAAGTGTTTAGTTTTTTTTTTTTTTTTTATTAATTCATCTTATTTGATTAATTGTTTTTAATCTGTCTCACTCTGTATTCAGGATCTATGGGCTGACTGATCAGTGGGGGATCCACTGACCTATTTATCATGCCTCATTTTATTTGGCTAATAAATCATACAGCTCAGCTTGACCCCTCAGCTATTTAATTAGCTTTCATAGACAGTTAAACATTTTCAGGTGTGGCCCACAATTACGACTGTCTGTTCCCTTCCTTTGAAGCACAGAAGAAAATATTGGCCAAAAATCATTTTATAATAGCAAAGAATTAGAAATTGAGGGGATGCCCTTTAGTTGGGGAATGGCTGAACAAGATGTAGTATAGGGTTGTGACAGAATACTATAGTGCTAGAAGAAATGACAAACACATTAGTTTGCAGATAACTTGGAAAGACTTCTATGACCTCATACAAAGTGAAGTGACTAAATTCAAGAGATCATTGTACACAGTAACAGCAATATCATGAAAAAAGATCAGCTGGAAAAGATTTAGCTATTCTTGAAGAAAATTGTTTTTGTACATTTTGTAACATTCCTTTAAAAAAATGGAGTCGTAATTCTCTTCCTCTTTCTAAACCCTCCCCCACCTGTTGTGTTATCGATTATATATGTAAGGTCATGGAATACCTATTAACCGTGTTGCCTCCCCCCAAAAGAAAAGGCAAGTATAATAATAAAGTAAAACTAAACATACTTTAATCTTCACTCAGAGGTGGATAACATTTTCCTGAGGGGATCTTCATAGTCCTCTTTGATCATTGGATTGATTAGGGATCAATGATAAAAATGATTTTAAAAAAAGATTATCTATTTCTTTCATTGTTGACCATTCTGGCAATAATGCTTACTATGGATAATTTCTTCAGGTTCTGCTCATTTCATTTTTCCTTCCTTCATATCAGAGTGATTCATACAATGAGCGCTATCTCCTCCCTCTATTTCCCGTTAGGTTCCTTCCTGGGGGCTAAGTCAGTACTTAACAGTTCTCTAGCTCAGAGTTGACACCTTTAGTTGCCACCTCTAAAGGAGTTGACACCTTCGCAAGAGCTTGCTGATTGGTCTGTAAGCCCATTCTCCGGGAGTATTTAAGGAGCCAGGATTCCGGAAGAAGGGAATTGCAGATTCTGCGGTGGAGCTGACTGGGGACGCTTGGACAAGAGAAGATTCGCAAGAACGGAAGGAAAAGCAGAGAAAAATCCTCCTCCCAGAGAAGGCTTATAATTGAGAGCAGACAGGACACTCCAATTTAGCGCCCAACGCGGGGAGCTGTGCTGGAGGCAGCAGCAGCAGCAGAGGCAGCAGCAGCAGCAGCAGCAGCAGCGGCCTCAGAAGCAGCGGCAGCAGCAGCAGCGGCCTCAGAAGCAGCGGCAGCAGCAGCACTAGCAGAAGCGGCAGCGGCAGCAGCAGCCTCCTGAGGAGCTTAACATGGCGACGGGGGGGCCGGCGGCGGGGGGTCTGCGCGAGCAGCGGCGCTACGGCTTATCTGGCGGGAGCCTGGGCCAGGACAATCTCACCGTGGTGCACGTGAAGCTCACGGACACGGCGATCCGGGCGCTGGAGACCTACCAGAGCCACAAGCATGGAACTCCTTCCAGACCTTCCATTCAGTTCCAGGGATTCGAGGGGCTGCTCAGAATTCCCAAAAAGGATCGTCCAAAGGAAGTGCAGAACTTTAGCTTCTCCCTGTCCACCCCTGGCAAAGATCACCCTCAGGAAAGCTTTGAGTGCGTCCGCCAAACTGTCTCCACTTCTGGGGCCTCACAGCTCCACTGCCTGGGAGTTATTCAAGATCAAGTTACAGTCAGGGCAACAAAGGACTCCTCTCAAGTGCCAAGAGAAGGCAGGAGGCAGGCAGAAGAGGAATCCCGGAACCCAGGGACAAACGTTAGCAAAGCCGGCGGACCCATTGCAGGAAGAAGAGAAGAAATTGGGAAAGCGCCTCCAGCTGGGGCCACAGGCAGCCCCCGAGAGAAAAAGGGCAGCTCCTATTGAGCCTGCACCTACCCTCCCGGAAGACCCCAGCTGAAGGACAGTGTTTTCTGGGCGGCCCTACAGGGCCAGGGTGATTCACCTCCTGGCCCTGAAGACTTACAAGAAACCAGAACTCTTGGCTCGATTACAGAGAGATGGCGTTTTCTCCAAAAGACAAGGACTCCCTCGGAGCCATCCTTCAACAGGTGGCCAAGCTGAATCCCAAGGACCTCTCTTATTCCTTAAAGGATTCTGTATTTCAAGAGCTCCAAAAAGATTGGCCGGGATACAATGAGACAGAGAGAGAGTCCCTGGAGTTAGTGCTATCGAGAAAATTGAATCCATCTCCCCAGAATGACTCGAGTACCAGCGCTTCAGAAGCTCCTCAACGTTCTAGGAAAGAGGCTGCGCCTTCTGCTTCTCAGAAACGCCTCTTGGATTCAGATTTCATAGATCCTTTAAGGAATAAAAAACCTCGGATATCTCACCTGACAAATAGAGCTCCTCCAACATGCAACGGTCATTTGAATTCTACCCTTCAAAAAAATGCTGGGGCTCCACCCCCACCCCCATCACCTCCTCCCCTCTCCTCCTCCTCCTCCTCCTCCTCCTCCTCCTCCTCCTCCTCCTCCTCCTCCTCCTCCTCCTCCAACTGCTGCCAGCGCAACTCCACCACCTCTTCCTTCAACCCACCTTCCAGTTTCAAATCCTCCTCAGACTGCAAAGTCTAGCTCCAAGTCCCCCCTAGCACTCCAGAAGGCAGGGGGACTCAAGATCTACCTATGGACAGCTGTAGTCCAAATGGTAGCATCTTTGAGCGCCAGCAGGACAAAGATACCTCTAGGACTTCTTTGGAAATCCCACCCCCTGATTCAATCCTGTCGAAGGGTGCAAAGCCCATGGAAGACAAAGCATTCAATGGCACATAAAAAATCTAAAGAAAAATCTAAAAAACATAAGGAAAAGGACCCAATTCAAAAACAGCCCATTGAGGAAAAGGGGAAAGACCTTAAGACGAAAGAGGAAATTGCCAAGCTAAATAGCTCTAGTCTGGATTCAAATGATGGAGTTAAAGAGGTTGGCCCTACCTCCACTGACCCTTTCATCAACTATTGAACTGCCAGATTACTTAATAAAATATATTGCTATTGGCTCACATGAGCAACGCCAGAATTATACAGATGACTTCAATACAGAGTATGATGAGTATAGAACTTTGCATGCCAGAATGGAGACGGTGGCCACAAGGTTTAGGAAACTTGATGCAAAACGTCAGCGTCTTTCTCCAGGCTCCAAAGAGTATCAGACCTCTTCATGAAGAGGTCTTAAAAGAATATCAGAAGCTCAACCAGGCTAGTCCCAATTACCACGAAGAAAAATCCAGATGTGATTATCTTCATAACAAGTTGGCTCACATCAAAAGACTAATAGGTGAATTCGACCAACAGCACTAGACCTCTGCTTAGACCAGAAGATGTGAATAAACTTAAGCTTATTTATTTAAAATTTCAAATGAATTGCTGGAAGATTCTAAAATATTGAAACTTGGCCATTTGAAAGTTTCATTATTAGCAAACTTTGGGTTACGTTTTTTTTTTTATTTTGTAATTTTTTTACCACAATATTTCTTGTATTCATTTTTTCCAAATTTCCCCCTCTCTCCCTCTACTCCCTCCCCTAGATGACAGGCAATCCCACACATGTTAAATGTGTTAACAGCATATCCTAGATATAATATATGTGTGGAAAACCAAACTTCTTCTTGCACAGTAAGAATTGTATTCTGAAGGAACAAGTAACCTGGGTGGAAAGACAATAGTGCAAACAGTTTACACTAAACTCCCAGTGTTCCTTCTCTGGGTGTAGCTGTTTCTGTCCATCATTGCTCAACTGGAACTGAATCAGATCTTCTCTTTGTTGAAGATATCCACTTCAATCAGAATATTTCTCCATACAGTAGTATTGCTGTAGTGTACAGTGATCTCCTGGTTCTGCTCATTTCACTCAGCATCAGTTCATTGGAAGTCTCTCCAAGCCTCTCTATATTCACCCTGCTGGTCATTTCCTACAGAGCAATACTATTCCATAACATTCATATAGCATAATTCACCCAACTATTCTCCAATTGATGGGCATCCATTCAATTTCCATTTTCTACCCACTACAAATAGGGCTGCCACAAACATTTTGGCACATACAGGTCCCTTTCCATTCTTTAGTATTTCTTTGGGATATAAGCCCAGTAGTAGGACTGCTGAATCAAAGGGTATATACACACTTTCATAACTTTTGGGGCATAGTTCCAAATTGCTTTCCAGAATGGCTGGATTCTTTCACAACTCCACCAGCAAGGCCTCAGTGTCCCAGTTTTCCCGCATTCCCTCCAACATTCATTATGATCTTTTCCTGTCATCTTAGCCAAAATGACAGAAGTGTAGTGGTATCTCAGAGTAATCTTAATTGGTATTTCTTTGATCAAGAGTGTTTTGGAACACTCTTTCATATGAATGGAAGTCGTTTCACTTTCATCATCTGAAATTTTTCTGTTCCTATCCTTTGACCATTTATCAATTGGGGAATGGTTTGATTTCTTATAAATTAGAGTCCGTTCTCTATATATTTTGGAAATGAGACCTTTATCAAAATCTTCATCGGTAAACATATTTTCCCAATTTGTTACTTCCCTTCTAATCTTGTTTGCATTAGTTTTTTTGTTTTGTTTTTTTGTTTTTGTTTTTTTTGTACAAAAGTTTTTTAATTTCATGTAATCAAAATCTTCTATTTTGTGATCAATAATGATCTCTAGTTCTCCATTGGTCCTAAATTCCTTCCTTTTCCACAAGTCTGAGAGGTAAACTATCCTATATTCCTCTAATCTATTTATGATCTCATTCTTTATGCATAAATCATGGACTCATTTTGATCTTACCTTGGTATATGGTGTTAAGTGTGAGTCCATATCTAATTTCTGCCATACTAATTTCCATTTTTCCCAACAGCTTTTTTCAAATAATGAATTCTTATCCCAAAAGTTGGTATCTTTGGGTTTGTCAAACTCTAGATTGCTATAGTTGTACACTATTTTGTCCTGTGAACCTAAGGTGTTCCAATGATCCACTAATCTATTTCTTAGCCAATAGCAAATTATTCCCTTAATCTGTTTCACGACTTTTATTGCCGAGGCTAGCATTTCTAATACATTATTGAACAGTAATGGTGATAGTGGGCAACCTTGTTTCACTTCTGATCTTACTGGGAAAGGTTCCAGGTTATCCCCATTACATATGATGCTTACTGATAGTTTTAAATATATGCTCCTGACTATTTTAAAGAATAGTCCATTTATTCCTATACCCTCAAGTGTTTTTAATAGGAATGGATGTTGTCTTTTGGGGATAAAGAAATATTTGATCCTGATTATTCTAAGGAATAGTCCATTTATTCCTATACTCTCAAGTGTTTTTTAGTAGGAATGGATGTTGTATTTTATCAAATGTTTTTTCTGCATCTCCTGACAAAGTCATATGGTTTTTATTAATTTGATTATTAATATGGTTAATTATACTAATAGTTATCCTAATATTAAACCAGCCCTGTATTGCTCGTGTGAATCCTACTTGATCATAGGGTATTATCCTGCGGATGATTTTCTGAAGTCTTTTTGCTAATATCTTATTTAAGATTTTAGCATCAATATTCATTAAGGAGATTGGTCTATTGTTTTCTTTCTGTTTTCAACCTTCCTTCATCCCCTCTTTTCCCAAATAGTTTATATAACATTGGGCTAATTGTTCTTTAAATGTTTGGTAGAAGTCACATGACAAAAACTGCTGAGAAAACTGGAAATTAGTATGGCAGAAACTAGGCATGGACCCACATTGAACACCCCATACTAAGATAAGAACAAAATGGGTCCGAGATTTAGGCATAAAGAACGAAATCATAAATAAAATGGAGGAACATGGGATGGTTTCCCTCTCGGACTTGTGGAGGAGGAAGGAGCTGTTGTCCAAGGGAGAACTAGAGACCAGTATTGATCACAAAATAGAAAATTTTGATGACGCCAAATTAAAAAGTTGCTGCACAAGCAAAACTAATGCCAACAAGATTAGAAGGGAAGTAACAAATTGGGTAAACATTTTTACAGTTAAAGGTTCTGATAAAGGGCTCATCTCCAAATTATACAGAGAATTGACTTGACTTTATAAGAAATCAAGCCATTCTCCAATTGATAAATGGTCAAAGGATATGAACAGACAATTTTCAGATGATGAAATTAAAACTATTTCCACTCATATGAAAGAGTGTTCCAAACCACGATTGGTCAGAGAAATGCAAATTAAGACAACTCTGAGATATCATTGGACACCTGTCAGATTGGCTAAGATGACAGGAACTAATAACGATGAACGTTGGAGGGGCTGTGGGAAAACTGGGACACTGATGCATTGTCGGTGGAGTTGTGAAAGAATCCAACCATTCTGGAGAGCAATGTGGAATTATGCCCCAAAAGTTATCACAATGTGCATACCCTTTGACCCAGCACTGCTACTACTGGGCTTATATCCCAAGGATATACTAAAGAAGGGAAAGGTGTGCCAAAATGTTTCTGGCAGCCCTTGTCATAGTGGCTAAACCTGGAAAATGAATGGATGTCCATCAATTGGAGAATGGTTGGGTAAATTATGGTATATGAATGTTATGGAATATTATTGTTCTGTAAGAAATGACCAACTGGAGGAATACGGAGAGGCTTGGAGAGACTTATATCAACTGATGCTGAGTGAAACGAGTAAAACGAGGGGATCATTATAAACTTCAACAATGATACTGAATGAGGATGTATTCTGATGGAAGTGGATATCTTCAACATAGAGAAGAGCTGATCCAATTCCAATTGGTCAATGATGGACAGAATCAGCTACACCCAGAGAAGGGACACTGGGAAATGAGTGTAAACTAGGAGCATTGGTTTTTGGTTTGGTTTGGTCTGGTTTGGTTTGGTTTCTCTTCCCAGATTATTTATACCTTGAGAATACAATCCTTCCTTTGCAACAACAACAGAATGGGGTTCTGCACATATATATTGTACCTAGGATATACTATAAGATATTTAAGATGTATGGGAATGCCTGCCATCTAGGGGAGAGGGTGGAGGGAAGGAGGGGGAAACCCGGAAGAAAAGGTAGGACAGGGGATAAGGTTGTAAAAAAAAAAAATTACCTATGCATATGTACTGTCAAAAATGTTATACTTATACAAACTTAAGAAACAAAAAAGAAGATGAAGATCTTCTTGATCTTGAAAAAAAAAAAATAAACCCATATTCTGGCTGGGCACTTAGGGTAAGGGGAATAGAGAGATTAGCATAATGGCTCCTTCCCTCGAGGAACTTGCATCTAATAGGAGAAATAAGCCTGAATAGGACAACTTGTTGGGAATAGGGTGAAGAGAATTCCTATTCTGGTAACAGTATGACTTAATGCCCTATAAGAACCCTTGTACTGAGATCTGGGGATTTTGTAAAGTTCAGATCATCTCATACATGCCATTTTTGACAAGTGGATGCCACTCATCAATTCAACGTGTATATACTAAGGACATACTTGTGTGCTAAGATTTGGCAACCCAAATTGAACATTTATCAAAAGTCTTCTAGCATCACATAGCATCACAAAGTTCTTTAAGCCCGGAGGGAATTGGAACAGCAAACAGCAGTGAAGCAAACTGCCTCTTTATTGGCACTTCATTGTGGAGCTAGCACATTTCCTTTTCTGTTCAGTTAGCCTAGTCCAAGATATGTCTTGTGAGAAAACTTTACTCAGTCAAGGGAATTGGGGGAAATCTCATTGCATTGTCTGAATCTAGACCTGCATGATCAGGAAACTAGATTATTAAGCCTAGACCTTAACTGAAAAGGTCGGTTATGTTGACCAGGGAACCTGGCCCATCACAGATTTATGCAAGGACTTTTCTCACATGGGTTCATCTTCATCAACCGGTATGTTTTATCTGAAAACTGGCCCCAATCTGGTCAGTTATCATTTCCATGGTTTTTGACTGTTCATAAACACTTGGAAGGGAGGAAGAGGACATCTCTTTTTCTTATTTTAGGGAATTGTATTTGTTTAATATCCCCCCCAAAAAATTTGGAACATCCTGAATCTTTACTCCAATTAGAAATCTGATTGCCTAATTTTGTATCCTGGTTAAGTGTTTAGTTTTTTTTTTTTTTTTTATTAATTCATCTTATTTGATTAATTGTTTTTAATCTGTCTCACTCTGTATTCAGGATCTATGGGCTGACTGATCAGTGGGGGATCCACTGACCTATTTATCATGCCTCATTTTATTTGGCTAATAAATCATACAGCTCAGCTTGACCCCTCAGCTATTTAATTAGCTTTCATAGACAGTTAAACATTTTCAGGTGTGGCCCACAATTACGACTGTCTGTTCCCTTCCTTTGAAGCACAGAAGAAAATATTGGCCAAAAATCATTTTATAATAGCAAAGAATTAGAAATTGAGGGGATGCCCTTTAGTTGGGGAATGGCTGAACAAGATGTAGTATAGGGTTGTGACAGAATACTATAGTGCTAGAAGAAATGACAAACACATTAGTTTGCAGATAACTTGGAAAGACTTCTATGACCTCATACAAAGTGAAGTGACTAAATTCAAGAGATCATTGTACACAGTAACAGCAATATCATGAAAAAAGATCAGCTGGAAAAGATTTAGCTATTCTTGAAGAAAATTGTTTTTGTACATTTTGTAACATTCCTTTAAAAAAATGGAGTCGTAATTCTCTTCCTCTTTCTAAACCCTCCCCCACCTGTTGTGTTATCGATTATATATGTAAGGTCATGGAATACCTATTAACCGTGTTGCCTCCCCCCAAAAGAAAAGGCAAGTATAATAATAAAGTAAAACTAAACATACTTTAATCTTCACTCAGAGGTGGATAACATTTTCCTGAGGGGATCTTCATAGTCCTCTTTGATCATTGGATTGATTAGGGATCAATGATAAAAATGATTTTAAAAAAAGATTATCTATTTCTTTCATTGTTGACCATTCTGGCAATAATGCTTACTATGGATAATTTCTTCAGGTTCTGCTCATTTCATTTTTCCTTCCTTCATATCAGAGTGATTCATACAATGAGCGCTATCTCCTCCCTCTATTTCCCGTTAGGTTCCTTCCTGGGGGCTAAGTCAGTACTTAACAGTTCTCTAGCTCAGAGTTGACACCTTTAGTTGCCACCTCTAAAGGAGTTGACACCTTCGCAAGAGCTTGCTGATTGGTCTGTAAGCCCATTCTCCGGGAGTATTTAAGGAGCCAGGATTCCGGAAGAAGGGAATTGCAGATTCTGCGGTGGAGCTGACTGGGGACGCTTGGACAAGAGAAGATTCGCAAGAACGGAAGGAAAAGCAGAGAAAAATCCTCCTCCCAGAGAAGGCTTATAATTGAGAGCAGACAGGACACTCCAATTTAGCGCCCAACGCGGGGAGCTGTGCTGGAGGCAGCAGCAGCAGCAGAGGCAGCAGCAGCAGCAGCAGCAGCAGCGGCCTCAGAAGCAGCGGCAGCAGCAGCAGCGGCCTCAGAAGCAGCGGCAGCAGCAGCACTAGCAGAAGCGGCAGCGGCAGCAGCAGCCTCCTGAGGAGCTTAACATGGCGACGGGGGGGCCGGCGGCGGGGGGTCTGCGCGAGCAGCGGCGCTACGGCTTATCTGGCGGGAGCCTGGGCCAGGACAATCTCACCGTGGTGCACGTGAAGCTCACGGACACGGCGATCCGGGCGCTGGAGACCTACCAGAGCCACAAGCATGGAACTCCTTCCAGACCTTCCATTCAGTTCCAGGGATTCGAGGGGCTGCTCAGAATTCCCAAAAAGGATCGTCCAAAGGAAGTGCAGAACTTTAGCTTCTCCCTGTCCACCCCTGGCAAAGATCACCCTCAGGAAAGCTTTGAGTGCGTCCGCCAAACTGTCTCCACTTCTGGGGCCTCACAGCTCCACTGCCTGGGAGTTATTCAAGATCAAGTTACAGTCAGGGCAACAAAGGACTCCTCTCAAGTGCCAAGAGAAGGCAGGAGGCAGGCAGAAGAGGAATCCCGGAACCCAGGGACAAACGTTAGCAAAGCCGGCGGACCCATTGCAGGAAGAAGAGAAGAAATTGGGAAAGCGCCTCCAGCTGGGCCACAGGCAGCCCCCGAGAGAAAAAGGGCAGCTCCTATTGAGCCTGCACCTACCCTCCGGAAGACCCAGCTGAAGGACAGTGTTTCTGGGCGGCCCTACAGGGCCAGGGTGATTCACCTCCTGGCCCTGAAGACTTACAAGAAACCAGAACTCTTGGCTCGATTACAGAGAGATGGCGTTTCTCCAAAAGACAAGGACTCCCTCGGAGCCATCCTTCAACAGGTGGCCAAGCTGAATCCCAAGGACCTCTCTTATTCCTTAAAGGATTCTGTATTTCAAGAGCTCCAAAAAGATTGGCCGGGATACAATGAGACAGAGAGAGAGTCCCTGGAGTTAGTGCTATCGAGAAAATTGAATCCATCTCCCCAGAATGACTCGAGCACCAGCGCTTCAGAAGCTCCTCAACGTTCTAGGAAAGAGGCTGCGCCTTCTGCTTCTCAGAAACGCCTCTTGGATTCAGATTTCATAGATCCTTTAAGGAATAAAAAACCTCGGATATCTCACCTGACAAATAGAGCTCCTCCAACATGCAACGGTCATTTGAATTCTACCCTTCAAAAAAATGCTGGGCTCCACCCCCACCCCCATCACCTCCTCCCTCTCCTCCTCCTCCTCCTCCTCCTGCTCCTCCTCCTCCTCCTCCTCCTCCTCCTCCAACTGCTGCCAGCGCAACTCCACCACCTCTTCCTTCAACCCACCTTCCAGTTTCAAATCCTCCTCAGACTGCAAAGTCTAGCTCCAAGTCCCCTAGCACTCCAGAAGGCAGGGGGACTCAAGATCTACCTATGGACAGCTGTAGTCCAAATGGTAGCATCTTTGAGCGCCAGCAGGACAAAGATACCTCTAGGACTTCTTTGGAAATCCCACCCCCTGATTCAATCCTGTCGAAGGGTGCAAAGCCCATGGAAGACAAGCATTCAATGGCACATAAAAAATCTAAAGAAAAATCTAAAAAACATAAGGAAAAGGACCCAATTCAAAAACAGCCCATTGAGGAAAAGGGGAAAGACCTTAAGACGAAAGAGGAAATTGCCAAGCTAAATAGCTCTAGTCTGGATTCAAATGATGGAGTTAAAGAGGTTGGCCCTACCTCCACTGACCCTTCATCAACTATTGAACTGCCAGATTACTTAATAAAATATATTGCTATTGGCTCACATGAGCAACGCCAGAATTATACAGATGACTTCAATACAGAGTATGATGAGTATAGAACTTTGCATGCCAGAATGGAGACGGTGGCCACAAGGTTTAGGAAACTTGATGCAAAACGTCAGCGTCTTTCTCCAGGCTCCAAAGAGTATCAGACTCTTCATGAAGAGGTCTTAAAAGAATATCAGAAGCTCAACCAGGCTAGTCCCAATTACCACGAAGAAAAATCCAGATGTGATTATCTTCATAACAAGTTGGCTCACATCAAAAGACTAATAGGTGAATTCGACCAACAGCACTAGACCTCTGCTTAGACCAGAAGATGTGAATAAACTTAAGCTTATTTATTTAAAATTTCAAATGAATTGCTGGAAGATTCTAAAATATTGAAACTTGGCCATTTGAAAGTTTCATTATTAGCAAACTTTGGGTTACGTTTTTTTTTTATTTTGTAATTTTTTTACCACAATATTTCTTGTATTCATTTTTTCCAAATTTCCCCCTCTCTCCCTCTACTCCCTCCCCTAGATGACAGGCAATCCCACACATGTTAAATGTGTTAACAGCATATCCTAGATATAATATATGTGTGGAAAACCAAACTTCTTCTTGCACAGTAAGAATTGTATTCTGAAGGAACAAGTAACCTGGGTGGAAAGACAATAGTGCAAACAGTTTACACTAAACTCCCAGTGTTCCTTCTCTGGGTGTAGCTGTTTCTGTCCATCATTGCTCAACTGGAACTGAATCAGATCTTCTCTTTGTTGAAGATATCCACTTCAATCAGAATATTTCTCCATACAGTAGTATTGCTGTAGTGTACAGTGATCTCCTGGTTCTGCTCATTTCACTCAGCATCAGTTCATTGGAAGTCTCTCCAAGCCTCTCTATATTCACCCTGCTGGTCATTTCCTACAGAGCAATACTATTCCATAACATTCATATAGCATAATTCACCCAACTATTCTCCAATTGATGGGCATCCATTCAATTTCCATTTTCTACCCACTACAAATAGGGCTGCCACAAACATTTTGGCACATACAGGTCCCTTTCCATTCTTTAGTATTTCTTTGGGATATAAGCCCAGTAGTAGGACTGCTGAATCAAAGGGTATATACACACTTTCATAACTTTTGGGGCATAGTTCCAAATTGCTTTCCAGAATGGCTGGATTCTTTCACAACTCCACCAGCAAGGCCTCAGTGTCCCAGTTTTCCCGCATTCCCTCCAACATTCATTATGATCTTTTCCTGTCATCTTAGCCAAAATGACAGAAGTGTAGTGGTATCTCAGAGTAATCTTAATTGGTATTTCTTTGATCAAGAGTGTTTTGGAACACTCTTTCATATGAATGGAAGTCGTTTCACTTTCATCATCTGAAATTTTTCTGTTCCTATCCTTTGACCATTTATCAATTGGGGAATGGTTTGATTTCTTATAAATTAGAGTCCGTTCTCTATATATTTTGGAAATGAGACCTTTATCAAAATCTTCATCGGTAAACATATTTTCCCAATTTGTTACTTCCCTTCTAATCTTGTTTGCATTAGTTTTTTTGTTTTGTTTTTTTGTTTTTGTTTTTTTTGTACAAAAGTTTTTTAATTTCATGTAATCAAAATCTTCTATTTTGTGATCAATAATGATCTCTAGTTCTCCATTGGTCCTAAATTCCTTCCTTTTCCACAAGTCTGAGAGGTAAACTATCCTATATTCCTCTAATCTATTTATGATCTCATTCTTTATGCATAAATCATGGACTCATTTTGATCTTACCTTGGTATATGGTGTTAAGTGTGAGTCCATATCTAATTTCTGCCATACTAATTTCCATTTTTCCCAACAGCTTTTTTCAAATAATGAATTCTTATCCCAAAAGTTGGTATCTTTGGGTTTGTCAAACTCTAGATTGCTATAGTTGTACACTATTTTGTCCTGTGAACCTAAGGTGTTCCAATGATCCACTAATCTATTTCTTAGCCAATAGCAAATTATTCCCTTAATCTGTTTCACGACTTTTATTGCCGAGGCTAGCATTTCTAATACATTATTGAACAGTAATGGTGATAGTGGGCAACCTTGTTTCACTTCTGATCTTACTGGGAAAGGTTCCAGGTTATCCCCATTACATATGATGCTTACTGATAGTTTTAAATATATGCTCCTGACTATTTTAAAGAATAGTCCATTTATTCCTATACCCTCAAGTGTTTTTAATAGGAATGGATGTTGTCTTTTGGGGATAAAGAAATATTTGATCCTGATTATTCTAAGGAATAGTCCATTTATTCCTATACTCTCAAGTGTTTTTTAGTAGGAATGGATGTTGTATTTTATCAAATGTTTTTTCTGCATCTCCTGACAAAGTCATATGGTTTTTATTAATTTGATTATTAATATGGTTAATTATACTAATAGTTATCCTAATATTAAACCAGCCCTGTATTGCTCGTGTGAATCCTACTTGATCATAGGGTATTATCCTGCGGATGATTTTCTGAAGTCTTTTTGCTAATATCTTATTTAAGATTTTAGCATCAATATTCATTAAGGAGATTGGTCTATTGTTTTCTTTCTGTTTTCAACCTTCCTTCATCCCCTCTTTTCCCAAATAGTTTATATAACATTGGGCTAATTGTTCTTTAAATGTTTGGTAGAAGTCACATGACAAAAACTGCTGAGAAAACTGGAAATTAGTATGGCAGAAACTAGGCATGGACCCACATTGAACACCCCATACTAAGATAAGAACAAAATGGGTCCGAGATTTAGGCATAAAGAACGAAATCATAAATAAAATGGAGGAACATGGGATGGTTTCCCTCTCGGACTTGTGGAGGAGGAAGGAGCTGTTGTCCAAGGGAGAACTAGAGACCAGTATTGATCACAAAATAGAAAATTTTGATGACGCCAAATTAAAAAGTTGCTGCACAAGCAAAACTAATGCCAACAAGATTAGAAGGGAAGTAACAAATTGGGTAAACATTTTTACAGTTAAAGGTTCTGATAAAGGGCTCATCTCCAAATTATACAGAGAATTGACTTGACTTTATAAGAAATCAAGCCATTCTCCAATTGATAAATGGTCAAAGGATATGAACAGACAATTTTCAGATGATGAAATTAAAACTATTTCCACTCATATGAAAGAGTGTTCCAAACCACGATTGGTCAGAGAAATGCAAATTAAGACAACTCTGAGATATCATTGGACACCTGTCAGATTGGCTAAGATGACAGGAACTAATAACGATGAACGTTGGAGGGGCTGTGGGAAAACTGGGACACTGATGCATTGTCGGTGGAGTTGTGAAAGAATCCAACCATTCTGGAGAGCAATGTGGAATTATGCCCAAAAAGTTATCACAATGTGCATACCCTTTGACCCAGCACTGCTACTACTGGGCTTATATCCCAAGGATATACTAAAGAAGGGAAAGGTGTGCCAAAATGTTTCTGGCAGCCCTTGTCATAGTGGCTAAACCTGGAAAATGAATGGATGTCCATCAATTGGAGAATGGTTGGGTAAATTATGGTATATGAATGTTATGGAATATTATTGTTCTGTAAGAAATGACCAACTGGAGGAATACGGAGAGGCTTGGAGAGACTTATATCAACTGATGCTGAGTGAAACGAGTAAAACGAGGGGATCATTATAAACTTCAACAATGATACTGAATGAGGATGTATTCTGATGGAAGTGGATATCTTCAACATAGAGAAGAGCTGATCCAATTCCAATTGGTCAATGATGGACAGAATCAGCTACACCCAGAGAAGGGACACTGGGAAATGAGTGTAAACTAGGAGCATTGGTTTTTGGTTTGGTTTGGTCTGGTTTGGTTTGGTTTCTCTTCCCAGATTATTTATACCTTGAGAATACAATCCTTCCTTTGCAACAACAACAGAATGGGGTTCTGCACATATATATTGTACCTAGGATATACTATAAGATATTTAAGATGTATGGGAATGCCTGCCATCTAGGGGAGAGGGTGGAGGGAAGGAGGGGGAAACCCGGAAGAAAAGGTAGGACAGGGGATAAGGTTGTAAAAAAAAAAAATTACCTATGCATATGTACTGTCAAAAATGTTATACTTATACAAACTTAAGAAACAAAAAAGAAGATGAAGATCTTCTTGATCTTGAAAAAAAAAAAATAAACCCATATTCTGGCTGGGCACTTAGGGTAAGGGGAATAGAGAGATTAGCATAATGGCTCCTTCCCTCGAGGAACTTGCATCTAATAGGAGAAATAAGCCTGAATAGGACAATTTGTTGGGAATAGGGTGAAGAGAATTCCTATTCTGGTAACAGTATGACTTAATGCCCTATAAGAACCCTTGTACTGAGATCTGGGGATTTTGTAAAGTTCAGATCATCTCATACATGCCATTTTTGACAAGTGGATGCCACTCATCAATTCAACGTGTATATACTAAGGACATACTTGTGTGCTAAGATTTGGCAACCCAAATTGAACATTTATCAAAAGTCTTCTAGCATCACATAGCATCACAAAGTTCTTTAAGCCCGGAGGGAATTGGAACAGCAAACAGCAGTGAAGCAAACTGCCTCTTTATTGGCACTTCATTGTGGAGCTAGCACATTTCCTTTTCTGTTCAGTTAGCCTAGTCCAAGATATGTCTTGTGAGAAAACTTTACTCAGTCAAGGGAATTGGGGGAAATCTCATTGCATTGTCTGAATCTAGACCTGCATGATCAGGAAACTAGATTATTAAGCCTAGACCTTAACTGAAAAGGTCGGTTATGTTGACCAGGGAACCTGGCCCATCACAGATTTATGCAAGGACTTTTCTCACATGGGTTTATCTTCATCAACCGGTATGTTTTATCTGAAAACTGACCCCAATCTGGTCAGTTATCATTTCCATGGTTTTTGACTGTTCATAAACACTTGGAAGGGAGGAAGAGGACATCTCTTTTTCTTATTTTAGGGAATTGTATTTGTTTAATATCCCCCCCAAAAAATTTGGAACATCCTGAATCTTTACTCCAATTAGAAATCTGATTGCCTAATTTTGTATCCTGGTTAAGTGTTTAGTTTTTTTTTTTTTTTATTAATTCATCTTATTTGATTAATTGTTTTTAATCTGTCTCACTCTGTATTCAGGATCTATGGGCTGACTGATCAGTGGGGGATCCACTGACCTATTTATCATGCCTCATTTTATTTGGCTAATAAATCATACAGCTCAGCTTGACCCCTCAGCTATTTAATTAGCTTTCATAGACAGTTAAACATTTTCAGGTGTGGCCCACAATTACGACTGTCTGTTCCCTTCCTTTGAAGCACAGAAGAAAATATTGGCCAAAAATCATTTTATAATAGCAAAGAATTAGAAATTGAGGGGATGCCCTTTAGTTGGGGAATGGCTGAACAAGATGTAGTATAGGGTTGTGACAGAATACTATAGTGCTAGAAGAAATGACAAACACATTAGTTTGCAGATAACTTGGAAAGACTTCTATGACCTCATACAAAGTGAAGTGACTAAATTCAAGAGATCATTGTACACAGTAACAGCAATATCATGAAAAAAGATCAGCTGGAAAAGATTTAGCTATTCTTGAAGAAAATTGTTTTTGTACATTTTGTAACATTCCTTTAAAAAAATGGAGTCGTAATTCTCTTCCTCTTTCTAAACCCTCCCCCACCTGTTGTGTTATCGATTATATATGTAAGGTCATGGAATACCTATTAACCGTGTTGCCTCCCCCCAAAAGAAAAGGCAAGTATAATAATAAAGTAAAACTAAACATACTTTAATCTTCACTCAGAGGTGGATAACATTTTCCTGAGGGGATCTTCATAGTCCTCTTTGATCATTGGATTGATTAGGGATCAATGATAAAAATGATTTTAAAAAAAGATTATCTATTTCTTTCATTGTTGACCATTCTGGCAATAATGCTTACTATGGATAATTTCTTCAGGTTCTGCTCATTTCATTTTTCCTTCCTTCATATCAGAGTGATTCATACAATGAGCGCTATCTCCTCCCTCTATTTCCCGTTAGGTTCCTTCCTGGGGGCTAAGTCAGTACTTAACAGTTCTCTAGCTCAGAGTTGACACCTTTAGTTGCCACCTCTAAAGGAGTTGACACCTTCGCAAGAGCTTGCTGATTGGTCTGTAAGCCCATTCTCCGGGAGTATTTAAGGAGCCAGGATTCCGGAAGAAGGGAATTGCAGATTCTGCGGTGGAGCTGACTGGGGACGCTTGGACAAGAGAAGATTCGCAAGAACGGAAGGAAAAGCAGAGAAAAATCCTCCTCCCAGAGAAGGCTTATAATTGAGAGCAGACAGGACACTCCAATTTAGCGCCCATCGCGGGGAGCTGTGCTGGAGGCAGCAGCAGCAGCAGAGGCAGCAGCAGCAGCAGCAGCAGCGGCCTCAGAAGCAGCGGCAGCAGCAGCAGCGGCCTCAGAAGCAGCGGCAGCAGCAGCAGCGGCCTCAGAAGCAGCGGCAGCAGCAGCACTAGCAGAAGCGGCAGCGGCAGCAGCAGCCTCCTGAGGAGCTTAACATGGCGACGGGGGGGCCGGCGGCGGGGGGTCTGCGCGAGCAGCGGCGCTTCGGCTTATCTGGCGGGAGCCTGGGCCAGGACAATCTCACCGTGGTGCACGTGAAGCTCACGGACACGGCGATCCGGGCGCTGGAGACCTACCAGAGCCACAAGCATGAAACTCCTTCCAGACCTTCCATTCAGTTCCAGGGATTCGAGGGGCTGCTCAGAATTCCCAAAAAGGATCGTCCAAAGGAAGTGCAGAACTTTAGCTTCTCCCTGTCAACCCCTGGCAAAGATCACCCTCAGGAAAGCTTTGAGTGCGTCCGCCAAACTGTCTCCACTTCTGGGGCCTCACAGCTCCACTGCCTGGGAGTTATTCAAGATCAAGTTACAGTCAGGGCAACAAAGGACTCCTCTCAAGTGCCAAGAGAAGGTAGGAGGCAGGCAGAAGAGGAATCCCGGAACCCAGGGACAAACGTTAGCAAAGCCGGCGGACCCATTGCAGGAAGAAGAGAAGAAATTGGGAAAGCGCCTCCAGCTGGGCCACAGGCAGCCCCCGAGAGAAAAAGGGCAGCTCCTATTGAGCCTGCACCTACCCTCCGGAAGACCCAGCTGAAGGACAGTGTTTCTGGGCGGCCCTACAGGGCCAGGGTGATTCACCTCCTGGCCCTGAAGACTTACAAGAAACCAGAACTCTTGGCTCGATTACAGAGAGATGGCGTTTCTCCAAAAGACAAGGACTCCCTCGGAGCCATCCTTCAACAGGTGGCCAAGCTGAATCCCAAGGACCTCTCTTATTCCTTAAAGGATTCTGTATTTCAAGAGCTCCAAAAAGATTGGCCGGGATACAATGAGACAGAGAGAGAGTCCCTGGAGTTAGTGCTATCGAGAAAATTGAATCCATCTCCCCAGAATGACTCGAGCACCAGCGCTTCAGAAGCTCCTCAACGTTCTAGGAAAGAGGCTGCGCCTTCTGCTTCTCAGAAACGCCTCTTGGATTCAGATTTCATAGATCCTTTAAGGAATAAAAAACCTCGGATATCTCACCTGACAAATAGAGCTCATCCAACATGCAACGGTCATTTGAATTCTACCCTTCAAAAAAATGCTGGGGCTCCACCCCCACCCCCATCACCTCCTCCCTCTCCTCCTCCTCCTCCTCCTCCTCCTCCTCCTCCAACTGCTGCCAGCCCAACTCCACCACCTCTTCCTTCAACCCACCTTCCAGTTTCAAATCCTCCTCAGACTGCAAAGTCTAGCTCCAAGTCCCCTAGCACTCCAGAAGGCAGGGGGACTCAAGATCTACCTATGGACAGCTGTAGTCCAAATGGTAGCATCTTTGAGCGCCAGCAGGACAAAGATACCTCTAGGACTTCTTTGGAAATCCCACCCCCTGATTCAATCCTGTCGAAGGGTGCAAAGCCCATGGAAGACAAGCATTCAATGGCACATAAAAAATCTAAAGAAAAATCTAAAAAACATAAGGAAAAGGACCCAATTCAAAAACAGCCCATTGAGGAAAAGGGGAAAGACCTTAAGACGAAAGAGGAAATTGCCAAGCTAAATAGCTCTAGTCTGGATTCAAATGACGGAGTTAAAGAGGTTGGCCCTACCTCCACTGACCCTTCATCAACTATTGAACTGCCAGATTACTTAATAAAATATATTGCTATTGGCTCACATGAGCAACGCCAGAATTATACAGATGACTTCAATACAGAGTATGATGAGTATAGAACTTTGCATGCCAGAATGGAGACGGTGGCCACAAGGTTTAGGAAACTTGATGCAAAACGTCAGCGTCTTTCTCCAGGCTCCAAAGAGTATCAGACTCTTCATGAAGAGGTCTTAAAAGAATATCAGAAGCTCAATCAGGCTAGTCCCAATTACCATGAAGAAAAATCCAGATGTGATTATCTTCATAACAAGTTGGCTCACATCAAAAGACTAATAGGTGAATTCGACCAACAGCACTAGACCTCTGCTTAGACCAGAAGATGTGAATAAACTTAAGCTTATTTATTTAAAATTTCAAATGAATTGCTGGAAGATTCTAAAATATTGAAACTTGGCCATTTGAAAGTTTCACTATTAGCAAACTTTGGGTTACGTTTTTTTTTTTATTTTGTAATTTTTTTACCACAATATTTCTTGTATTCTTTTTTTCCAAATTTCCCCCTCTCTCCCTCTACTCCCTCCCCTAGATGACAGGCAATCCCACACATGTTAAATGTGTTAACAGCATATCCTAGATACAATATATGTGTGGAAAACCAAACTTCTTCTTGCACAGTAAGAATTGTATTCTGAAGGAACAAGTAACCTGGCTGGAAAGACAATAGTGCAAACAGTTTACACTCAACTCCCAGTGTTCTTTCTCTGGGTGTAGCTGTTTCTGTCCATCATTGCTCAACTGGAACTGAATCAGATCTTCTCTTTGTTGAAGATATCCACTTCAATCAGAATATTTCTCCATACAGTAGTATTGCTGTAGTGTACAGTGATCTCCTGGTTCTGCTCATTTCACTCAGCATCAGTTCATTGGAAGTCTTTCCAAGCCTCTCTATATTCACCCTGCTGGTCATTTCCTACAGAGCAATACTATTCCATAACATTCATATAGCATAATTCACCCAACTATTTTCCAATTGATGGGCATCCATTCAATTTCCATTTTCTACCCACTTCAAATAGGGCTGCCACAAACATTTTGGCACATACAGGTCCCTTTCCATTCTTTAGTATTTCTTTGGGATATAAGCCCAGTAGTAGGACTGCTGAATCAAAGGGTATATACACACTTTCATAACTTTTTGGGCATAGTTCCAAATTGCTTTCCAGAATGGCTGGATTCTTTCACAACTCCACCAGCAAGGCCTCAGTGTCCCAGTTTTCCCGCATTCCCTCCAACATTCATTATGATCTTTTCCTGTCATCTTAGCCAAAATGACAGAAGTGTAGTGGTATCTCAGAGTAGTCTTAATTGGTATTTCTTTGATCAAGAGTGATTTGGAACACTCTTTCATATGAATGGAAGTCGTTTCACTTTCATCATCTGAAAATTTTCTGTTCCTATCCTTTGACCATTTATCAATTGGGGAATGGTTTGATTTCTTATAAATTAGAGTCCGTTCTCTATATATTTTGGAAATGAGACCTTTATCAAAATCTTCATCTGTAAACATATTTTCCCAATTTGTTACTTCCCTTCTAATCTTGTTTGCATTAGTTTTTTTGTTTTGTTTTGTTTTTGTTTTGTTTTTTTTGTACAAAAGTTTTTTAATTTCATGTAATCAAAATCTTCTATTTTGTGATCAATAATGATCTCTAGTTCTCCATTGGTCCTAAATTCCTTCCTTTTCCACAAGTCTGAGAGGTAAACTATCCTATATTCCTCTAATCTATTTATGATCTCATTCTTTATGCATAAATCATGGACTCATTTTGATCTTACCTTGGTATATGGTGTTAAGTGTGAGTCCATATCTAATTTCTGCCATACTAATTTCCATTTTTCCCAACAGCTTTTTTCAAATAATGAATTCTTATCCCAAAAGTTGGTATCTTTGGGTTTGTCAAACTCTAGATTGCTATAGTTGTACACTATTTTGTCCTGTGAACCTAAGGTGTTCCAATGATCCACTAATCTATTTCTTAGCCAATAGCAAATTATTCCCTTAATCTGTTTCACGACTTTTATTGCCGAGGCTAGCATTTCTAATACATTATTGAATAGTAATGGTGATAGTGGGCAACCTTGTTTCACTTCTGATCTTACTGGGAAAGGTTCCAGGTTATCCCCATTACATATGATGCTTACTGATAGTTTTAAATATATGCTCCTGACTATTTTAAAGAATAGTCCATTTATTCCTATACCCTCAAGTGTTTTTAATAGGAAAGGATGTTGTCTTTTGGGGATAAAGAAATATTTGATCCTGATTATTCTAAGGAATAGTCCATTTATTCCTATACTCTCAAGTGTTTTTTAGTAGGAATGGATGTTGTATTTTATCAAATGTTTTTTCTGCATCTCCTGACAAAGTCATATGGTTTTTATTAATTTGATTATTAATATGGTTAATTACACTAATAGTTATCCTAATATTAAACCAGCCCTGTATTCCTCGTGTGAATCCTACTTGATCATAGTGTATTATCCTGCGGATGATTTTCTGAAGTCTTTTTGCTAATATCTTATTTAAGATTTTAGCATCAATATTCATTAAGGAGATTGGTCTATTGTTTTCTTTCTGTTTTCAACCTTCCTTCATCCCCTCTTTTCCCAAATAGTTTATATAACATTGGGCTAATTGTTCTTTAAATGTTTGGTAGAAGTCACATGACAAAAACTGCTGAGAAAACTGGAAATTGGTATGGCAGAAACTAGGCATGGACCCACATTGAACACCCCATACTAAGATAAGAACAAAATGGGTCCGAGATTTAGGCATAAAGAACGAAATCATAAATAAAATGGAGGAACATGGGATGGTTTCCCTCTCGGACTTGTGGAGGAGGAAGGAGTTGTTGTCCAAGGGAGAACTAGAGACCAGTATTGATCACAAAATAGAAAATTTTGATGACGCCAAATTAAAAAGTTGCTGCACAAGCAAAACTAATGCCAACAAGATTAGAAGGGAAGTAACAAATTGGGTAAACATTTTTACAGTTAAAGGTTCTGATAAAGGGCTCATCTCCAAATTATACAGAGAATTGACTTGACTTTATAGGAAATCAAGCCATTCTCCAATTGATAAATGGTCAAAGGATATGAACAGACAATTTTCAGATGATGAAATTAAAACTATTTCCACTCATATGAAAGAGTGTTCCAAACCACGATTGGTCAGAGAAATGCAAATTAAGACAACTCTGAGATATCATTGGACACCTGTCAGATTGGCTAAGATGACAGGAACTAATAACGATGAACGTTGGAGGGGCTGTGGGAAAACTGGGACACTGATGCATTGTCGGTGGAGTTGTGAAAGAATCCAACCATTCTGGAGAGCAATGTGGAATTATGCCCAAAAAGTTATCACAATGTGCATACCCTTTGACCCAGCAGTGCTACTACTGGGCTTATATCCCAAGGATATACTAAAGAAGGGAAAGGTGTGCCAAAATGTTTCTGGCAGCCCTTGTCATAGTGGCTAAACCTGGAAAATGAATGGATGTCCATCAATTGGAGAATGGTTGGGTAAATTATGGTATATGAATGTTATGGAATATTATTGTTCTGTAAGAAATGACCAACTGGAGGAATACGGAGAGGCTTGGAGAGACTTATATCAACTGATGCTGAGTGAAACGAGTAAAACGAGGGGATCATTATAAACTTCAACAATGATACTGAATGAGGATGTATTCTGATGGAAGTGGATATCTTCAACATAGAGAAGAGCTGATCCAATTCCAATTGGTCAATGATGGACAGAATCAGCTACACCCAGAGAAGGGACACTGGGAAATGAGTGTAAACTAGGAGCATTGGTTTTTGGTTTGGTTTGGTCTGGTTTGGTTTGGTTTCTCTTCCCAGATTATTTATACCTTGAGAATACAATCCTTCCTTTGCAACAACAACAGAATGGGGTTCTGCACATATATATTGTACCTAGGATATACTATAAGATATTTAAGATGTATGGGAATGCCTGCCATCTAGGGGAGAGGGTGGAGGGAAGGAGGGGGAAACCCGGAAGAAAAGGTAGGACAGGGGATAAGGTTGTAAAAAAAAAATTACCTATGCATATGTACTGTCAAAAATGTTATACTTATAAAAACTTAAGAAACAAAAAAGAAGATGAAGATCTTCTTGATCTTGAAAAAAAATAAATAAACCCATATTCTGGCTGGGCACTTAGGGTAAGGGGAATAGAGAGATTAGCATAATGGCTCCTTCCCTCAAGGAACTTGCATCTAATAGGAGAAATAAGCCTGAATAGGACAACTTGTTGGGAATAGGGTGAAGAGAATTCCTATTCTGGTAACAGTATGACTTAATGCCCTATAAGAACCCTTGTACTGAGATCTGGGGATTTTGTAAAGTTCAGATCATCTCATACATGCCATTTTTGACAAGTGGATGCCACTCATCAATTCAACGTGTATATACTAAGGACATACTTGTGTGCTAAGATTTGGCAACCCAAATTGAACATTTATCAAAAGTCTTCTAGCATCACATAGCATCACAAAGTTCTTTAAGCCCGGAGGGAATTGGAACAGCAAACAGCAGTGAAGCAAACTGCCTCTTTATTGGCACTTCATTGTGGAGCTAGCACATTTCCTTTTCTGTTCAGTTAGCCTAGTCCAAGATATGTCTTGTGAGAAAACTTTACTCAGTCAAGGGAATTGGGGGAAATCTCATTGCATTGTCTGAATCTAGACCTGCATGATCAGGAAACTAGATTATTAAGCCTAGACCTTAACTGAAAAGGTCGGTTATGTTGACCAGGGAACCTGGCCCATCACAGATTTATGCAAGGACTTTTCTCACATGGGTTCATCTTCATCAACCGGTATGTTTTATCTG
Source organism: Sminthopsis crassicaudata (assembly GCF_048593235.1). NCBI lineage: Eukaryota > Metazoa > Chordata > Mammalia > Dasyuromorphia > Dasyuridae > Sminthopsis > Sminthopsis crassicaudata. Next base: position 37,112,729 of record NC_133621.1, on the reverse strand, counting down.
AAAACTGGCCCCAATCTGGTCAGTTATCATTTCCATGTTTTTTGACTGTTCACAAACACTTGGAAGGGAGGAAGAGGACATCTCTTTTTCTTATTTTAGGGAATTGTATTTGTTTAATATCCCCCCCAAAAAATTTGGAACATCCTTAATCTTTACTCCAATTAGAAATCTGATTGCCTCATTTTGTATCCTGGTTAAGTGTTTAGTTTTTTTTTTTTTTTTTTTATTAATTCATCTTATTTGATTAATTGTTTTTAATCTGTCTCACTCTGTATTCAGGATCTATGGGCTGACTGATCAGTGGGGGATCCACTGACCTATTTATCATGCCTCATTTTATTTGGCTAATAAATCATACAGCTCAGCTTGACCCCTCAGCTATTTAATTAGCTTTCATAGACAGTTAAACATTTTCAGGTGTGGCCCACAATTACGACTGTCTGTTCCCTTCCTTTGAAGCACAGAAGAAAATATTGGCCAAAAATCATTTTATAATAGCAAAGAATTAGAAATTGAGGGGATGCCCTTTAGTTGGGGAATGGCTGAACAAGATGTAGTATAGGGTTGTGATAGAATACTATAGTGCTAGAAGAAATGACAAACACATTAGTTTGCAGATAACTTGGAAAGACTTCTATGACCTCATACAAAGTGAAGTGACTAAATTCAAGAGATCATTGTACACAGTAACAGCAATATCATGAAAAAAGATCAGCTGGAAAAGATTTAGCTATTCTTGAAGAAAATTGTTTTTGTACATTTTGTAACATTCCTTTAAAAAAATGGAGTCGTAATTCTCTTCCTCTTTCTAAACCCTCCCCCACCTGTTGTGTTATCGATTATATATGTAACGTCATAGAATACCTATGAACCGTGTTGCCTCCCCCCAAAAGAAAAGGCAAGTATAATAATAAAGTAAAACTAAACATACTTTAATCTTCACTCAGAGGTGGATAACATTTTCCTGAGGGGATCTTCATAGTCCTCTTTGATCATTGGATTGATTAGGGATCAATGATAAAAATGATTTTAAAAAAAGATTATCTATTTCTTTCATTGTTGACCATTCTGGCAATAATGCTTACTATGGATAATTTCTTCAGGTTCTGCTCATTTCATTTTTCCTTCCTTCATATCAGAGTGATTCATACAATGAGCGCTATCTCCTCCCTCTATTTCCCGTTAGGTTCCTTCCTGGGGGCTAAGTCAGTACTTAACAGTTCTCTAGCTCAGAGTTGACACCTTTAGTTGCCACCTCTAAAGGAGTTGACACCTTCGCAAGAGCTTGCTGATTGGTCTGTAAGCCCATTCTCCGGGAGTATTTAAGGAGCCAGGATTCCGGAAGAAGGGAATTGCAGATTCTGCGGTGGAGCTGACTGGGGACGCTTGGACAAGAGAAGATTCGCAAGAACGGAAGGAAAAGCAGAGAAAAATCCTCCTCCCAGAGAAGGCTTATAATTGAGAGCAGACAGGACACTCCAATTTAGCGCCCAACGCGGGGAGCTGTGCTGGAGGCAGCAGCAGCAGCAGAGGCAGCAGCAGCAGCAGCAGAGGCAGCAGCAGCAGCAGCAGCAGCAGCAGCAGCAGCAGCAGCAGCAGCAACAGCGGCCTCAGAAGCAGCGGCAGCAGCAGCAACAGCGGCCTCAGAAGCAGCGGCAGCAGCAGCCTCCTGAGGAGCTTAACATGGCGACGGGGGGGCCGGCGGCGGGGGGTCTGCGCGAGCAGCGGCGCTACGGCTTATCTGGCGGGAGCCTGGGCCAGGACAATCTCACCGTGGTGCACGTGAAGCTCACGGACACGGCGATCCGGGCGCTGGAGACCTACCAGAGCCACAAGCATGGAACTCCTTCCAGACCTTCCATTCAGTTCCAGGGATTCGAGGGGCTGCTCAGAATTCCCAAAAAGGATCATCCAAAGGAAGTGCAGAACTTTAGCTTCTCCCTGTCAACCCCTGGCAAAGATCACCCTCAGGAAAGCTTTGAGTGCGTCCGCCAAACTGTCTCCACTTCTGGGGCCTCACAGCTCCACTGCCTGGGAGTTATGCAAGATCAAGTTACAGTCAGGGCAACAAAGGACTCCTCTCAAGTGCCAAGAGAAGGCAGGAGGCAGGCAGAAGAGGAATCCCGGAACCCAGGGACAAACGTTAGCAAAGCCGGCGGACCCATTGCAGGAAGAAGAGAAGAAATTGGGAAAGCGCCTCCAGCTGGGCCACAGGCAGCCCCCGAGAGAAAAAGGGCAGCTCCTATTGAGCCTGCACCTACCCTCCGGAAGACCCAGCTGAAGGACAGTGTTTCTGGGCGGCCCTACAGGGCCAGGGTGATTCACCTCCTGGCCCTGAAGACTTACAAGAAACCAGAACTCTTGGCTCGATTACAGAGAGATGGCGTTTCTCCAAAAGACAAGGACTCCCTCGGAGCCATCCTTCAACAGGTGGCCAAGCTGAATCCCAAGGACCTCTCTTATTCCTTAAAGGATTCTGTATTTCAAGAGCTCCAAAAAGATTGGCCGGGATACAATGAGACAGAGAGAGAGTCCCTGGAGTTAGTGCTGTCGAGAAAATTGAATCCATCTCCCCAGAATGACTCGAGCACCAGCGCTTCAGAAGCTCCTCAACGTTCTAGGAAAGAGGCTGCGCCTTCTGCTTCTCAGAAACGCCTCTTGGATTCAGATTTCATAGATCCTTTAAGGAATAAAAAACCTCGGATATCTCACCTGACAAAGAGAGCTCCTCCAACATGCAACGGTCATTTGAATTCTACCCTTCAAAAAAATGCTGGGGCTCCACCCCCACCCCCATCACCTCCTCCCTCTCCTCCTCCTCCTCCTCCTCCTCCTCCTCCTCCTCCTCCTCCAACTGCTGCCAGCCCAACTCCACCACCTCTTCCTTCAACCCACCTTCCAGTTTCAAATCCTCCTCAGACTGCAAAGTCTAGCTCCAAGTCCCCTAGCACTCCAGAAGGCAGGGGGACTCAAGATCTACCTATGGACAGCTGTAGTCCAAAATGGTAGCATCTTTGAGCGCCAGCAGGACAAAGATACCTCTAGGACTTCTTTGGAAATCCCACCCCCTGATTCAATCCTGTCGAAGGGTGCAAAGCCCATGGAAGACAAGCATTCAATGGCACATAAAAAATCTAAAGAAAAATCTAAAAAACATAAGGAAAAGGACCCAATTCAAAAAACAGCCCATTGAGGAAAAGGGGAAAGACCTTAAGACGAAAGAGGAAATTGCCAAGCTAAATAGCTCTAGTCTGGATTCAAATGATGGAGTTAAAGAGGTTGGCCCTACCTCCACTGACCCTTCATCAACTATTGAACTGCCAGATTACTTAATAAAATATATTGCTATTGGCTCACATGAGCAACGCCAGAATTATACAGATGACTTCAATACAGAGTATGATGAGTATAGAACTTTGCATGCCAGAATGGAGACGGTGGCCACAAGGTTTAGGAAACTTGATGCAAAACGTCAGCGTCTTTCTCCAGGCTCCAAAGAGTATCAGACTCTTCATGAAGAGGTCTTAAAAGAATATCAGAAGCTCAATCAGGCTAGTCCCAATTACCATGAAGAAAAATCCAGATGTGATTATCTTCATAACAAGTTGGCTCACATCAAAAGACTAATAGGTGAATTCGACCAACAGCACTAGACCTCTGCTTAGACCAGAAGATGTGAATAAACTTAAGCTTATTTATTTAAAATTTCAAATGAATTGCTGGAAGATTCTAAAATATTGAAACTTGGCCATTTGAAATTTTCACTATTAGCAAACTTTGGGTTACGTTTTTTTTTTTTTTATTTTGTAATTTTTTTACCACAATATTTCTTGTATTCTTTTTTTCCAAATTTCCCCCTCTCTCCCTCTACTCCCTCCCCTAGATGACAGGCAATCCCACACATGTTAAATGTGTTAACAGCATATCCTAGATACAATATATGTGTGGAAAACCAAACTTCTTCTTGCACAGTAAGAATTGTATTCTGAAGGAACAAGTAACCTGGGTGGAAAGACAATAGTGCAAACAGTTTACACTCAACTCCCAGTGTTCCTTCTCTGGGTGTAGCTGTTTCTGTCCATCATTGCTCAACTGGAACTGAATCAGATCTTCTCTTTGTTGAAGATATCCACTTCAATCAGAATATTTCTCCATACAGTAATATTGCTGTAGTGTACAGTGATCTCCTGGTTCTGCTCATTTCACTCAGCATCAGTTCATTGGAAGTCTTTCCAAGCCTCTCTATATTCACCCTGCTGATCATTTCCTACAGAGCAATACTATTCCATAACATTCATATAGCATAATTCACCCAACTATTTTCCAATTGATGGGCATCCATTCAATTTCCATTTTCTACCCACTTCAAATAGGGCTGCCACAAACATTTTGGCACATACAGGTCCCTTTCCATTCTTTAGTATTTCTTTGGGATATAAGCCCAGTAGTAGGACTGCTGAATCAAAGGGTATATACACACTTTCATAAATTTTTGGGCATAGTTCCAAATTGCTTTCCAGAATGGCTGGATTCTTTCACAACTCCACCAGCAAGGCCTCAGTGTCCCAGTTTTCCCGCATTCCCTCCAACATTCATTATGATCTTTTCCTGTCATCTTAGCCAAAATGACAGAAGTGTAGTGGTATCTCAGAGTAGTCTTAATTGGTATTTCTTTGATCAAGAGTGATTTGGAACACTCTTTCATATGAATGGAAGTCGTTTCACTTTCATCATCTGAAAATTTTCTGTTCCTATCCTTTGACCATTTATCAATTGGGGAATGGTTTGATTTCTTATAAATTAGAGTCCGTTCTCTATATATTTTGGAAATGAGACCTTTATCAAAATCTTCATCTGTAAACATATTTTCCCAATTTGTTACTTCCCTTCTAATCTTGTTTGCATTAGTTTTTTTTTGTTTTGTTTTTGTTTTGTTTTTTTTGTACAAAAGTTTTTTAATTTCATGTAATCAAAATCTTCTATTTTGTGATCAATAATGATCTCTAGTTCTCCATTGGTCCTAAATTCCTTCCTTTTCCACAAGTCTGAGAGGTAAACTATCCTATATTCCTCTAATCTATTTATGATCTCATTCTTTATGCATAAATCATGGACTCATTTTGATCTTACCTTGGTATATGGTGTTAAGTGTGAGTCCATATCTAATTTCTGCCATACTAATTTCCATTTTTCCCAACAGCTTTTTTCAAATAATGAATTCTTATCCCAAAAGTTGGTATCTTTGGGTTTGTCAAACTCTAGATTGCTATAGTTGTACACTATTTTGTCCTGTGAACCTAAGGTGTTCCAATGATCCACTAATCTATTTCTTAGCCAATAGCAAATTATTCCCTTAATCTGTTTCACGACTTTTATTGCCGAGGCTAGCATTTCTAATACATTATTGAATAGTAATGGTGATAGTGGGCAACCTTGTTTCACTTCTGATCTTACTGGGAAAGGTTCCAGGTTATCCCCATTACATATGATGCTTACTGATAGTTTTAAATATATGCTCCTGACTATTTTAAAGAATAGTCCATTTATTCCTATACCCTCAAGTGTTTTTAATAGGAATGGATGTTGTCTTTGGGGGATAAAGAAATATTTGATCCTGATTATTCTAAGGAATAGTCCATTTATTCCTATACTCTCAAGTGTTTTTTAGTAGGAATGGATGTTGTATTTTATCAAATGTTTTTTCTGCATCTCCTGACAAAGTCATATGGTTTTTATTAATTTGATTATTAATATGGTTAATTATACTAATAGTTATCCTAATATTAAACCAGCTTTGTATTCCTCGTGTGAATCCTACTTGATCATAGGGTATTATCCTGCGGATGATTTTCTGAAGTCTTTTTGCTAATATCTTATTTAAGATTTTAGCATCAATATTCATTAAGGAGATTGGTCTATTGTTTTCTTTCTGTTTTCAACCTTCCTTCATCCCCTCTTTTCCCAAATAGTTTATATAACATTGGGCTAATTGTTCTTTAAATGTTTGGTAGAAGTCACATGACAAAAACTGCTGAGAAAACTGGAAATTAGTATGGCAGAAACTAGGCATGGACCCACATTGAACACCCCATACTAAGATAAGAACAAAATGGGTCCGAGATTTAGGCATAAAGAACGAAATCATAAATAAAATGGAGGAACATGGGATGGTTTCCCTCTCGGACTTGTGGAGGAGGAAAGAGTTGTTGTCCAAGGGAGAACTAGAGACCAGTATTGATCACAAAATAGAAAATTTTGATGACGCCAAATTAAAAAGTTGCTGCACAAGCAAAACTAATGCCAACAAGATTAGAAGGGAAGTAACAAATTGGGTAAACATTTTTACAGTTAAAGGTTCTGATAAAGGGCTCATCTCCAAATTATACAGAGAATTGACTTGACTTTATAGGAAATCAAGCCATTCTCCAATTGATAAATGGTCAAAGGATATGAACAGACAATTTTCAGATGATGAAATTAAAACTATTTCCACTCATATGAAAGAGTGTTCCAAACCACGATTGGTCAGAGAAATGCAAATTAAGACAACTCTGAGATATCATTGGACACCTGTCAGATTGGCTAAGATGACAGGAACTAATAACGATGAACGTTGGAGGGGCTGTGGGAAAACTGGGACACTGATGCATTGTCGGTGGAGTTGTGAAAGAATCCAACCATTCTGGAGAGCAATGTGGAATTATGCCCCAAAAGTTATCACAATGTGCATACCCTTTGACCCAGCACTGCTACTACTGGGCTTATATCCCAAGGATATACTAAAGAAGGGAAAGGTGTGCCAAAATGTTTCTGGCAGCCCTTGTCATAGTGGCTAAACCTGGAAAATGAATGGATGTCCATCAATTGGAGAATGGTTGGGTAAATTATGGTATATGAATGTTATGGAATATTATTGTTCTGTAAGAAATGACCAACTGGAGGAATACGGAGAGGCTTGGAGAGACTTATATCAACTGATGCTGAGTGAAACGAGTAAAACGAGGGGATCATTATAAACTTCAACAATGATACTGAATGAGGATGTATTCTGATGGAAGTGGATATCTTCAACATAGAGAAGAGCTGATCCAATTCCAATTGGTCAATGATGGACAGAATCAGCTACACCCAGAGAAGGGACACTGGGAAATGAGTGTAAACTAGGAGCATTGGTTTTTGGTTTGGTTTGGTCTGGTTTGGTTTGGTTTCTCTTCCCAGATTATTTATACCTTGAGAATACAATCCTTCCTTTGCAACAACAACAGAATGGGGTTCTGCACATATATATTGTACCTAGGATATACTATAAGATATTTAAGATGTATGGGAATGCCTGCCATCTAGGGGAGAGGGTGGAGGGAAGGAGGGGGAAACCCGGAAGAAAAGGTAGGACAGGGGATAAGGTTGTAAAAAAAAAATTACCTATGCATATGTACTGTCAAAAATGTTATACTTATAAAAACTTAAGAAACAAAAAAGAAGATGAAGATCTTCTTGATCTTGAAAAAAAAAAAATAAACCCATATTCTGGCTGGGCACTTAGGGTAAGGGGAATAGAGAGATTAGCATAATGGCTCCTTCCCTCAAGGAACTTGCATCTAATAGGAGAAATAAGCCTGAATAGCACAACTTGTTGGGAATAGGGTGAAGAGAATTCCTATTCTGGTAACAGTATGACTTAATGCCCTATAAGAACCCTTGTACTGAGATCTGGGGATTTTGTAAAGTTCAGATCATCTCATACATGCCATTTTTGACAAGTGGATGCCACTCATCAATTCAACGTGTATATACTAAGGACATACTTGTGTGCTAAGATTTGGCAACCCAAATTGAACATTTATCAAAAGTCTTCTAGCATCACATAGCATCACAAAGTTCTTTAAGCCCGGAGGGAATTGGAACAGCAAACAGCAGTGAAGCAAACTGCCTCTTTATTGGCACTTCATTGTGGAGCTAGCACATTTCCTTTTCTGTTCAGTTAGCCTAGTCCAAGATATGTCTTGTGAGAAAACTTTACTCAGTCAAGGGAATTGGGGGAAATCTCATTGCATTGTCTGAATCTAGACCTGCATGATCAGGAAACTAGATTATTAAGCCTAGACCTTAACTGAAAAGGTCGGTTATGTTGACCAGGGAACCTGGCCCATCACAGATTTATGCAAGGACTTTTCTCACATGGGTTCATCTTCATCAACCGGTATGTTTTATCTGAAAACTGGCCCCAATCTGGTCAGTCAGTTATCATTTCCATGTTTTTTGACTGTTCACAAACACTTGGAAGGGAGGAAGAGGACATCTCTTTTTCTGATTTTAGGGAATTGTATTTGTTAAATATCCCCCCCACAAATTGGAACATCCTTACTCTTTACTCCAATTAGAAATCAGATTGCCTAATTTTGTATCCTGGTTAAGTGTTTAGTTTTTTTTTTTTTATTAATTCATCTTATTTGATTAATTGTTTTTAATCTGTCTCACTCTGTATTCAGGATCTATGGGCTGACTGATCAGTGGGGGATCCACTGACCTATTTATCATGCCTCATTTTATTTGGCTAATAAATCATACAGCTCAGCTTGACCCCTCAGCTATTTAATTAGCTTTCATAGACAGTTAAACATTTTCAGGTGTGGCCCACAATTACGACTGTCTGTTCCCTTCCTTTGAAGCACAGAAGAAAATATTGGCCAAAAATCATTTTATAATAGCAAAGAATTAGAAATTGAGGGGATGCCCTTTAGTTGGGGAATGGCTGAACAAGATGTAGTATAGGGTTGTGACAGAATACTATAGTGCTAGAAGAAATGACAAACACATTAGTTTGCAGATAACTTGGAAAGACTTCTATGACCTCATACAAAGTGAAGTGACTAAATTCAAGAGATCATTGTACACAGTAACAGCAATATCATGAAAAAAGATCAGCTGGAAAAGATTTAGCTATTCTTGAAGAAAATTGTTTTTGTACATTTTGTAACATTCCTTTAAAAAAATGGAGTCGTAATTCTCTTCCTCTTTCTAAACCCTCCCCCACCTGTTGTGTTATCGATTATATATGTAAGGTCATGGAATACCTATTAACCGTGTTGCCTCCCCCCAAAAGAAAAGGCAAGTATAATAATAAAGTAAAACTAAACATACTTTAATCTTCACTCAGAGGTGGATAACATTTTCCTGAGGGGATCTTCATAGTCCTCTTTGATCATTGGATTGATTAGGGATCAATGATAAAAATGATTTTAAAAAAAGATTATCTATTTCTTTCATTGTTGACCATTCTGGCAATAATGCTTACTATGGATAATTTCTTCAGGTTCTGCTCATTTCATTTTTCCTTCCTTCATATCAGAGTGATTCATACAATGAGCGCTATCTCCTCCCTCTATTTCCCGTTAGGTTCCTTCCTGGGGGCTAAGTCAGTACTTAACAGTTCTCTAGCTCAGAGTTGACACCTTTAGTTGCCACCTCTAAAGGAGTTGACACCTTCGCAAGAGCTTGCTGATTGGTCTGTAAGCCCATTCTCCGGGAGTATTTAAGGAGCCAGGATTCCGGAAGAAGGGAATTGCAGATTCTGCGGTGGAGCTGACTGGGGACGCTTGGACAAGAGAAGATTCGCAAGAACGGAAGGAAAAGCAGAGAAAAATCCTCCTCCCAGAGAAGGCTTATAATTGAGAGCAGACAGGACACTCCAATTTAGCGCCCAACGCGGGGAGCTGTGCTGGAGGCAGCAGCAGCAGCAGAGGCAGCAGCAGCAGCAGCAGCAGCGGCCTCAGAAGCAGCGGCAGCAGCAGCAGCGGCCTCAGAAGCAGCGGCAGCAGCAGCACTAGCAGAAGCGGCAGCGGCAGCAGCAGCCTCCTGAGGAGCTTAACATGGCGACGGGGGGGCCGGCGGCGGGGGGTCTGCGCGAGCAGCGGCGCTACGGCTTATCTGGCGGGAGCCTGGGCCAGGACAATCTCACCGTGGTGCACGTGAAGCTCACGGACACGGCGATCCGGGCGCTGGAGACCTACCAGAGCCACAAGCATGGAACTCCTTCCAGACCTTCCATTCAGTTCCAGGGATTCGAGGGGCTGCTCAGAATTCCCAAAAAGGATCGTCCAAAGGAAGTGCAGAACTTTAGCTTCTCCCTGTCCACCCCTGGCAAAGATCACCCTCAGGAAAGCTTTGAGTGCGTCCGCCAAACTGTCTCCACTTCTGGGGCCTCACAGCTCCACTGCCTGGGAGTTATTCAAGATCAAGTTACAGTCAGGGCAACAAAGGACTCCTCTCAAGTGCCAAGAGAAGGCAGGAGGCAGGCAGAAGAGGAATCCCGGAACCCAGGGACAAACGTTAGCAAAGCCGGCGGACCCATTGCAGGAAGAAGAGAAGAAATTGGGAAAGCGCCTCCAGCTGGGCCACAGGCAGCCCCCGAGAGAAAAAGGGCAGCTCCTATTGAGCCTGCACCTACCCTCCGGAAGACCCAGCTGAAGGACAGTGTTTCTGGGCGGCCCTACAGGGCCAGGGTGATTCACCTCCTGGCCCTGAAGACTTACAAGAAACCAGAACTCTTGGCTCGATTACAGAGAGATGGCGTTTCTCCAAAAGACAAGGACTCCCTCGGAGCCATCCTTCAACAGGTGGCCAAGCTGAATCCCAAGGACCTCTCTTATTCCTTAAAGGATTCTGTATTTCAAGAGCTCCAAAAAGATTGGCCGGGATACAATGAGACAGAGAGAGAGTCCCTGGAGTTAGTGCTATCGAGAAAATTGAATCCATCTCCCCAGAATGACTCGAGCACCAGCGCTTCAGAAGCTCCTCAACGTTCTAGGAAAGAGGCTGCGCCTTCTGCTTCTCAGAAACGCCTCTTGGATTCAGATTTCATAGATCCTTTAAGGAATAAAAAACCTCGGATATCTCACCTGACAAAGAGAGCTCCTCCAACATGCAACGGTCATTTGAATTCTACCCTTCAAAAAAATGCTGGGGCTCCACCCCCACCCCCATCACCTCCTCCCTCTCCTCCTCCTCCTTCTCCTCCTCCTCCTCCTCCTCCTCCTCCTCCTCCTCCAACTGCTGCCAGCCCAACTCCACCACCTCTTCCTTCAACCCACCTTCCAGTTTCAAATCCTCCTCAGACTGCAAAGTCTAGCTCCAAGTCCCCTAGCACTCCAGAAGGCAGGGGGACTCAAGATCTACCTATGGACAGCTGTAGTCCAAATGGTAGCATCTTTGAGCGCCAGCAGGACAAAGATACCTCTAGGACTTCTTTGGAAATCCCACCCCCTGATTCAATCCTGTCGAAGGGTGCAAAGCCCATGGAAGACAAGCATTCAATGGCACATAAAAAATCTAAAGAAAAATCTAAAAAACATAAGGAAAAGGACCCAATTCAAAAACAGCCCATTGAGGAAAAGGGGAAAGACCTTAAGACGAAAGAGGAAATTGCCAAGCTAAATAGCTCTAGTCTGGATTCAAATGATGGAGTTAAAGAGGTTGGCCCTACCTCCACTGACCCTTCATCAACTATTGAACTGCCAGATTACTTAATAAAATATATTGCTATTGGCTCACATGAGCAACGCCAGAATTATACAGATGACTTCAATACAGAGTATGATGAGTATAGAACTTTGCATGCCAGAATGGAGACGGTGGCCACAAGGTTTAGGAAACTTGATGCAAAACGTCAGCGTCTTTCTCCAGGCTCCAAAGAGTATCAGACTCTTCATGAAGAGGTCTTAAAAGAATATCAGAAGCTCAACCAGGCTAGTCCCAATTACCACGAAGAAAAATCCAGATGTGATTATCTTCATAACAAGTTGGCTCACATCAAAAGACTAATAGGTGAATTCGACCAACAGCACTAGACCTCTGCTTAGACCAGAAGATGTGAATAAACTTAAGCTTATTTATTTAAAATTTCAAATGAATTGCTGGAAGATTCTAAAATATTGAAACTTGGCCATTTGAAAGTTTCATTATTAGCAAACTTTGGGTTACGTTTTTTTTTTATTTTGTAATTTTTTTACCACAATATTTCTTGTATTCATTTTTTCCAAATTTCCCCCTCTCTCCCTCTACTCCCTCCCCTAGATGACAGGCAATCCCACACATGTTAAATGTGTTAACAGCATATCCTAGATATAATATATGTGTGGAAAACCAAACTTCTTCTTGCACAGTAAGAATTGTATTCTGAAGGAACAAGTAACCTGGGTGGAAAGACAATAGTGCAAACAGTTTAGACTAAACTCCCAGTGTTCCTTCTCTGGGTGTAGCTGTTTCTGTCCATCATTGCTCAACTGGAACTGAATCAGATCTTCTCTTTGTTGAAGATATCCACTTCAATCAGAATATTTCTCCATACAGTAGTATTGCTGTAGTGTACAGTGATCTCCTGGTTCTGCTCATTTCACTCAGCATCAGTTCATTGGAAGTCTCTCCAAGCCTCTCTATATTCACCCTGCTGGTCATTTCCTACAGAGCAATACTATTCCATAACATTCATATAGCATAATTCACCCAACTATTCTCCAATTGATGGGCATCCATTCAATTTCCATTTTCTACCCACTACAAATAGGGCTGCCACAAACATTTTGGCACATACAGGTCCCTTTCCATTCTTTAGTATTTCTTTGGGATATAAGCCCAGTAGTAGGACTGCTGAATCAAAGGGTATATACACACTTTCATAACTTTTGGGGCATAGTTCCAAATTGCTTTCCAGAATGGCTGGATTCTTTCACAACTCCACCAGCAAGGCCTCAGTGTCCCAGTTTTCCCGCATTCCCTCCAACATTCATTATGATCTTTTCCTGTCATCTTAGCCAAAATGACAGAAGTGTAGTGGTATCTCAGAGTAATCTTAATTGGTATTTCTTTGATCAAGAGTGTTTTGGAACACTCTTTCATATGAATGGAAGTCGTTTCACTTTCATCATCTGAAATTTTTCTGTTCCTATCCTTTGACCATTTATCAATTGGGGAATGGTTTGATTTCTTATAAATTAGAGTCCGTTCTCTATATATTTTGGAAATGAGACCTTTATCAAAATCTTCATCGGTAAACATATTTTCCCAATTTGTTACTTCCCTTCTAATCTTGTTTGCATTAGTTTTTTTGTTTTGTTTTTTTGTTTTTGTTTTTTTTGTACAAAAGTTTTTTAATTTCATGTAATCAAAATCTTCTATTTTGTGATCAATAATGATCTCTAGTTCTCCATTGGTCCTAAATTCCTTCCTTTTCCACAAGTCTGAGAGGTAAACTATCCTATATTCCTCTAATCTATTTATGATCTCATTCTTTATGCATAAATCATGGACTCATTTTGATCTTACCTTGGTATATGGTGTTAAGTGTGAGTCCATATCTAATTTCTGCCATACTAATTTCCATTTTTCCCAACAGCTTTTTTCAAATAATGAATTCTTATCCCAAAAGTTGGTATCTTTGGGTTTGTCAAACTCTAGATTGCTATAGTTGTACACTATTTTGTCCTGTGAACCTAAGGTGTTCCAATGATCCACTAATCTATTTCTTAGCCAATAGCAAATTATTCCCTTAATCTGTTTCACGACTTTTATTGCCGAGGCTAGCATTTCTAATACATTATTGAACAGTAATGGTGATAGTGGGCAACCTTGTTTCACTTCTGATCTTACTGGGAAAGGTTCCAGGTTATCCCCATTACATATGATGCTTACTGATAGTTTTAAATATATGCTCCTGACTATTTTAAAGAATAGTCCATTTATTCCTATACCCTCAAGTGTTTTTAATAGGAATGGATGTTGTCTTTTGGGGATAAAGAAATATTTGATCCTGATTATTCTAAGGAATAGTCCATTTATTCCTATACTCTCAAGTGTTTTTTAGTAGGAATGGATGTTGTATTTTATCAAATGTTTTTTCTGCATCTCCTGACAAAGTCATATGGTTTTTATTAATTTGATTATTAATATGGTTAATTATACTAATAGTTATCCTAATATTAAACCAGCCCTGTATTCCTCGTGTGAATCCTACTTGATCATAGGGTATTATCCTGCGGATGATTTTCTGAAGTCTTTTTGCTAATATCTTATTTAAGATTTTAGCATCAATATTCATTAAGGAGATTGGTCTATTGTTTTCTTTCTGTTTTCAACCTTCCTTCATCCCCTCTTTTCCCAAATAGTTTATATAACATTGGGCTAATTGTTCTTTAAATGTTTGGTAGAAGTCACATGACAAAAACTGCTGAGAAAACTGGAAATTAGTATGGCAGAAACTAGGCATGGACCCACATTGAACACCCCATACTAAGATAAGAACAAAATGGGTCCGAGATTTAGGCATAAAGAACGAAATCATAAATAAAATGGAGGAACATGGGATGGTTTCCCTCTCGGACTTGTGGAGGAGGAAGGAGCTGTTGTCCAAGGGAGAACTAGAGACCAGTATTGATCACAAAATAGAAAATTTTGATGACGCCAAATTAAAAAGTTGCTGCACAAGCAAAACTAATGCCAACAAGATTAGAAGGGAAGTAACAAATTGGGTAAACATTTTTACAGTTAAAGGTTCTGATAAAGGGCTCATCTCCAAATTATACAGAGAATTGACTTGACTTTATAAGAAATCAAGCCATTCTCCAATTGATAAATGGTCAAAGGATATGAACAGACAATTTTCAGATGATGAAATTAAAACTATTTCCACTCATATGAAAGAGTGTTCCAAACCACGATTGGTCAGAGAAATGCAAATTAAGACAACTCTGAGATATCATTGGACACCTGTCAGATTGGCTAAGATGACAGGAACTAATAACGATGAACGTTGGAGGGGCTGTGGGAAAACTGGGACACTGATGCATTGTCGGTGGAGTTGTGAAAGAATCCAACCATTCTGGAGAGCAATGTGGAATTATGCCCAAAAAGTTATCACAATGTGCATACCCTTTGACCCAGCAGTGCTACTACTGGGCTTATATCCCAAGGATATACTAAAGAAGGGAAAGGTGTGCCAAAATGTTTCTGGCAGCCCTTGTCATAGTGGCTAAACCTGGAAAATGAATGGATGTCCATCAATTGGAGAATGGTTGGGTAAATTATGGTATATGAATGTTATGGAATATTATTGTTCTGTAAGAAATGACCAACTGGAGGAATACGGAGAGGCTTGGAGAGACTTATATCAACTGATGCTGAGTGAAACGAGTAAAACGAGGGGATCATTATAAACTTCAACAATGATACTGAATGAGGATGTATTCTGATGGAAGTGGATATCTTCAACATAGAGAAGAGCTGATCCAATTCCAATTGGTCAATGATGGACAGAATCAGCTACACCCAGAGAAGGGACACTGGGAAATGAGTGTAAACTAGGAGCATTGGTTTTTGGTTTGGTTTGGTCTGGTTTGGTTTGGTTTCTCTTCCCAGATTATTTATACCTTGAGAATACAATCCTTCCTTTGCAACAACAACAGAATGGGGTTCTGCACATATATATTGTACCTAGGATATACTATAAGATATTTAAGATGTATGGGAATGCCTGCCATCTAGGGGAGAGGGTGGAGGGAAGGAGGGGGAAACCCGGAAGAAAAGGTAGGACAGGGGATAAGGTTGTAAAAAAAAAATTACCTATGCATATGTACTGTCAAAAATGTTATACTTATACAAACTTAAGAAACAAAAAAGAAGATGAAGATCTTCTTGATCTTGAAAAAAAAAAATAAACCCATATTCTGGCTGGGCACTTAGGGTAAGGGGAATAGAGAGATTAGCATAATGGCTCCTTCCCTCGAGGAACTTGCATCTAATAGGAGAAATAAGCCTGAATAGGACAACTTGTTGGGAATAGGGTGAAGAGAATTCCTATTCTGGTAACAGTATGACTTAATGCCCTATAAGAACCCTTGTACTGAGATCTGGGGATTTTGTAAAGTTCAGATCATCTCATACATGCCATTTTTGACAAGTGGATGCCACTCATCAATTCAACGTGTATATACTAAGGACATACTTGTGTGCTAAGATTTGGCAACCCAAATTGAACATTTATCAAAAGTCTTCTAGCATCACATAGCATCACAAAGTTCTTTAAGCCCGGAGGGAATTGGAACAGCAAACAGCAGTGAAGCAAACTGCCTCTTTATTGGCACTTCATTGTGGAGCTAGCACATTTCCTTTTCTGTTCAGTTAGCCTAGTCCAAGATATGTCTTGTGAGAAAACTTTACTCAGTCAAGGGAATTGGGGGAAATCTCATTGCATTGTCTGAATCTAGACATGCATGATCAGGAAACTAGATTATTAAGCCTAGACCTTAACTGAAAAGGTCGGTTATGTTGACCAGGGAACCTGGCCCATCACAGATTTATGCAAGGACTTTTCTCACATGGGTTCATCTTCATCAACCGGTATGTTTTATCTGAAAACTGGCCCCAATCTGGTCAGTTATCATTTCCATGGTTTTTGACTGTTCATAAACACTTGGAAGGGAGGAAGAGGACATCTCTTTTTCTTATTTTAGGGAATTGTATTTGTTTAATATCCCCCCCAAAAAATTTGGAACATCCTGAATCTTTACTCCAATTAGAAATCTGATTGCCTAATTTTGTATCCTGGTTAAGTGTTTAGTTTTTTTTTTTTTTTTTTTTAATTCATCTTATTTGATTAATTGTTTTTAATCTGTCTCACTCTGTATTCAGGATCTATGGGCTGACTGATCAGTGGGGGATCCACTGACCTATTTATCATGCCTCATTTTATTTGGCTAATAAATCATACAGCTCAGCTTGACCCCTCAGCTATTTAATTAGCTTTCATAGACAGTTAAACATTTTCAGGTGTGGCCCACAATTACGACTGTCTGTTCCCTTCCTTTGAAGCACAGAAGAAAATATTGGCCAAAAATCATTTTATAATAGCAAAGAATTAGAAATTGAGGGGATGCCCTTTAGTTGGGGAATGGCTGAACAAGATGTAGTATAGGGTTGTGACAGAATACTATAGTGCTAGAAGAAATGACAAACACATTAGTTTGCAGATAACTTGGAAAGACTTCTATGACCTCATACAAAGTGAAGTGACTAAATTCAAGAGATCATTGTACACAGTAACAGCAATATCATGAAAAAAGATCAGCTGGAAAAGATTTAGCTATTCTTGAAGAAAATTGTTTTTGTACATTTTGTAACATTCCTTTAAAAAAATGGAGTCGTAATTCTCTTCCTCTTTCTAAACCCTCCCCCACCTGTTGTGTTATCGATTATATATGTAAGGTCATGGAATACCTATTAACCGTGTTGCCTCCCCCCAAAAGAAAAGGCAAGTATAATAATAAAGTAAAACTAAACATACTTTAATCTTCACTCAGAGGTGGATAACATTTTCCTGAGGGGATCTTCATAGTCCTCTTTGATCATTGGATTGATTAGGGATCAATGATAAAAATGATTTTAAAAAAAGATTATCTATTTCTTTCATTGTTGACCATTCTGGCAATAATGCTTACTATGGATAATTTCTTCAGGTTCTGCTCATTTCATTTTTCCTTCCTTCATATCAGAGTGATTCATACAATGAGCGCTATCTCCTCCCTCTATTTCCCGTTAGGTTCCTTCCTGGGGGCTAAGTCAGTACTTAACAGTTCTCTAGCTCAGAGTTGACACCTTTAGTTGCCACCTCTAAAGGAGTTGACACCTTCGCAAGAGCTTGCTGATTGGTCTGTAAGCCCATTCTCCGGGAGTATTTAAGGAGCCAGGATTCCGGAAGAAGGGAATTGCAGATTCTGCGGTGGAGCTGACTGGGGACGCTTGGACAAGAGAAGATTCGCAAGAACGGAAGGAAAAGCAGAGAAAAATCCTCCTCCCAGAGAAGGCTTATAATTGAGAGCAGACAGGACACTCCAATTTAGCGCCCAACGCGGGGAGCTGTGCTGGAGGCAGCAGCAGCAGCAGAGGCAGCAGCAGCAGCAGCAGCAGCAGCGGCCTCAGAAGCAGCGGCAGCAGCAGCAGCGGCCTCAGAAGCAGCGGCAGCAGCAGCACTAGCAGAAGCGGCAGCGGCAGCAGCAGCCTCCTGAGGAGCTTAACATGGCGACGGGGGGGCCGGCGGCGGGGGGTCTGCGCGAGCAGCGGCGCTACGGCTTATCTGGCGGGAGCCTGGGCCAGGACAATCTCACCGTGGTGCACGTGAAGCTCACGGACACGGCGATCCGGGCGCTGGAGACCTACCAGAGCCACAAGCATGGAACTCCTTCCAGACCTTCCATTCAGTTCCAGGGATTCGAGGGGCTGCTCAGAATTCCCAAAAAGGATCGTCCAAAGGAAGTGCAGAACTTTAGCTTCTCCCTGTCCACCCCTGGCAAAGATCACCCTCAGGAAAGCTTTGAGTGCGTCCGCCAAACTGTCTCCACTTCTGGGGCCTCACAGCTCCACTGCCTGGGAGTTATTCAAGATCAAGTTACAGTCAGGGCAACAAAGGACTCCTCTCAAGTGCCAAGAGACGGCAGGAGGCAGGCAGAAGAGGAATCCCGGAACCCAGGGACAAACGTTAGCAAAGCCGGCGGACCCATTGCAGGAAGAAGAGAAGAAATTGGGAAAGCGCCTCCAGCTGGGCCACAGGCAGCCCCCGAGAGAAAAAGGGCAGCTCCTATTGAGCCTGCACCTACCCTCCGGAAGACCCAGCTGAAGGACAGTGTTTCTGGGCGGCCCTACAGGGCCAGGGTGATTCACCTCCTGGCCCTGAAGACTTACAAGAAACCAGAACTCTTGGCTCGATTACAGAGAGATGGCGTTTCTCCAAAAGACAAGGACTCCCTCGGAGCCATCCTTCAACAGGTGGCCAAGCTGAATCCCAAGGACCTCTCTTATTCCTTAAAGGATTCTGTATTTCAAGAGCTCCAAAAAGATTGGCCGGGATACAATGAGACAGAGAGAGAGTCCCTGGAGTTAGTGCTATCGAGAAAATTGAATCCATCTCCCCAGAATGACTCGAGCACCAGCGCTTCAGAAGCTCCTCAACGTTCTAGGAAAGAGGCTGCGCCTTCTGCTTCTCAGAAACGCCTCTTGGATTCAGATTTCATAGATCCTTTAAGGAATAAAAAACCTCGGATATCTCACCTGACAAAGAGAGCTCCTCCAACATGCAACGGTCATTTGAATTCTACCCTTCAAAAAAATGCTGGGGCTCCACCCCCACCCCCATCACCTCCTCCCCTCTCCTCCTCCTCCTCCTCCTCCTCCTCCTCCTCCTCCTCCTCCTCCTCCAACTGCTGCCAGCCCAACTCCACCACCTCTTCCTTCAACCCACCTTCCAGTTTCAAATCCTCCTCAGACTGCAAAGTCTAGCTCCAAGTCCCCTAGCACTCCAGAAGGCAGGGGGACTCAAGATCTACCTATGGACAGCTGTAGTCCAAATGGTAGCATCTTTGAGCGCCAGCAGGACAAAGATACCTCTAGGACTTCTTTGGAAATCCCACCCCCTGATTCAATCCTGTCGAAGGGTGCAAAGCCCATGGAAGACAAGCATTCAATGGCACATAAAAAATCTAAAGAAAAATCTAAAAAACATAAGGAAAAGGACCCAATTCAAAAACAGCCCATTGAGGAAAAGGGGAAAGACCTTAAGACGAAAGAGGAAATTGCCAAGCTAAATAGCTCTAGTCTGGATTCAAATGATGGAGTTAAAGAGGTTGGCCCTACCTCCACTGACCCTTCATCAACTATTGAACTGCTAGATTACTTAATAAAATATATTGCTATTGGCTCACATGAGCAACGCCAGAATTATACAGATGACTTCAATACAGAGTATGATGAGTATAGAACTTTGCATGCCAGAATGGAGACGGTGGCCACAAGGTTTAGGAAACTTGATGCAAAACGTCAGCGTCTTTCTCCAGGCTCCAAAGAGTATCAGACTCTTCATGAAGAGGTCTTAAAAGAATATCAGAAGCTCAATAAGGCTAGTCCCAATTACCACGAAGAAAAATCCAGATGTGATTATCTTCATAACAAGTTGGCTCACATCAAAAGACTAATAGGTGAATTCGACCAACAGCACTAGACCTCTGCTTAGACCAGAAGATGTGAATAAACTTAAGCTTATTTATTTAAAATTTCAAATGAATTGCTGGAAGATTCTAAAATATTGAAACTTGGCCATTTGAAAGTTTCATTATTAGCAAACTTTGGGTTACGTTTTTTTTTTATTTTGTAATTTTTTTACCACAATATTTCTTGTATTCATTTTTTCCAAATTTCCCCCTCTCTCCCTCTACTCCCTCCCCTAGATGACAGGCAATCCCACACATGTTAAATGTGTTAACAGCATATCCTAGATATAATATATGTGTGGAAAACCAAACTTCTTCTTGCACAGTAAGAATTGTATTCTGAAGGAACAAGTAACCTGGGTGGAAAGACAATAGTGCAAACAGTTTAGACTAAACTCCCAGTGTTCCTTCTCTGGGTGTAGCTGTTTCTGTCCATCATTGCTCAACTGGAACTGAATCAGATCTTCTCTTTGTTGAAGATATCCACTTCAATCAGAATATTTCTCCATACAGTAGTATTGCTGTAGTGTACAGTGATCTCCTGGTTCTGCTCATTTCACTCAGCATCAGTTCATTGGAAGTCTCTCCAAGCCTCTCTATATTCACCCTGCTGGTCATTTCCTACAGAGCAATACTATTCCATAACATTCATATAGCATAATTCACCCAACTATTCTCCAATTGATGGGCATCCATTCAATTTCCATTTTCTACCCACTACAAATAGGGCTGCCACAAACATTTTGGCACATACAGGTCCCTTTCCATTCTTTAGTATTTCTTTGGGATATAAGCCCAGTAGTAGGACTGCTGAATCAAAGGGTATATACACACTTTCATAACTTTTGGGGCATAGTTCCAAATTGCTTTCCAGAATGGCTGGATTCTTTCACAACTCCACCAGCAAGGCCTCAGTGTCCCAGTTTTCCCGCATTCCCTCCAACATTCATTATGATCTTTTCCTGTCATCTTAGCCAAAATGACAGAAGTGTAGTGGTATCTCAGAGTAATCTTAATTGGTATTTCTTTGATCAAGAGTGTTTTGGAACACTCTTTCATATGAATGGAAGTCGTTTCACTTTCATCATCTGAAATTTTTCTGTTCCTATCCTTTGACCATTTATCAATTGGGGAATGGTTTGATTTCTTATAAATTAGAGTCCGTTCTCTATATATTTTGGAAATGAGACCTTTATCAAAATCTTCATCGGTAAACATATTTTCCCAATTTGTTACTTCCCTTCTAATCTTGTTTGCATTAGTTTTTTTGTTTTGTTTTTTTGTTTTTGTTTTTTTTGTACAAAAGTTTTTTAATTTCATGTAATCAAAATCTTCTATTTTGTGATCAATAATGATCTCTAGTTCTCCATTGGTCCTAAATTCCTTCCTTTTCCACAAGTCTGAGAGGTAAATTATCCTATATTCCTCTAATCTATTTATGATCTCATTCTTTATGCATAAATCATGGACTCATTTTGATCTTACCTTGGTATATGGTGTTAAGTGTGAGTCCATATCTAATTTCTGCCATACTAATTTCCATTTTTCCCAACAGCTTTTTTCAAATAATGAATTCTTATCCCAAAAGTTGGTATCTTTGGGTTTGTCAAACTCTAGATTGCTATAGTTGTACACTATTTTGTCCTGTGAACCTAAGGTGTTCCAATGATCCACTAATCTATTTCTTAGCCAATAGCAAATTATTCCCTTAATCTGTTTCACGACTTTTATTGCCGAGGCTAGCATTTCTAATACATTATTGAACAGTAATGGTGATAGTGGGCAACCTTGTTTCACTTCTGATCTTACTGGGAAAGGTTCCAGGTTATCCCCATTACATATGATGCTTACTGATAGTTTTAAATATATGCTCCTGACTATTTTAAAGAATAGTCCATTTATTCCTATACCCTCAAGTGTTTTTAATAGGAATGGATGTTGTCTTTTGGGGATAAAGAAATATTTGATCCTGATTATTCTAAGGAATAGTCCATTTATTCCTATACTCTCAAGTGTTTTTTAGTAGGAATGGATGTTGTATTTTATCAAATGTTTTTTCTGCATCTCCTGACAAAGTCATATGGTTTTTACTAATTTGATTATTAATATGGTTAATTATACTAATAGTTATCCTAATATTAAACCAGCCCTGTATTCCTCGTGTGAATCCTACTTGATCATAGGGTATTATCCTGCGGATGATTTTCTGAAGTCTTTTTGCTAATATCTTATTTAAGATTTTAGCATCAATATTCATTAAGGAGATTGGTCTATTGTTTTCTTTCTGTTTTCAACCTTCCTTCATCCCCTCTTTTCCCAAATAGTTTATATAACATTGGGCTAATTGTTCTTTAAATGTTTGGTAGAAGTCACATGACAAAAACTGCTGAGAAAACTGGAAATTAGTATGGCAGAAACTAGGCATGGACCCACATTGAACACCCCATACTAAGATAAGAACAAAATGGGTCCGAGATTTAGGCATAAAGAACGAAATCATAAATAAAATGGAGGAACATGGGATGGTTTCCCTCTCGGACTTGTGGAGGAGGAAGGAGCTGTTGTCCAAGGGAGAACTAGAGACCAGTATTGATCACAAAATAGAAAATTTTGATGACGCCAAATTAAAAAGTTGCTGCACAAGCAAAACTAATGCCAACAAGATTAGAAGGGAAGTAACAAATTGGGTAAACATTTTTACAGTTAAAGGTTCTGATAAAGGGCTCATCTCCAAATTATACAGAGAATTGACTTGACTTTATAAGAAATCAAGCCATTCTCCAATTGATAAATGGTCAAAGGATATGAACAGACAATTTTCAGATGATGAAATTAAAACTATTTCCACTCATATGAAAGAGTGTTCCAAACCACGATTGGTCAGAGAAATGCAAATTAAGACAACTCTGAGATATCATTGGACACCTATCAGATTGGCTAAGATGACAGGAACTAATAACGATGAACGTTGGAGGGGCTATGGGAAAACTGGGACACTGATGCATTGTCGGTGGAGTTGTGAAAGAATCCAACCATTCTGGAGAGCAATGTGGAATTATGCCCAAAAAGTTATCACAATGTGCATACCCTTTGACCCAGCACTGCTACTACTGGGCTTATATCCCAAGGATATACTAAAGAAGGGAAAGGTGTGCCAAAATGTTTCTGGCAGCCCTTGTCATAGTGGCTAAACCTGGAAAATGAATGGATGTCCATCAATTGGAGAATGGTTGGGTAAATTATGGTATATGAATGTTATGGAATATTATTGTTCTGTAAGAAATGACCAACTGGAGGAATACGGAGAGGCTTGGAGAGACTTATATCAACTGATGCTGAGTGAAACGAGTAAAACGAGGGGATCATTATAAACTTCAACAATGATACTGAATGAGGATGTATTCTGATGGAAGTGGATATCTTCAACATAGAGAAGAGCTGATGCAATTCCAATTGGTCAATGATGGACAGAATCAGCTACACCCAGAGAAGGGACACTGGGAAATGAGTGTAAACTAGGAGCATTGGTTTTTGGTTTGGTTTGGTCTGGTTTGGTTTGGTTTCTCTTCCCAGATTATTTATACCTTGAGAATACAATCCTTCCTTTGCAACAACAACAGAATGGGGTTCTGCACATATATATTGTACCTAGGATATACTATAAGATATTTAAGATGTATGGGAATGCCTGCCATCTAGGGGAGAGGGTGGAGGGAAGGAGGGGGAAACCCGGAAGAAAAGGTAGGACAGGGGATAAGGTTGTAAAAAAAAAAATTACCTATGCATATGTACTGTCAAAAATGTTATACTTATACAAACTTAAGAAACAAAAAAGAAGATGAAGATCTTCTTGATCTTGAAAAAAAAATAAATAAACCCATATTCTGGCTGGGCACTTAGGGTAAGGGGAATAGAGAGATTAGCATAATGGCTCCTTCCCTCGAGGAACTTGCATCTAATAGGAGAAATAAGCCTGAATAGGACAACTTGTTGGGAATAGGGTGAAGAGAATTCCTATTCTGGTAACAGTATGACTTAATGCTCTATAAGAACCCTTGTACTGAGATCTGGGGATTTTGTAAAGTTCAGATCATCTCATACATGCCATTTTTGACAAGTGGATGCCACTCATCAATTCAACGTGTATATACTAAGGACATACTTGTGTGCTAAGATTTGGCAACCCAAATTGAACATTTATCAAAAGTCTTCTAGCATCACATAGCATCACAAAGTTCTTTAAGCCCGGAGGGAATTGGAACAGCAAACAGCAGTGAAGCAAACTGCCTCTTTATTGGCACTTCATTGTGGAGCTAGCACATTTCCTTTTCTGTTCAGTTAGCCTAGTCCAAGATATGTCTTGTGAGAAAACTTTACTCAGTCAAGGGAATTGGGGGAAATCTCATTGCATTGTCTGAATCTAGACCTGCATGATCAGGAAACTAGATTATTAAGCCTAGACCTTAACTGAAAAGGTCGGTTATGTTGACCAGGGAACCTGGCCCATCACAGATTTATGCAAGGACTTTTCTCACATGGGTTCATCTTCATCAACCGGTATGTTTTATCTGAAAACTGGCCCCAATCTGGTCAGTTATCATTTCCATGGTTTTTGACTGTTCATAAACACTTGGAAGGGAGGAAGAGGACATCTCTTTTTCTTATTTTAGGGAATTGTATTTGTTTAATATCCCCCCCAAAAAATTTGGAACATCCTGAATCTTTACTCCAATTAGAAATCTGATTGCCTAATTTTGTATCCTGGTTAAGTGTTTAGTTTTTTTTTTTTTTTTTATTAATTCATCTTATTTGATTAATTGTTTTTAATCTGTCTCACTCTGTATTCAGGATCTATGGGCTGACTGATCAGTGGGGGATCCACTGACCTATTTATCATGCCTCATTTTATTTGGCTAATAAATCATACAGCTCAGCTTGACCCCTCAGCTATTTAATTAGCTTTCATAGACAGTTAAACATTTTCAGGTGTGGCCCACAATTACGACTGTCTGTTCCCTTCCTTTGAAGCACAGAAGAAAATATTGGCCAAAAATCATTTTATAATAGCAAAGAATTAGAAATTGAGGGGATGCCCTTTAGTTGGGGAATGGCTGAACAAGATGTAGTATAGGGTTGTGACAGAATACTATAGTGCTAGAAGAAATGACAAACACATTAGTTTGCAGATAACTTGGAAAGACTTCTATGACCTCATACAAAGTGAAGTGACTAAATTCAAGAGATCATTGTACACAGTAACAGCAATATCATGAAAAAAGATCAGCTGGAAAAGATTTAGCTATTCTTGAAGAAAATTGTTTTTGTACATTTTGTAACATTCCTTTAAAAAAATGGAGTCGTAATTCTCTTCCTCTTTCTAAACCCTCCCCCACCTGTTGTGTTATCGATTATATATGTAAGGTCATGGAATACCTATTAACCGTGTTGCCTCCCCCCAAAAGAAAAGGCAAGTATAATAATAAAGTAAAACTAAACATACTTTAATCTTCACTCAGAGGTGGATAACATTTTCCTGAGGGGATCTTCATAGTCCTCTTTGATCATTGGATTGATTAGGGATCAATGATAAAAATGATTTTAAAAAAAGATTATCTATTTCTTTCATTGTTGACCATTCTGGCAATAATGCTTACTATGGATAATTTCTTCAGGTTCTGCTCATTTCATTTTTCCTTCCTTCATATCAGAGTGATTCATACAATGAGCGCTATCTCCTCCCTCTATTTCCCGTTAGGTTCCTTCCTGGGGGCTAAGTCAGTACTTAACAGTTCTCTAGCTCAGAGTTGACACCTTTAGTTGCCACCTCTAAAGGAGTTGACACCTTCGCAAGAGCTTGCTGATTGGTCTGTAAGCCCATTCTCCGGGAGTATTTAAGGAGCCAGGATTCCGAAAGAAGGGAATTGCAGATTCTGCGGTGGAGCTGACTGGGGACGCTTGGACAAGAGAAGATTCGCAAGAACGGAAGGAAAAGCAGAGAAAAATCCTCCTCCCAGAGAAGGCTTATAATTGAGAGCAGACAGGACACTCCAATTTAGCGCCCAACGCGGGGAGCTGTGCTGGAGGCAGCAGCAGCAGCAGAGGCAGCAGCAGCAGCAGCAGCAGCAGCGGCCTCAGAAGCAGCAGCAGCAGCAGCAGCGGCCTCAGAAGCAGCGGCAGCAGCAGCAGCGGCCTCAGAAGCAGCGGCAGCAGCAGCACTAGCAGAAGCGGCAGCGGCAGCAGCAGCCTCCTGAGGAGCTTAACATGGCGACGGGGGGGCCGGCGGCGGGGGGTCTGCGCGAGCAGCGGCGCTACGGCTTATCTGGCGGGAGCCTGGGCCAGGACAATCTCACCGTGGTGCACGTGAAGCTCACGGACACGGCGATCCGGGCGCTGGAGACCTACCAGAGCCACAAGCATGGAACTCCTTCCAGACCTTCCATTCAGTTCCAGGGATTCGAGGGGCTGCTCAGAATTCCCAAAAAGGATCGTCCAAAGGAAGTGCAGAACTTTGGCTTCTCCCTGTCCACCCCTGGCAAAGATCACCCTCAGGAAAGCTTTGAGTGCGTCCGCCAAACTGTCTCCCCTTCTGGGGCCTCACAGCTCCACTGCCTGGGAGTTATTCAAGATCAAGTTACAGTCAGGGCAACAAAGGACTCCTCTCAAGTGCCAAGAGAAGGCAGGAGGCAGGCAGAAGAGGAATCCCGGAACCCAGGGACAAACGTTAGCAAAGCCGGCGGACCCATTGCAGGAAGAAGAGAAGAAATTGGGAAAGCGCCTCCAGCTGGGCCACAGGCAGCCCCCGAGAGAAAAAGGGCAGCTCCTATTGAGCCTGCACCTACCCTCCGGAAGACCCAACTGAAGGACAGTGTTTCTGGGCGGCCCTACAGGGCCAGGGTGATTCACCTCCTGGCCCTGAAGACTTACAAGAAACCAGAACTCTTGGCTCGATTACAGAGAGATGGCGTTTCTCCAAAAGACAAGGACTCCCTCGGAGCCATCCTTCAACAGGTGGCCAAGCTGAATCCCAAGGACCTCTCTTATTCCTTAAAGGATTCTGTATTTCAAGAGCTCCAAAAAGATTGGCCGGGATACAATGAGACAGAGAGAGAGTCCCTGGAGTTAGTGCTATCGAGAAAATTGAATCCATCTCCCCAGAATGACTCGAGCACCAGCGCTTCAGAAGCTCCTCAACGTTCTAGGAAAGAGGCTGCGCCTTCTGCTTCTCAGAAACG
Source organism: Sminthopsis crassicaudata (assembly GCF_048593235.1). NCBI lineage: Eukaryota > Metazoa > Chordata > Mammalia > Dasyuromorphia > Dasyuridae > Sminthopsis > Sminthopsis crassicaudata. Next base: position 37,085,470 of record NC_133621.1, on the reverse strand, counting down.
CCTCTTGGATTCAGATTTCATAGATCCTTTAAGGAATAAAAAACCTCGGATATCTCACCTGACAAAGAGAGCTCATCCAACATGCAACGGTCATTTGAATTCTACCCTTCAAAAAAATGCTGGGGCTCCACCCCCACCCCCATCACCTCCTCCCTCTCCTCCTCCTCCTCCTCCTCCTCCAACTGCTGCCAGCCCAACTCCACCACCTCTTCCTTCAACCCACCTTCCAGTTTCAAATCCTCCTCAGACTGCAAAGTCTAGCTCCAAGTCCCCTAGCACTCCAGAAGGCAGGGGGACTCAAGATCTACCTATGGACAGCTGTAGTCCAAATGGTAGCATCTTTGAGCGCCAGCAGGACAAAGATACCTCTAGGACTTCTTTGGAAATCCCACCCCCTGATTCAATCCTGTCGAAGGGTGCAAAGCCCATGGAAGACAAGCATTCAATGGCACATAAAAAATCTAAAGAAAAATCTAAAAAACATAAGGAAAAGGACCCAATTCAAAAACAGCCCATTGAGGAAAAGGGGAAAGACCTTAAGACGAAAGAGGAAATTGCCAAGCTAAATAGCTCTAGTCTGGATTCAAATGATGGAGTTAAAGAGGTTGGCCCTACCTCCACTGACCCTTCATCAACTATTGAACTGCCAGATTACTTAATGAAATATATTGCTATTGGCTCACATGAGCAACGCCAGAATTATACAGATGACTTCAATACAGAGTATGATGAGTATAGAACTTTGCATGCCAGAATGGAGACGGTGGCCACAAGGTTTAGGAAACTTGATGCAAAACGTCAGCGTCTTTCTCCAGGCTCCAAAGAGTATCAGACTCTTCATGAAGAGGTCTTAAAAGAATATCAGAAGCTCAACCAGGCTAGTCCCAATTACCACGAAGAAAAATCCAGATGTGATTATCTTCATAACAAGTTGGCTCACATCAAAAGACTAATAGGTGAATTCGACCAACAGCACTAGACCTCTGCTTAGACCAGAAGATGTGAATAAACTTAAGATTATTTATTTTAAATTTCAAATGAATTGCTGGAAGATTCTAAAATATTGAAACTTGGCCATTTGAAAGTTTCACTATTAGCAAACTTTGGGTTACGTTTTTTTTTTTTTTAATTTTGTAATTTTTTTACCACAATATTTCTTGTATTCATTTTTTCCAAATTTCCCCCTCTCTCCCTCTACTCCCTCCCCTAGATGACAGGCAATCCCACACATGTTAAATGTGTTAACAGCATATCCTAGATACAATATATGTGTGGAAAACCAAACTTCTTCTTGCACAGTAAGAATTGTATTCTGAAGGAACAAGTAACCTGGGTGGAAAGACAATAGTGCAAACAGTTTACACTCAACTCCCAGTGTTCCTTCTCTGGGTGTAGCTGTTTCTGTCCATCATTGCTCAACTGGAACTGAATCAGATCTTCTCTTTGTTGAAGATATCCACTTCAATCAGAATATTTCTCCATACAGTAGTATTGCTGTAGTGTACAGTGATCTCCTGGTTCTGCTCATTTCACTCAGCATCAGTTCATTGGAAGTCTTTCCAAGCCTCTCTATATTCACCCTGCTGGTCATTTCCTACAGAGCAATACTATTCCATAACATTCATATAGCATAATTCACCCAACTATTCTCCAATTGATGGGCATCCATTCAATTTCCATTTTCTACCCACTACAAATAGGGCTGCCACAAACATTTTGGCACATACAGGTCCCTTTCCATTCTTTAGTATTTCTTTGGGATATAAGCCCAGTAGTAGGACTGCTGAATCAAAGGGTATATACACACTTTCATAACTTTTGGGGCATAGTTCCAAATTGCTTTCCAGAATGGCTGGATTCTTTCACAACTCCACCAGCAAGGCCTCAGTGTCCCAGTTTTCCCGCATTCCCTCCAACATTCATTATGATCTTTTCCTGTCATCTTAGCCAAAATGACAGAAGTGTAGTGGTATCTCAGAGTAGTCTTAATTGGTATTTCTTTGATCAAGAGTGATTTGGAACACTCTTTCATATGAATGGAAGTCGTTTCACTTTCATCATCTGAAAATTTTCTGTTCCTATCCTTTGACCATTTATCAATTGGGGAATGGTTTGATTTCTTATAAATTAGAGTCCGTTCTCTATATATTTTGGAAATGAGACCTTTATCAAAATCTTCATCTGTAAACATATTTTCCCAATTTGTTACTTCCCTTCTAATCTTGTTTGCATTAGTTTTTTTGTTTTGTTTTTTTGTTTTTGTTTTTTTTTGGTTTTTGTGTACAAAAGTTTTTTTAATTTCATGTAATCAAAATCTTCTATTTTGTGATCAATAATGATCTCTAGTTCTCCATTGGTCCTAAATTCCTTCCTTTTCCACAAGTCTGAGAGGTAAACTATCCTATATTCCTCTAATCTATTTATGATCTCATTCTTT